>NC_082341.1:139236110-139836110 GCF_027477595.1 Haemorhous mexicanus
CTAAATATCAAGCACTGTATGTTGTCCAAAATAGACACATTTATGGTACTACACGCAGTAAAAGATAAGAAGCTATCATTCATGAACAAACAACTGTGATTGGTGCAGATCATGGGCCTTGGCAGAAAATTGAGGGAATGAACGACTGCCTCATGCATCTTGTTGTGGGATCCCACTCTGATGTTAGACCCTCCACAAGTGCTTTCCAGTACTCACTAATATGACTAGTATCTGCTTTTATACTTAATTTTGCTGTTTTCTTCCTTGTATTTCTGCACTGCTAGATGTAGTTTTGATATGAGATTTGTCTTGGGAGAGAGTTTAAAGTGTAAATAGTGCCACATATTTGTCCTGAAGACTGCAGCTGAGCCTCTGCTTGTGGCAAGGTGTGGGAAGGATGGTATTCACCCAGTTCACCTGTGGGAGTTGGCTTTGTGTCTCAGATTTGCCTCCAGGAAGGGTTTAACCCACTTACTGGAAGTCCTGTGTGCCTGAAGAGCTGCCTTCAGTCTTCAGTGTGAAACCCAGGTGATTTGGACTGGGCTCAGGCTATTGAGCTCCATAAATAAAAGGGGGGAGACATTTCTCTTCAGCCAGCAAAGTGCAAGAAGTCCATGCACAGCATAGAAGCTGGCTCTGCCCAGGCTGCAACCGGTCGAGTTGCTGATGAGACAGATCCACTGCAGGGCTCGATGCTGTGTGGGGACACTGACAGACAGGTGGCTCTGTGCCCAGAGACTGTGCATTCCTGGAGACCTGCCAGGAGATGACCTGGCCTCAACCACCAAAGGAGAATAGAAGCAAATACATTTATAGACTTTTCACGTTTACTATTGACATAGATTTTCTTTTATTTTTTTTTCTTTAAGAAAAGCATTTTTTGTAGTAAAATTTGTGATGGGAAGAACTTGCCAATATCCAGTATGTGAATGTGTATCTGTGGAAGAGTTAAGTCATCATTGTAGTTCATTACAGTTTGGCATTTCTGACACCTGAGCACGCCTTGCTCCAACACAGAAATTTAACTCGGTGAGACTGGGGAGAAAAGCAGGATCTGTCCTTTACAGATAAATAAATTCAAAGTTAAATAAGGCAACTTTTATTTATGTTCTAGATATTAAGCAGGAGGCTAACAATGGTCAGAAATAATTCACATGCTTTAGTGCATATACATAAACCATTCAGATGTGTTAGTTAATGCTTTTTAAATTAAAAAACATAAAGATCTGTGAACAAGATGAATCCTTGGCAATGAAAAAGACAGCCTCACAAAACCTTGTCAGCTTGATTCCAGGTTGATGATTCCTATTAGAAAGAGTCATAATCAGATGTGCTAAAATGATGACAGTGCTGAATAAGACAGCAAACATGAAAAGCAGTAATACCAGGACCATTGTGGGATGCTGTCAGTGGTTGATTTCACCAAGTCTCAGTAGCATGTGGCACTGGTTTTTGTTTGAGTATTTTAAAACGTTTTTGTTACGAGAGTCAGAGAGAACAGAGAAAAAACAGAGAAAAAGTCTCAGCCTTATAATTCAAAGAACATTTCCCTCCTCACACAAAAGCCTATGAAATACAGAAATCTGACATTAAAAAAAAACAGTCTTAATGGCAGTCTATACTAAAAGAAGTGGTGCTTCTTTATGCAGCAACTTCTGTCAGGGTTTTGCAATCATTTGAACACTAGATAAAATAAATGGAACAACATTTGTTTCTATTTTACTTTAATACAATAGAAAGTTGGATTTTTTTGGCTGCAGAAGTCAAGGCTTGCATCAAAACAAACTGCAGGCTTAGAGTTTGCAAGGAATTACAGAATGTGGTATGTGTCTGGGTTTGTATACTTTATCATCACTGTTGTCTTGTGAGGGCAGGTTTGTCATAACTCACTGCTTCACTTTTCATGACTTGCAGTCCTGCTTTTGTTCACAAGCAGTATGAATAGTATAATTTCTCTTTTTGTTTTTCTCTATACGTACACTCCAAAGTCCACTGTGCAAATCTGCACGTCTTACTCCAGCAAAAAATCCCTGTGAAGTAAAAATGCAGTTCATGTAAATGCTTGTGCACATTAGAAAAACATAAATACAACAGGCTTGTCCCAATATAGAGCAGTGTTTAATGCTGGCATTACCTATTAAAATAGGTGCATTAGGCTTATGGTAGATCCATGTATGTTAGTCTAGCATAATACTGCTAAAATTGCCAATCTAAAGCCCAGTTGCTGTAGCCATTAGGAAAGCAAATGCTCTTTCCCCTTCATTTATAGCAGTATTTGGTCAGTGTACAATGTGATTAGGACAATATTCCATCACACTGGGCTTTCATTAATCAACAGATAACCCTCTCAGTTGAGTAAATTCAGTTTCTCTGCATCTTAGGGCTGAGACAAAGTATGAATCCTACCAGTCAGGTAAGTCTAGTCAGCAAAGCAGGGAAGAGAGAAATAAGGTTGTTCTTTTTCCCTGCCCTCTGGGCCACATCTCTGCCTTTGTGCAGTGCCTGTAGCACAGAGCAGTGTCAGAGATAGATACGGCTTCCTGCATGCCTCAGTTTGCCTTGGTGACTTCATCTGGGTGAGTCCAGGGACACAGTGCTATCCTACACACACACAGATGTATTTGCAGAGAGATAAGAAGTTGGAGCCCCCATCCAGGCACTGAACTGGTGTAAAATGGGAGTTGCTTTTCCGCCTAGAGTAAGTCTGCAGTTTACTGGAGACCCACTCAGAGCCAGGGTAGTAGTCCTCTGTGAGCAGTGAGGTAGATGGATCATTCTCTGGATCAGCCTTCACCCTGAGCACCCTCATGTCCAGGGGCTACTGTACCTGTCGCATTTAAGGTCCTCTAGCCCTGCACTTCAGCACTTTTATCTTTCCTATCCACAAGGCCTCTTTTTGAGGCTTTCTTAAGTGAAGGAGATCATGGCAAAAAGTCATTGTTCTTGCCAGTGGGCACTGGGTATGACATCTGATGGCTGCCAAAAAAAGAGACTTTTTTTTTCCAAAGCAGAGCAGGTGGCAGGAGCTGATGGAACACCATGCTGGCATTCATTATATCATAGCACTGACAGCAGAGCTGGAAGCTAACAGGTTCACAGTTGCCTAATGTCATCATGCTGAAGACATTTTTAGAAAAGTTATGCAATTGATTAGCTGGCTATATATACCTATTTTTTTTCCAAGATGAGTTGGTATTTTTATCCTAACACAGCTAATACCAATAAAATAGATTTACCGGCGGTGTTGCAAATCATGTTTTTAGCAGGTTTTGGCAGCACATCTTCCCAGAGCTCTCACACTAGACCACAAGAGCTTCTTGGAAGTTACATGAAATGCATAGGAAAGTGACCACATTAATATGTTCCTAAATCCAAGAGTAATGATTCTTCTGAGAAAGGGTATTTTTTTCTTGTACCCTTTTGCTGTGTCTCCCAAACTGCTTCACCTTTCCTTTGCAGAAGGACACAGTGCCTTCTGAACAGACAGGGGGAAAAAGTGCTGTGTGATCTCTCCTGAATGGCAACTGTAGCATGCTCTATGGCCCAGATCCCCCCTAAATTTAGGCATGTATCTGAGGCACTTAAATTGGGATCAGTGTCAGCTTGACTCTGATAATCCTGTTGCAGAGACAGATGTTTGAGAGTGTGATTCAGTTTACCTCAGATCTGAGTAAGAAGAGGAAATGTGGGACAGCCACCTTCCCTTCTTTCAGTGTCATAGTTACACATCTCAGTGTTTAAAGGATTAAGCCAGGACTGTGTTGTCTCTCCAAACTGATCCGACAGATGCGGTGAAGTGATTTACTTCAGCTTAAATTGTGGCTTAGTTGTGATTTAGCTGGCAAACTCTTAAGGAAGACAGATTCTGGTAACATCAATATACAATTGGATACAGGTGAAAGAAATGACAATAACATTTTTCCCAGCAATGATGACAGAAGATATATGGCTCAGTTATCAATCTCAGAATCTTTATTAAAGCTTAATGGTAGATGCTGGAGTGAGGGAGCTTTTAATTTTGCTTTATTGTATTTTCCTAGTGAAATGATTGCAACATTTTCTCTTGGGTGAGGACCTTACTAGAGTTACTTCTGTTTCTAAACCTGAACAATCACAGCATGGCAATATGTTGTATGAGAAACTTCAGAGTAAAGCTGTCAGCTGACTCAGACCTCGGCTGGCACTTTAGCAAGAACTCACCATTGATAGCACAACTTAGATCCAGGAGGCTCTAAAAAGACATTGAACAAAATCTGTACAGGTTACAATTTTTAAATTTCTCCCACGCCTTTCCTTTCTGCCTTCCCCCCTTTCCTTTTTCCATTATTAGTTGCATAATGCTAGAATGGGATAAGGATGAAGGAAATATATGTAAAATTCAAACTTCTAGGAGAAGAGGGAGTGGAAAATCTATAACCAAATGAGCAAGAAAACAATTACTTTCTGGTGCCAATGTTTTCATTTTCCTAGTAGAACTTTTGACCCTGAAATGTTCTACCTGCAGTAGCTCCCAATATTTGTTAATTATCAACCCTCACTTCAAAGCTGATCGGTTTTCAAGGGCTTTTGTGGAGGTTAGTTCAGGAAAATGAGTATTCAGTACTGCAGGAATATGTTTAATTGGAGGTGGTTTCATTTTGGTAGGGCTTGGGTTTGTGTGAATGCATCATACCTCTCATTTAAAGATGCCTTTAAAGTGTCATAGGGATAGGCCTTTCAAAGAAAAAAAAAAAAAGTATGCAATATAAAAGGCACGGGGATATTTCTGACACAGTGTCATATGATTTTGCATTGCCAGATAGCATCTCCTCGATAGATAAATGGAATGTTTTAAAATATATATGGTGTAGTAGTTGCTGAAGTGACTGATAAGGACACACAGAAGGCTTTCCATTTTGTTATATCTTTTAATAATTTAGCCTAGATATTATTTTTGTGCTGGTAGTATCATTTCTGATCTCACTTGTCCTCTGCCCCCCAAAATATCTTTGAAACTAATAAGTAAAACAAAGTACCCAATTCCGCCCTTGTCATTTATGCAACATGAGAGCTAGATTTTGCCCAAGGAGGACTGCATGGTCAGCCCAGTGATTTGTAAAACAGAGAAAAAGACAATAATACAAACTAAGATTCTCAAAAGTCATTGTTAAGAATTTTTTTTAATGACTTTTTAATTTCAGGGAAATTGATGGCTATATGTAATTCTGAATGCAGACCAACACACATATTTGCTGTTAGTGGTGGAAATTTCCTCTTAGCATTTTCTGGTTTTAAGAATGAAGGAAACACTTTAACATGTTTCATTACTACCCCATTCCTGACTACATTCAACCAAAATTTTGATATTAACATTTCCAAATTATATATTTAAAAAAAAATATATATTAAAGAATGAGTTTAGAAATCAGTTAACCTAAAGGTTAAGTGCAGAACAGCATTTGAGCCTAGAGTAACTTAACCCTTCTTTAAAAAGACCTAAGTGTAAAGAATAAAGACAGTATTTTTCCTTTTCCTTTTTTTTAAAGAAGCCACATGAAATGTTCTCTGAGTTAAGTTTTACCATTCATAATGAATGCAGTCTCGCCATTCAAATGCGACCATAAGTACACAGAAGATAAGAATTTAATTAAATGTAGATTAAAACCAAACAGGAAAACACACTCGCTGATAATTTTATCCCATCCTCTGGCCATATTTTTTATACTTCCTTCTTGTTCTTCTTTGGGCTATAGCTTATCAACATGCCGATAGTACCATAACTCATTACATCTGATGGTGCTGCTGAAATGTGCAGGCTTGGTGCTTGAATTTCAGAGGCACTTAAAATGCAAAGCATGTAAATGTCTATGTTAAATATATTAGTGTGGTAATGTTAGTGAAAAGAAAATGATTTCTTACAAATCCTTGTACTACACATCATACATTATCATTGCCCAGTCACAAACTGGTTTAAAAAATATCTTTTTAAGTTTTCTCTTAAAATATATTTCTCCTAAAATATATTAATTTTGTTTTCATATGTCTTACCTGTCAAATTTTCACACTAATTTCAGTTACTGAACTAGATCACTGAAAACATAGAGCTTATATTTTTAGGGCTTGGCTAAATACACATGAAGTAAACAGCTGACTGGGAAAGGTCTGACTTACTTACCCACATAGTGTAACAGTTCAGGACCAAATCACTGTTCAGGCTAAATGGACTTGGATACCAAAACACTTTTAATCACAGATATATGCATTTTTTACAAATTAATGCCATTTTCTTGTTCCATGAAAGGAGACAACAGTGTCCAAAAGCTGGGGGCTTAGCAGGGATCTGTCTCCACGGGATATCCCCAGTTATAAAGGAGGAAGAGAATGGAGAACAGCTCTGAGGAGAAGGACTTGAGGGTGTTGCTTTGATGAGAAGCTTGACAAGACCTGTCACTGTGCACTTGCAACCCAGAAAGCCAGCCACATCCTGGGCTGCATCAAAAGCAGGTGGCCAGCAGGGTGAGGGAGGGCATCCTGCCCCTTCTACTCTGCTCTCATATGAGCCCATCTGGAGTTCTGTGTCCAGCTCTGGGACCTATGGAGTCGGAGTGGGTCCAGAGGTTGGCCATGACCGGGGACTAGAGCCCTCTTCTCTGAGGACAGGCTGAGAGAGTTGGGGTTCTTCAGTCTGGAGAAAAGAAGGCTCAGTGGAGACCTTAGAGCCCCTTCCAACACCTAAAGGGGGCTTACGAGAGAGCTGCAAAGGCACTTCTTACAAGAGCCTCTAATGACAGGAAAAAGGTAATGGCTTTACATTAAAAGAGTGTAGGTTTATAAATTAGGAAGAAATGCTTTATTGTGGGGATTGTGAAACACTGGAACAGATTGCCCAGAGAAGTTGTGGGCAATCTATTCCAGTGCTCAAGACGCGGCTGGGTGGGGCTTTGAGCAGCCTGGTCTAGTGGAAGGTGTCCTTGCAGATGGCAGGGCATCTGTAAGGTATCTTCCAACACAAAGTGTTCTATGATTATATGAATATCATTTCTATTCATTGGTTCATCTGACTTTACCAGTTTGCTATGTCAAAGTTCCTCCTCTGTCTTACAGCTGAGGTATTCCCTTATCTACAGGGTTCACTGAAGTTCATGCACTTATGTTAACACTGTTGTCAATTGGCCCCAGTTGCTACACACAGCTACATTTTGGTGCATCATTATTGATAATCCATTTAGAAATATTATTTTATGTACTGTAAGAATAAAACATTTATATGTTATAGGGAAGCAGTTAATGTAAACTAGATTCATGGATTCCAAACTGGCCCTATGGCAGCATGTGTATTTCTGCCTGACCAGTAGCCTCTAACAGATTTGCAACAAGTTATTTAGCTAATCAACACTGCAAGATAAAAGAAAATCATGATCTATAAATCATTTAACCTCAGTTTGTCCACAATTTTTATTTCCAATGTATTTTGCTCACTGTATTTCCTACACAGTTTGAGGGAAGAAACTATTGGTTCAGCTCTATGATGATTTCACTAGTAGTAGAACAGACTTTGGACCTGCTCAGAAATATGGAGATCAAAGTAGTAGTTTGCTTAATTAAATATTACACTAATGTTTAGAATGTCAGTGTATACTTCAATATGCAATCCTGATTTATTAACCACTGTTAAAGCATAACTGAAATAATTTTTATGCTTCTGTTATCTTATATTTATAACCAAGGCCTCAAAAATGGACCTTCCTTTGGTTCCCTTCCCAGTAAGGGAAGGATTTCATTCTGCTATTTTATCAGCAAATAAATTATTTATCTGTATTTGCTTTTAACTGATTTAGAATGCTCTGAGAGTTGCAGTGTGATTATGAACTTTGCTTCAGCTCTTGACCAAGAGGCATTTTCAAATGAAGAAGATGGATCTGTAACTTTTTATAATTAGATGGCCTTTGACCTGAGTTTTGTGGATCAATCAGGAGAGAAATTACTTCATGTAAGAAGTTTAATAATATTAAAAAGTAATTACTGAGGTAATCAGAGCAAACTCTGCACCTCATCAAGAACCATACCTGACCTGCCATCACTCAAATTTAGGACAGGATTTGAAAGCAAGTTTTCTAGTGCCAGACCTGACAGCATTGAAAGTATATGAGACCAATGAGTCTCAAAACACCCCAGCATTTCCGTAATTTTCAGGGTAGGACCTAGCCTTCACTTCTTCCACTTGATAGCAAAATGAGACAAAATCCTTGAGAAATTGCATATAAATAGTTTTTTTTTAATTAGTAACCTTAATAATAGTTTGTGTCAGGTGAGGCTGAAGTTGAGTCTGGAAGTTGGCATATTTCAAAACTGATTTTTTTCAGCATTTCTTTTCAATGTCAAAGCCATTTGATACATTTAAACTGATATGCCACTATACTACATTTTTGGACATACTAAAAGAAATAGAGTCTTAGAAATGAGAATTATATTTAAACAGACTTAGAAATAAAGTGTATTGTTTTTGCAACATCTGCTGCTGTCTTGTTACACATGCAGAGAAAAGTCAGCCTAAGGGTTTGTGAAACAGGTATTTGTGAAAAATGCCTTCAAGAGAAGGTATTTTTGATCACTATGGTGACATCTGGGGATAGTTTAAAAAACATGTTTCAAGCCCACAGATGCTGAAGTACATTTTAAACAAAAGGATACTGCAGGTGACAGGAAGATCTGAAGCAAGCTGAGTTTCTAGATGCTTTGCTCTGAAAAGAATGGGTGTAGAATTTCATGTGTTAATCATACAAAATGTTCAAAGGGCTTTGTTAGCATGGAGATCTTAGGCCAGTTCCACAAAGGACTGGCCCATCAAATATAGTTTATAATTGAGCAAAGAAACAGTAGAGAGAAAGTCTGTATTAATACTTAAGTGTCTGCAGGCTTCCTGGAGCACATTGTTAGGGCTTCATGCTTTTCAGGAACCACTAAGTGCCTCTTTCCACGTCTGCAAGTGTAAGCACTGATTTGCAAACCATTGATTCTTTTGTACACCTCCTGAGGAAAGGTAGAACAGGCTGTATAATAGCTATAGAATTTATTTTTCATTCATTGTGTCTATTCCCTAAGTTCAGGAGGTGTTGACTTTTGCCTTTCTGCTAGCACAGAGAGATGAATAGTTCAGCAAAACAGCAGGTGTGGCAGCACCCACTCATGCGGAGCACAAGAGCTGCACGGATGTGACCAACTGTTGATCCTCAGCCAGTCCTGTGCCTCCAAAATTGTCTAAGTACCACAGCAAGTGATATCAGTAATGTTTTCAGACAGGAAGTCAGTGAAAGGCGGGGCTTTTTGAAAGGAGTGCGCTGGATTTATTTTTCCTGACAAGTTCATTGCTTTTGAGCTTATCCAATTTTGGTGGAAAGCTGAAGCCTGTCCCTGTGGATTTCACCATCTGGTAAAGGAATGCCCCATGGCAAAGCAGAGCTTGTGGGACTGAGAGCCCTGGTTCTTTTCCCCAAACCGGTGGTAAAGGTCCAGTTCCAGCACTGCTGCTTGCTGGTCCCTGCTGCCTCCCGGGAGCCATCAGCCCTGTCTGCTCTGGCACTGCTGGATCTCTGCTGCCATCAGTGCTGCAGAGGCAGGGGAAACATGGCCTGCTGCCAGCTGAGAGGCTGTTTTGGTATCATCACCCCTCCTCGGGGAGATGGGTGAGGATGGAGAAATGCAGTGGGACACAGCAGCTCTCTGACAGGCAGGGTGAGTCACAAGAATTACTTCTCAGGCACTGTAACTGCACTGGTGTCAGAGCTCAATAATTTTCCTGGTGTTTGATCCTATTTTCCATTAGAATCATACCTGGTATCACTGCATCAAGAAAGCCTGCAGCTTCTGTTGTCCAATAAAGACTGTCTCCTAATTCTCATAACTGCATCTGTACTGCTGAAGTGAAATGGTCTGTGTTCTACCTCTGTTTCTTTCTGGGTAGTTCATGGATATATCATGTGTGTACACAAATCCATTTGAGGCAAGAAATACTTCTGTATTAGCATGGTCTTTTAGGTTTAACAAATCATTTATTAATGCATGTTTGTTTGCAAGTTAGACTGTTATTCACTAAATGTCCCATATCCTGACATGCAGAAACACATCGTGTACTGTACAAAAACAAAATTCATATTGAATGCTTACTTTTATTCTTTCTAGTGTAAGGCTGGAACTGCCTGGCAATTCTGCCATTTATTTTGTGAAGTAAAACATGCAAAGCTTTGCATGCAAATGTGTGATGTCCATTTGGCATTAAACTCAAGAAACGCCCTTTTCACAGCTAACTGATCCCCCAGTGCACAGCAGTACTTACCTTTGCTAATCTCTGAGTCACTCAAAATACCAACATTACCTTTTGTCCAAAGGTGCTTACATCCTCAACAAACACCATAATGATTGAATCATCAGTTCAGCATTGAATCATCAGTTCAGTAGTTTTAAGTGAGCTACTGGGTGGCAATTTCATTAGATTAAGTATCTTTCTGCAAAATGTTTGTGAAAATAAGCCAGGAGAAGTTAACAGTTGTGAAAGCTGAATGGAGAAAATGACCTCTACTAATAAGATTGCAGCCAGTAATATTTTCTGTAATTTTGGCTGAACAATGAGTTCCTTAATAATTCCCTCCCTTCTCGAGTCCTTTTTCTGCATTTTTCATTTTACAAACACGGGTTTACAGTCTCACAGAAGAACCTAAGTCCATAAGCCAAGCTCCAACCACAAACAGGCTTATATACATCACCTTAGTGGCAGTATGTCCAGCTGGCATTACAGAAAACACCCCCCACCTCATCATGAATGGTAATATTTTAACTTACTCTTTCAAAATTCAGTGCCCAGCCTCAAAGTCAGATTGTGGCTAAAGCTTGTTGCAGTGTTAACAATAACATATTCTTCCCAGAAAAACTAAAATGACAGGTGTAGCTATTGATGCTTCAAGCACATACTCTGACCTATAGACTCACAATCTGCTGCACTCAATCCAGCACATACTGTGGCAACAGAGCTGTTCTGGAATCATGCTGGAGACAGACTGACAAATGCTATGTATGAACTTTAACTGTCCCCCCCAAATGTGGGTTTCATTTGCTTCTTAAGTTGATTGGTGCTGGAAATGAGCATCTCCCCATGCCTTATTGAGAAGTGGTTTTCTTTCTAGTGTATAACACGACACACTATAGGAAGTATGTGTGTAGTGTGGTGTCTTTTCATATGTTACAGTATTTAAGCCTTGAGTTAAAAGGCTGTTTCTTGTGAAATGTGTATTCTTCAGTTGAATTTAGAAGGTAGAGTCTTGCTGCATTATAATTGCAAGTAGTATTGCCCTTCTGATTATTTCTCTGGACTTCCCTATTTCTGCAAAAGAAGCAATTACAAAGAACCAAAGTGATAATACAGCAAACATTATTTTAATTCTGCTTTTGGTGATTTATCAGTTATTATATTTTGAATTTCTCTTCAGATCATTGATTCCAGTTTGATTTTGCTCATACATCAATTTTCTCTAATTCTAAGTAAATATAAGTCACATTTTTTACATTATACCCCTCAGAGGACTTTATTTTTTCATTTCAGTAAGCATTATTTGAATCATAAAAAAATACATTACAGTATTCATAATGTGCTGCTTATGTGACAGTTTTTAAACTTTAATATTCTTTTTTGTAGTGTGAGGGCTTAGCAGACTATAAAAGAGACATATTGTTTATAATGTTTCTGCACCACAACAAATGATGCACTTCTAGCATCTATGAAATGGCAGTAGTTTTCTAAATTTGTGATTCTACTGTGTTCAGCAGTCAAGAACAGTTGTACATCTGCTCAGCACAGACTTTAGGAGACCATGAACTTTAATTGAGGAAAAATAATGAGGGTTCAGGGACCACTGATACAGAGTCGGTTGGTAAGGCAGGTGCCCTGCTGCCAGATCAATGGATTATTTACTCCTTTGTCATAAACAAGAAACAGTTGGGTCTTTGTAGAGATTACATTCATATTCCAAAGCCAGGCTGCCTTTTTCTGTTCCCTTGTAAACATGCAGTATATTGAATACTTTTGAAACTTGGTCTGAGAAACATAATGGCTTTGCTTCTTCATTAAATGATGCAATGTTAACCTTAACAGTAAATTTTAAGGAACAATTTTAAATCTGGTGATATTCATCCTAGTGGGAATATTAATTAATAATCTATAGTTTGTGTGTGCAGAAAGGATTCTGGGGGTGCTGGGGCATGTTTACACATGCCTAAAAAGGCATATTTGTAATGCAAAAAGTTAGATAAAAATATAGAATAAGAAAGACAATTATATGAAGATATTTAGAAGGAAAGAAATAAAAAAGAGAAATACAGCTGAGCACATTTAGCCAATCTTTTACAGTCTGACTACCATAATGAAAATATTGTTTCAGAATAGAGTTTATAAAAATTTTACACACCACTGAAGTGGAATTTTCTGATGCTTTAATCAGAAAAAAATACAGACTGCTTTTCCATGTGAGTCAGGCAAGTAATCAGGAGTTTCAGTAAGCATCCCTAATCCTGGGTGTGCTAGTGGCTATCTTTTACACACCTGTGTAACCCAACAGGGCAAGGTCAGCCAAAAATGGCATGTTCTGACCTCACAGGTATTCATTAGAAAAGCAAACAAAGACCACTGTGCAAGACTGCATGGAATAAGCCTTAATTTCCATTTTAACAAGTCAGTCAGTCTCACATTAGAACCGTAGAATCATAGAAATGTTAAATTGGAAAGACTTTTAAGATCATTGGGTCCAACCACTAACCCAGCACTGCAAAGTCCACCACCAAATCATGTCCCTAAGTGCCACATTGACACACCTTTTAAATACCCCTAGTCATGGCAACTCTAGCATTTCCTTGAGCAGCCTGTTCCAATGCTTGAAAACTCCTTACATGAAGAAAATGTTTCAAATTTACAGCCTAAATCTCCCCCGGTGTAATTTGAGGCCATTTCCTCTTGTTCTGCCACATGTTACGTGGGAGAAGAAACCAACCCTCACCTCACTGCACCTTCCTTTCAGGGTAGAGAGCCATAAGGTCTCCCTGAGCCTCTTTTTCTCCAGGATAGACAGCCCTAGCTCCCCCAGCTGCTGCTCATCTGATTTACTCTCTAGATGCTTCATCAGCTTTGTTGCCCTTCTTGGGACACACACCAGTGTCCCTCGCATTGTGAGAGACCCAAAACTAAACCGGGGACTCAAGGTGTGGCCTCACCAGTGCTGAGTACAGGACAATCACTGCCTTAATCCTGCTGGCCACAGCATTTCTGATACCAGCCAGCATGTCACTGGGCACACAGCCAGCCCGTGTTCAGCCGGCTGTTGACCAACACTTCCAGGTTCTTTCCAGCCAGGCAACTTTCCAGACTCTTCCCCAAGCCCATAGCATTGCAGGGGTGTCATGATTCAAGTGCAAGACCCAGCACTTCACCTTGCTGAACCTTCCAGTGTTGGCCCCAGGCCAGTGACCTTGGTCTAGTTAAGACCCTCATGAGAACACATGCAAGTGATTGTGAGACTTCTTGCAGCTGCCTGTAGAATATTCCATCTGCCTTTTCATCTTGGTTGGCAGGCCTGTGACAGACTCCCACCACGATAATCGCCTTGTTGGCCTTCCCCCGATTCTCACCCAGAAACACTCAAGCCTATCCTCACCAGCATTAAGCTCCATCAAAACACTCCTGACACAGAAGGCTACCCCAGCACCTCCCCTTCCTTACCCATCCCTTCTGAGGAATTTATAGCCATCCATTGCAGCGTTGCAGTTGTGTGACTCATCCCACAGTGGTGGTATGACGACAACTATGTCCTAATTTTTCTGCTGCACAATTGCTTCCAGTTTTTCCGGTTTGTTGCCCATGCTGTATGAACTGGTGTAAATGCACTTCAGTTGGGTTATTGAGCCCTCTGCCTTTTCCAGGGGAAGAAGCTCTAATTCCTGCATGACTGTTCTCAGGCTCTTCTGTGGTTTCTAGCACGTCAATAAGCCTTTCATCCTTGTGGTCTCATGGATCTCCATCCTCTACATCTACCAAGAAACCAGACAGAAGGACCTCACTAGTGCACCATCCCTCAAACAGGAATGCCACCCCCAGGCTTATCTCCAGTGATCCTGGTTTTATCCCCTTCCCCCTTAAAATTTAGTTTAAAGCTCTCTCCATGAGCACTGCTAACTCCTGAGTTCTTCCCCCCTTTGAGACAGGGAAAGGTTTGGTGTTATGTGATCAAAATTCTGCCAATAACACTGAATTGCAAGCCAGATGTTATTCTCCTGGCTCTATCCATTTCTTCCTTCATCATTCCCTCCAACTGTGGTCCTGATGCCTTAACTAGTTGTCTCAAAGACCTGAAGGCTCTCTTGATTGTCCTTGGCATTTTTGTTGCCACTTCATCAGTGCCCATTTGAAAAATCCATACGGCTGATAACCTGAGGGCCATTTCAGGATAGGAAATTTTCCTTTCACATCTTTAACCCACACACCAGGGAGGCACAAACTTCTCATAGAAGTAGCTCCAGACTGTTTCTTCTGTTCCCCTTGGTAGAGAGCCTCCTATGATAGTGACCCATCATTCTTTCTTTACGGAAGCAGTTTTGACATGGGTCATAAGGTAATAACCTCTGGGACACCTCCACACTGCAGGAACCATTTTCCTCATCATTGCTCAGTTCTGCTTGCAGAGCCTGTTACAGGCCCCCCTTTGAGGTGAAGCAGCCTCAGAGGAGATGCTCCTGCTGCATCAGGCAGCATTGTCACCACTGCCCCCAAGCCCTTAACTCATGTGTTCAGCCATGCAGTGAGGGGACAGGGAATGCTCCACATCATGCAAACTGTCCGTCTGTCAGGCTCTTCCTGGGAAAGGCGAGGCAATTCCAGCAGTCTGTCTTTTGCACCCCTGATGCTCCTCAGCCTCTGGCAGTGAGTAGAGGAGCTCCTGTGTGTGGGTGCACCACCACAGGGCTGCTCACTCTTGCCATCCATTCTGGCATCAGAGCTGGGCACAGCTCCAGCTGGCAGTGTGGCAGCGTGTCCCCACCGGAGCTTTCTCGGTGGCTTCTGCCTGGGGGACACGGCTGCTCCCTGGTGGAGCTGCCTGGATTTCAGTGCCCTTCATGCACCCCTTCTGTGCCACCTGCTGCCTAAACTGCCACGCCACGTCCTGCTGACTGCCCCGACCTGTCTGTCCATCCTGCTGGCAGTGCTCCTGATCACCAACACTCCCCAGGGGCTCCTACGTGTGTGAGACCTGGCCACCATTGCTCCTGGCCCTGCCAGGTCCTGACCGCTGATGTGAGCTGAGGGCTCCCGGCGTCTCTTTGTGTTCCACATGAAGTTCTCCCAGTTTGGGAAGCCTCTGAGCACCGCACTGGAGTACTCTGCTGCAGTACAAGTTGGCACCAGAGCCACTCACCTCAGCAAGCAGGGCCGTGTACCGAGGCTGTGGAACCTGTGCCATTCAAGAAAGTACATTTGTTTGAATCACTCTTGTCAGAAATAAAGGGATCAAGTTCCTAGGAATGAGCACAGGGCCAAGGAGATCTGACTTCAGAAAGTAAGGTGTTCATCATCTGATGTCCAAAATTTCTCCTCAAATTCCTAAATAAGAACTGTTTTCAAGATATTGGGGTAATATCAAATATTGAAATGCTGTT
Organism: Haemorhous mexicanus; assembly: GCF_027477595.1. Taxonomy (NCBI): domain Eukaryota; kingdom Metazoa; phylum Chordata; class Aves; order Passeriformes; family Fringillidae; genus Haemorhous; species Haemorhous mexicanus. The sequence goes on from NC_082341.1 coordinate 139,251,780, forward strand.
CCCAGTATTCTTTTTCATACTCCACCTCCACATTTCTAATAAATAATTCTGAGTTAATCTTTTTGGAATCCCTGTTCTTAATGCTAAATAATAATTACATTGTTGCATGTAAAGTAAGAAAATCCCAGTTTATACAATACAGATTTTTTTTTTACCAAATTACTAATTATATTACTAAAGTTATCCAGACTACATCCAGATTAAAGAAATACAGGAAAATAATTTTTTGTCTTGTCAAAAACATAAGTTGTCCCAGCTGTATTCCCGTAGTTCACTTAAGATATTTTCTATCCCCTCTTTCTGTTGTTCTAAATGACACAGGACACATGTTTTCTGTTCTCGGGTACAAATTTTACTCCTGCATGTTCCACTCACTTTTTTCCTCATGCTTTAGAGTAGTAATCTTTGCATATTTCCATTTCTGCAACTACTTTTGGTATCTTTGTGGCCACGATGATAGGGTCACAAACAACACCACTTTGGAGTCAGTGTGCCAGCACATAGATCCTTTATGTAAGGGGTGGGAAACACCAGGATAAGCCATGAGAGTATCTGCATTTGTCACTGTTTCTGCAAGGTACTGCTATGTGGCATCAGAATAGATATAGCCTTCATTTTGCATATATGTAAAACTAATATACTACTTTGATTTTCTATACTCAGATATTCTCAAGCTGTTCAGTTACTTCAAATTTATTCCAAAGCATTTGAAAATAGATTTTAGTCTGTAATTTTATCTTTCCAGTGATGATCTAATCCACAAATGAAGCTACAAGTAATTGCATTTTAAAATTTTTCATATTATATAAATTTCATAATAAAAGCCAATGACTGTAAAATGTATGCATTAAAGTTGATAGAATACTTGTAATTTATTAATAATCAGCAAATTTGTTTATTACCTAGTCTACCTTGAATTTTTGGAATTAAAAGACAGTGGATTTTAAAGGAAGAAAAATGGCACTATCTTAATTTCTTTTTATAAAAGAATGGTCATGACTAACTAGCCTGTGTTTTTTGAAGAACCTGTTAAGCAATGGTCAGTTAATACTTTAATAAATATTAATAAATTATGACCACCAGGAATTTCAGTGATCATAACACTTTCGTATAGTTTATAGATATTACTCATATTTAATGCAGTAATTTTCATTTTTATGTGTAATTGCAATCCAGAGAGATAGGTATTTCTTTTAAGTGAAGGATGCACTCAAAAAAATAAAGAGCTTGTCTTGTATGCCATGATCTGAAGCTAAATGTAAAAACCTCAAGATTTGTTAATCTCTAAAGCTGTGCACACAACACTGATATTTTATCTGCTGTCCTGCATCCTCAGGAAAAAAAAAAATCCTCCATGTTTCTGAAGTGTGTTGCTTTTAGTTTGACCACCATGAGCTTCATCTGCACTTGTAAAAGCTGATGTAATAGCTGTTTGTATTTCATACAGCCATCTCCCAAGTGGGCCCGAGGGGTTAATCTGAAGATTAGTAGTTCAAATCCCAGCATTTTCTATATAGTTTTCAATTTGGAATTGTGTGCTGTTATTGACAGTCTCCTTTCCTTTCACTCATTAATTCTGATATTTGGAAGGACTGCAGCAGTGTCTGAATGACAGCAAAGGTGTGTGTGTAGAAAGTGCCTAAGTGATTCTTGCTGGCTTTATAAACATATTTATGTTAATATGTATTTTCACAGAAGCTTACTATAAACATGGTTAGCATATGTGATCCTTTATGTTTTTCCTATATATTCAGAATCTCACAAGGTCATCTACCTTTTGAACTTTGTAGTATATTGAGCATCTGTCTAACTTAACAGGTTTTAGTGATGAATTTAGGTAATTATTGTAAAATTTTTCACTTGGAAGTTCAAGGGAAAGTGACAGCTAACATGGAATTCACAAAGGTACTTTACAGAACAGCAAGAAACAAATGCATCTTTGCAGTCCTGGCTCCATGTGAAATTTTCAGCCCATCACTTGGCCAGGGAAAGACAGCCTAAGTGTGTCTCTGATGCTTCTGCTAATCTGAAGTTTTCTTACGGGATTAAAATTGTTCTTGCAATATAAACAGGATCTTCCTGAGGGCTGTATTGGATCATTTTGAAATGAAAACAATAATACACTTAACTATTTTTACTGGAGTACATTAAAAAAGTCTAACCTTTTATCTGAATTTCAAAGATTACCAGTTTATACTAACATTTTCAAAATAGCATTTGATTTTATCCCTGGATCTACTGCTATCTTCTCTTTTTCTAATGGCTCTCTAACCTACCAGAAAAGACAGAGCAGTATCCAAAGGTTGGACAACAAAAAGAGCTCAAATTGGAAATAAATGCGCTTTTTAGACACTGAGATTAATTAGTCCTTGGAACAGTTTAATTGTGATATATTGTCTGTTGCTTTGTTTCTTTTAATGGAGTCCACAGACTTTCAGAAAAGAAAAATGTGACCACAACTTGTGAAGCACAAGCCGTTTCCAGAATTACTGGGCAAATGCTAAGATATGCAGTAGGCAGGATGCCAGACTTGGTAACCAAAACACTTCCTTCAGATGTCAAAACCAATGCAAATGCCCTCCTATTATTTTGTCAGTCTCTTCTCACTTCTCCTGTTATTTGCCCTGATGTTTTAAGTACTTCTTGCCATGTTTTAGATCTCAGGTGAAAAGGAATCACTTACTGACATATTAAAAACAGAGTGGGATTCTCATGGGAGATGATAAAGCATGATTGCACTGTAGGCAGAGATTGCATAAAACTCTTCTTTGCATCCTCACCTGATTCCCAACATTTGAACCTTATGCTCCAATGGCATCTGAGATTCCTAAGAGAAGGGAGTAGTTTGCCGGGTTATCAAAAATACTTGCTTCAGACATTCTCTGAGCTGTTTATCTGCTAAAGGGGATTGATGAATTTCTGCCTTGTGGTTTGGTGGTTTTGTTTCAGTTTTATTTTATTTTATTTTACTTATTTAATTTTTCCCCACATAGATGTTAGGATCATATTCTGGTCTAAGCTAAAAGGACCTTCTTGGAGCCAGCAAAGGCCAAGATATGATTTATGCCCTCAGTGGTGGAGCAGCCCATCTCAAGAATGCTATGGCAGTATGTAAGGATCTGGTTAGTGCTGCTGAGGAGAAAGGGAGGAGGAAGCCTCCTTGAGAGTGGAGAGGCAAAAGGTGGTGGGAGTTGGAGCTACAACAACTGTGTTTATCCATTACCAATTTTTAATATGGCCAAATGGCATTTTCTCGATAATTTTTTTCCAACTAAATGGAAATCCAGAAACACCAAGTTTTATGTTTTCATTCTCGACATAAGTCTGCAGCACAGTCACTTAAGCTGCTGTATATGTAGAAACAGAAAGGTGAAACCCTGATCTGTTCCAATTCTGGCTGCTCAGCCTGCCAGGGCTCCCACTAATACACAGATGCCACTTTCTCCTTTACAGTAGTCAAAAAAAAAAAAAAAAACAAAAAACAAAAAACAACAAACCCTGACCAAAAAATGAGAAGGAACATGGGGGGTTTTTTGCCTCAGTTAGGGTGGTTTACTGCAATGCAGGCACATCTTCTGCATAATACATCAGAGTTGTAGCATAGGAGTGTTAGCACAAATGAAAAGTCCCATTTTTACAAGAAATGTAATTTGGCTTGCATCCAAATAATCACCCGAATAATAAGAGAAGAGCTAAGTGGGAAAAGAAAGCATCCCACAGGCCCTCTAAAAAATGCACACATACCATTACTATGCTATGTACTGTGAACAGAGAGGTCTGTCACAACCAGACTTATAAGAAAGCAAAGGTTATTCTACAGATAAGCTGTTAGTACAAAAAAAATTTTTTTGAGGAAAATGAAAAATCAACATTTATGTTTGCATCATTGTATTTTATATAGAGATAGCAAATTCACCACACTGGATGGAACTAAGAAGTTAATTCTGGGTTTTTTAGTATTATTATTATTATTATTCCGTTAGAATTACTGCAGTAGATCAGACAAAAGATCACATCTTATCCCTAGAAAATGCTTCATCCATCTTCTTAACACCCACATCCCTGAAATTCATATTTTTTTTTTCTTAAGAGATAAGTCAGTGGATAAGGGGGATTGATGCCTTATCTGACAAAATGACCAGAGCTTGAACACATGCAGTCTAATTGCTCCTTGCTAACTCTGCAAGCCAGACTATAGCCTCTCCCCCACTTCCTACACATCTACCTACATTTAAGCACTAAATGGCAGCGTCTCATGAAAGTCTTTCCTCTTGGGTAATGTGGAGATATGAAGACAATCTTTGCCATATTAATTTCCCCCTTCTCTGAATCAGTAAAAGTACAATAGGGAAAACACCAGTGAAGTTATTTTAAGAAGAATCAACTTTCATGTTGTAAACCTTGGATTAAAGAAATTAGTTAAAAAATTTAATATACTGTATTTCATGGATTTGGGTAGGAAAAGAGGGAAACCAGAAACAGGTTATCACTGAGATTGTTAGGAATAAAATAAGGTACCTTGTAACTGAAGTATTCTTGCCATATTCTTAAGCCTTTATTCCAAAAAGTATCCTCATGCAAATAGAATAAATCACATTGCAAGCCTTTCAGAAATGCCATTTTCAGACTCTACCTTCTGATGATTACTGTTCCCTTTTTTCTGTAAAGTTCTATAGAGAATATATTTTAATTAGCTTCCACTTGATACCACTTCATACACACTGCCCAGATTTGACCCAGTGTCTGATCATATAGAATGCATTACAAAAGAACTGGTCATTTGAGTGCTTTAATATAGCTTTGCATTAATGTGAGACATCATTTAGACAAGGCATTAAAAGTGTTATTTTAATGACTGAAGTGTGTAGGGTGGGAAGAAGCTTAATCTTTATAGGAAGAACAATTTCAATTAGCTCTAAAATATTAATTTGTTGGTATAACTATATACTCTAATGTATTTGGCTACAAAAAAATCTAATGAATAATACATTGCTAGATCCCAGTCTAATTCCTGTGTTGTAACTAATACTGTCAGTTGAAACAAGGAAAATAGTCTTTTAACGTTCATGATTTTGGTCGGGGTGCATTTAGTCTGATTGCTTTTAACTACAAATTTTGTTCAGCATAATTTGACAAGGTAGCATAAATAAGGAAAACACCACGTGGCTGTAGGGTTATTGAACAGTTCATAAATATAAAAGCACCATTTGTTTCCAGAAAGTACATGTCTTTTTTATTTATTCAGTGAATTTAAAATACATTAGGATTGACAGGAATATGGTATCCACCTGTGGAAAGCATGAAGATTTATCATAAAATTCCTGGGTTCTGTTAATCCCTTATGCTGTGTTCGAGAAGCAAATATATTGTCAATATGACTGCTGCTAGTCCATAATTTAATTTCTTAGCCTTATATGTCCCATTTGTTATGGCTAGAAGCACTTCTCTCAACTTCAGAATTTGAGAACTTAGAAAATAACTTCTCCTAAAATCAGTGGGTATGTCATAGTTAAAATCATTAAACCTTGTGTGCAATAAGCATATCTAAGGCCTTGGGAAGTGGATATAGCTTTAGAATTTCACTATTTTTCTTAGAAATATTTTCTAATTATTCTATAAGGATGTAGAATTGCATTGCAGCTTATCAACTGCACAATACCTGGACAGAGCTTTCTCCCAAGACAATCAATTCATAGCATCACCTATGCCAATGTTGATTATTTTACTGTTAAAAAAGCTTAATTTTATGAAGTTCAAGGCAATTCTATTTCACTTTGGTGTCAGAATTGGTCACAGATGGTCTTAGGGAAGAGTATTGTGATCTTGATACTACAGGATATTTTTTGCTCTTCATCCCCTGAAAGAAGTGCAATATTCAGCTTCTCTAAGTGTGGCTGTATTGAAGCCTCTGAGGTGACCCTCTTGAACTACCCTGTGTTCCCATATCATTCGAACAGAACACCTCTGCAAAACATAGTGTGCACCTTCTCAGTGTTCTAAAGCACCAGTGCTGCTTATTTAAGTAGTCACACTGAGAAAAGGGTTCCTTGCTTTTGCTCACAAAAGAATGGAGGCATCTGGTGTCCAGACCTGGTTATAGGTATTTCACTTATAGAAGAAAATGTGATTTCAGAAATAGTTTGGTGTCAAATATTTCTGTTATCTGTTCTCCAGGTGAGCATGCCAGATCAGTCCTCAGATGCACTATTTTTTTTCTCACTGATTGAGCAATGGGTTGTTATGTACCTTTCTTAGGTCCCCAGGTCACTTGCTAGAGTCAGCCATCTAAATTGGAGACATCTAAGGCTCTCCAGACACCATGTTTGAGTCTTTGAGGTGCTTGTTTAGTCTATTTTATAGCATCATTTTACAGCAAAATAAAAATTTATGTTTTATTAAAAAATAGGAATCAATGTAATAATTTATTTCATAATTATTAATTTCAATTTCTTAATTTACATATTCTGGGATAAAAATGCTTCATTTCTTGGTTTTGAGAGCCTACTGCATTTTCCTTTCTCTGCAATAGTTTGCCTACTCAGGGTTAATTAAAAATGCTTCATTTCTTGGTTTTGGGAGCCTATGCTTTTTCCTTTCTCTACAAAAAAATGACAGAAAGTTAAAGAAAAAAATCAACCTAAGAATCTTCTAAAAGAAGAGAAACAGTTTTTTGCAGTTTCAGAAACTAGGTAGAAGAATGCTTTTGTAATAGATTTCATGCAGCAGTTGGCATTGGCAGTACTGCAAAAAGAGATGTATTCTGTCGTGCTCTGTTTGATCAAGTGCTAAACCCGTGTGATCAATAGAGAGACAGATGTCGGGTGCAGATGGCGATGCCGTGATACCTGGGGCAGAGTGGGCCTGCCAGAATGACAGAATGGGAACAAGGAAGAGCAGCAATGCAACAGAATGTGACAAATGAAATTAGGGTTTATACTAGTCGATAATTTACAGCTAATAGAAAGTGACAGAATTTTTCAGCATACAGCACATTTACTCTCGCAATACTATAGTCAATGCATTTTTCATGCAGAACAATGGGAGCTGCTATGAAGACCTGGCTCTAGCTATATGTATTTTGTTACATTGCAACTTGTACAATTGATGTTTAAACAAAGCTAGTAACATCAAGCCAAGTAAGCACCAAGTGTATGAAACAAGATTGTATTTTCAAGTTTGAAATGAGTCCATCTGATACTCAGACTGTGTAGCAAACCTCCAACAAGAAAATTACACTATTACCTGTTTATATGAATATAAAGTAGAGATCCACTACAGCCACATAAATAAACATTGAATGGCCCTTGTTATTTGGAAACTGAGTTTATAATCTATTTCATTCTTTTTAATAATTATAATGATGGAGTGGCCACAGCAAGCTTTCTGCTCTCCCTCTCTCCAAATTCCAATCTAAAGTCCGTAGTTAATGCACTTGGCAGCTTATTGTGTTCTCTTTCAGGCTGATACAGTTCAGAGTGGCATGATTGTTAGCTTAGGGTTCTACCCTTTCTCTTAAAGGTTACTATCACTTTTATTTCCCTTTCTGGCTTTCCTGAGTTTTGGGAGCTGTGTATGCCTGTGTATGTACATGTGTGTATATAAATGAAAAATGTATGCACCCACACATATAAATTTAAATACATATATACGGATTTTTAATATTTTTAAAATTAATCACACACTCTTCCATTACATTTTCCAAGTGTACCCTGTTGCCAACTCTAATGAAAACAGGAATCCCATCCTATAAAAAATGAAGGCTATCAAAGTTGTATTTATGAGTGAAAATGTAAAGTAGTGGTCAAATATTTTATTGTGCAATTTAACATTTTCTATTTTCTGGGCAAAACTAATGGATATGTTATATATTACATTTTTTTTACAGTAAAAGAGCAGTTATGGTCTATTCTGCAGACTTGATTTTCATCAGTTCTGAGTAATGGGTCTACCTTTAATGCCTGTAATATGGCATTCAGCAAGACAAACCCGGAATCAGAAATGAAAAATGAAAAATAAAAATCCACCTTGCTCTTCTTTTCCTGCTGTCTCCTGCTGCTCAGCTTGATATATTTTTCACACTTAAAGATAAATATCTCTTAGTGCTGATGTCATTTGATTTTTAGGGTAAAAATCTGAACTTAGTTTGGACACAGTAAACACAGAAAATCACCATTATGAACACCAATGCCTTTCCTTCAGGCCTCTGACAGTCTACCCAGGTATCTTTCACACTCATTTCTATGGTGTGTTAGTTCCAGTGGACAGTCATTTTGACTCGATGCCATGATATTCACACAGAGGTGAGAGAAGAATTTTTCATGTGATTTTTCTTTCTGAAGCTGTGCAAATGTAAGCCTTTGTTATTGTTACATAGACCACAATTGATGAACCCTTGTTCATCAATAATTCCTTGAATAATGGAAGTTTGACAAAGAAAACTTTATAGGCTTTTTTAATAAAACAGTGCATTTTCCCATTTTTAATGTGCTTTTTGACGACATGGATCTGTTGCTTTTCCCATGCCTCCAGAGAGTATGTGTCTTTTTTTTCTCCCTAGGAATTTGAATATTTGCAAAAAGTTTGGGTACCAATAAATACTGTCTTTCCTTGCAAATTCAGGGTCTCAGATAGATTCATTTAGTCAGAAATGGAGCTCCTATTCATCATCCTCCACTAAATATGTTACATAGTTTTTCCCTGCACTAAAAATGGTACATACAGTTGGAATTTTACAGGTATGAAAAGGAAGAGTGAATACGTTCACATTATGTTCCGCATTTGTATATTTGCCACAAGTGAAGATATTGAAAATGTATCGTACAATTTTTATACTTTGATTGATTGTTTCTATGAAACAAGTTTTAGGAAGTATGGGGAGTATACCAGAAACTTGCTGTTTTTTACCAGTCCAGAGTGGTGGTGAAAACCATGCTGAAAGACTTATCTCCAAAATGTCTAAGACAAACACCTGTACTTGCTTCAGGTTTATCTAATACCCTAAGCCTGCATTTAGTAATAAGCTATTAACCTTGAAACTCAAACATCTTCCCAAGGATAGTGTCATGCACAAAAGAGAACATAATTTTTTTGGTAATATATTCTTGCCTTCTCCAAAGTTGTAGCCAAGCAAAACAGAAGAGACAGCAGGTCTTCTCCTCTGAGCACTGGCACGGTGGCATCATCTTGGAAAGCCAAGCTGGGAGAAGAACAATCATCTGTGATATTGAGAGTGGCATGTTTCAGGTGCCATTAATCCACACGCGTGTGCCCCAGCTGCTACACTGGCTGAAAGGGGCTCACCTGTTGAAAGAGATCCTCTATCCAGTAACTTAGGGAGCTGAAAAAGAATGAGCAGATGTATCAGCAGGAGCTGGCACCAGATTAAGAAACAAATTAGGACCAGTGGTTTCTCACAACTCTCTTGGCTACAGGTTCAGGCCTGTAGAAGGGATAACACTTAATGCATTCTCAAGAGATTTATTTTGATTCGCACAGAAATTCTGCTAGTCGACTAGCAGGTTGTTCAAATGGAAATTGTGTGGAGAATTTCTTGTAGAAATTCTTTGGTGAGCAAAGCAATATTAAATGTTCATTCTCCATTCTTCTATGACCCCCTAGAAATTAGCTGAGAGTTTTCAAGTTGCTTCTCAAGTACTGAAAATGTGCATTTGGTATATGGTTAACTATATGGTTAGCTACCTATATGCTCACATTGTGATGCCTTTTGCCATTATTATGATTAAATGGCTTAATGCATAGTCATGTTATCCCAGGTGTGACAGGCCATGTCCCTTTGTACGCTGAAAGCTGAGAAGTACCAAACAGCTCTATTTCAGTGACTCTACACAGCTTTATCTGAGCCCCAAAGGCAACCATTCAATTGTGTGAGACTAGATTTCTAATTTAAACACATCTAAAGATCTTTTGCTAGAGATGACAAAAGCCTGTACAGTTTTTAGAACAAGACAGAGGCTGTCAGTTTGCCATATATGAAAGCTCAGTGCACCCAGATCTTGAGTACTGCATGCAACTCTGATCACAGCTGAGGAAGGGCAGCTGGAGTGATCAAGGGAGCAGCTATCTTATGACAATAGACAAAAAAGCCTGAGACTTCTCCATCTGGTGAAGAGAAAGCTGAGGGGGAAATTTGATACAGGCTTACAAAATCTTGAAGCTGGTGGATAAAGTGAATGAAGAACTGTTATTCCTCAAATCCTGCAGTGCTACAGGAAGCTGGGAGAAGAACAATTTAAAACAGATTACCACGGCAGCGAGTTAACTCTGTGAACTTGATGCCACAGGAGCCTGTGAAAGCAGACAGTATCAGCAGGTTCAGAGAGAGATTGGACAAATTCATGGACAACAGATCTGTAAATGGTACTAAGAGGATGTATCCACTAACGTTCCTAATCCATGTACATGCTTGGGAACTCCTAGGGGAATGAACTGCAGAAGGAGGCCGAGTTCTCATATTTTTACTAAATAACATTGCCTGTTGCCACTCTGGAGAAAGTCTGAGCTAAACAGACCCCCCCACTGTTGCACCAGGGTATTTTTTATCTTTCTAAAGAGTAGCACAAAGGCTATAAAGAGAAGTCATTTTCCTATGAAGAGTATCAGACAGCAGGAGTGCTTCTGAGTTGTGTTTTACCAGAAACATTAGTAAAGGAGATCCTTCAAAAACATTTGTGAGGAATGATAATAAGCAGGATTGTGTTTAATTATTGAAAGTATTAATTCTTAAAAATCACTTCATATTTTAAAAGAAAATGTAAAAAGACAATTTTTATCTGTCATTTGACCTTCAAATAAGGCTATTAATGGTGATTAGGCTGTGGTAGTAAATGAGAAAGATGTATGTTTCCTTCAGCAAGTGCAAAACACCAAACAATAATGCTGCAGTGAATACAGGCACCCAGACAGGGTGCTTAGAGATCAAAAAACTAACCAAAGGTTTTAATTATCATACATATCAATGCAATATTCCTAACAGTTGGGTTGCTACCCAGAGCATCTTTCTGCAGAAGATTGATCACTGCCATATTTCAGAGTCTTTCCTTCATCACTTGCATTTTGATGGCACCTATATCATGTTAAAACTGGCATATCTCCTTTTTAGCAGGCACAATTCCACCTAACAGATGGCCATGATGATAGACATGCCAAAGAACCAGTATGTGTATCAAGTTTGATTATTAGGCATGAAATTCCTATCCAAGAACGTTTGAGTGGCATTCTGCACCAATCGTCTGAACCTATTGGTATGGGCTGAAACAAATGCTGTTTCACTGAAGTCAAGGGATGTGTTAACTACAAAGTGGGGAGTTGAGGACTATGTAATTTAAGGTCTTGGTAAAATGGAAGAAAAGGCCATTGCTTCTGGATCACTCACTCCACTCTAGTAAGATTCAATCACAAAGCAAATCGTTAACTTCTACTGCCCATCCAATGGCACAATTTAGTGTTTCGGGTGTATTTCCTAGTAAATAGTTGTTCTTTTTCAAATGACATTTTAGCTGGCCTGCATAGATCTCACTGCACCACAGGCAGTGCAAAAATCTGCTGAAAGGAGAGCTGAAGCATAGACAGTTGGAACACCAAGTACAGGCTTATGAAAGCTGAATTGCCCATCTCCTAACAGAGGCTCCTGCTGTCGTAGGGTGTTACTCTGTACCTGTTTTTCTCCACAGTGCAAAACTGTCACATATTTAATAATAAATACCTCATTTTAAAATAGCAGACCCTGTAATGATAGCAGAAATATTTTAACTGGTTTTAACCAATATCAGTATGTTGTGAAAAGATTCTATTACCATGGTACCCACTACTAATTGTGCCAGAGGAAAATATGAATCATGGGTGTCCAAAAAGGCATCTAATATTCATATGTTTTCCCTTAGAAAGAAATCACTGTGATGCATAAACAAAATCCTAGAATGTCAAATTTTTAAACTAGAATTTCTGTTAAATGTATCTACTTATATTTTGTGGTATTTTATTTCCTTTTTAATTAAGGATTGATAAGATTTTTAAATTTTTTTCTTTGACATATATTTTTACCAGATTGCTGCTAAGACATCAACATTGATTTCTTTCATATTTATTCACTTTTTTGTACTTGTGTTTTCTATTTTAAATGCAGAAGAAAGCGTATCAAAGGCTCCAACTAGGTGGAATTCACGGAGTTTCAAAATGGGGCTTTGTCATTAATTTTCCATTTGAAATCAAAACATGTAATCTTGCCTACAGATGTCTATCCATTATTTATATTGGTTTATCATGGTATAGCAATACCAGACATTTATTTGACTGGTCTAGTGGGCAATCAAATGCAGTTCTTTTGATGAGGCAGTAGTAATTATGATTTAACCTTTCTGATTCAAAGTCATCAACGTACTTCACAATGCTTTGTGGATGCATTAAGCTATAAATTACAGTTGTGGAGTCTATGTGTTATGCTGATTGAGGTTAGCAGATTGTTCCCCTAAGTTCTCACTCCCTGGCAGGTGTGCAAAGGCACCAGGTAACCCAACCATTACTGTCCTTTTTAAGCCAGTACTGCAGACCCATGACCTGCGACTGCTGAACAGATTTAAGATGTGTCATTTGCAAATTGTGTAAAAAATGTTGAGCAAAAGTAGTCCAAAAATATTTTCCTAATTATTATAAACACATGCCTGTCAGAAGACTAGAATTAAGTTATGTTCAGGGGGATTTTATTTCTTTTGAGTTTTTCTTCCTCAGAATAACTTCTATTTTTTGTTATTATTATAAGGACATAGCTCAATAAGAGGATTGAAATAAGTTAGAGATTGGGTTACTTTTGCAGTGGCAAATTGAAATTGAACTTCATGACTCTACTCTGTACCTTTTGCAGAAGGAAATAAAACCCACAAGAGTGCATTCTCATTGCTACTTTTGCTTCCATTTTTCTCTAAGGAATGTGAGGGGGATGTTAGAACACGTGCATGAAGGGCTCGTTCACTGCCCACAGCTGGCCCAGTCTGCTGGCTGGCACTGCCTGCTTTCAGGGTTGCCCAGTGTCCTATGGGAATATCTCACTGGAAAAGAGTTTTCATCCTTAATTCTCTCTTGCTGTGGCCAGTACCCATCTTTTTGGTAGGCATTCTTGGGTTGTTTCTTTATTTTTTTTTTTTAAAGCCTTGATTTTTAGCCTGTCTGTCTCTCTTAAGTATTTTCTTCCCTGACAAGCTCTGTAATGCACCATGGTTAAATGGAGGTGCACTAATTTCATTGAGGAATCCAGAGAAACCAATGCTGAAACTAGACAAGAGATCCTATTCCATTTTTCCAGTACCGTATCTTAAACATTGAAAATATAGATTTAGAAATATTATTAGGTATTATTTGACAAATTTTTTTAAAGGGACTATTTTGTCACAAGATTTGCAGGATGGATGTTGATGACAGATGGATTTTTTTTTTGCCTTTTTTTGTTCAAATAAAAGAGCAGTTAATTAGAAGCTAGGTCAGTCAGATAATTTATCTGATAAGCAATGTTTCTTGTTTAATGGTAATTCTTTAAGACCAGTGTGCTTAGTTGAGCATAATTTTTCATCATGAAGTATTATAGTTGGAAATGTGAACAGATACTATATACTTATCTATCAGTGGCATTTCTAAGATCAACATATCCACTTTCCATGTCTTTACAAAGTTAATTTTGTGCTCTGTCTCTTCCTTGTGAAATTACAATTTACATTTTGATTCACCATAAAATTTAGTTCAAACTTTCCTACTATTTCATTCTAGAGATCCGTCTGCTTTTATTTAACAGATGTCCTTTGATCTCAAGGAGACAATTGCTGTTTTACTACTTTAATGAAGCTTGTATTATTATAGGCAAAATGAATATTAGACCAAATGGTAGTAGAAATCCCAGAGGGAAACATGCTTCTCTGTCTGGATCTTGGAAAAGCAGAGTAATTCATTTTACTCACTGATTATATTCAAAAAACCCATATTCCCTGTTCTTATTTACTTTTCTTTTTTTTTTTTACTATTATGGGACAGTGTTTCTGTTCATTAGATTCAAGGTACTAATCACAATTCTTTTGTCACAAGTGACACTTCGGACAGTTCTTAAGTGTTACGGAGAAGAGATGATCTGTTAAAGGAGATAGGAGTTAAAAATTACACTTTATTTATACTTTAAAGTAGCTAATGCCCATTTCTTACCTGTGCTTCCCACAGACATCAGTCTGGATCATGTTTCAATGGCTTTTAGACCCTTATTTCCTAGAAACTAGGAGGGATCAGATTTAAAAGTTACATTTCATAAAGGAAACAGCAGGGGATGGACCCACATGGAGAATAGAAAGAAACAGAAAATGAAGGTACTTGAAGTCAAAAATTAGTTACACATTTGAGAAAGAAGGGATGTAGAAAACACAAATTGCAGGAATTTTAGCAGCCCACATAATGTCCCTGTACCCTAACATGACATGGCAGTAAGTGGCCACAAAACATGAGATTTATTAATAGCTTTGATTTTTTTTTTTTTTTAATTCTTTTGACTTTTTTTTCCACCCATGCAATCTACTTTAGACACAGACTCAACTTTGGAAGCAGTACTGATGGTTGCACCACACTGCTGGGCTGAAGGTTTAATTCAGAAATATATTTGGACATGACATCACTCTGTAGAAAAATGCATACACTGCAACTGAGCATGTTGTAAGGACACTCAAAGGTCTGTTGCTAGATGACATCACAGGAAAAAAGGCTGCTCAAAAAAGGGCATAGTTTGACTAGAGCAGTGGCAATTATCTCAGTACAAATCGATTTGACAGCCAGAAAGATACTGGTTCTTAGGCAGATGTGCAAACATGAGTGGCTTCACCTGTCTGATTTCTGACCCTGTTCCACATTTGAATCTTGAAGCAACACGAAAGGTAGGGAAAGGGGAACTCCTCAATCAGTACTAAGGAGTGGGAAAGAAACATAATAGTTATTGCTTTTTAAATTATTACTAAGCAAAACTGAATCACCTCAGAATTCGAAAAACTTCCAAGAGTTAAATCTTTCATAAAGAGAGCTGGTAGCCCTAGGAATCAAAATGGGGCCAAGACTTGTGGCCCACCTGAACTATTTAGCTTCTGAATACAATGTGGAATTCTTTATAATACAGGTAAAATAACTTGGAACATGTGGTGCCTGTGAGCAGAAAAGATAAATATTTTGTCAATTCTTAGTTCAAGGAATACTTTTATTTTTCGTAGAATAAAGAATTTTATTTCTTTTTCTGAGGCATTTCTTGTAAATTACAATTACAATTTACAATTTCTTGTGAATTTATGTTAGAGACCAAATAGGAGCTATGAACAAAGATTTCAAGTGATGAGCTGTCCCATGCCTGTTTACAAGTCAGGATTTAATTTTACATAGAGTTCTCTATAGCAACTTTTTAAAATTTAAATTAGAAACATGGCCAGCAATGCATGCAAAATGTTCATTCATTGTAGTAAACTACAAAAATATTGCTTTTATGCAATGAGAATGCCATTGTAGAATTTTAAAAGGCATAGAAATAAAAGACTCTGGATTGGAGTGATTTAAACAAACTCACTAGGATATAGTAGATGATTAAAATACAATCTATAATTACATTACACTGGTATCAGGTAAGGATAAAAGCCTATAAATACACTGGGGTCAGGGTAAGCATAAAAAATGAAACAGTTATTTGAATAATCTGAGATCAAGTTGCAGTAATTAAAAATGAATGTATTATTCAAATGAAGGAATTAGGTTACAACACTCCTCATATGAAAATATTATTGTGACAGACTGAAATAAGTTGGAAGTGATTTCGATAAAAAATTGGGGCAAGAAATATAATGATTTACATTGGGGAAAAAGTAGACAATTATGCGGATGAGAGTATTTGCAGCTCCTCCTTCAAATCCCTCATCAAAACTCATACCTTTCAGCTGGCCTCCAGGAATTATCCACTACCCTAGCCTATTTCTGGACATTGCTCTTTCAGATACACAGATCAATCCACTAAAAATTAAATGTGCTGCAGCTAAGGATTGTACATGTACTCACAAAGGAATTAATGGGATCTGCACCCACTAGCAGGCATATTGCTTAATCTACCCCACACATAGCTGTTTATCCATTTTCATTGCCATTACCCAGGTCATTTCTGTAATTTGTCTCCTGTTTTTTCTTTGTCATCTCCTGTCAGTTTGGAGGCCAAAGTCTACACATAAGACTGACACAAAACTGTGTTATTTATGTAAATAGTTGATGGCCACTTGCAGATTAAGTACTTGTTATTATAAATAAAGGTTCTTGAAATCTGACCTTTCCATGGCAAACTCCTTGGGGCAGGAACCTTTGTGGAGGTGCCTTGAATATATAAACCAAGATTATTTAATTATTAATAATAATTAATAATGAAAGAATACAGAAAGAGACTTGGGTTTTTTTCAGGTAATAGCTTTCATATTCTTTATATTAATTAGCTCTTACAAATGTGCTTTGAGAGCCCTCTCAGAGCAGCTCTTTGCCATTGCCTGTAGCAGGACAGTTGAGAGCTGCTCTGCAGGTGCACATATGCCCATCAGTGGGCACATCTGAAACTCTCCCAGATAGGTGAGTGATTGCACATCAGAAGTCAGAGCAAGATCAGGAGTAGATTTCTTAAATTTTGTCCAGCGAATGCTGCCTGAGATTCTCCTCAAATTCTCCTTTCTGGCATCTATGAAAGTCTATTGAGAGATAATTTAGCTCACTTAAAATATGCCCAGCTATGCCCTTTTAAATCCTCAGTTGATCTTTTTATTATCATATAGTATATTTAAGCTTCTCATTCTTACCTGTTAAATCCTTCATACTTTTCTAGTCTCCTTTGTCTTCCCCTCAAAATGCCGTGTTTGCTTTCCCCAAGAAGTTAGTGTTTCTTCATTTTATATCTTTTTCTTCTGCAAAGACTTAGGCAATGGGTTGTTCATGCTGCAGCTTCTTTCTGGTACCGTCAACTCTTTTCTTTAAATTTGCACTCAAATATATTATCTTGATTGTCTTGTATATCACTTTCATTTCCATCTATTTATTAGATATAGATTAGATATCTGAGTAATATTTAAAAGGTATGCAATTATACACAGGGGACTTCAGACCAAGAAACTGAATAGTCTTGAATGACCTGTCAAAACCAACCAGATGAAGCTTTAAAAAAAAAAAATACTTACAGCTACAGCTATTTCCATTTCTCCAGCATTATTCACTCTTCACCTGTCTGTGCAGTTAATTCAGCTAATAGTACCATGAACAGGTAAATGAGCAGTGAGAGAAAATGCTAATTTTCAGAGGGATGACTTGTGTAGAACTATCCTGAATTGATAACTGAAGGATGTACAGTATCTCAGACACAGTTTGCACATCTCTGGTAGTGCCACTAAGTAGTGTGCTTGGACCAGCTGCAGTGTACCTGTACAACAAAGTCTCCAACTTCAAAAATAACTATCTCTTTAGGGGAATATCATCTCAGCAGGGTGATCATAGTAAAGGCTTGAGAGAATTCTTGTAATGGCCAGTAAGTCAAGTTGCACATGTGCATATGTGCTACAGTGTATATGTTACCTGACTGGCTTATAGATTGACAATTATCAGTTACTGTTTTATTAGCTTATATTTAATGAAAACTGAGAATGTGGGGTGGAGTACAGGGCTGCAAGGATGGGAAAGAAAATGAGAAAAGAGAATTAAACAGGAAGAAGTTACCAACTGAGAAACCCCTAGCTAAAAAGACTTAAATACAGAGTAAGAAGCTGCACTGAATGACATTTTATGTTGTTATATCAAGCAGTATTTCCCTGGACTGGGGAAATGGGTCTAAACTGTCTCTCCTACACATGGGCAATATTTTCCATTATGAAGATAGACACTAAATCCTGTTTCCACTTCCAGGGCATAGAGAGCATTGATTTTTCCAGTGTCTTAATAAAGAAGTATGAGGACGCATTTTTTGAGATAGGATAGTATAGGATCATCTGCTCAGAACCAAGAAGAAACACATTAAGGGAGAGAGTAATGGAGCATTTTAGTGATTCTGAGTTATAGATGCAGATGGCTGTCCATGTGAGTGCTAACTTTTAGCAAAACAAAAAGATATGAGACAGTGAAGCATCTCCAGCAGGTTGTGGATATTGTGAGGTTCACTGCTTGTAAACTGGCTAGCATTCAAGAGACTGTGTTTGGGTCTCAGTCATACGTAGGTTAGGCAATGATGAACTGCATTTTTCCATGGTGCCAGATTGCATTCCGTTCCCATACCCCAGAGAGATTCCAAGTTGTTCATTATACTTTGTCCTGGTTAAAAAGGAAGAGAGGTAGTAGATAACATTTGGTGTCCAACAGGACTGGCTGGAGAAGTGCAGCGATGGGTTCATGGGGGAGTGGGGAGGGGTGGCCATGAGAACAGCCTTATCAGCAGGGTAGATTTCCAAGCAGACGTGGAGGCTTGATAGGTAATTGCTGCCAGTTCTTTCATTCTGCTTCGTAAAAATTTCTATTCCCGGGAGCATCCCAAACATTTAATAGAACTTTTCTTTAATCTCTGTGACCCCTTTACTTAAGAGTAGCCTCATACCATTCCTCTTAAGATTTTGTGCAGTTCTAAGGGGCCAGCCAGGACACAGGGGTTCATGCCAGCACTACAGGGCTAGCAGAATTTCACCTCGGTGTGTAATCCCTTCTCCTCCAAAAGCCAGATAGTTCTTCAGGGATCACTGCATGCTTGACATCAAATTTCTTCATTACTCTCATGAGACAGAGATAAGTGTTCAAAGGTTTTCACAAACTTTTAACATCAGGATTCCCACGTGTTTCCATGAGAGTCACACACCCTGGAATGCTGTTTTTGCTCAGCAACAGAAATATTATGAAGTGGCTGATGTTGGATAGTTTCCAGCCCTGGCTGCATCTTTTCACTCTCCAGTTTTGCAGGGGAATGACTTAGGTAGAAATAAGGACCTGTGTGGTTGTAGGTGAGCACAGGTGATTTCCACGAACACCTTATAGGCAGGGGCAGAGAGACATCGCCCTGTGCTGCCTTTGCCCTCTGGCTGCAGATCTGGGGTGCCAGGCCAGAGGAGGGGGTGATAGTCCAATACTGCTGTGTCACAGCTTCGGCGTGCTCAAAAACTGACCCTCCCGAGGGCTTCAGCATCCACAACAGCCTGCCCGCCTGTGGAGGTGCCATCACAGCCTGGGTTCCTTGTCCCCAAAGTTTTGGTGGGAGTGGAGGGGCACGGGGAGCCCAGCCGCGGGGTGGGGGCGCAGGGCAGTGCCCCGCTGGGGCATTTCCTGAGCAGGGAGGGATGGTGCCCGGCCCGAAACAGCTCCTGAAGTGAGCTGACAGCATTGTAATCGATATTGTTCGCTTTGGGCGTCAATCCTGCAGTTTATTTAAAATATCGCCTGCGGTGCCGTCGGTGCCCCGCCCGTAAGGGGACACATCTCCGCCACGGGAGCGGCAGCCGCGCTCTCTGTCGTGACAGGAGCAGGCCGGCGCGGGTGTCGGGAGCGGGGTTCAATCAGGCGCGCCGTTATCAGCGCCGGGCCCGGCGCAGCCTTGTGGAAAATGAAATCAAGAACGGGGCCCGCCCGCGGCGCCACAGCGACCCCTGCGGGCCGCGGGAGCGCCTCGCCGCTCCTGCAGAACCCGCACAGCTTCGTCTCTTTGCGCGGTAACCAAAAGAAATTTTTAACTCCAGCTTAGTGTTTTCCAATGTTTTCCCTTTTCCCCCCTCTGCCGTTTCCAAAAAAGGAAGAGTTACACAAGTCTTTTTGAAACGGCGACTCTTCTAACTTTATAGCTTAGCGCAGCATTATCGTGCTGAGGATCTCAGCTGACCAAGTCACTTAACGTTTGTAATTCTTCACTGTGAGGGTAGTGAGGCATTGGCACATCCTGCCCAGACACTTTGTGGATGCCCTATCCCTGGAAACACTCAAGGCCAGGCTGGATGGGACTCTGAGCATTCTGGGGGGACTGATGGGACTGATGAGACTCTGGTCTATGGCAGGGGGATTGAAACTAGATGATCTTTAAGGCCCCTTCCAACCCAAGCCATTCTATGATTAAATAGTTTATATGATGAGTTTGAACAACAGAGGTTTGAAGGGTGGTTTTCATCACTATGTTTTAGTGTTCAACAAAATTTTTTCTTAAAAAAATTAAAAAAAGAAATTTCATATAAACACTGTTTTTCACTTTTCCCTCTGTTTCCCCCCATTTGGGTTCTGTCCCACTACTGTGGATAGAAACTGAGGTACGAAGTCCTGGTTCAGCCAGTGTATTCACAAGTACATGTACTTACCTACTCATAAAATTACCTTTGTTTAGAAGCATAATTGTCTTGAGTGGAATGTATCTTAACAACAAAGTCCATAGGTCCCAATCAAACCCAAAGGTGGTTTGATTTCTTTTTGCAGTTCTAGGGAGTGGGGTGATGAAGGCAACACTGGTGGTAACACTGGGTCAGACAAAGGCACAACAGGGTAGGCAAAGTGAGGGAAATGAGACTGCTTCTGTGAGCATGGGTGACAGGACTGTCCTTTAATATCTTGCATTTCAATGCAATTAGCAGAAGGAACCTTCCTCTTTTGCTTTTATATGCCCAGCTTCCTTCTGGTGATGACATGTTTTTCATACACATAAAACGCCTCACTTCAGCTAAGTAGATTGTTCTGGTCTGAATCTGGAGAGTCAGTGAGGAGCAAGTTGCATTTAAAACATCTGTGCATTTTGTACAGTTATTTCTGAAGAGGTAAGCTGATCGTCGCTCTCTGGTCACAGCCTTGCATTCAGACCAGTGGGTGGCTGAGAGTGCAGATTGCAGAAATACTTGGTCAAGTGCATTGCACTAAATCATAGTGCAATTCTCTGTTAAATTCAATTTTTCATGCAGACACATCTTGAGGGGCTGCCATTCTCTGCGCAGTATCAGTTCTGTTTTCTCCCCTCATGCTTGAATATTTTAGAGATTTAACAAAGTGATTCTTCCCTTGGGATGTATCAGCTTTAGAGCATCTGTATTTGTTAATTTTGAACTTTGTCTAACCACCACCTCCGTTCTCAGGACTAAGGCTGTCAGTAGTTAGAAAATAAAAGCATGTAAATTCACTTAATTTTCAAACATCCTCTGAGCAAGATAGGCAAAATGCTCTTAAGGGTGACCTGTAGAAGTCCAGGGAGCCTGCAGAATGCCTCAGACCCTGGCAGACTCCCCCTAGGGAGCCAGTATGCTTTAACTGGCTTCCCATTGAAGCAGCTGTAAGAACTGAATACATAAGAAAGAAAGGTAATGAAAACTGACAAGTTGAAAAGAAATTGAGAGTTTAATCTGTAAAGTTGTGCTTGAGGGGGCTTCCATCATGATATTCCTATGGAGTAGCAAAAAGAGAAAAAAATTAGGAAACTGCAGAGTATGATGAATTTACATAATTTTTCCTTGCACCAGGCGATATTTATTAATTTCTTTTCTGCCACTTTACTGCACCTCTTTGCTTTTTAAAAAGAGAAAATGAAGTATACAAAGCCTGGCAATCATAATGAATGTGTGAAATGCTCACAGATTATTTATAAGCATGCAAGTTATGTAGTTGTTGGAGATTCTCTCCCTTCTGCTCCTGCTTGGTGATGAAGAATGGTATTTTAATAGGCAGATGGTAAAGACAATTACAGTTTGGGGCTCAGCTGGGAGTTACATCAGTTTATTGCAAATTATTAGTTGATAAATGCTTTTGTTTACAAGCAAAGTCTTAAGCAGCTTTGTAATCAGTTTATCAGCTGCAAACTGAATTTTGACAGCTTGCCTTTGGGTATACAGTCACTTTTTTCCTGGCCATTTAGAAATCATGCTGACCAAGCAGGCACAATGGTAGCTCCTATGCACCTGTATGATGCTCAGTAAACTGGCATTTTTTTATTAAACCTGTTTTGGAAGAAGTCATCAAGTGCAGAATCCTCCTCAATTGTTGATCTGTGTTAGTGTGTACAGCCAGAATCCTAACAATTTGCTCATTCATAATTTTTTGCAAGTTCCATTGTGACCAGAAGTAGCTCAGCCTTTCCTTTCTGCTGTTAGCAGTCTCTTACTAGATGAACTAACTGGGAGACTGATGGTGGCTTATAATTCTTGTTTACCTTGGGCACCATGTATAGCTTGGAAGGTGGAAATGCTTTTGATCGCTGAGAGTTTTCAGTCCATTTACTTATAGCTTCTACTTTAAAAGGCAGAACTGGGATTTAACTCCTTTTGAGGAAATCTGGGGTATTGGTACGGGGTTTTGTGTGTGGGTGGTGGTGGGTTTTTTAAATGAGGTACTTTTTAAGTAGAGAAGCCTGAGTTAGATGCTTATTATAGTTCCTATGCTGTTTACATTTTAGAACATACTAAACATTCAAATCTATATATATCTAATTTTATTTAGTTGCTTGTTTAGTAAGAGAGACACCGATTTGTTACAGAGCCTTGTTTCCACTGCAGCCAGTGTAAAACATTCTAATGGCTTAAGTGGGAGTGAGACTTTTTGGAATCAGGAAGTGCCACTTTTCTTCCATGGTTGATACAGCTGAGGTGAACTTCAGTTCCTGAACTTCAGCCTGTGAGCTGAACGTTAACACAAGTAAAAGTCTGAGATAACTCACGATAATAGCAGCTGTTTTCTCTGGGTTACAGTGCACATAACGAAATGCTTCAGCTTCTGTTCATTATGAAAACTGGCTTTTGTTTCTCACAAAGCTGTGAACTTTTTTTGGAGCATGGCCCTGTATTGAATAAGCAGGCAGGTCTCATAACCAATGTTTCTTACTTTGATTTTACCATTCTAAAACTTCCCTATTTCTTGTTATATTTATTGTGCTGCTTTCCTTTGCAAATACAACCTATCACTACAGCTCCTTCTATATAATCCTTCCTTCTGCTCAGGTGCCTTTGCCATTCACTCTGCATTTGCCCAGGGGCAAGAAATGAGCCCTACAGTAGCAGGTGCAAGACAGTAGAAAATCCATTGATAAGATGAAGTGTACTCTGCTTTTCCTGCAAGAAAGAGGTGTCATTAAAGCATATCTATTGTCTCATTTAATCACCTCGTTTTTTCATACACTCCAGCCTCACAAAATAACTCTGAAAAGACAATCCACAGGCATGATTGTGTTTGTAAGGCTACAAAAGGTCACCTTACAGCTGTGCTGTTATGGAAGCAGGGATTGTAGGAATGTGTGTATCCGAAGCCCTGCTTCAGAGTAGTTGGTTTCAGTGGTGCATTTTCTCTTTCTGTGAAACCTGGTGCATCCACAAAAGCTGTGGAGAGCAGTGGGCGTCACCTGGGAATGTCTCCTGGGAAGCTCTATGGAGAGTGCCCATTCAGCGGTCCTGTAAAAAGATTAAAGGGAGACGAGTGTGCTCTGACAGTAAGTTTTAGCTCCTTTGCAGTGGTGGTGGGAATACAACGTGGGCAATGTCAGCAAGGGTTTATCAGGCTTTTTCAAGCTGTTTATAATTTTCTCTCTGAAAGCTTCATAAATTCTAAAATAACACTCCAGTGAGACCTAATTCAAGTGTAAAAAAGGTGCAGCACTCAATTCAAAACAGTAGAATTAAAAAAAAAAAAAAAGAGGAAGGGGAAAAAGGGAAGAAATCACTAAACTTGGGAAAGAACTCCTTCGACTTCCTTGTTTGAGTTTATGCTGAATTAAGGAAATAGAACAGGTTTAGCATTTGTGGCAGGCTTTAATTTCAACCTCTGAGCAGCAGACTTAACTTCTTGTGATGTGGGAGGATATTACAGTTTTCAGCTTCATTTCGTAAGTATTGCCATTTGTGCCAAACATTTAATAGTTTTACGCTGTGGACTGTCGTCCACCAGGAGCTGATATCACCTAAGACTTTTTAGAGCCATCTAATAGAAAGATATGTATTCATTCTGATTAGCCCAGGATTTGAACGAGGGTCCCAGAAGAGATATATAAGCCTCTTAAATGCATAGAACTTCTAAGGATATGGGTTTAACTGTCTCCCCCTGTGGTAAATAAGCTGTGACAGCTCTATCAGGGGGGAAAATGGCAAATAAAATTACCACATTATTTTCCTGTGAATATTTTCGGAGCACTAATCTATTTTGCCTCTTTACCTATTAGAACTCTGTTGAGTGTTACGTGCAGACATTTAATTGGAGGAAACACATAAATATCCTCAAACTAACAAAATGCAGGCATACAACAGTGTTAAAAACAAGAGGTCAAAATCTGTTCCTTGCACTCCTTACTCTACAGAAACACTGTGATTTATTTGGGGTTCAGCTGAGGAAGGTTTTTGCAGTGTGAATTTGAGAGCTGCTGCCATGAGATGGTGATGTTAGTAATAGTTGTACTGCTGCAAGGGAAAGCCCGACCCCTGACACTCACACTGAGATGCCAGGTTTAGTAGTTCTCTCCCTGAGGACTGGCGAGTTCCTTTCATATTTTTCTTTTCCTCTTTATCAGCTATATAATGCCTGACAGTTTTAACCATAATATCATCTATTCAGATGAATACACTGTCAGCTGTCAGCATATGACTAAGCTGAAGTCAGACCTGAAGCTCAGGTTGACTCACATGAAGGAACAAGAGCTATATTCCTAAGGAGTATTTTCTTCCCTGTTTCTGGTCAGAGAGCTTATATCTCTAAATACAGGGGTTTAATTTGGCTAGAGCCATTAAGCTGAGTATTTTTCTGTTGTACTGCTTCTGGAAAATATCACCACAGTTTCTTCATTTTGCCTTTTGTTCAGTGAGCTAAAAATTGAGAAGGCTCCATATTCTATGCTGAATACAAAGGTAATAGTGAAAGTGGCAACAGAACTGGTTTGTCCCCTATATTGGTCTAATTTTATACAGGTTAATAGATTTTCCATTTATTGCAGTGGGTAGTTAAAAATAAAGGTCAAATATCTTTTGGCAATCTCCTTTGATCAGTAAACAAGGAAAAATTATAGAAGAAGCTAGGAAATCATCTCAATAATGTAGCACTAAAGCTGGTTTTGGTGAGAGTTTGAGAATTTGCAGGGGTGATTTTTGAGACACTTCACGGACAAACAGTTGGAACCCCAGCATTAAAGTGCATTAATAGCAAAAATGCTGTGCAGAGTACATATTTTGTGTACGCATGTGAAAAACGCTAAGAATTATTTAGCAACTGGAAAGACTGTTCACAAAATGCCTTTGATTTATTGCTGTATATACCACAGATCCATATCACATATTCCTACATTATTTTATTCAAAAACTTGTATGAACCATGAGTTGGCATGTTGTAGAATACTGAAAAGGCATTAATCAACCCAAATAAACAAGTACATAGATCTATCTAACAACTATGAAGTAGTTAATAAATTTTTAGCAATTTTATTACAGAAAAAAGGTCTAAAAGAGTAGTGCTTAATTATCTGGACTCCTCTGTGCTGGGCTGTCTTTTGATTGTATTAATGAAGCAGCTGGCCCATTGTTTCTCTTTAATTCCTCTATTGTTTTAAGAATATGTCACAGCTCTTTATTCTTTTATCAGGTGCTGTGCAGGAGGATTCACACAATAACTCATATTCCTACTGTATTTGCCAATGCACAAAGAAACCTCCAAAGCATTTTTCAAAGAAGGGGCACACATAATTTATAAGTTCTGTTCCTTGTACCACTCTACTGTCAAAAATTTCAACAGTATTGGATTTGAATGAATTATAATTTTTTTATTAAACAATGTGTCCACATATAGATATATGTACTTTGTTCATGTCAAAAACCAGAGATCTGCCCAGTAACTTGTGCTGTACTGAAATGGCATTCAATATGCTGAGTCGTCACAACCCCATGGGTGAGAAGCAGAAAGAACCCAAATATGAAGATCCCATCCTATTGTGATGTGCAAATTTTCCATAAATGCTTAACCTGTGGAACAAAGGAGGAAAGAAAATAAATTAACTCCAACCCGCATTACCATTACTAAAAAGCACAATTTTTTGCAAGTTGGAATGTTTTATTGGGAGAGGAAGGTTTAATTCAGTTGATGGTGCCTGGAAGTTGCTAAGAGCAACAGTCTGTTGTTTAAATAAATTCTGATAGTCTTTTGACCCTTCTTGCAAAAAGATGTGTGTACAGGAAATGGGCTATTATGTTGTTGCAGCAACGCAATCAACTCCAGTAAGCTCAAATTTTACTACACAAAAGTAATACTTCGGAATTAACTGGCATTGAAAGCTGCTTTTAATAGACATTGCCATTGATTTCCTAAACTTCTGTGAAAGGTGTGTGGCATTTCTGGGTCAAAAAAAACAAGACTCAGATAGTTAAGCAAGGAAAATCAACTGATAGTAAAGACAGGGAAACTGGAATTTGCTTTTGAATATATGTTTATATGTCATTATGCTTCTCAATCTGTGAAATTCCATGTACGCAGTGGAAATGCTGGTTTGAGCTCCTTGCTCTCTTAAGGTACTTTTCCTAAAAGTAACAATATGAATCAAGAGGCTTAATGGTTTCATCCATTTTGAAGCTCTTTTTCCTGGTGGAATTAGGTGAGTCTGACCTTATATATAGTCTCTTTTCAGACTGTGATCCACGGATTCCAAATTATCATTCCTTAAGGCCTGCAAAACATAAGTGGGGAGAAAAAAACCCAAAAAAGCAGCCCACCATCACCATTAAGGCTCACTGTACAGGATTCTGTGTTTTCCCTGGAAGTGGTATAGGGTTCTAGGGTTCTGAAGATCAAAATGAGTGAAGGGCCATTTAGTTAAAATTTCAGGGCAAATTCCTGGTTTCAAATAGGATAGTAGAGGTCCCTTTGTTTAAAAAATATTTCAAATGTAGAATAAAAAAGGAAGGGCTGTTGAAAAAATATTTTTTCTATTTTAGGCGTCTGTCCTACATAAAATAAAGTTTTGAATTAGCATGCATATCTATCACCATTTTATTCCTTATTCTGTATACAGAAGATAGTGTATTACTGCATCTAAGTATGATTTAATTTGTTCAATTTACTATATATTTTTTATACTAAGTGTGATTCCATATCTTGATGAGTCCAGATGTAGTTATGCTTCTGGTTTACAGCATCCCATTGCTTGCATTTTATTATTTTTGCAAAGCAAATGTCTATCAATCATAGAGATAAATTAGAAAAAACTGTGCAAACATGACACATCGCTAAGATTTTTCCAGCATGCTATGTAATTATTAACCTGATTTTTTGTCATTGAGGGAAGCCGTGAATTACAGATAGCATGGATGAAGTTAAATGCTTTTATATTAGATACATTTTCCTATACAGTTTTCTATAGGTATGGCCATACAATATAATTGAAGCTTTGTCAGCCCTGTAGCCTAGCAACAGATAATACTGTTAGGTTACTGAATTGCTCCTGGTTGACAAGTAGGGAGTATTTTTGTGTTTATCATGTTTGCTAATGATGGGATCCTTTCCAAAAGGCTTGTCTTAATCTTAATTAGAGTTTATCAGCAGAGGTCTGCATGACATTGTGCAGACACTGATTTCATAAATAATAAAAAGTGCAAGTGAAAAATTTGGCAGGAGAAGAAGATATTTAAGACCACTGATTCTTGTAAGAGCACCATGAATTTCCAAAATGTAATCAAGTTTGAACTGTGACTCTATTCTTTATTATCGAAACTTGCAGTACACTCCACTGCAGTTTTGACAGCAATTATGAGTATGATTTATAAGCTTCCTGTTAGGAACCAGATCTGTTTGTACAAGAATCTTGATCATAAACATTACAAAGAACAGTAAGTCCACAGTTTTTCAGGGACATCAGGACCTTACTCTTTCGTTTTCATAGAAAGTTTTTGGTTTGAGTTGAGTTTTTTTGTTTGTAATTAAGGGTGCTGGTGTTTTTTTAAAGCAGCAGAAATATTTGCCGTGAAAGATGCAGACAAAGAAGAGAACCCTGAAATAACCTTCCCATTTGGTGGATGTTCTGAAGGTATCAGATAATTGCTTCAGTGCCTGATGTCTTTTGGTAAAGAACTCATGCCAGTGCAACTGGGTGTAATTTTTTGCTCTAGTTTGCACAACTTGATATTCTTTAGCTTTCCTGTCTTCTGATGATTAAACAAATGAGCACTTTTAATTCCTTGAATTCTGAACAACAAGAAGAGTTCAAATAAGTACACAGTGTTTACAGACATTTTTATTATTTTCTTCTGCTTGACATGTGTGTGTTATTTATCACATACATTTGTTTGATTTAACCATAGATGTTTAACAATACATTACAAACTCAAGACGCTTATCTTCGATTTCACAGAACCATAATTACCCTTTTCAAGAAAACAGCCTCCCCATGTTACAAAGCCCGTTGCTGATCTAAAACCTTCCTTTCTGCTCTGGCACAAGAGTAAAACTTTTATTACTACTTTACCAGGTAAAACCCGTGAGACCCCTTTCAGTGTACGTGGTCATTATGGTGACGAAATAGTGTCAGAGGATGCGAGAAACTTCCCGTGCATCCTCTGCAGGAGACACACACACTTTTCCTTGCTATTGTCTCCGACGGGCAATATGATTTGTCCAAAGATAACAACACCAGGTGGGAATCGCCCTAAGATAAGAACGCCGGGTGGGAATTGCAGGAGGAACTGTCGGGACTGCTCGCATAATGAATGCGTTCCAGAGATGGGGGAGCTGCGATGGGTGCGATTGACTTCAGTACACATCGGCCTGAAAAGGGTATAAAGTGCTGCTGGAGACTGGGCCACCTGGGCAAACTGCTCTCCCAAGGCTGCAGGCAGTTCCCGTGTGGGTTCCTGGCCTCCTTCCCCCGCCCCTG
The DNA here is from genome assembly GCF_027477595.1 of Haemorhous mexicanus. NCBI lineage: Eukaryota > Metazoa > Chordata > Aves > Passeriformes > Fringillidae > Haemorhous > Haemorhous mexicanus. Next base: position 139,280,641 of record NC_082341.1, read on the forward strand.
TCAGGAACTCCTGTAGGGTACGTCCAGCCCGAAGATAGGGAGCACTCCGTCCAGAATGGGTGAGTAAAAGCCGGCCGCATACGGAGATAAAATCCTGCAGTAGCAAAAGGGGTGCTTTTTTGCTTTTGCATTCGGTAAGGCCAGAGACTGTAAACCTGTATGTTTCTAGCTGAACCTGTTTATATTATAATCCTTTAGACTTGCTTGTATTATATACTGCATTGATGATATTTAGACTTTGTGTGAGCAATAAATATAATCGTTGTCATCCACATAATCAATGTCATATTTCTTGTGTCTAAGAATCTTCTCTCTGCTATTGCAGAATAGGTGGCCAGTGTATTCATTATGGACAAGAAAAAGCCCAAAATCTATCATTGCTTTCAGACCAAATTATATAACCATGACAATTTCAGAGGCACTGTCAGTCACTCTTAAACACTGTTAAAACATCTGCTCATCCTTTCTCTTCCTCTGATGCCTGTGTCATCTTAGGACTGAGAAACCTTGCCTGATGTAGCTTTGTAGAACAATTTCATTCTTTTAAGTTATTTCTGAGAAGAGGAACAGTTGTTTAAAAAAAATTCTAGCCAGCTCAATCAGAACTTCATCTCATATAAATGATAGTCCTTCACATTTCTTTATGAAATCTTCATGCCTTTGCAAATATTTCATGCAAACATCTCCCTATCTCCTTCTAATTGCCACTGGTACTTGGCTATGGCTTCTGTATTATCCCTCTGAAAGCCTGTTGTTAACTCTGCTCTGTGCTTAATGAAAAACTGTTGAGCTCCTGAGAGACTGCTGTCTGTATGTCAGTTGTGTCTTAGCCTGTAGAAATGTTTGTGTGAAGAATTTTTTTCCTGATTTTTAGCTGCTCCCTGTAAGGAAGCCCTTATCCCTGCCAGAGGTGTCTAGACAGCGCAGTAATTCTTATGATAGTCACGACTGGAACTTCCTATTAAATGTGGAAGCCTCTGTCGGGTTCTCTGCGCTTGACAGTACTTTTTCTGTCACTCTTGACTGACTTGTGCTCTTTGCTTGACTGTGCAGTAGAAGGCTCAAGAAGACTTCCACAATCTTCCTGCTGTGCATGAAGGTCAGCATGTTTGCATTCACTGCATTAAAGGGAATAAAATCTTTGGCATCTTTCAAAACAGGAGCTCTTGCCTTACTCTGTGCAGGCAAGCGTGGAAGGGGACAAGTGGGGACTGCACTGTGTCCTGTCCCAATGAGTGACTGTTGCTGCAAAGGTGCTGAGCTGCACTTCCAGTAGCTGGGAGAAGGCATCTTTTGGGAGTTCATCTGTGGATTTAACTTAACACAATATCATATTCTGATGAAAACGTGGATGTGAACGTCATGATTACTTAAATGCCTCATTTTCTATAGACTAGGATGAGAGAAAACCAAATAACAATGTCCTTCTTGGATCTGAATCCTGCTGAGCTGAAGGTTTGTATTCATATGCAGGAATGGATTTAACTTCCCTAATTCTGATTTTCTTTATTAAGCCAAACTAGAAACTGTTATGCTTCCAAAGCTGTCACACATCCCACCAGGCTATGCCTGCCGTAGGTGTGACAGTTTGCAGGAACTGGGTGGAGCAGGCAGCCGGGGTCACTGCTCCCTTCAGCTGTCCTGGTTTAATCTGCTGCTGGACATGAGTCAACGCCCTGAGGAGCTGCAACACCAGGAACCTGACTCAGCCTTTTAGCTGATCCAGACCGAGTGCAGCTGGAGACCCAGTAATCACTTGTTTTTCCCCCCAAGGGTACACACAGCATGTCAAGATGTTTGCTGGGATAGAAAAAGTCTCTGTTGGTTATTCTGCAGTGACTCATTTTTATTAAGAGATCCAGTGAATAATAAAGTCTAAAAAGAGCTCTTATTCTGTACTAAAATATACTAAAACATGTTGGCTGATTATTACACCTTCTGTGTATAAATAAGATAGAAGTGCATGTTAATAATGGAAATTAGCTGTGTGATGTTTGCCACAGAAGTACCCAATTTCAGGTTCTCAAATTGCAGTGTGTGTTCCATGTATTTTCATCTACAAGAGTAGTTTAGCACACTTTAGGAATTTAGCCTGTTTCTCTCTGGAAGAGGTTTTCTCCCAGTTTACCTCTGAATGCTTCTGTAAATTTACTAGCTATATCAGGCAATATGTCAGATTGAGCTCTTCAAATTTTTTTTGATTCCTGCTCAGGCGTTAGAATTCTGCATTTGTAGAAATGTTTGGCGCTATCTTCATTTTTCGTCTTCTTATTCTCTGGAGGAAATTACTCAGATTTGCACCATTTAATGTTGTTATCTTGGAAACCAGTAAATTTTGGTGTGCTTTGGCCCCCTCACAGTAAATTGTTTGTAAACTTCGTAGCACCTTCAACTGCTGTATTACCAAAGGGTGAATACAAAGACACTTTTCTGCTTTGAAACTTCTACACCACTTTGAGGTCTGGAAGCTTAGTGTGTTTTGCCACTGAAATACACTGTCACTGATGCTTTTTTGTTTGCTCATCTTTGAAAGCTAATAGACTGGTTTAATTAATTGTCCAAGATTTCTCTAAAACAATGTCCTAATTCTTCCATTTAGCTGTGGCATATCATACACTGTTGTTATCTCCTCTACCAGATTTTTGCAACAAGTTGTTTTAAAACTATAATCTCGTTGAAGGGAAAAAATGAAGTGCAGTTGAAAAGGCAGTTATGCCGAAAGATAAACACAGCAATATTACTTATCAAAACGAGTACAGTTTTTGCTTGCCTAATGAATGCAACATATAGCTTTCTCTATATATACAAAACCTGAGAAAAAAAAAAAAGCTTTATAACATATAAAGTATGCAACATTATTTCAGGCATAACTGTATTGGATATGTATCTAGGCCTGAGAGTGTAGATAACACAATATAAGTGCTTTGCCTGTCTAAACATGTTAAATAAATGAGCATTCACTATCTCATTCAAATACATTAGTAGATGTACTCGCATAGTTAATTTTCTTTTTAATGCACTACACGTGACATTTGCAGCACAGAGCTATAGTGTATCTTACTGTTTGATGAAAGTTCTTCCACTTCCCCTCCTTCCCCCCACCCCCTTTTAAACAAACCTTTATTTGAATAAGCCTTTATGAAACAGATCTTTGGCATATCTTCTTTTCAGGAAGTTCAGTCAGTGTAAGCAGAGATAAAGCAGTCATGTTACGAAGAATATTACATAAGGGAAGATTTTTTACAGAAAGAGGGTGACAAACATAAGGGAGGGGAAGAACGCCCTTAAGAGGAAATCTGATTTCTTTCTTGCAGCTGTTTGGTTTTACTGAGCTGTGATTTGCTATTCAAAATAAAACAAGCTTGGAGTTGAGAAAAAATTTACAGGAACTTTGGTGAAAATGATAATGAGAGAAGTGCTGCATAAGTTATTTTCACCTATATCTTGATTTTCATAATGCTGGCTTTTTAGGAGACAAAGTGAAAAATTAAAATAATTATTCATGCCACAAATAGTTAGGAAAACTGTCCCCAAATTGTTTTTCTTACACATGAAAATTCCTGTGTTGGTAGAAGGAAGACAGGAAAAATAAAAACTGTATGCCTCTTTACCTTAAATAAACCATCGAAATTTTAAAAAAATGAGAACTGTGAAGATAGCGTTCACGTTGTAAGTTCTGGAATTTGATATTGTCAATTAAATCTTTCTGCTTTTTGTTTCCTGCAGGAGGGCAGCTTTGGTGTACCACGACCAAGGCCATCTCAGAGGGCGAAGAGCTGGTTGCCTTTGTTGTGGATTTTGACTCAAGGCTGCAAGCTGCCAGTCAGATGACTCTCACAGAAGGCATGTACCCCGCCCGCCTGCTGGACTCCATACAGCTGCTCCCGCAGCAAGCTGCCATGGCATCTATTTTGCCTACAGCTATTGTGAACAGTAAGTGAGGAACTCTATTCTCTGGCGGATTTTTAAAACAACAGCACTCTAAGGCACATGTGAAAAGCTGATGTGGCAATGGTGAATTCATGACCGCAGAAACCACTCCACAGCTCAAAGCCTGCTTTTGTTCCCTCCTCATCTCAGATAAAAAGAGCAGGGAGAGGAGTCTGGCAAGAGCCTCACCCAGAGTACCTGCCCTCGTGTGGAGGTTCTGTGATCTGTTCCCAAAGGCAAAGGATTAGAAACTGTTAAAAAAGTAGATGAGATAAGTCGGGTAGCTCTCAAAGTCCAGCCTCTGCTGTTCAAGTAAGCTTGTTGCTTACCACTGCAGTTTCTGGTAATAATTCATGATCGTCAGAAAAATAAAAGAAACACATCCTTTCAGTGACTATTTCAAAATGCAGCAGAAATCATGCCTTAGAGCAGCCCTGATTTATTGTAGCATCTCCACTCAATGTGGTTAACCAGGAATGTTTTTACATCTTCTGGTCATCAGTGGGCTCTGTCATGGATAAAATGCAGCATGCATTCAAGTGATCTCCTTAGAGAGGAGAGACATGAGTGTTCCTGTGCTGGGACAATTCAGCTCAAATTAAAGTTTAACTTTTGCTTATGCAAAAGTTTACCTGCTGTTTACCTTTATACAGCCCTAGTTCCTCATCCTCCTTTCTAAGTACTTTTCAAATATATTGACCATTACCATGATCCTCACCAGTCATCACTTAGATTTAGATTGCACATTCTTAGTTCTCAGCACTTTGCAAGCCTGTCCATTTAGACCCCATGCTGTAGCAGTTCCTTGTGCTTCCCATGGTTTCTAAGTGTTCTAGTTAGTTCTAATGAACTACTGAACACAGTCTTTCATGTGCACGTGCGAGCACATGATCTGCCACTCAGACTCACACCTAATAATACTGAGCCTTGAACAGTCACAACATCTTCAAGCTCTTCAGATAGGACTAGTTAAAATGTCCCTGGTAACACTTTTCATTCCATGTTTTTCTTTCAGTTTATTTTTCCTTTTTAATTGCTTATTTTCTGTTAAACAATTTTGTTAACTACATATTTAATGTTAGCCCATTTGTAAAGATAAACCTTCAAATGTCCTTATCATCCAAGCCTTCTCTTCCAAGAGTGAGTTGGAGCAGCCTCATGCTCTTTAGCTAAGCACATTCATTTCTACCCCACCAGAGGGGCAGCTGTGAGCTGACATACCTGCTCACAGAACCAGCAATTAGGATTGCACAGGACCTTTCCAAAATAAGGTGTCAGAAGCACCTAACATGCCACTAACTCAAGTTACCACTGTTAGGGGAGGCCTGTTTATAGCCAGCAGGAAAAGGAAGGAAAGCTGAAAAGCAGAAAGGGAGCTGCTACAGTGGGTTACCTTACCTAAAGGGCACAGCTTGTTTCAGCTGAGATAATATTCTTGTGTAAATCTATGAGGCCAGCTCTGGGTTTTGGCAGAGTAGTCAGATTTCTACAACATCACATTTCTGGAAGCATCTTTTCTGTTAGCACTGGCTTTTGCAGAGCCCTGGAAAGCCACACTGAACATTGCTAAGAGGGGTCTTTAGGTTTATGGTGCATCAGCTCTGGCTATACAAGTTTAGCAACACCTCAGAGTAACTTCTGTGTTCTTGACTCACAGAAAATGCTAAAATAGCAAGTCTTACTGATCAGAACTTTCCACATCAGTCACGACTCTGCCTCTGATCATAAGGGGCTATTTTCATGTTTCATTGTAGAGTTGGTAAAATTCAGTTTCTTCATTTAAGTCTTGAACTAGAGCAACAAGCTGAATGAACCTCTAGATTTGTAGTTGCCATCTCTTAAGCATTCCTTTTCTAGATCTGAAAAAAAAAAATATTGGTTTTGTAACTTGTTTGGGGGATTTTTTAATGTTTCCTAACATTTGCTTAAAACAAAATTAGAATATCACCTTTGACTCATTCAGCTTGAGGATGAATGTTTCATTATATGAGATCATCCATTGAAATAAATTTCAATATTTTAGTTTTAAGTAATTAAAACATCAGTTTCAAGTAGCCTTTATCTGTTTCACATTGCTTTAGAGGAGTAATAGTTTCAGATCCCATCCCCATATATTGTTCTCCCTGAAATTCCATCCTCTCACCATGCAAAACTCCTCAAATGCATTTCCTCTGCTTGGCATGTAATGGGAGTCACATATTCACCTTGCAGAACTGCAGCTACAGACTGTCCAGGCCATCTAACCCATAGGAAATAGAGATGGCTGGAAGTCAAATTCATTAAGATAATCAGAAAGTTCAATTCTGTGATGGAATGCAGTCAAATGAATTCAAATAGGACAAGTTGCCCATATCAGAATTTCCTATTAGTACTTTTGGACTTTCTTTTCTGTGGAAAAACCAACAGTTCAACTTTTTTAAACCATCTGAGGCCAAAACCAAAAGTTGAATGTCAACCTTAAAGCGAGGTGGACATTTCAAATGATGCAAGCTGTATTACTAATGTTTTAATAGTGGTGTATGTTGGAATACTAACTGCTCCATTAAGTGTTTGTGTCTGAAATCCATGCACAATTATTCAGTGGCAAAGGGAAAAATAGAAATTGGTAGTGGTATAAATATTTTTTGCAAATTCATGAGCAGAAAAATAGACAAGCATTAGCATTGTAATCAGAGAAGCAAACTAAGCAATGTAAATTTTGGCTGCATTTGTAAATATTTAGCAAATAAAAGACTCATCCATGTCAATGGGTTGGAGTCTTCAACTTTGTTCATCCAAAGGAATTGAAACAGAGCAGTTGTCCTATACACATCAATATTTGAAATTAAACATAAATTGTCATGAATGGTAATGAATTACATCATCAATTACACATGCCATGTTTGCAGAGCAGCCAGCCATTCTTCAAAACTAAGTTAATTACAGTCTCTAGCAGGCCTTCACATTCTGAAGTCAAGGGGAGTTTTCATGTTGATCAAGATGTGTTTTGATGTTGACTGCAATTGCCTGATCCTGAGGTCAGCTGTCACAGTCTGGAGTTACTCATAATTTTATCCTCTCTTAGTCTCAAAAACAGTCAAGAGATGTCCACACCAGATGCAGAGAGTGGTCTATGCCTATGATAATTCCTGAAATCTATGCATGAATGGGAACAATGTTCATTGACTTAAACCAAAGGTATAGAAGGGACTGTTGTCATGATTTAGCAATATAGACAAGTTGCAGTGTTGAAGTGTGGATCCTGTCACAGTTTAATTTACTAGTGTAGATATGCCCCAAAAGAGCAGAGATTTCTTCTTGTTCTTACTGATTGGATGGAAGGTTCACCTTTCAGAAAGATTAAACAGATCTTTTTCTGAGATGTATACAAAACAGAGTCTGTGTCCTTTGACAGGGTATTAACACCAAAATATCTGTCCACTTTGTGTAAAAGTACCATATCCATTACTACTCTTCACATCAGTAAAGTGTGTAGCCTCTAATGCGTGGTCAAAATCCCAACTTCTGCTGTTGGAAACACTCTGTGGAACCTCTGGATGGTCTTTCCTTAGAGGGGTGCTGACACTTTGGGATAGGAGACAATGAAAAATTGCCTTATTTTTACTAAATATCCTCTATGCATAATGAAAAGTGGAAAACCAACAATTTACTGAAAACAAAAGGAGAAAAAACACATAAGAAATTTCAATTTCTATAATTAATAAGAATAGGAACCAAGGAAATAGGCTGCTTAGAATAATATCACATTCAATATGATAGGATCTTAAGGAAAAGTAGTCTAGTCTTGCCTCCTGGATATCAGAACAAAAGGATTTTACAGTAATAAATGCATAAGCATACTGAAAATACACATTCTTCAGAATGAACTGCAGTTAGCACTCAAAAATTCCAAGGCTCAGAGCTGGAAGTCTTGTGCACACAGAAACAGAATTGAAAGATGTCACCTAATGAGTAGTGATGTATTGGAAATACAGCATAGTTCCTTAATTAGTATTGCATGTTCCCAACAAACATTTAATTTAATTAAGCCAGAAGCGTCTAGCAGTTTTCTTTATGCAACTTTAAAAAAAAATATATCCTTTTGAAAGAAACAACTGTCTCCTATGTTAGTTTCTCATCTGCAAGTGACATTTTAATAAACCCATTTCTCTGCTTTCAATGTTTTCTTAAATAAGTATTTTTTTTAATGGGGAAAGGAGGGGAATTAATCAAGCTGTGTTAATTGGTTGGGACCAAGTGAACTGTGACTAACCTGCACCTGCTTATACTTGCTTGTAGAGGACATATTCCCTTGCAAATCCTGTGGCATTTGGTACCGAAGTGAGCGGAACCTGCAGGCCCATCTCATGTATTACTGCAGTGGGAGGCAGAGAGAGGGGCCACAGCTGTCAGAGGAGAGTGAGGACAGTGCTCAGCAGATATCCAGTGTCTGCCCCTTCCCACAGTGCACCAAAAGCTTTTCAAACGCAAGAGCTCTGGAAATGCACCTAAATTCTCACAGTGGTAAGTATCATGTATTTTTGTGTATCATCTTCTAGATTTAGCTTTTTGAAGAATTATTCACTGTAGACATTCAGGAGATCAAAGTCTCTGCAAATATATGCAAGCATTGCATGTCGATAATACCAAAATGCCAACAGTTTCTGATCTGTGTTCCACACCAAGTACCTCCCCCAAGTAACCAGTGTCATTTGTCTCATCTACTAATCCTCATTTATTGTTGTCTCTCTCTTAATGTGTGTATACACACATACAGGCAGCATTTCTTTACTGGTGAAGGTATGATCAGGAGTCCAGGCACAATCAATTACTGCGGGATTCCAGCTACCAAACATACACACGACCAGAGAACATGTCCTTCTGAAGTAATGTCTTCCTCCTTAGCCTTCTCCTTTCTTCCTCCTTTTCCCTTCTTATAAAATGGGGATAGTGTTTTAGAATCACAAAAACAAAGAACCATAGGTTTGTCTAGGTTGGAAAAGATCTTTGAGATCATCAAGTCCACTAAACCATGTCCCACATCACATGGTGTAGATGACCAATTTTGAATTGAATTAGGGATGGAAACACAAGTTAAGAGTTTGCAGGACATTTTGCACTGGAGTTTTCAGTGACAGAGAACACCCACAAATATGAAAGACTGCAGGGTCAGTGTGTTGTGTTTGATGTCTGGTGTACAGAGCTGCTTCTGGAAAGAAGCAAGGGCTCTACAGTGTTCCTGATCCTCCTGTTAAATGAATGGAGTCTAAAGGACATTAATAGTTGCTTTAATCACAGAAGAAAGCCTTATTTGGCTGCAATGTAAAACTCCTGGGGCATGCATAGTCTACTCTGTGGATTCGGTGAAGCGGAAAATGCTCCTCTGATACCTGGGTACCTACTGCAATTCTAAAAGGTAACATACTGCCTTGAAGGAGTTTTGTACCGCCCAGAAAAGGACTAGAAGAGTGCTGAATGAAAACATCTTTATGTAGACAACACAGAAAACCCTTAGTAATTCATCATCAATGGCCCCCTGTAATTCAAGAGGAGGCAGTCAGAGAGATGCTGAGCTGCTTGCACGTTTATAAATCTACGGGCCCAGATGGGATCCATCCCCGGGTGATGACGGAGCTGGCAGATCAGCTTGTGAAGCCACTGTCCATCATTTACCAACAGTCCTGGCTCACTGGTGAGGTTCCAGATGACTGGAAGCTGGCCGATGTGACACCCATTCACAAAAAGTGTGGGAAGGAGGATCCTGGTAATTACAGGCCAGTTAGCCTGACCTCAGTACCTGGTAAGGCAGTGGAGCAGTTCGTACTGAGTACTATCACACAGCACTTACAGGATGGGCAGATGGGGTATCAGACCCAGCCAGCATGGCTTTAGGAGGGGAAGGTCATATTTGACTAACCTGGTCTCCTTTTATGACTGAGTGACCCACCTGGTGGATGCAGGAAAGGCTGTGGATGTGTCTATTTGCACTTCAGCAAGGCCTTTGACACTGTCTCCCACAGCACACTCCGGGGAAAGCTGTAGCCCACGGCTTGGACAGGAGCACTCTTTGCTGGGTTTGGAACTGGCTGGATGGCCGGCCCAGAGGGTGGTGGTGAATGGTGCTGCATCCAGCTGGGGCCAGTGACCAGTGGTGTTCCTCAGGGGTCTGTGCTGGGGCCAGTTCTGTTTGATATTTTCTTTTGATGACAGGAATGAGGGTATTGGGTCTTCCATTAGTAAATTTGCCGATGACACTAAGCTGGGAGCGTGTGTTGATCTGTTGGAAGGTAGGAGGGCTCTGCAGAGAGACCTAGAATGGTTGGATGGATGGGCAGAGTCCAATAGGATGAAGTTTAATAAGTCCAATTCCTTCATTGTGGCCACAATAACCCCCTGCAGTGTTACAGGCTAAGGATGGTGTGCCTGGACAGTGCCCAGGCAGAAAAGGACCTGCGGGTGCTGGCTGACAGCTGACTGAACGTGAGCCAGCAGTGTGCCCTGGTGGCCAAGAAGGCCAAGGGCATCCTGGCCTGTATCAGGAATTGTGTGGCCAGCAGCAGCAGGGAGGTCATCCTTTCATCCTTGCCCTGTACTCAGCACTGGTGAGGTCACACCTTGAGTGCTGTGTCCAGTTCTGGGCCCTCAGTTTGGGAAGGACGTTGAGATGCTTGAGCGTGTCCAGAGGAGGCAACGAGGCTGGTGAGGGGCTGGGGACACAAACCCTGTGAGGAACCACTGAGGGAGCTGGGGCTGTTTAGCCTGGAGAAGAGGAGACTCAGGGGTGACCTTATCACTCTCTACAACTTCCTGAAAGGTGATTGTGGTCAGGTGGGGGTTGGTCTCTTTGTCCAGGCAGAAACTGACAGAACCAGAGGACCATGGTCTCAAGCTGTGCCAAGGTAAATATAGGTTGGATATTAGGAAAAAGTTTCTTATGGAAAGAGTGATAAAGTTCTGGCTTTGTCTGCCTGGGGAGGTGGTGGAGTCACCATCCCTGGATATGTTAAAAAACAGACTGGATGTTGGAGTGGGTGCCATGGTTTAATTGAGGTATGTGGGCTGGGATGGACTACATGAACTTGAAGGTCTCTTCCAACCTAGGGATTCTGTGTGATTCTGTGTGATTTAGAGGTCAGATCTTTCTGTGCTTCAAGATACTATCAGGCTATTGCCGTTTTCTGTGTAAGCAAGATCAAGTGCAGTGTGTCATACAGCCTGGTAATTATAACCAGATACTTTGGGAGGATTACAGATGAAATTCTTCCCATGCAGGGGAAAACTGAAATATTAGCCATTGTGCAAAATATTTGCTTCAACTATTTGCATTTATTGACATACCACTGGCTTAGGTGTTGAGGGTTTTGAGCCGTGAACTGTGAGTGACCATGTCTACGTGTAATCTAGAGATCTATGTTCCTTGAAAAACATGGATCTGAGATTGTGATGAATTTCCAGTAAGACTCTTTAGTTATTTCCTAGAGGAGAGGCTAAGCCTCAGGCCTTTCCCTTTCTTTTTAGTGACAAACCAGTCTAGTCAATCATTCTTGCTCTCTTTCCTATCCTGACAGTCTTTATTTTTCTATACAGAGGGCTATACCTCAAGTTATAACACCTTCTGCAGTAGGAATGAAACATTCCCTTTCCAAATTTCTTTTAATCTCTAGAAGTCCTGTGTTTGCTCCAACTGCTATTGCTGTTCCCATTGGAGGCCCTAGCAGACCTACATCACTGGAATGCAGAACCCTGACTGGAATGCAAAGTCCCATAGAGACTGCTGTCACTGTACACATGATGGGGAAGCGTGTAAAGCACCATCTCATGTCAGTGGAGCAGCTAAAGCCTCATGTGGCCTCCTGGGGAATGAGTGCCTGATGGGAAACAAAGTGCTGACTAAAGTGCTATGTATGTCCTTGGTTCCCTTCTGGCCTCTGAGGTCAAAAGCAGGTCAAATGTCAGATGTCTCTCACATCTTGGGGGGTCACTGATGCTAGGGAAGAAGTGAGGACTTCCAGGTACAACAATGTGACTACCCACAGAGTGAGATACAATATTCTTACAGTTTCGTGTTGTCCAACTACTACACACCTACTTCACCTGACTGAGGTGTGGTATATGTGCCTATGTGTAGGCAGAACAAATACTCATTTTAAATTCTGAATATCATCCCTATCAATATTTTTTTCAGTTTCTATTGTCTAAAATGTAACTAGAATCTGGGTTGCTGCAGTAGAGAAATCTGGTCTTATCTCTTTTAAAGCATTTTCAATTTCAAAATGCCATGAAACATGGAGATTTTTGTTCAATCAGTGATTGTAAGATGTCTTTGAATGTACTATTCTTGATAAAGTGGTGGCGATTTCTTGAGGAAAAGGTGCATATTATAGCAGTAGGTCACAATGGACATTATATGTGAAAGATAAAATGTCAGTGAAGCCATGTCTTACTGCTCCTCTTCCCTTCACAAGGAACACAGTCATCAGTCCTTTCTGATGAGGAGAGATCTGTAACCTCTTCCCACACTACAGCCAACCCATGCAAGCAAAGAGCTGAGCATCAGGAATACCCAAAATGCTACTTCTGCTTTGTCTGTGGCTTTCAGGCACACAGGGCTTTACCTCAAGCTACATCATAACCTTGAACCTCTTGACCTTGGTGTGCATTCTGTGCATTCAGAACTTCCAGTGATTGTGTATGGGGAACATAATGTGTCCCTTTAGTTGTAACTGTAATTTCTGAGACCCTTCATTTAGAATAAATCCAGTATATTTTTATCCTTTCCCTTGTTCTTTCTCTCCCTGTAGCTCTGATGAATGTATGCAAATACTATGGCTCTCCAAAGCAGAGCAAAACATATTCCTTATGTCTGGGAATAACCTAGCAGTTCGAGGAAAAACCGATTCAAGTATTTTCAGGGTGACTAATACCATCTCATTAGAAGGAAATTAGTCATTCTTGCTGCATTTGTACCTTCTGTGCAGCTGATTTCCCAGTATTCTTCATGAGGGGCAAAATGGTCACTTTATTTTGTTTTTTGCTTGTCTTTTCTGTAGGAGTGAAAATGGAAGAATTTCTCCCACCCGGTGCTAGTCTGAAATGCACAGTTTGTACTTACACTGCAGATTCAGTGATTAACTTTCATCAGCACCTGTTCTCGCATCTTACTCAAGCTGCCTTTAGATGCAATCACTGCCATTTTGGCTTCCAAACTCAGAGGGAGCTACTGCAGCACCAAGAGTTACATGTCTCTGGCAACAAAATACAGAAAGAAAGTGACATTGAACACTCTCCAAGTGGAAATGAAGAAGGTTTGCAGCCAGCAACGGACCTGTTGAGCAGAAATGATGTTCCCCAGAGCCAAAAGACCATGCACACTAAAGATGCAAGTTCTGATACAGAGCTTGATAAATGTGAAAAAAAGGCTCCACTTTTCCTTCCAAACCAGAGGCCAGAAGCCCAGCCTGCCACAAATAAGCAGAGTTTTTCATATACCAAAATAAAATCTGAACCATCCAGTCCGAGACTTGCTTCATCGCCAGTTCAGCCTAATATTGGCCCTTCTTTCCCAATGGGACCTTTTCTTTCCCAGTTTGCTTTTCCCCAAGATATCACTGTGGTTCCTCAGGCTTCAGAGATATTAGCCAAAATGTCAGAACTGGTCCATCGGAGGCTGAGGCATGGAAGCAGCAATTATCCACCTGTAATTTACAGTCCTTTGATGCCTAAAGGGGCTACATGTTTTGAATGCAATATAACATTCAATAATTTGGACAACTATTTGGTACACAAAAAGCATTACTGCAGCAGCCGATGGCAGCAGATGGCAAAGTCACCAGATTTTTCCAGTGTTCCAGATAAAATGCCCGAAGCTGTAAGTCCCGGTAATGGTCAGAGCTCTATAAACATCCTGAATCCAGCTCCTCACACATCAGATCCAGAAAATCAACTTCTGCAGACATCTTGCTTAAACTCTTCCAATGTTTTAGATTTGATTGGGCCAAACAATAAAAGTCATGAAAAAGACTTTACTGCCCAGCCTAAGAAGTCGTCAACTGCAAGCAACGGTGATGAGAAGATCAATGGAAAACCTTCTGATGTGAAGAATCCCAATGCTCCCTTAGTAGAGGGGGAGAGTGACCCTAACAAGACCACGTGTGAAGCTTGCAACATTACTTTCAGCAGACATGAGACCTACATGGTCCACAAGCAGTATTACTGTGCCACTCGCCACGATCCCCCGCTGAAGAGGTCCGCTTCCAACAAAGTGCCTGCCATGCAGAGAACGATGCGTACTCGGAAGCGAAGGAAGATGTATGAGATGTGCTTACCAGAGCAAGAGCAGAGGCCACCACTAGTTCAACAGCGATTTCTAGAAGTTGCTAATCTTGGCAATCCTTGTACATCTACTCAAGAGTCAACAGAGGGTCTTGGGGAATGTTACCACCCAAGATGTGATATCTTTCCAGGAATAGTCTCGAAGCATCTGGAAACATCGCTGTCTATTAACAAGTGTGTTCCAGTTTCAAAGTGTGATACTGCCCACTCCACCGTGTCTTGCTTGGAGATGGATGTGCCAATAGATCTCAGTAAAAAATGCTTACCCCCGTCAGAGAGGACGTCCACTTCTCCCAAAAGGCTGCTGGACTACCATGAGTGCACCGTATGCAAGATCAGTTTTAACAAGGTAGAGAACTACCTGGCTCACAAGCAGAATTTTTGTCCTGTCACTGCTCATCAGCGTGGTGACCTGGGACAACTCGACAGTAAGGTGTTTCAAAACCCAGAAAGTGAAAGAAACAGCCCGGATGTCAGTTATGAGAGAAGCATAATCAAATGTGAAAAAAATGGAAACTCAAAACAGTCCTCTCCTAATGGAAACTTATTTTCCACACACTTAGCAACACTTCAAGGACTGAAAGTCTTTAGTGAAGCGGCCCAGCTTATTGCTACAAAAGAAGAAAACAAACATTTGTTTCTTCCACAATGCCTTTACCCTGGAGCAATAAAGAAAGCTAAAGGAGCAGATCAGCTTTCTCCATATTATGGAATAAAGCCAAGTGATTACATTTCTGGTTCTCTCGTCATTCATAATACTGATTTAGATCAAAGCACAAATACAGAAAGTGAATCTCCTAAAGGCCAGGCGCCTTCAAATGGATGTGCTGTGCAGAAGAAAGAATCTCTTCCACTACTGCCGAAAAACCGAGGCATGGTAATAGTTAATGGGGGACTAAAACAGGAGGAAAGACCTGCTGCTAACGCACAGCAAGAGAACATTTCCCAGAATCCTCCTCATGAAGATGGGCACAAGTCTCCTTCTTGGATCTCTGAGAATCCCTTAGCTACAAATGAAAACGTCTCTCCAGCAATTCCTACAGCAGAGGAACAGTTGTCTAGTATAGCTAAAGGTGTGAATGGCTCTACCCAGGCTCCAACCAGTGGAAAGTATTGCCGACTGTGTGACATCCAGTTCAACAATCTCTCAAACTTTATAACTCACAAGAAGTTTTATTGCTCTTCACATGCAGCAGAACATGTCAAATGAAACAATCGGTCACCTTTGGTACATGTGTTTAGCATATTGTTCCATGCAGTTTAAAGAAAGCTGTTTGAATTACATCTGGACAATCAGGAGATTTCACTATTGCTGAGTTGAAGACTTAAAGGTGTAATTTCATTACAGTCCATTAGTAAAGTGTATTATTGGTGCCATTTTCAAAAATATTAATTTATTTTACCAGCAGTATTCATAGCTGTAGTTATGTTATTTTTTATTTAAAAACTTTATATTAAAGTCATTTGTAATGTTATTGTATAGTTATTGTGTAGCACATATGGTTTGCACTGTATAGTAGATTTTAAAGAAAATAGTCGCAAACAATACAGAAAAGCATTTTAGAAATAGCTTCAAAAGCACTTGTGTATCCTGATTTTTTTTCTTATATGCTGTTGCAGATATATGTATATGCTAAAATATAACTTGCAAAGAAGTTTCAACTATGCTGTAAAGTTCGCCTTAAAATTTCAATTTTTTTGAACAATTGGGCTCAGTTTGCACTTTATATTTTAGCACATACAGTACCTTAGTCATTAGGCTTTGCATTTGTATGTAGCAGTATGTTTCTGTCCACTTTCTTAATCTGAAACGTACGTTAAATGAAGATGGCATTTTCTTTCTTGTATAGTACTTGTATTTTCTTTTGCTGATGCATCTCTGTCTCAATTTTTAAACCTTTGCTGTTAAATGCAATACTTTATAAAGAATGAACAAAATTACTGGAAGCAGTATTGTAAGAAATGAGGTCATATCAATCAGTTTTATCTTTTGAAAGGCACAGTCTAAAACAAAACCCTAAACTCAATGCTGCAATTATGAATCTAATTCATATATAAGATATATTTAAATATAAGAGTAGCAATACTGCAACTGGTGATCACAAAGATAATGTTCTACTTCTGATAGAAATAATTTCTCAACAAATGTTGTTACTATGCATGTATATGGATGG
The DNA here is from genome assembly GCF_027477595.1 of Haemorhous mexicanus. Taxonomy (NCBI): domain Eukaryota; kingdom Metazoa; phylum Chordata; class Aves; order Passeriformes; family Fringillidae; genus Haemorhous; species Haemorhous mexicanus. Next base: position 139,297,056 of record NC_082341.1, read on the forward strand.
AATAAAATTCCAGATAATTGGAGAAGTTCGGCTGTAATTTCTTTAATTTTTCAAAAATTTTGTTTTTCAAGGTTGATTTAGAGTTCACAAGTTGTGAAAAGGCTCTTAGGAACAAGCTAACATTGCCTTCTCTTCAGTGGAAGCAAAGTATTCAAAGAGACAATGAGTACAAAGGATGCCTTCACTTCCAGGTAGTCCCTGCTGACAGGTCACTTGTGCAATTGGGTCTAAGACTACCCAGTGAACTAAAAGTTAAAATGTGAGGGTCTGAAACCAGGAAGGCTGTTCTCTTTACTGGTGCCAAGAAACATGTACTTCCCTGACAGTATCTCCATATGTCAAATTCAGTGGAACAATCTCCTTCCTAGTACCTCTGGTATGATTCTTCATGTGTTCAGTGTTATATGAAAAACAAGATGATTCATTTAAGAGAACAGCAATTTACTCCCCTAATTTAGTACAGAAATATTAGTCAATAATTTATGTTATATTAAAATCTGAACTAATGCACAATTAGTACCATTCACTAGCAAATGTTTGGTCTCATTTACACCTTTTTCATAAAAAAAATTAAGATTATAAAAATGACCTATTGATGCATTTTCATCCTACAAATTTTAAAGAAAAAACATAATCCTAATAGTTACATACGCTGTTGCATTTTAGTTCTTATATCAGCCAACAACTCAGAACAAGCTACATAAAAGGATGGTATTTCAGCACAGCAACCAGTCATAGTCTAGCATAAGAGCATACAATGCAACTGGCTTTCAGCAACTCCATTTCTGTGTAGTTTTTAACTGAAACTGTCGTTTTTTTTTTATTATTGGTAAGTGTAGCTACATGTAACCCAGTAGCAAAAATAATAAACACTTCAAAACTATAGTTAGCAATTCTGCTGGTTAGCCAGGCTTTAAATACAGGTCAAGAATGCTTAAAATTGTACTAATTCTCACTTGCAAGAAAGACAGCAGATGTGCACATTCATTTCAGTAGGCCCAAAGTTGGTCCTCTAGCAAATACTTCAGATGATAACACTTGTGAAGGAGAAATAGCATTACAATCACAGGGACAATAAAATGAACAAAATGTTCCTGATTATCAATTAAGCGTTCATTAGAAAATTGACCAGGATATCTAAGACTTCACAATATTTGAAACAGATAGTACATTTTAGCCTTTTTGGTGGCAAACCATTATTTTGAAGATTATCCATCATGCAATAATGGATTAAAGAACTAGGTGATTACATCTGGAATAAAAATCCAGATCTACATGCATAGATGAAAACTTTTTGGGTGAAGCTGGTAAGAAGGCCATTGGTTGTGTAATTTACAATTTCAGAGCTATAGGGTGTGTTTAGACAGTGAGAAAGTAAAGGAAAATATCAGGGTTAAAGCAAATACCTAGTTGAGAAGTGATGCTGAAACAGGAAAGCCTTATCACAAACAGTTTTTATCCAGAAATGCTGAGGGTTCCTGATATATTCCAGAGGTAAATTAAAGCCTGCCATGCTGCATTATATTCTTCCCACTGGCTAGTTCAATTTCTTTCATACAACACAATAATTCTGCTAGCATTTTCTCTTTATAAATCACCTATTTGGTCGACTGCTTCCATTTTTACAAGTTCAAAATAAGCACAACCTGTTCATTTGTGGGTGCAGAGTTACTCAATTGTAAACACATTTTATATATTTTAGTCACTTCACAGGAACAACTGGCAACTCTGACATGTGCTAAGCCCCTAAGTTACACCATCACACTTTTTAAAAATAAAACTGTACATAAGCTAGGTGGGTAGCAGATACTAATATTTTAAATTTTTTATAAATTTTTTTTAAAACAGAAAGCACTTTATAAAAAGCTGCTCACATAGCTGGGTTCAGGAGCTGTGTTATCCCATAACTTTATAGACTGTTTTCAATTTTTTCACTTTTTTTATTGCACTCATTTTTTAAATTTGCTTGTGTGAAATAAGAACATGAACACTTTGACCGGCCAGAAATCTCTCTCCTGTCTCTTAAACCAGTTTGCACAATACTGGCCTAATCCCAGCTTGAGGCTTAAAGCACATCTGCATTTAAGTCATAAGTATTGTTTACCAAAATAAACTCCTTAAGTCTGTTTTCTGACCGAGGGGTTTTTTGTGTTCTCTTCAGGTTATATCTACATGTTTGTCCAAGGTGATCAACTGCCTATTGCTAAAAGCTTCTCTTCCCAAGTTCTTATTTTAGATTTTTGTAGGGTTATTATTTTTTTTATCAAATCACCTATGCAAAAGGACTCCATCCTTAGTCTTTGACACCTGGAATTCAGCAGGAAACGGAGCACCTCAGTTAAATGGTTGGGATCCCTTAATACCTGTCAGCTGGTTTCAGTAAATAAATCTTTGGGGTATGGGGTGAACAGCTCAGAAAAAGGCATTCAAATATTTCCTGGGTTTATGTTACAAAAAATAAAATTGCTCCACATGAAGACTTAATATTTAGAAGAGCTGGTTCCTGCCTAAATCCCTGTGTACTGATTGCCTGGCAGGTTTCATGTTCAACTTTTGGGTTTTTTGAGGAAGATTTCCTTATTCAAAAAAACATCCCATCGATAGGCAGTGCTCAGAACTAATTTGGCCAATTCCCTATCTGCTTAATTTATTTGTTTTTATCACAAAATTCAGACTCTGAAAGGCAGTTGTGAGATCTCATTCATATCACATTCATACCACAATCAGTTTTCACAGAACAATGGTGATTTTTTTTTCTTTGCAGAAGAGAAACAGTAAAGCATATTGCTACCAGCTGATGTCTGCTTGTCTTGAAGTAATTGCAATACCATTAGGATTCTGGTGACATCTTCTCATTATTGCAAATAATCATAAAACTACATCATGGTTATTACTGTTTATCCACACTCCTAAATTTCTCAGTCACTCATTTCCACTAGATAACTATTGATTATGTTCATTGTCTACACTGTCTGCAGGAGTGAAGAAGTCATCCTAAACATAATAGAGAGTATGAATAAGGTGATTTGTCCCTTGTACAATAAATACTATGCCACTGGCAAATTGAGAAGGAAAAAAATAAAAAACAAAAACGCCAATGTAGAAATTTAAAAATTAAATCATTTCCAGCACCACCATCAAGATGACATGTAGGGTGGCTAATTCACTTCACTGAATGTACATACATAAGCTATGAGCCAGAAGCCTCTCTAAAACAGTGGAACTGAGATGGCACTCTGAGCAGCCTGGAAAACCTGACTTAAAGAAAATTTCATGGTGAGTATCATGGTTAAAGGGTGGTGTGGGATAAACTTATTGAAGGGCAAAGAAGATAAGGAAAAAGGGAAGCAGCACTTTTTTAATCCCAGAAGTGTAGTATGGATACACTGATGGCTGCAGAAGGCAGCAGTTACAAGGCACCAGCACTATAAAAATGCTACATGTCCCTGGAGGCCTTTTGAGAGATGCTAAAATACTGATGAGACAAAATCCTTTCAAGTTCGTTCCCAAATTCTAAATACTGCCAATGAAAGGTTCTGGCTTCTGTGGCCACCTTTTCCCCAAGGCTGGGGAAAAGAACCACAAGTCACAAGTCTTTTGACCTTCCAGGTCACCTTCACAGTTGGTGTGTTGTGCTGCCATGACCTGTGCAGGACAGACATCCACAGAGCAGATGTGTGTGACCCTATTGTGAACTAGAGTCAAGTCAAATACCCAGGCTTCAGATGTGTTAGCCTGGGAGCCCGCCTGGTCCCTCCCCTGAGGCCTTCCACAGAGGTCACCGATAGTGCTTCAAATCCAGACCACGTAGAGCCACTGCAAAATGAACTAAAATAGTGGTGGCACTTATGTATGGAGGGAGACAGAGCATGGGGAAGGGAGGTGGGCAGCAAATCTGCAATCACACAATTAAAGCTTCTGCATAATACAGGGGCATGAGATGGATGAATTGTGACTGCAAGGGTGAGACCAGGCTTTTATGCTGGGGTGAACAGAAAATGGTGATTCTGACAATTTCAGCTTTCAAATACATGGAGTTTTTTACCATAAACACACACACATGTATCAAACATGCACAGAGAGACGAGAATGTCCAAAACAGGGAGACAACCTAAAGTAGATTAAGAGATTAGATCAAGCACTTCTATAAGGTGATTAGAAAAATCCTTTGTTGCAGAAGCAATAGTCAGACGCTTTAGACTTCATTGCATAAGGAAACTGGCACCTTCTGGTGCATGGAGGGTGAGGATAGGCTCGTTCATATCCAAATTTAAATGTCCTGGCAAAATTACTCTTTTCCCTTTCTGCCCTCAGCTGCTTTGCACAGGCCCCAACCTCTCAGCTGCTTTGTGCAGGTCCCAAGCCAAGGAATGTGTTCCTACCTACCAAACCAATGGCCTTCACACTCATTTTTTTCCACCTGACAACTTAGTTGGTTTTATAAATGTTCTGTTTTGTTCTCTACTGTGAGAGTTTTTTTAACTCTTTCCCCACCTTGAATGATTCATGGTGGAGGCAGGGTGAAGGATTCACCTGAGCTGGTGTTTTGGGGAATGTGGTAATCTCCGTCATTGGAGACGTGGAGTCACTTGAGAACTCCTCTATGTGCACTCAGCTGTTCTCATCTCCTCCAGCTGAGACCCCTTGTTAGGACTTTTATATCTCTCACCACATCTTGAAACTCACTCCTCTCTACCCAGAGAGTCACTCAGTTTTCTGCTTTGACTTAGAGTTATTTCCCTGTAGGAAATATCCATGGAAGAATGTGTTTGACATGCACTTTGGGTGGCACTACTGATAATTTTAATACTCACTGTTGATATAATAACCTAATATTCATGCCTAAAATGGAGGCTGTGCTCCTCAGTTGTGGAGATTGTGTCATTTCTTAGGGATGTCAGGAGAATCCCAAGCCTTACACACAGGCAGCTACAGGGACAGAGGGAAGTCAACATTTACTGGTTTTCTCTTCCCATGTGAGTTATTCTGCAAAACAGAGAGAAAGCCTTTGGAACACAGAGAAAGGGACATTAAGGACTTCAAGGCCCATAATGTGGGGAAGGGATTTGTGGCTTCTGGCCTTGAGGTGGTTTCTTGTCTTTTTACATTAGGCAGACAATGGGAAAATGGCCTATCAGCAGCCAAGGCTTCTCTTCAGTGTTAGAAAACTTGACGTGCATTGTGCTTTTTTTTTAAATTATACCAGAAATTACTTGCCTTTTATGAGAAGTGTAGTTTTGGGTAGGTAATTTTTATATTCAGAAAACAGAAGTTGGCACAGTTTGCAGAAGTTTTTAACATACTGAATTCTGTAGTATCATTAAAATACATTCAAAGCTTTCATACAATTTGTGGAGCAAAAAGTAATAATTATATAAAAGATGTTATCATGATTTCACTTACTTAAACTTTATTGTGCTAGAGGGATTCAGTGTCACTTTGTGATAGCCACTTCAATGAAAAACTGTCTGCTCTGCAAGAACTTTCCTTGTCAATAACATACTGTATTCCTTATTCTTGTAACATCAAAATATATCATAGTTTATGACTGTTATATTATATTTTATGACATTCAAAATACAAAAATAATATTTATATAAAGTATTCAGCTTGAAGATAGCTGCTAGACCTTCCTGATACAAAACTGCTGTGTATACTTGCCAACCATGTATTAAAGTTAAGTGAAAATATTACTTTGTGCATTTGCTCTAAGTTCATGACAAGCATAATTAATGCCAATAACCAGCAAGGTGAAAGTAGGATTCATTCTTAGGTGATAAAAATGCCAGTTTTCTTTCTCAAACAACAAATTCCAAAACTTTCTTATCACCTGATAAGATTAAAACGAAAAAATGAAATGTCGTACAACTTTGTCCAGTGACACTTATGAACCATTACTCTGAGCTGTGGAAGATCACACTGTGGATGCATCACTGGTGTAGACAAGCACAGTTCAAGAACCTTCTACTGATGTTCAGAACCAGCAGTGAAGTGAGACATGTGATGCTGGCTCAGATAAAAACAAATTACCTCTTTCATTACAGTAAATTGTGTGAATCAAAAAGCAGCATTTCGAAAATATAAACTACTCTGCTATCTGAATGTCTCTTAGAAATGGAGATGAGTTAAAGTTAGTACTCAGCTGAGTATCAAAACCTCTTCTCTCCCCAGGATTACCCACTGCTGCTAACAAATCACCCATAAAAATGCAGGTCAGGCATTTGGAACCTACATCTAATGCTTACAAAACTCCCATTGAAATGAATTATGGAATCGCTCACTCCAGTTTCAGTGCCTACAAGCAGATAAAAGAGAATGTCTTTGTGACCTTTATACAGGTTCTGCTGCATTTATATATTATATAAACAGCTTATTTTGTATGTACTACCACTAGCTGTGGAGTAGGAGACATTACCTCCTAAAAATTTTGGAGGGGTAGAGCTATGTCCCAGCAAACCCAGTGTCACAGGGTGGCTGAGGCTGGCAGGCTCCTCTGGAAGCTGCTCAGTCCAACCCACCCCTGCCCAGGCAGGGTCAGCTATGACAGCTTGTTCAAGAATGTGGCCAGTTAGGTTTCTAAATATCTCCCAGGACAAAGACTGTACAGCCTTTCTGAGCAACTTATTCCTGTGCCTAGGTTGGTTCTCTCCAGGAGCAGGACACTGCACTATCCTTTGCTTGACTCAGTGAGATGCTCTTGGTCCCATTCTCCAGCCTTTCCAGATCCTTCTGAATGGCAGCACAGCCACCTAGTCTGTCAAACCCTCTTTCTTCCCAGTTTTGTCATCTGCAAACTTGTGGTAGGTGCATGATGTGCCAGCATCCAGGTCATTGATGAAGATGATCAGCAGTATTTACTCCTTTAGAGCACCACTAGTGGCTGATCAGCAGCTGGACTTCATGGTGCTGGCCACAGCCTAATCAGCCCAGCAGTTCAGACAGTTTTGAATCAACTTCCCTGTCCATTTAGCTAGCCCATATTCCATCAGAATGTCTACAAGGTTGTTAGGAGAGACTGTCAAAAGCTTTGCTGATGTCAAATAAATAGAATTCACTGCTTGTCCCTATTCACTCCATTGTAGAAGCCTCTCAGAGTAGGCATGATTTCATCTTCATAAATCTATGCTGACTACTCCCAGTAACTTTGTAGTCTTTTATTTGCCTGGAAATGGTTCTCAGGATTATTTGCTTATCACCTTCCCAAAGATCAAGGTGGAGCTCTGACCTGTAGTTTCCCTGAACCTTCCTTCATGCCTTTTTGAACATGGTAATGACATTTGCTTTCTCTCAGTACTCAGAATTCTCCCCTGGTCACTATGACCTTTCATATGACCTTAATCAAGAATGGACTCACAGAGATACCAGCAGTTCTCTCTGCACTTGGGAGTGCCTCCCTGTAGGTCCCATGGACTTAAATACATCCAGTTATTTCAATGTTCCCTGTCCTGATCCTTGCCCACCAGGACTAATTATTTCTTGCTCCAGAGTCCTGTGGTTCATGGCTTTCTAGAGAAGAAGGAGGCGAAGAAGGAATTGAATACCTCTGCTCCGTTCACACCAAGTTGATTATGCTCTTGCCTGTTCAGCAGCTGGCACACTTCTTTTTCCCAGTCTTTGCTGCTGATAGACCTGCAGAAGCTCTGCTTGTTGCCTTTCACAGCCCTCACCACATTCAACACAATGATCTGGCAGTGTGCACTTGCAGCCCTGAAAGCCAGTTTGTATTCTGGGCTGCATGAAAAGCTGCATGGCCAGCACGGCAGGGGAAGGCATTTTGTCTCTCTGCTCTGCTCTGCTCTGGTGAGACCCTACCGGGCCACCAAGATGGTCAGAGGGATGGAGCACCTCTCCTACAAAGACAAGCTGAGAGAGTTGGGGCTGTTCAGATGGAAGAGGAGAAGGCTCCAGGGAGATCTTGTTGTGGCCTTTCAATATTTAAAAAGAGTTAAAGGAAAGAGAAACTTTTTACCAAGATGTTCAGTGACAGGACAAGGGGTAAACTGAATGAAAGTAGGTTTAGATTAGATATTAGGAAGAAATTCTTTACTGTGAAGTGCATGAGACACTGGCATATGTTGTCCATGGAAGCTGCAGATGCTCAATCCCTGGAAGTGTTCAAGGACAGGTTGGATGGTACTTTGAGCCACCTGGTCTGGTGGGAGGTGCCTCTGCCCATGCCAAGAGGATTAGAACTAGATGATCTTTAAGGTCTCTTCCAACCCAAACCATTTTATGATTCTGTGAACTTCAGCTGGACCTTGTCCATAATCTTATGAAATTTTGCTTATATTTCATTTTTATTTGGCTGGTCTTCATGCTCTTGGGCATCTTCATGCATCTTCAGACCTTGTGTCTGTACTTTTTCCACCACAAGTGTGTTGTTAGTTGCAATAATGGAAGTCTGGAAGAAGTTTTTTGGGGAGCAGCATGACTTTCTGAGCTATCAGTAGCATAACTGAAAGCAGCATCAGGCCTACAGGCTGCATGTATAGTAATTGTTCCAGAGCCTTCAAAATAATTTTGTTTGAAAATAGTGTGTTCCAGAGCCAAAGTCTATAGTTACCTGAAAAGTCTATAATACCCTGTCTCCCACTAAGCTGTCAAGTTCATTTTCCCTTTTCCTCCTCCAATATTCTTGGTAACACCATCTTTTTCTCCACATTTTTCCTTTCCCTCTTTCCCCCAAGTTTCAGTTTAAGCTTGGCCAAAAAAAACGTGTACACAAGAAAAATACAAAATAATTTGCAGCGAGGTGAGAAAAACTTTCAGATCTTAACACTGCTAAACTTGGAAAAGTTTTAATTTAAATTCAGACTGGGACCTCAGCCTATCTTTGCTATCATATCCCAAGTCCCATCAGGCTAGAAGTTCTTCTAGGGAGAAAGGCACTTTTGGCTCAGTGAAGATGAAGTGATTTTTTTCCAAGTGTTGGATTTGTTTATTTTCATTCAGACCCTAATCAATTAATTAGTTTGCTTTGATTTTTGTATCACTTTTTCATCAGAAAGGAAATTGATTTTTAACATATATAAATTTAACCTGGAACAGTTGTTCCAGAGTTGTGCTCACCTAATAGGAATGCAGTGAAAACAAAACCAGCTGAGCACCACATGAATCACTAGGAATACACTGAAGATCTGTCCATCCACATTTATTTAACAAAGAAATGAATATAGATCTAGTAATTTTTCACTGAACATAGATGCAGTAAGTATTCATGCTGTTTTTTCATTTAGCATTAATCAGACTAGATTCTCCTCTCAGTTTCGTCAGAACAAAGTAAGTAATTTATTGTAAATTGAAGCTGGAGTTACTCCTCATTTTTCTGATGCCACAGAGAGAATACATCCCAAAAACTGCACTTAGGTGGTCTAATTCATACCTCATATTACCATCTTCATAAGGACTCATTCATTAAAATAAGTTTAAAACAAAAGAGCTTGCTTTTACAGGTATTTTGGGTCAAGCTTAGCCACCTACTTTTGGAATAAATAACCTGCAACATGTTGAAAGGGCAGTTACTTAGAGAATTTCTACCATTAAAGGAGTCACATCATTCTTTGACTCCTTTCTTCTCTGAAATATGTATGACAGCTGAAATCCCATCTAGACAACGGTTCATGGCTTCTGTCAAGAGGATGATTATGTTGAGTGTAAAAAGAGCATAACCAGTGTTTAAAGTACATAAGATTTAATTTTTCCCTGGACTACTGTAGGGCTATTTACAGCAAGGAGAGGTTGTGTGCCTGTGGGACTTGACACTGGTAATCACAGGCATGATAGCACTCTTAATGGTGCAGCTTAAGAATTCACTTCTTAGGGAAGCAGGGTGCATCTACAGAAACTTATCTCAGTGTCTGCTCAGGCCTGATTCCCCAGCTGGTGAAGTCCTGTCCATCTAAAGGACTCCCAGATAAGAATAAAGCAGATATTGTGGCTTCAACACAGCCTGTGATTCCAACAGTTCAAACCCCCATGAGACCATGTAGGATGTGCCCCTTCACATCTTCTCTGACAACAACTTCAAAATCCAGCTCCTAAAACAGTAAAGGCTTCCTCAAGTTCCAAGACCATTGCCTTCCCAATCTGAAGGGTGGAAGAATCAATTTTTATGCATCCATAGCTGTGCTCTTCTCAGCAAAAACTGTGCTTTAAGAAAGTATGGAACTGCTTTTTAGTTTACTGGGTGTATGAACACTCATGTACAATTTTAGTTATCTGCTGGTCTCAGTTGTCTTGAGGCATCATTGGAAACATTTTTTTTCCTCAGAGCTATATAAAGTATTTCTTAAACTTATTTTCAGAAGCATCAGTTATTCTTCTCAAGGAACAAAACCGAGATGGGACACTTATCCTGGTCTCTGTTTAGAAGAAGACTGGAGAAGTAATGCACAATTTGAAAACTTCTAGATGATGTCCATGTAAATTGTGGGAACTCACAAGAAATATGTTTTCTTTCTGCACTATTCTGAAACTATCAAAGATTTCTAAGACCCATTCAGTGCCCCTCAACTGCAGTTCATTCAGGAAATTCAAGTTCAGATTCAGTAGGACAGTCTAGCTACATGATGTGATTTGCTGTGCCGGTGTAGATATAGGACATAGAAAATAGAGAAGCTTGGATTTAGGGGATATAATCACTGACACACAAATGAGATCTCACTGGTTCAGCCATGAGCAGTTCCTATCCTGAGCAGTGGACATGTTTAAAAAAAGATTATTCCTCAGACATAAAGTATTATGTGAATGCAGATGATGTTATTTTCCAAATTTAGTGGTGGTGAATGTTTTCTCCCTGAACAAATAATCTAATTTAAACATTAAGCTTAAAAGTTATTTTTCTTTGATGAAAAGAAAAATATATTGGTTTTTGGTTTTATTTCAGTGGAGAGTATTTAAATATAGTCATTAAAAACCAAGACACAAACTTCAAACATATCCAGATGACAGTTCTATCTTCTCTGTCACAATTTTCAGAAGTTGAAATATTTTCAATACAAAAAGCACAATTCTGCCATACTGCCATGCAGCTCCAGATGTCTGTTCAGCCTCTTGAATAACAAGAGGTCAATTTGATCAAGCCATTGTGGCAGACAAATGTAATGATATACCTGCACTGCAAATGTTTATTATGTTTGGCAGGTGCTTATGCAGTGGTCAGACAAAGTGAAGCTCAGCATAGAGTAGAATATATATTTTATTGTTGGGGTTCAGGGAAAGGCTTACATTTGAATTACTTGCATGCAATTTCCTGAGAAAAAAAACACTACATCCTTGTGGAGGTAAAATGAAAAGCCTTACTTACCAAGATTGACTGTCTGTCAATAGCTCATCCCCTAAACTTTTCCTAACAACAGCCTGAATGCCAGCTGGCATCTTGAGAAGAAGTATAAAAGAGCTGTGAAGAAGGCAGTGAGAAGTGTCTTGAATTTGAAAGTGGATTTCAGTTTAGCAACACTCTGGATTTTTTTTTTTTTTTTGTTGCTGTTGTTGTTGCTTTTAGACCTTTTGAATGTTTTACAGAGGAAGTTTTCATGTAACAGTGATGTTCAGTCTGAACATTTCCTAGACCTGAGCTGCAGATTCCATTTTCTGACTTTCCTCTGAGGAAGGGAAGCAGGTCCTGCACTAGTAAGCTCAGGAAAGGCTTTTCTGACAAACACTAAGCAGCCCGTCTCCTATTAAACGTTAAATAGATTTCTGAATTTGAATGGTATTCATTTCCTTAGTTGGTTATTTATAAAACAAAACAAGCAGAAAGTGTTCAGAAAACCAATTCTGAGCAATTTGATTCAGGTGATTCAAGAATGTTGAGAAATTAAAGCAAATTGTTTGAAAGAATCAATCAAAGAATACTCAAAGATCTGATCCCAGCTCTCAGCTTTCTTTGACCGTAGCTATTTATGAGTACATTGTATAATGCTTCATATGTATATATACATATAAACAATACAAATACAAATAATTTAAGTAAAAATATTCTAGGCATATATTCTAGCTCTGAAAGTCTGATTCATTAGCTAATGGGTAACAAATATACAAAATACCATATTTGTATCAGGAAGATCTCAAATATCTGGAAAACAACTGGGATCTGGACTGTATGTGACAGAGTGTGCTGTGTAGGTCATTTACACAGGAAAAACAATCATGAATGCTTTGAAGTTTGTTGTGCTTTCATGTCCAGAAGTTGTTCCAGGATTCTGGTCTTGTATTTCACAAAGCCAATTCCACTTCAAATTTTTAACAGTTGGTATTGACCTGAATTCCCCTTTGCAGAGAAACCTCTTTCTATTATTTAAAAAATGTCAGAATATGATGAAGAAGGTGCTCATATCTTTCATGGTGCATATGTCTAACATGGAGCATAGGGCATGCTCATCTAGACTGTCTGTCTCCATCAGAGTTTTAGTAAATTCCATAAATAATTTTTACTTGCCATGTGTTCTTTCTCATCCAGTGGCAGCCCTCATCCACCATTAAAAACTACCACTGAAATTTGTGCTCCTCTCAGAGCACTGTTTAGAACTTTTCTTGGAATAGATCAGGAATCCATGACTATTTCTTAGTTCTGGTAACATCAGTAAAATGTGCAATAAAAATAAGAATGCAAATTATTCCTATGCTGCGTCCTAGCACAAACGACACCAATTATCTGTTTTCCAGAGTGCCTGGAAGATTGGTACAGTTACTGGCATACTTCTAATTTCTGTGGGTCATATGGGAAAGGAGGGGTTAATCCTTTATTCTTTACAAATTGTCATGTAGATATTTTATTTTTAAAGTAAATGACAAAAAACCCCAACCCATATTGTACATTGTGGTTTGATCAGAAGGCCTATCAATCAGGTAATTTAGTTTCCCGTTAAAAGATAAACTAATACTGATAAATTTGCAATTTTCCCTTCATTCTTTAATCTGACTTCTATATTTTGTGAATGACATTGGACATACATAGTTATCAAAAAATGAATATTTTGTTTATGTATATAGATTCTTCAGATTGCCCGCATTAATGACTCTTAACCTTTAAACTGATTTATAAACATGTAAGAATAAAATGTCAGCATTCATTTGTCATCTTGCAGTAAACTGTCAGCATTCGTTTCTCAGCTAAAATAGAATATCTGTCTAAGAATTTACATTAGGCTTTGTAATCAAACTAGATTAACACCAGTGCAGCTCAGCATGAAAACTTGATATCAAGCATACACACTCCATTAATACCTTAATGTGCATTCCAGGCTACATCTCGTCATGATCTAGTGAATTCAGTAGGACTTGCTGCTGAAAAATGGGACCAACTCATGCAGTCTCTTTGTCTAACACATCAGTACAGTACTGTGTTATCCTTAAAAGGGAAGGGACGAAGCTTTAAAGGATAAATACTAAACATTGGCAAGCAAATGTTCATGAAGAGGGAGAGAGAAAACTTCAGTGAATGGATCTTGGCCATTCTTCTGTGGACCAAAAGATAAGCAATAACATAGTTTTATTGCTGGTTGAAAGGGAACATTCCCCAGGGAGGTTTATGATATGATCCATTCAACTGGAAGGCAATCAGATTCCTGCAAATGTTCTGATAATCACTTAAGCTGAGTGACTGCTATTTTAGACCTGTGTTTTATTTCCTGGAACAGAGCTGGAATGCTTACTGAAGTGGTGGAAGGAACAGCCCCCCTGCATGAAAAGGAAAACCGGTGTGCATACACCCTATGTTGAATCATTGTTCTGTCTTTCTTGGATGCAAAGGAAGGCTCAAAAAACAGCGTCTCACTGTTTCCTTGGTGAGACCCCATACTTCTGAACAAAATATGGAGCTGAGGAAATCATAGAGAGGGACCTAAGCACCAAATTGAAGTGGATTTAACAATTTTCCTAAGCAGTAGCTGTTCTTGAAGGTGAGGAGCAGTGTTTCCCCGTGTGATGTTCCCCTACAGCTCATTTCCAGTCATCCTCTGCAACACAAGCTACTGTGCAATGCAGAAGAATCAGCAATGTAGAGGTTATAAAAAAGGCCTGTGAATGCCTTCTAGCTGAGATTTGTCTGAGAATCTGTGGCAGGACGCTCTGCCTGGAGCGGGGGTAAAACAACCGGAACAATATCCTGTTTGCCAAGCTACCAGTGGTGAATAGAGAAGGGGGTTCATTTTCTTTTGGTGATGAAGAATGCTGGAACCTGCCTGACTCCTCAATTGCAAAATTAATCATTCGGAGGACGATCAATGTTCATGAAAAAATACCTGGTAAAGGAACCAATAAGTGATACTAATTGTAAATTATTTAAAGATGCTGATCTGACACAGCTGGCTTGGAGACACATGAATGACAGTGTCTATAAAAGCTCAGTCCCAGGTTCTAACTTCAAACATACCCCTGCTTGGAATGTGTTTGGAGACATCTGTCTTGAGTAGGGTTACTTCTTGAGGCAGAGAAAAAAAAGATTTGCCCATATACGGGTATGGGATCAGTAACAGCATCCTCTACTTGTTTTTTGCTAGTTTTAATAGAATTGCTTCAATATTTCTTCAAAAATTGTGTGCTATACTACAGTAGTAGTTATACCTACATATTCATATACCTACATATACAGTGTAATAAATCTTCTGACTAAGTTCTTTTGGTCTAACCATTTTCATAGTAAATTCTTTATTTTTATAGAACTATATTTTTCTATAAATATAAAAACATATAAATATATAAAAATATATCTTTGTGTATAAATATGTACAAATATTTATATTTTATATAAATATCTATGTGTTTGGTTTATCATCCTTCATTTTGTGGAACAAGGTCGTATAAAGGTCCAGTTAAACTCCCACAAACCTTTACAAATAAAACTTTGACAAAATCTCGGGCTTCGGCTGGAGGCAGCCACGCCCGGACTCCTCTCGGAGGAGTTTGGAAAGCGGGCCGGGGCACCTTTCTGTACCTAGTGAAGGTCTTCTCTAGTAAAGTTTGTCTGAAGCTTCCACGCTGCCCACGGGGTTTGGCTGGGGCGCGGCTCTCCGGAGCTGTGCGGGCGCTCCCAGCGCGGCTGTCCCGGGCTCACCCCTCGGCCCGGCGGGAGCGCTCCGGCTGCGTCCGGCCCGGCCCCGGGGAAAAGGCATCTCGCAGCCAAAGAGAGGGGAGAATATGTTCCAATCAATGTGCTAAAGCAGAAGTGTAAATGTTACACTGAAGCGTTGCATTTAAATCTTCAACAGCTACATTGCAGAGGAGTCTGTATGAGGAAAGACTGGATATTTAAAGTCTTAACAGCTTTTGTTTAAAGCTATTCAGAGAATTGTAAATACATTTCACGATGTTTTATATTGTTTACAGTGTTTTCTGTGGATCTGTAGTGTTTGCTTACTCAGAAACTGTACAGAATTCTCTGTTTGAAGAGAGTGGGAGTTGTTAACATTTATTTATCAGTGTTTTACATAACATCATTCTGACTTTTAACTATGTAATGCTTTCCCAAAAGTCGGAAAAGAAACCTGACTTAAAAATGAACATGAAGTTTTGTTGTGGGAAAGTTAGGTCTGCAAAGAGAAGTATAATATTATCTCAGTTTCCCTACTGTGTAGCACAAATATTTCCAAGTATTTCGTCTCAAGTGTATTTGGCATGTTTTACCTACTGATTTTTACATCAGTCAGACCTTCATCCCTGTGGTGAAATTCAGGATATCTTTCTCTATTGTTTCCAGTGGCAAGAAGTCTAGCTGCTTGCCCTTGAGGTATCCACAGACCTTTATCAGTCAGGTAACTGGGCATTAACATTCACCAGGGCATTTACAGCATTGCCTCCCATGGACCTTTACTCACTCAAAAGAAAGAGCACTGCCTCCTGCACGGCAGATGCCAATGCAGTGCTAATGGATTTTTATTTGTCCTTCAGCCAAAACCAGGGCTGACCAGAACTGGTTGGTTAGTTTTAAGAAAGGTAACATTTTTTTAGACAATTACCCAGATTTTTAAATCTATCAGTATAACATTGGAGTTGCAGAAGTTATCTCGTAAGTATTCGTCCTACTTTCTCCTCAATGCCTGTCATGATCCTGTTTCAGCAATTTTGCTTAAAAAAAGAGTAGTATTATGTAGGGTTTTCATATTCTGATGTCAGGTTACACATTTGCTCAGAGAAACAGACTTCTGATCCTGGACTTCCCTCTTCTGGCAGTTCAGTGTATTCTTCAGACTTACGTGACTCAAATGCCACGTGACTTGGGTGGTCAAACATAACTGAGCAGTGTAACCTAAATGATGAATATTAAACACTCCATCTGAAAATATTAAGTGAGAAGAAAACTTATTTCAAATTTGGTGAACAAATTAAAGCAATACTGGCAAACATGACATATTTCTGCATATAGATATTCTTCTTCATCCTTTATTGATCCGGTATTGATAGAACATATTGGTAAAGGGAGCCCTCCAGAGCATATTTGCTATATTCACAGATCATTTTATTAGAGAAAAATATTCTTCACAATTAGCTGAATCCCCCTCACTCCTAATGTAGCACTCCTGACCATGGGCAGATTAGTGTGAAATTTAATTTGTGCTAATCTGTCCAAGACCGAGGAAGCACAAAATATATTTTATGCGGTGTTTACTCACTTTACCATATATAGATAAATGCATGAGTGACAAATCATGCAGCTTCAGGTTTACTGGAGTGAAAATCTATAGTGCCATTAGGCCTGGATTTCATTATTCCATTTTTGTTGCCATGGGAAAGCAAGGACTGGGCTCATATTCTTAAGCATATGTATAAATGAAAATCTGTAAAGTTTTAAAATAGGCTTAGACATATCAATTTGTATTTATGGAGTAGATAGAAGTTTTCTGCTATTTTCATATTGGTTATGTAGAAAAAATTACTTTTCTTTTCCCTTTGTATAGTACTGACAAAATTTTAGATAACTTAGATAAGTGGATCTCTTTGGAGGAAAACTATGAAAAGCTGCAGATTCTGTGATGGAAAGTAAGAGTAATTTGCAGCATGACCACAGGAAAACAGCTGCTCCTCTGTTTTTGGCTGCAGTAGGAGTGCTGCTGGCTTTGCAGGCTCTCGTTGCAGGAATCAGCTCTGATCGTGATAAAACCAGATGTGCAAGCCAGCTTGCTCATGCATCAACTGCAGTATCTCCAAAGAGGGCTGCAAAAAAGTTCTTACTATTCAGACATTGCAAAGCTCTCTCAATAATACTCACATGGTTTGAAATTAAATGCTGTGTATTCCCCCCAAAAGTGAGATGAATGCTAAATTATGACGCAGTTTGAGAGTTATTTATAAATGATATTTGGGGTCATGTTTGCTGTAAAAGCAAGGGCCATTGAGTAGCTTCCAAGAGTTGTTTGGCCATTACTTTTCTTTTTTTTTTTTAATGAATCATTCTCTGTGATTTATATTTATGGCCAAAATGGAACTGAGTGTCATTCCATCAGGAGCCTGGCAGGGTTCAGCCAGTGTTTTGCTATCCGTGGATAACCCTGTCACTAATTTACTGGTGCAATACAGTAAAGCAAGGCAAGGGTTGTGGGATCTGCAAGCAATAGCAGGAATGCTCAGGGTGGATAAACAGGTGCACAGTATTTCTGTGAATTTGGGCATATTTCTTTAGGATTAGATCCAAATTGGACAACCAGTACATTGTGAGAATTTACCCATTGTGTGATTTGCAATCTGCTGTGAAAGTGCTTGCAAAAGGCTGCACTGGAATGTCCCACAAGGACTTTATGTTGCCTAAGTGCTTCAATCTGATCAATATGAACTTCCCGACAGATGGAAGCAAAAATCCCTATGTTTTGCAACTAGCTAAAAGCAGAGCTGAAACCTCTTCAGTTTGTAGGTACTTTAACTGTTGAGTTGTGGGGAGATTTCAACAGGATAACAGCAGTTTGCATTTGGCCTTTTACAAAGACAGATTTTGATGGGGTTTGTGCAGCAAATGTTCTCCCCTTGTATTTGCTGCTCTCTTTTATGACTCCCAGTGTCCACGTGTGCCTGTTAATCAGGCATAGCCTATATTCAGGTGGCCAAGCCATGTGTTGGCAGACTGCAGCTGGATCCTGTTTGTTTTTTGTAACCAAACATAAACAATGCACCAATACACTTTGAAACCTTTGCTGCTATGGTTCAGCAGTTGAGCTAAATTATTTAAGGGCTGGTGTGGCAATGTGTTGCAAGGGCACTTGTGGAAAATAAAGCATTCTGTAAAACATTCATGCAGTTCAAAAGAAAATATGTGTATTTTGCCATTGGAGAGAACCCTTGTAGTTAACAGTCATTATATTATATACTATTTATTATTGGTATAGAACTCCAGAATTATGGCATGTTTTTATAACAGATCTGTTCCTCTTACTATGCTAGCCAGCCAAGTCCGTCATGAACCTCTCCAACTCAAATACTCATTTGAATTTCAAACATGCAGAAAAGAAGCATTTTGATATCTCAAACCAAATCTGTTTAAAAGCCAATAGACTTCAGGTCTGATTCAGCATTAAATGTGCCTTTGTCTTCCCTGCTGAGGTCCCTGATACTTCCCTGCCACCCTGATACCTCCTCCTCCTCAGTTTATGGACTGAGTTCTGTTTCCATCATGCAATGCCCTTTAGAGGCTAAAAGCCAAGATTTAGTTGGAAATTTCTGTGTTTATCTTAGCAAAAAATTTTGTCCATCAAGGGAGATGTGTGGCCAATGCACACCTCTAACCTGAAGAAGTCAGCTTAATAACTGAAAAATTTAAAACTAGACCTTATGCAACTGTGTTTTCCCTTTGGATCTTCCTAACCCCAGGCATGCCAAACCTGTGGATTACATCAGACTGTTCTCTTGTCATCCAAAATCCTCCTTGCCTCCTTGTCTCATTCAGGTACTCTTGGAAAAAATCTGGCATGCCAGGCCAGCAAGCAGCAAAGAAAAGATTGCAAAAACTTCTTCCCCTTTGGGATGCATTTCCTGACAGTGCTGCTATTGACCTAGCTCAAGAGAATAGTGAGTGATATGCTAACACAGTCAAGCATTGGAATTCATAACATTAGTACAAGCAACAAATCTTTCCCAACTAGTTCTGTCATTAAAAAATCAAGCCATTCTTAGAAGTGTTCACAGATGTTGGCTGGCTTCTAAAGTAGATGTTAACTGCCTCATGTGGGAGCTCAGCACATCACTCCTGATGTCCAGAGCTACCAAGAGAGCCCTTGGGGGGGGGCTCAGGAGTCTTGGAATGTTGCCAAAAGCACTTGGTGGCTTGATTTTGATCCATCTAGAGATGTGCCACCAATGTATGAGGAAATGGAACCTGTGAGAATCACTTGGGTGTGAATGGTGAAGGGAAGATATCATTATAGGGTGAATCACAACTTTTGGGGTTTTGGTACAGGGGGGTTATGGAGACAAGATGGAGGAATCAGGGCGTGCCACCAGGCTCTTCCTTCTTCTTCCTGTCTTCCATCTTCTGGAGTGGTGTTGGCATTTGGGGATTGGTCTAGGGTGAGGGTGTACTTAGTGACGAAGATGATAGGTATTGGGGACAAAATGTAAATATTATATACGTAGCTTTTGTTATAAAAGATGCGATCGCCTTGGGGGTGGGCAGAGTGCCTTTGGCTGCCGTGCTGGTCAGATCCTTCGGGCAGAAAAAGGACTTTTTAGATAAGAAATAATAAACAATTCTGAAGACCGAAAAAACCTAGCGTCCAGACTCATCTTTTGAAGCCCAGCGTGCAAGAACCATCCTGAGCGTGTGTGGGGGCAGAGACAGACAGCCGACTCCATAGCCTCCACTTAACTTGGTTATTAATACACAGAATTACTTTAGCTCCAGAAATTTGAACAATACTTTTGACAGTGAAAGAGGCTCAGATACTTTGGAACATGTGGGAAAGGGCAATGAACATTTAAGTGAAAGAGGAAGTTCCTAAACTGCCTTACACAGAAGCACACAAAGGAAGTTCAAAGGAGAAATGTAAGTATCATCTTCTCACAGATTTTTGATAACATTATATCCTGGTCAAAGCTCAGCAGCAGTTGAACCACAGTATTTTGGTCATTCTCTTTCTACACTGATTAAAGAGGTCAAAAATATAAAATAGATCAGATTTTTTTCTCTCTGGATTGTCAAGTAATTCGCACATCTCTTTGATGTTTTTCAAGCTAGCGGAATGCTGACAAAAGCTCTCAGTGTAAATATCTTCAGTTACATTGAGGACTGTTTTATTTGTCACCTCTCAAAACTATTGTAACCTCTTTCTCAAGTTCATTGAAGAATTGGGCCCTAAAATTATTTACAATAACTCACTCCCTGTGTGTGAAATTTGAAATTACAGTTCAAATCACTTTCTTACACCTCTACACAGAAAATATATGATACTTATTCTTACACATTGCAGACCCACACTCCCAGTTGCAGCTGGCATTATAGATTATAGATTATTATCTGTGCCTTTTTACAAGGTCATCCATTCCTTTCTTGTTGCTTTATGAGTTTTTCTGCTCTTGTCATTTTAAGTGATATCACCTCTATCGATCATCATCTTCATGTCTTCAGTTTTCATGTCAGTCTCTTGCTGTCTCAAATTGAAGCTTTAAAAATTTTTATCCTGGGCAGGCATTGTAACTGGAATCACACCTAACCTATAACAACTGCCATAATATCTTCCACATGATTACTGTAAGTACAGTACATCTGATAGGATCTGGAAAGCAAACTAGAGACTGTAGTCAATAGTGACTTCTCTTTTGCCAATGGAAAACATTTTTATCTTCTCAGGAATTATCATCATCAAGGGAATCTAAATGCCTCAAAAATACAATAAAAACTAAAACCTTTTTGCTGATATTTTTTATCCATTTCACCTCTAAGTATTACACCTATAGATTTCCTGATGAAAGATTTTGATACATTTAAATTATTTGGCTTAATAAGGAGAAGATGAAAAGACCTGACATCACCAGAACAATCACAATAAAATGATACTATTGGTGTTTGTATATATTTTGATCAGCTCTGAGAGTTACATGGATTTAAGCTAAAGGAAAATCAACTTTCTAGCACTTCGTATCTTATTTGTGGCAGAATTAAATAGGAGGATAAAATTCTTCTTCCCATTAGTCATTCCTAACTTTTAATTTAAAGACAACTAAGTTATCAGAGAATTGTTTAGATTGGAAAATAACTCAATAAATGTTGCAAAAAGGCAAATAAAGGTTTAAGTTCATAGAACATCTTAAAAAGTATTAAAAAACATGTCCATTATATTCATAATATCCATATTTATTGTACTGATAAATTGCTCTGTCAAGGCTGAGTTCAGAGCTGAATTGAAAAGCTTGAACATTTACAGTGCAAATAAGCATTAACACATCACCAAAGCAGAAACTTGGATAGTTGAGGTTATAAACTGAAAAGATTAAATGTGTTTTAAATATTTTAAAAATATTTATCATACGCTATTGACATTTTTAATTGCTCCAGATGCATTTTTATTTTATTTCTTTCTAATGACTGTCATTTAAAAGATTGTTAAGAGTTATTTCTATAGTATTTTAATGCATATATATTTAATAACATCAAACTCTGTGCATCTGTGGCTTTTTTCTAAAGAGTATAACCTTGTAAGTATGTGGGGGATTATTTCTTCACTCCAGGTACCATCAGCTTATATATTTTTCTCCTGCCTTCTTAATAATGTCAGTATCTCTCGTTTTAGTAGTTCAATGATTTGTAAACAGGGTTGGGTTATTTTTTTAACTAGCAGGCCAGACTTATGTAAAATTATATGTTTACATTAAATTAGAAATTAAAGAGAAAATGTTACGTAGTTATTAACACAATTAAAATTAACCCTCTAGCATACATATGTGTATATATATACATATACATATACATATACACACACACACACACACACACACACACACACACACATATATACATATATATATATATATATATATATATATATATATATATATATATACTGAGTGTTTAAAAGTTCATAAAATATGTAAATAATTTCTGTAAGTCGTCAGGCTTTAAATTTATTTTTTACCATGTTCCTACCCTTCTCCTCATATTCTTATCAAAACATTAACATCTCAGGCAAGCTGACTTGCTGAAGACTTAGGCTTCATTTGCATCATGGAGTTTGGAGTAATTCAGTATTATCTTAAAGAGGAAATCTGGGCGCTCTCTTCATGTCAGTGCACCTGCAGGACTGTACTTGCCTTGCAGCTTCATGGAATCCCAGCATGGCTGAGGCTGGGGAGCACCTCTGGAGTTTGTCCAGTCCAGCCCCTGCTCAAACAAGGCAGAGCAGGTTGCTCAGGGCCACGTCCAGTTGGTTTTTTGTTGTCTCTAAGGATGGAGACTCCACTGTCTCTCTGGGCAAAGTGTTGCAGTGCTCCATCACCCTCACAGTGTAAAAGTGGTTTTGTGTGGTTGGATGGAATTTCCGGTGCTTCACGTTGTGCCCGTTACTTGTGGTCATGTCACTGGGTGCTACTGAGTAGAGTGAGGCTTTGACTCCTTTACTCTCCTCATCAGCTAGGTTTAAATATTGATAAATCTGTGTCTGAGCCTTCTTTGGACAGCCCAAGCTCTTAGCCTTTCTTTGTACAGTCCAGTCTCTACATCATCCTTGTGGCCCTTTGGTGAAGTCACTCCAGTATATCCATGTGCTCTCTTTTACTGGGGAGCCCAACACAACATCCAGAATCCAGAATCCAGATGTGTCTCTCCAGGTCATAACAGTTGGGAAAGATCACTTTTTTTGGCTGCAAGGTTCACTCCTGTCAACTTGTCCATCAGGACATTCAGGTTCTTCTCTGCCAAGCTGGTTTCCAGATGGTCAGACTCCAGCATGGACTGCTGCATGCACGGGGGTTTTTTCTTCCCGTGAAAAGGACTTCACGTTTCTCTTTCTTGGACTTCATGAGGTTCATCTTTGTCCATTCCTGCAGCCTGTCCAGATCCCTCTGAATGGCAGCACAGTCATCTGCTAATCAACCACTCCTCCCAGTTTTGTGTCATCTGCAAACTTGTGGAAGGCGCATGATGTGCCAGCATCCAGGTCACTGATGAAGGTAATAAACAGCATTTGTTCCAGTACTGAGGACAATGCTAGTGATTGGCCTGCAGCTGGATCCCATGCTGCTGCTGGGTCCTTGCAGCCCAGCAGTTTGGCCAGTGTTCAACCCATCTCCCTGTCCATTTATCTAGCTCCTGCTCCATCAATACTCCTATGAGGATATTAAGGAAGACAGTGTTGAAAGCCTTGCTAAGGTCAAGATAAAAAGTGTCTTTTCCTCTCCCTTATCCACCGAGGCAGTTGTCTCATTACAAAAGGCTTTTAGATTGTTCTGGCATGATTTCCCCTTCGTAAGTTCACATTCAGTTTTCACATTCCCCTTCTTATCCTTCGTATGTTTGAAAATAGTTCTTAGGATTACTTGCTACATCACCTTCCAGGGAAACAAGGTGAATCTGACCAGCCTAGAGTTTACTGGATCCTCTTGCTCTTTAAGATGGCAGTGATATTTGCTTTCTCTTGCCCTCAGGAACTTCCTCAAGTCCCCATAAACTTTCACAGAACTTCAAGAGTGGACTCACAATGCACCAGCCATCTCCCTCAGCAGCCATGGGTGCATCCCATTAGGTCACATGGACTTAGCTATTTCCAGTTTGTTTCAATATTCCCTGACCTGATCTTTGTTCACCAAAGGTAAATTTACTTTGCTTCGGGCTCTCCCTCTGGTCTCAGGATCTTCTTGGCACTCAGGTTTCCCATGATCCCTTTCAAAGGTAACAGCAAAAAGACAAAGCAAAGGAAGTCACCTCCCTGGAGCACTTAGATTTTGTGCCACGGGGCACAAGTGAGCTGTGTCAGCAGCCTGGGCTGACGCCGAACACAGGATGGCTACAAAGTGTGTCCAGCCTCTGGAGCAGCACCAGGTTCAGGTGACTCCAGGAGCAATCTGATAGATGCACATCTGAAATCCAGCACATGGGGTCTTAGAAAAGAGTTCTTCAACTTCATGACAGCTCTCCAGAGGAGAAACTGAGACCAGTTTGACAGCTACAGAAGCAGCAATAAAGATTCTGGGCTCTGGCACCAGCCAAGCATGAGACTTATTCTCCAGGTTGAAGTTTCACTTCTGGTGACACATCACACAAAATGTAAAAGTCAATGTGGGTAGATCAAAGTTTAGATGACAAACATAGACTACAGTGGCCCAATTTACACATAGTCACACCCTGACAAGTAAATTTCTTCTTCATGAAGACATATTCTTCCAATTTGCTCTCTCTCATGCATTTGAACTATCTTTTGCCCCAAAAAAGTAGAAAAAAATCCTAATTTCATTTCAGAGACTGAAACAGCTCATTGCTGAATTTGATGAGCAACTTGGGCATCAGTTATTAATGAAGCTGGCATAAAGTAGATAGGAGGTCAATAGGATGCACATAGTAATTAAAATGCAAAGTTTGCATTGTTTTTAAGTAATGCCATTGGGACACGGAATGCTGTTGGCGAATACCGTGTAAGAAACAACTCAATAACATCTAGAAACAGCAGATAAAAGGATTTTTTGGCCATTACAGATAGCAAGAAAAACCTTTTGGAAAAAAAGAGATTAAATTTTTTAATTATTTAACATTGTTATTTATTTTTATGGTAGTTGTTTATTAAAGTAAAATTGATCAGATCAGAGGCCAATCAAATCTAAAATTAATTGCTACACATATCCTCAATGTGTTTTCTGTCATTTACATGATATAATTTAACTTGGAGAGTCAGTGGGGCCATGATAACTTCCTTTTCTTCTACACTGACAACAATATCTTTCTACATAGCAGGTCATGAAGTCTATTTATTATTTGTTAATCTCCCCATCAAGTATATAAGCATTCCTTTTAAATTTTACTATTTTTAGAATTCACTGTTTCAGCTCACAAAGTATTTAAAAATAAAAGTCTACTGACCCCCTTACAGGTTAAATGTTTTTTGAATGTCAAATACTGTAGCAAGTTTCTCAGTGCTGAATTTGAGGGAATTCCCAACATGACTGCATATGCAATTATGTATTTGCATGAATATGCAAAACACTTGCCTTGAACTTCTTTGCAAATCCAATGTTTTCTAACACAAATGTTAGTGTTGGATTTATAAAAAAAGGTGTTCAACATCATGAAAGAAGAAATCTCACAAACCTATTTCAATCAGTTCATTGATCTACTCCTTTTCAGAAACAACCTCCAACATATTCCTAACAGTTACCCCAAGAATATGGGAAAATAAATTGTCATGTGAAAGAGATTACAGAGATCCAGAAAGGTGTAATCAAAGAAAGTTCTTCTGGGAGAAAAAGTAAACAGGATGAGGAGAGGTTCGGAGAGGTTCGGAGAGGAGAGAAGAGAAGAGAAGAGAAGAGAAGAGAAGAGAAGAGAAGAGAAGAGAAGAGAAGAGAAGAGAAGAGAAGAGAAGAGGTTTCCAAGCAGCATGTGATTATAAAGCCGGGTAGCACTTGATTTGCCAGTTCATTGCATTGCTAGAATTACTGAGTTTGATGAGAAAATACTGCAGCCTTTGCTATGGTTTCAGATGAAATCATTACAATTCCTGTCATTTTCTGCACAAATTGCCCATAAGGGAGGGCTCCTTCAAACTGTCAGCAGCAACTAACTCCTGCTCATTGTACAGTGGTTGCTGTTGCTAAGGTTATGGCTACACAGCAGAGTGCATCATAAATTCACAGACTGTAGCATGCAGGAGAATTCACATTGAGTATCTGCCAGCGCCTCCTCAGTGTTTGAGCCTGATCACAGCCAGTGGTTTCCTGGCTGGCTCACAGATTCCTGTGCACTGTTGCAGTCACTGCGCCTATCTACATGGCAGATGAGATTAAAAACAGAAAAAAGGAAAAAATCCTGGAAAAATAAAGACTACCTTTCACCTCGGGTACCTCCTGCACTATCTCTTTACATAGATGTATGGGACAAAGGTGGGAGGAAGATAAGGCAGAGAGGGATAGTGACAGGTTTTCTTTTGGCAACTTGAGCTGCCCTATAGGAAATGTAGCATGCCAGAATTGGATCCTGAATTTAAAAGACTTCATACTTCATATGACATTTAGATGCAGGAGCAGAGTAAGAACAGCAATGATGAGCAACCTCAGTAGCTGTGGTGTGTACAAAGGCAGCCAACCTGTCTAAACAGGGCTTTTCCTCCACTTCATTTAAGAAATTAGTATTAGGGGTTTTGTTTGGTGTTGTGCTTTTTTTCCTGGACCCTGGGCAACCAAACCTAGACTTGAAAAAACCTAGATGATTCAGTCAAAAAACCTGGATAGGTGGTAACCACAACAGAAGTGGCAATTTTCAGTTTCTAACAGTCCATGTCCAATCCCTCAAACTGAGGTTTTATCAATCCTTTTTTTTTTAAAGGATTTTTTTTTTTTTTTAGACAGCATAGACAGCAGAAAATCCTCAGTACCAGAAGCTATTTAAAGTCCCTGGCCCAATATCGAATCCTCAGATTTGGCAGTAGCAGCTTTCAGCTGGATTTTCTGGGCAGTAAGTAACTCAGCAGCAAATTTACTCTTTTTAATACAATGGCAACAGTCCTTGGAAGTAACAGAAATTACTTCAGATGGTGCCAAAATTTAAATGAAAAATCTGACTATTGCTGGCCTTGCAGCCTGCTGGCAGCAAACCCTGTGCTTCTGTGGGAGACCAGAGCTCAGGAATGAGCTCAGGGGTCCTGCCTGGCTGCTGCAGACACCCTGGGAGTGCCCAGGTGATGGGCTCTCACCCCACTGTAGGCTGATGTGCTGACCTGACCCACTGTCTGAAAGTGCAGGGAGGTGCAGAGATCAGTGACAGGATGGCAAAATATGGATCTCACTGGACAAAAAAGGTACATGCATGACAATCTGATGATCCAGTCTAGGCTGCTGTTGCCATTTTTTCTATCTTTTTTTCTCATTCCTTCTCACTAATGATTACATTATTCCTTTAGAGGGAATATATATAAAGGTAGAAAAAATACCTATCTTCAAGAACAGCTTTTTCTATTGGGAACTACAGAAATTGGATACTTAGTTTGTAAGGTTTGGGAGATTTCCTTTAAATGCAACCCATGTAGGTTTAGTATCTCTACAGAACAAGTGTACACAGTCATTAGTTTTTGAGGAAAAAACTGTAAAATGCCAATGGAGAGGAGATCTGCTGCACATAAATTTGCCTTTTCAGGTCCCACGTCTTCTAGCCTGTCTAGTACACCCTGATTTCTGCTTGGGATAAGCCTTAGCTCTCACCTGGAAGATACAGTGGGTATGTGAATACCTCCAGCAAAATACACACAGGCTGTGAGAACAGTCCTGGGAATTGGGAAACTCTCTCAGGTCTGCTAACACACACACAGCCTGCAGAGCTCTTCTTGCCATGAAATCCCCAGCACTGTAACCAAGGAAAAGCAATGTTGTCCCCTGTGTGGAAAAGACTGAGGGTCAGCACAAAACTCCCCATCCTCTTGGACTGCCAGTATGTGCACTGTGGGAGCTGCATATTTTTACAACAGCTTTGTCTAATCAGTGCAAATTTCAAGCATCTTCCACCCCTCAGAAATAAAATATAGTTGGACAGTACTTAAGTGAGTCCAGAAAAAATAATCACTGGCCATATGCTTAAGCTAAGCACATGCCTCAGACCTTTACTTTAATATGGCTTCAGCAAAAGGACTAAGACTTGGAAAAATTGAATTGATACAACTGTTTGGATTACAGTGCACCATATTCACCTGCCTGCTTCTATTGAGAGGATATTATCAATAGGCCCCTTTTAAGTTTACCTGCTGTGATGCTGGGAAACTTTTTCTCAACATTTGGGGAGAAGAAGTCTGTTTTCAATCCAAGCTGTAAGCCCATGAGAAAGGGATTTTTAACAGATGCCACACTGTAAATAGAATAAAAACATGCCAGGAAAAGTGCATGTTGATATTGTTGCCTTATATAAAACAAGGCCTTACACTTCTCAATCACATTCTGATTGCCATCCTTTTAAAACACCTTAGCCACCCATCTAGACATCTTCCTTTACTTCTACATATACCCTGGGAAATTAAAAGAACAATAGCAAAAATGCATAATAAACCTGAAATTAATAACTTCCTTGCATTGTTTTAATAAACATAGAAATAAAATTATGGAGTTGCTACAGATAGCAAAGCTAGAGAATGCAAAAAAAAAAAAAAAAAAAAAAAAAAAAAAGAAAATTGGGAATTACAAATTAGACCCCAGATAGAGGAGAGTCTGACACGTGTTTGTAGTGCAGTGTGGATTTTGAAACAATTGTGTTGAACAGACCATACCATACTTTTATAAAAGGCATTCACAAGCACACTTTGTTCCCTCTTATTTTTCACTTCCTCTCTTGTCAAATGCTGAATGGAGAATGAATTTCTCTCCATTTAGAATATTGAAATACTTGAGTGTACAAACCAAGCCTCTACAGTTTCTGCTCTTGTAAGTCCTCCCTTCAGGATCTTAACTTTCCCTGTCCTGGCTTCTGTGCGTGTACTTTTGAAGCTTTGAAGTTATTTGAATATAAATTCAATTAATTGTTTAAAACCAGAAAGCAAGAAAATGATTCTGGATTTTTTTATTTTCCTGCATGTGTACAATATATGCTTAAGGAAATACAGTGTCTGAGAGAGGAACTACAGGAGTATTTCACAGTGGGGCTTTCTTACTGAGAAATAATTTTGACGCAAGCTAGGAAATAGGATGAAGCATAATCAGACCTAGTGAGAAGGATCTCAAGGTCCATAGCATGGTAACATAGTCAAAAAATCCATTTGCTAGAGACAGCTCATAAGCAAATGCTGTTGCAATGTGTTTTCAGGAGAAGGAAGACAACTTACACCATTTGTGCAGCATGTTCACTGTCATAATTACACCTAAGAATATTAAACTTTTATAGTATAGAGATCCCTTGGCAAATTGGTTTTGTCCAAGATTCTTCTTGTTCTTTCTGGGGAGCAGTAATAGTCATGTATTACTACATTGTATCTGTGTTTTCCATTTCTTACTGACTGCTTGAAAAGTTATTTAGTTCAGTACAAATACATAAGGAAGAAATAAAGACAGCTAGAGTTCACAGTCTAGAGAAGCCTATCAAGAAACTCAATGTTAATATCTCTCCTCCATTTACATGTTATGGAGAAGGAAGCATGATAGAAGCATAATGATCCACTGTCAGAGTCATTTAATAGTTTATTGGATTAGCATTCTCTGTAGAAGAGATTTATATTTTCTCCAAATTCTAGATGAATCTTTAAAAAAAGAATTATTAATTAATCTAATATTTCAGGCTCAAAAATATATCTTCTGGATTTAGCTGATGGAGCTAGTCACCAGCCCAGCTCTGCTGGGTATTCATTGTCAGCCACAGGAAGTTATGCTCCCTTCAGACCTGCTAGTGGATCTGATTGTCCTAAGTGCTCCCTAAGCCACTTCACTTGAAACAAGCTAAGTTTCCAAAGCCCTCCTAGACAGCATGGTGCACATTTGCCATTCTGAGAAATGCAGGTTTTGTATGGACCATTTTAATCACTTTTCACAGGTGTGCTTAGGAAAAGTAAAGACATTTATAATGGTTCTCAAACTTGTGTCACCAAAGGAGTCGTATTTCTTTAGGGAGTCTATGCAGCAGTGGGGGAAGATGTCATAAAATTCTTTTAACTGTAACACAGTAGTGCATGATCCCTGTGTTCATGGTTAATGCTTAGCTTTGTACCATACAGATTTTAGTACAAATGCCAGAGATTAGGGTGACCTTGTGTTAACTCCCTACATCTGGGACTAATGAGTCTTGTGCCAACTAATACTTCCTTGTTTACTTACATTTGTGATTAATATGTACTAGTTCTTAGTTTTGAGAGCAAAGATAGTGTCAGAGTAAAAAATTATAAGAGCACCATAGCCTGACTACATATTTGAGATACTCTCAAAAAAAAAAAAGATAAATCAGGTCTGCAGCCATAATAGGGAATTTGGACCACCAAATGATCACCCATGACTCTCAAAAGACTCCTACTCATATCCAATAAGTTCCCATACATGTATTCAGGACATGTAGTGACTAGAAATGGGATGGTATGTTTTAGTTTCATGAACATAACCTGGCCTGTAAGGTTGCTTTTCAGGCATATTTTGAGGAGAAATCCCCATGTATCCGCACCACTAATAAAGTAATGTTGACTTTCTAACACTGCAAATTGGTTGGACAATTTATTTCCTGGTTTTCAGTGGCACTTGTGTCAGTTGAACACTCAGGAAATAAAGCTGTGAATGTTTTTCAGGAAACTGAAGAGGTCTACAATAAGTGCAAAATACAAGGCAGAAAAGAGGGTCTTCATGGGCTAATATTTCTGTTATCTTATTAGATGTGTTTTGTAATCGCTTAGCGTGCCTAACTGACTTGGCAAATACAAGAATATGAAAGAGTTACTTGGTACTAGGAAAAATGTGTTGACCTGGAGGAAGACTGGTTAGAGAATGATCTGTGTGAGTAGCACAATTTTTTTTCTCTTCTTATTTATTTTTTTCTTGTTTTCATCTTGACAGTAGCAAATTCAGGTCTGGATTTTTACATCCTTAGAAAAATGAGAGTTGGATTTTTTCCACTTATGTATAGCAAAGTTGGAAGTGTTTTGTAAGCGGAAAAGTGTCAGGTAGAACATTTCATGTGATTTTATGTGATTTATTTTTTACTCTTCAAGGAAGAAATATTTTCTGCTTATGCAAATGTTATAAATGCATTTGGAGCTGGGAACTGGACATGGTGGAGGTGCAGGCAGGACAGCTGTGTGACTAGTGCCATGAGCCCTACATAGGCTGTCTTCACAGCACTGTATGAACTTGTGGGTTGACTATATGTCTGATAAATCCTGCCAAAATTCGAACACTATATCATAGCACTAATATATCTCACAGGAGCTTTGCATATAACCTCTATGTGAGATGTTGTGAGTAGTTTTCTGAACAGAAAAAACTTATTGCCTGATTTTAATCCTCTGCTTCAAGCCTAACATTTGTGTTAAAAGTGGCTGTGCCAATTTAGGTCTTTTCTAGTTTGGATTTATTGATTTCCCAGTTCTCTTCCTTCAAGTTTCAAAGGCATGGACGTGGTATGGAAATTGCACAAGTCTGTTCCTTGGCAGGTTTCGTCAAAGTTACCAATGCCTTTTGATGCTGCTTTCCAACCTGACTTTATAAATTTGGCTTTGGTTATTCTAGGAGAAAGATGACAGAGAATTCCGTGGGTTATTTTTGATTTGAAGCACTGATTTTTTCAACAGAACTGTTCCTTTTTTACCTCCAGATTCAGCATGTTGTGAGGTTCCCAGCAGGCTACCTGGAGAGGGATGATCTGTGGTGTGTGTGGGAGGTGCAGCCTCAGATAGAATGGGAGAGGACGCCTGCCCCAGCAGCAAACTTTCCATCCAAGTGCAGAATTGTGGAGATAGGTGGCCTCACTGGAGCTTGTCTCATCCATCCTTGCTGTCCCAGAATAGATCCTTTGCCTAAGAGAAACTTGTCTAAGGGATCTTTCAGGATATCAGTGCTCAAAACACTGTGACATCTATTGCCAATCTAGTCCAGTGTCTTCAATATTAGAAAGGTTTTTTTCTTAATATTTATCAATTCTTGATGCAATTCATGCCATTTTCTTTCCATCCTATTTGCCATGGACATGTAGGAAAAATTTACTACCTTCCATACTAAAACAACTTTGTCTTTGTTAACCTGTTCCCATCATTCCTCTCTTTTAAAGCTAAGTAAATCCCATGATTCAATGTTTGATGAAACAAACATTTTAACATTTTTGATAGTCCCTTTTCCTTCCACTTGGATTCTCCTCATTTCCTCCAACCTTTTTTAAAGGCCTGCATTAAACTATCCAGAGTAAAGTGTCTGAAGTTTGTATCAGTATTGGGAGGGTCAAAAAAGGTTGACCCTATGCACCTTGTAGTCCATCCTCCTGTTTGTATGTGCAAAGCTTACAGGTTGCCTTTTCTATAACAGTAAGGCTCTATTGAGCTGCATTTTGATGCACTGTACA
Organism: Haemorhous mexicanus; assembly: GCF_027477595.1. Taxonomy (NCBI): domain Eukaryota; kingdom Metazoa; phylum Chordata; class Aves; order Passeriformes; family Fringillidae; genus Haemorhous; species Haemorhous mexicanus. Next base: position 139,329,181 of record NC_082341.1, read on the forward strand.
GCCTAACCTTTTTAGGAACTATTGTCAAACCAGATTTCCACCCTGTGTTTGTGCAGGTGAACAGCTGTGCCTAGCTCTGGCACCATTTGCTTATTCCTAAGGTAGGTTCTCCAGGGTTGCATTAGCAAGGGCTGGAGAGACACAGTAAGTAGAGAAAAAAGTTTTTGAAGGAATTTTGCATCTTGCATTGTGCATAACCAGAATTCTCAGCTGGGTTTGCAGCAAGACTCTTGCTAGACCTGTTTCTATCCACTTTTCTGATGAAAACTATAATTAAAAAATTTCCTTCCATTTGCATTTGAAAAGCAGACCACGAATAGAAATATTCAGTGTGTCTTTCGTGTATGTTCCTTTTTCCTGAATTTGAGACTACTGTTACAAGAACCAGACAAAGTACTATCCAACAGTTAGGTTTTTCTTTGAGATGGAAAGGTTGATGAAAGAAATAAAATTTCTGCAAAGATTTTTCAGATTTTTTTAATGACAAAAATTAAGGCTAGAATATGTCCATGTACACTTGAAAGTACGTTTTCTTGTAAAAAACCCTTTTTTTACCAATCTGTTGCAGTTATGAAAATTAATTACTTTTAAAGAAAATGTGAAAAAATTATCACGTTTAAAAAATTAGGGACATTTTCTTTATCCTACTCCCTCTCTTAAACATTGTACTTATTTTTCTAGAATAAAATTAATTATGCTGATAAGGTGGGTGGACAATTCTAAATTTTTATTTTAATTTTTCCATTTTGAAAATGAAATAAAATCTTGATTTTTTAAATCACATTTCACTGAAATGCAATTTCTTGCTTATGGTCCTGTAGAAAATAAACAGAAAGCAGTGAGGTTGCTACCAATGTAGGGCACCCATAACACTTGCTAGGCTGGGCAGAAGCTCAGCAACCTCTCTTGTTGAGTGTTCTCCCATGAATATGGATGGCTCTGAAAATGGATTGCTTTGGGAGCAGGGCTGGGGGTTCAAAGTCCTGCCAGCTCAAAATCCATTCATTGCTGGTGAAGGTCTGCCAAGCTAAGTTCAGATTTGGCTCATAGAGGAAAGTAAGTAAATGCCCCAGTTATTAAAAGCTGGGAGAACTCAACCAAGAAGGAGTTACAGAATAAATATATGCCCAAAGGGGCTTGAAGCCAAGGTAGAGCTGTTTGTATTTGAATTTCTGGCGTGTGCTGCTGAATGAAATAATCCATATTGTCACACCTTTGGTGATTGATTTATGCAGCAGGGTCCCCATCATTGTCGTTCATTATTTAAAGATCCCAGACCTGGTTGCTGGCTGTTGGTAGTTTCTGAACACCACTGTAGCAGGATGCTCTGCCTGGAGTCAGAGTACAACAACCCAAATAATACCCCATTTGCAAAGCTTTCAGTGGTGAATGGAGAGAGGGATGTCATAATGCTTTTGGTGTTGAAGAATGCTGAAACCAGTGTGACTTATCTTTACAGTGGGGTGGAGACGTTGCAGACCTGATAAAGCACCTGATGAAGAAACCAACAAAGTGATACTATTATAAATTATTTAATAATTCTGAGATGACACAGCTGGCCTGGAGTCATATGACTGGCAATCTATCACTTTATAAAAGCACAGTTCCAGTTTTTAATGAAAGGGTCTTCCAACATATCTCTTGCTCTCAGGTGATGCATGTCAAATCATCTGGTCAAGGAAATATCACAGCATAGAATCACAGAATCATGGAATTGTAGAATGCTTTGGGTGAGAAGGTGTGACAGCCAAAGGGACATTAAAGATCATCTCATTACAATCCCCATGCTGTGGGCAAGGACACCTTCCACTAGGCCAGGTTGCTCAGAGCCCATCCAACCTGGCCTAGAACACTTGCAAGGATGTGGCATCCACAACATCTCTGACATCCTGTGTCAGTGCCTCATCAGCCTCACAGCAAAGAATTTCTTCCTAATATCTGATCTAAGCCTACTCTCTTTCAGTTTAAGCTCTTTACCCCTTGTCTTACCAATACCAACCCTTGTAAATTGTCTCTCTCCAGATTTCTTCTAGGCTTCCTTTAGGCACTGGAATGCTGCTGTAAGATGTCCCTGGAGCCTTCTCTTCTGCAGGTACTCTAAAGGGGCTGTGGATGCTGCTTTGTATTTAATTAACACATTCTTTTTAAGTCTGTAAAGTGCCTGTACATGGGTGACCTCCCTGTTGGTTCTGTAACAAGCCACATGTTCCTGGCTGGTCTCAGCTTCAGATAAAGAGAAACTGCAGCCACAGGAGGGCAGCCGTTCAACACAGCATGCTGAAACTTCAGCCTCTGCTATAAAATGTGATGAAAAGAACAGGAAAAAGAAACAGTTTTATTGAACAAATACCAGCCACAACAACTGACCTTATTCCTTCCTCTCCTGTGTAAGTTACCATGATGAGGCGCTCCAAGTGTAGCATAAAATCATTTTTAGACAAGTTAAAGATAAAAGGGGCTTTTTAGTGTTTCTCTCAAGTTATGTATAGACTTATAGCAATCTCACAAAATTTATTTCTTCCCTTTCTTGGTAAAAATGTGCAGCAGACATATGTGCAATACTGGGGAGTTGCTTTATCAGGGTACTTTTAACACTGCCATTAATTTATTGCAATTATTCCTGTATTGTTTGGTGAAGGAGATGTGGTTTTCTTACTGTATATTGTATTAATACTATTTAAATATGTAGTAATTTATTAAAACAATAAAGTGATGAAAATAATGTCTTCAGCAACAAAATTAAAGATACATGACTTCATTATAGTTTAACCGTAATTAAATTAACTTAATTTTACAGAAGTAAAACAACCCAGCCATGTGAAAATGAGCTTTTTAGTGAGGATGGAGGGGAAGAAAAGCTTCCACAAAGTAAGTGTTGGAAATGCAGCCCTATTGCAAAGCTCAAGACAGAAACTAGTTCAGCATCCATTGGGCAATGGCTGTGTTTGCCTCACTGGCAGAAGCAGAGGGAAGGGCATGCTGCACTTCCTGGCCTCCCCACCTCTAGTTCAGACAAGGATGCCCTTATCCTCTCGCTGCTCCTTCAGCACAGAAACCCTCCCTAGTTCCCATTGCCTTGGTGCAAACGAGCTCAGGCTGCCTAGGAAAGGACACACACAAGATAGATATTTCCACCTATAACTCCAGGGATCATGGTGACTGTGAATTATGGACCCAATGCATTTGGACATGGCTGTGTCTGTGCCATGCAAGGTGCTGACTGCATGCAGTAAACCAGTGCTAAAAAAATTACAGGGGTTCAGGCTTTGTTTCCCCCCCAGGTTCTTGGGAAAACCACCCAAAGCTCACACCTGAATGCACCAAGCCACTTGGTTTGACTGCTGCACTTGAAGTACAAACATAGTCAGATGGCAATAGCAAGGAGAAAAATTATTTGATGAGCCACATAGGAATTTTTTTTTTTTTTGTGTTCATGTGCCCTGAAGTAAACTCAGTAATTTTAACTTTGTATTTTTAACCCCCAAGAATCTTTTCCATTCCTGACTGTGGCATCCAGATGTTCATCCCTAATTAGGCCTGAACAGTATTTTTATGGCCGATGTTAGGCCAAGTCTAATCTCTGGACTTTTTAGTTGCTAAATTCAGCTTTGGATACTTTGTGGGGTCCATCTCACAAATCTCACTTCAGCAGACAGCTGTACCCTGCTGAGCTCTTCTACGGGATCCCTGCCCTGATCAGGCAGTGCCAGCTGCTGCTCAGAATGAGGAACCTGCCCACTAGAAGTTTCACTGAGAATTTTGTTGCTGTAACTTTTTCATATACCCACAAGATGGTGCTGCTATCCTTTGGTTGAACCCTGCACTGAGGCTGGAAAGATGGACAAGAGAAAGTAGCAGAGAGATGGAGCCAGGAATGTCAGAGATGTTGCATATATCACATTGCAAAGTTGGCATATTTTTTGACAAGTATAGATGGACCTTAATTGCAGTGAACAAAGCCTTCATAAAAATATCTTAGTGGAGGATAGTGGAGTACAATAGACCACTGTCAGTATCTAACACATCAACAAGGGGAAGCCTAATAGCAACTTTTAATTATAAAATTCAACCTTTCAGTTTATACAAAAGATTCCTTTCTAGCCAAATCTCATCTAGATCAAAGCTCTTCATTGTGGACCCTACAATAAAGCAATACTACTGCTATGAGGAAAGGATATAGCTTTTTAAATTGCTTTTTCGTTAAGGATCAGAAGGGAAAATGGAGTCACTTGCTCCTGTCATTTTTATAGAATAACCAATTGGTCTTCAGAAAGATAAAAAACCTAAACCACTGTTTTTTCTAGTTCCACATGTGTAGTTTTGAGACCACTGTACTACTCCTGTAATGCAGCAAAAGAAAAAAAATCCCAAGTATGAATTTACTCCAACAGAAAATATTTGTATTAAACAGAAAGAGATTAACCTAGCCAGACAATATGTGGCAAAAGTTGTGACTGATCTTTAACACCCAGGCAGATGCTGAAGCTGGCCAATTCCTGCACTCTGGTTTCAGTCTCTTGCCCAGAGCCACTTCACACTGGCAGGTGGCACAGGACAGCTGTTGTGCCACTGTCCTAAGAAGCAGGGCAAGTAGGAATGTCATGTGGAGAAATGAGCTTGTACCTTAAGCAGGGAACCATCATTGTTCCACCCATCCCAGACTCATCACGGCAGAGGAGTTCTGGCAGCAGCTTTGATTACAATACAGAGAAGAATGAGAACTTCAAATACAAAGGAAAGGAACATATTGGGGATACTTCTTTCATTCTTATGGTGAGAATTGTCTTTTTTATTTAAGTGTTTGAGGGAACCAAAATCCAAGCGTGACATACATAAACTTTAACAGCCCAAATAACAGGTCACATTTCCTCTGTTCAGTGGAGAGACTGAATTCATAACTGCTGTGCTGGGGTCACCATGCTGTGAAGTGCATCTAAATTCCATGTCAGTCACTGTGTAAAAAGCAGGCCAGGATAGTTTGTAATAAAGAAATGGATAGGAGCACCTGCTTCTCATATCTGCCTCTCAACATTTCATGAAATGCTCATGGTAAGTTGAAAGAGCTGTTATTTCTTTCAGCACATGTAGATAAAGGGAAATATTAAATATACCAGCAGGCTATGGGCCATACACTGCCTGGCTGTTCATTAAAATTCAGCTGAGGTGGTTGTGCCCCTTGACCAATATGGGTGCATTAGCTGGATGCTGCCTACAGCATTAGAGATGGCTCATTTCTGTCATTTAAAATGTAGTTGCCCCAGATCACGGTAATCTTGGTGGAGCCAAGAGGTAGCTTAACTCTTAGGTGCATCATTCAAAAGGCATTTGTGCTCTTGCTGTCAGATGACCCAGGTAGGTGTCCCTACCTGGAGCCATGGCATCCTATATGAACCCTGGTTTGCTCTATATGACAGGATAAGTAGCCATGTGGGCATGTTGCTGATCATGTTTCTTACACCTTTGCAAAGTTTGATTTATAGCATTGACAGATCCATTGTGCAGACAGCGTTAATTGCCATCAAGGACAGGAGGGAGCCTTTCCAACACTTGCTGGAAGCCTTTGGAAAGGAGCAAGGTTAGAGTTGGCTCCAGTGGACAGCAGATTGTGTCCAAGATAACCAGATCAACCTGCAAGCCATCAGAGACTGATCTGAATAGCAGCATAAGACCAGCCATTGCAAGCACGCTAAGAGCCAAGGTGCCTTGATCAGCCTCCTGAGCTGCTCTAGACACAATCTGAGTCAAAACTGCTGGGCAGCGACACACTTGGATGGGTGGGAGAAGATAAGCAAGGGGCCAAAAGGAGCATAGCAACCCAACTGCCTGGCCTCCTAAGCCCAGGCATCAATGTTGGAGTGTATGTTGGCCACCTTTGCCCAACAGACCCCCCATATTGACCTCTACTCTCATTGTATTCTATGGTTAAAGAGGAAATTGCTGACCACACTTCCTCACCTTGGCATAGTCATAGCCCAGAAGCAGTAGCCCTCTCCTTACCTACCTTGAGCACTTAAAGCGCCTAACAGCTTTAGTAAAATGTCCCTCATTTATCAGCACAAGTCCAAAGCCTAGCCCTATACTAGTTACTATGAAGAAAACTTTATCCTGGCCCAAACAAGCACAGTGTTGAGCAATATGAAACTGCAATGGAGCACTTAGACATGTTCAGTTTACTCAATCAAGCTGATGTTGGAAGAAATCTCCTGTGTCTAGGCTTCTCATGGAGGACAAGCCTTCAGCTGACACCCATGGGGGTAGCACAATCACATCTTCAGCCTAATAATGCAGATCCCACACACAGACAGAAATTGTCAGACAGGGTTGGTCAGTTTTTGACAAGATTCACATTTCCTGGTGCCATCCTTGGCAATGGCTTCTGTGCCTGAAGGCAATATGTGGAGGAATGTGGTTGCTGACAGTCTGGTCAGAGAGAAAGTCAGATAAACTTTCCCAGGAACTGTTCTGGGGGAGCTTGAGAAAGCTCAGAGAAAGAATTAAAATAGTCTTTAATCTTTGCAGCTGGTGTTTGGAATTTGTTGTTTACTTGTAAGGTGTTTGCAAGAAGGGTGTTCCTAATTAGCCAATGATGTGCGGGGTGTTGACTGAGGACCAGTCAGGTCCAGCTTTCTCAGAACTCTCTATAAAAAGAATGGGATGTCTAATGAGCATCTCCTTTGCCTTCTGACAACATAGAGGCTGTGTCACATGCCATCCCTAATACAACAGCAACAGAGGAACAGAGGGTTGGCAGCTCCACTGTCCAGACAGACATAAACCAGCTTTGAAAAATGCTGAAAATGGGTGTTATCAAATTGGGAGACAGAAGAATAATGTTTTGTTTCTCCTTTTGGATGGCCATAGGCAGGTGGCCCACACAAAGCCCATACTGCAGAACTTGTGGGTGGGAGTCCACTGCCAGTGGAGATCTGCCTCCAACTTTTGTTTCCAGAAGAAATTTTTGCTTACTATGTGTCCTTGTCCTGGTTATTAGCTTTCACTAATGACTGGCACCTGCTCAACTTTGTTATGGACACCAAGACCCAAATCTTGGTGTTGAATTTATTGTTCATCCCTTCAATTAACATGGTGAAAACCTCCCAAGATCTCATGCAATATTTCATTAGTAAGGGCGAACCTCTCCCTCTGGCCTTGATGTCTCTATAGCCATGGCACTGGGATCTATCAATTTTTCAGATGTGAACCTTCTCCAAACCCAAGCTGTAGAAGGCCAGTGGGACCAGTGGATCCCAATCACTCTAAATGCTTTGGTGTAACTCTTTCAAACTGCACCACCTTTGCCACCCAGTTCATCAGAGCAGAGAGAACAATACCACATAGATCTCATGTCCACCAAGGCAGAAACTGCCCTCCTCAAGGGCCTTTAGGGATTATTGTCACTGCCAGCTCCTCTTTGAATGCACCCTTTTGGCCCATTCAAAAATCAAACAGTGACTGGCAGCTGACAGTAGATTACTGTGCTGTCAACAAAGCATCAACAATCCCTTCATGTGGCAGTCCCATCTATCTTGAACCTGAATTTTCCCACTGAGTGTGGCTGGAAGCCACTGATGTTAAAAACATATCTTTCATTATTTCTCTGCAGCCCAAGGACTACGAGTAGTTTGTGTTCACTGCAAATCCATTCAATATATGTTTACTCACTTTCCTTAGGGATTTATTCCTGGCCTTGTAAGTGCACATGTTTTCAAGCTTTTGTAACCCTTTAGGGGTGTGCATTAGTGATATATTGATGACATCCTTGACAATAGTCCAGACTGCACTTCTGCCATCATATGATCACATGTTTTCAGTGTCTTGACATTGTCATTCCAGAGCTTAAGTGGCAAATACCTGCCAAATGTATGTTCCCTCCCAACATCTTGTGCACTCCCAATCTACTGGCCTCAGGAAACCTTCAATCAATACCTTAGGGCAACAATTTCCAGGGTTTAGGAAGAGAATTTATTTTAGATAGGGTTCAGCTCAATGTGCTAATTTTGTTTTACAGAAGGCAGTTCTCTCTTAATTTGATTACACTCTGATATTGCACATTCAGACAGAGCAAGGCTGTAAAAGGTCACATAGAGCTGTTCTTGCAAATAGTTTTCAATAGATTGCAGAGCTTCAGAGATGTTTTGGCATTTGAAACTTTGTAAAGTATGTATCAACTTGTGTATGTTCAATGAACCTAAAGATAGCTTACATTTACTTTGGTTTAGGATGCATTTTGAATTTGATCTAGTTGTTACTGAAGCAAATCTTTTTTGTTTTGCTTTATTCATGAAGTTACACTCATCTAGAGAATACAACCCTCTGGGGTACTCTGCAAAAGGCAATGCAGCACCAGATCCTTCCAAATTGTGGTGGGGTAGCCTTATTATCACAGCACATTACCAAAGTTAATAAACTTTTTTGTAAGCAACACTAATTATCTGTGTTTGTATGACATTCCTTTTAGTCACACTAACTTCTGATAGCATATTCAACACTACCATTAATTTGTTGGCATTGCACTCTGTTGCTTTATGTGGCTATGCTCAATTTGTGAATCTGTATCAATGAAGTTATTGGGGACATCTGCATTCAGCTATTTTCTTGCTGGGACACTTTGCAGAGCTATTAAAGAACATATTATGCTTTAAAATTATATATTGCTGGCAAAGAAACCTGACATCACCAACCTGTTTCTGACACAACTTATTTATCTGCAAATGTCAGCCTACACCAACACCCATTTGAAGAGATTAATGGCCATGGGAGTCTGCAATAATACTGGCTTATGAAATACACTTCATCAGGCTGTATCACAGCTCAGCTCTTTCCTCTATGGATTGTTTTGGTCAGAACTAGAACCTTAAAAGCAGACTGATGACATACATGCCAACATGAAATATACTTACAGGAAGATATCCCAGAGACTGTTCTATAAAGACACCATTCATATCTGATGCTGCTGGACCTGAATCTGGTAAAGAATGTGACTGTGAGGGCAGGGTGTCTTACTTATTCTGTAAATAATTCATTCACCATAGCCACAAAACTGATACGATTTCCAGACTATTCTTAAATATTCCATATTTTAGGAGACCAAAAAGCAGTTGCATACATAGAGCACCTTGCAAACTCCTTCCTGTTGTGCAGTGCCCTGCAACCTTTTGCTATGAATATTTTTACAAAGTTCTCTGAAGGCAGAAAAGATCCCAAAAATTCAGATTATTAGATGAGTTCAGATAAGGGCCTTTGGACAGTACATCTGTGGTGCTTAGGGGATTCTCAGAGAGGTCACTGTGCTCCTGGATCACTTCTCTCAGCATACAGCTTGCCTTGTACAAAGCTGACACTATTCCTCTCAGAGATGTCAAGGTTCGCTGATGGCCATAGGATTTGTTACACTGCTGCTTTCCAGTGGAAAGAATGCCACCCTCAGGGCCTTTTGCAGAGAGATGTAGCTGTGTTCTAATCTCAGCTGTAGAGGTGAGCTGAGCAGCTGCTCTGCCCTCCAGCACTGTTTGCTGGATGGACTTGGTGGGCTACAAAGACCCAAGGACATGATTCAGGATAAAGTCAGTAGTGCTATTTGTATTACATGAAGATTGAGGATCTTAAAAATTCTCAGAATTAGAGCAGCTTTTACTGCTATTTATTCTGTTGCAGTAGTGGTAGTATAATTCCAACAGTAGCAAGACCTAACACTGAAGGGTTTTTAAATTTTTTTCCAAGGTTATTAAATGTAACATTTTAAAGACTATTTTCTCAATAATAATTCATCACTGTAGGTAGTACCCAGGAACACACAGGCAACATGCTGGAGAATCTCCCACAGCTCAAATTCCTCCCTCCCAGACTGGAAACAATGGAAAAGAGGCACAACCCAAAACCTGGAAAACTAGTTCATCTGAATGGCTTGTGCTGCCAAGATGCCAACTCTGGCTGTGGTGGTGGTCACAGCCCAGGCTGCTGTCAGATGCAGCAGTGCAGGTGCTGGAGCAAATTAAATCCTCTTACCACCTAATTTGTGTTCATCAGGCTGTGTGAAACAAATTTGTGATTTCAATCCCTTTTTAGGTGCACAGGAATTTGAGCCTGTGAAACCAGGGCTCACCGGTTACATTTGAATCACTCTCACCCTTCCACACCTTGAACTGCTGGATGTCCAATGCTGGGCCACTGTCAGCAGCAGGATGGATTACAAATGGACCCACAAGGAACCTACACACAATCTCCTGTATTCAACAAGCAAAGGAAGTGCTGGGCAGCACACCAATATAGCTATAGCTGGGTCACTGCCTCTTAGGGGAGACACAATCAATCCAGATGGTTACTTTTTATCTAGAGCCTTAGTTATCCTTTATCTTCTCTGAATCATCTCCTACACTATGTAGAGACCAACAAAAAGAACAAAACAGAAGATAAATTAAAGTACTGTAAAAAAAAAACCCAGAATTTTTACGTTGAACAATTTCATAATTGTTTAGAAATTGGTGATTTGTCTTTTTGTATATATAATTAATCACAGGCAATCAAGAAGTAGAGTTAAAACTTTTTTCAATCTTGTATTATTTTGACTCATAAATTTAATGTATTTATTTGGCTAAATGCAGGTAAGTATCAGTATGACATTTTATGTTTTCTGTATTGTCAGAATGTACCTTCAACCATCTAAAGCCTGATAGTGCAATAGGTTTTTCCACTATAAATTTTGTGATCCTTTAGGATGGCAAGGAAATTGAATAAGTTCCTAAGTCCAAGGTATATTTCGTGCCTAAGGTACCATAGACCTAAATAGAATGAATAAAATTTTAGACTCAAATGACAAATGACATCATATCTCCAGAATATTTTAGTCCTTGGTTTTCATCTTTCATTTCTGTGTAATTCTTGACCCTTTGCAGTCAGATTTGTCAAATGAGCAATATTTTAGAAAAATGGATGAAAATCTGAGAAGAAGGTAAGATTCAGAAAAGATTATATCGTGCTAAGGAGCCATATTTCTGGAGCAACTGAGATTAATTATTAGTAAATGTTACGCCGTGTTCATCAGGGCACAAAATTTAAGTAAGCAATTTCAAGCACAAAAACTTTAAAAATAAGTTAACTAAGTTAAATCTATATTAGTTGAAAGCTGCCTTCATGCAGGTGCTGTAACAGTGCTAGAGAAATGAAATGTGCCAGGTATGTACAGAAATGGCCAGAGGTCACTCTAAATGGGCAGGTATAGAGCAGAATCTTTGAGGAGTTCCAGCAGCTGATGTCCCCTGAAGTCCACTTAAATTGTCCTCAAGATATTTAAATTCCTTTAAATTTCCCAGTTTGGCACAGTTGTTACAGATTGAAAGAAGCCACAAACGGTTTTTTATTTACATCCACTTCTACAAAAAATACAGTATTTTATTGATAAGGATCAGCAAATTTTCACTCAGTTGATCTGGCCCAAGGAACCTCTTCCTGCTAAAGAGTACATTCTGATAACTGTATCAAAGCAGATAATTCCTGTGAGAAGTACAACTACCACCCTATAAATATGAAGGTTTTGGCTTCTAATGCCAGGTTTCACAAAACCAAAATATTGATGATGGTCTTCATTTTCTGGAAAGATTTAATACTTCAGAAGTAAAACACTGAAAGGGCCTTGTTATAAAATTCAGTAGCTGGATAGCACTTTGTAATATTCAACTGGCAAAATCACAATACATTTTTCATTATTACGAGAAAAGGAGAAATGAAAAATTCATCGTTAGCTGTATGTGAGGTGATATAGTATTAAAGGATGAAAGAGAAAATGATAATTCTCTATTGCATGAAGTTACAGGAAAATCCATCTCACTAGATTAGATAATAGTTCCCAAGCTTTTTAAACTAAGATATTAAAATACCTCTGACAGCAATTGCAATGCAATTTTTCTTAATTAAAAGTTGTTCTGTTTATCTGTGTGTTTCATGTTACATTTATTAACATGCTCATTAGATAGGTTTTGTTGTCGAGGCTTTCTGGTGGTGGTGGTTTTTTTCTTCCTGATACACTGGTCCTAAATTAAGAACTGTAGTTGTGAGGCAGGGGTAGTGCACAGAGTGAGACTATAGCTTCCAGTGTAAGTCTCATCTTTCACTTTCCTCTTCACAGGGGGAAAAACTGAACCCATAAAATGCAACATTATGTATTTATCAAGTTCACAAATGAACTGACAGGGAAATGCCATAAAGGAAATGTATGTATGGAAATATATGGAGTTTAGAGTGATTTATCATAAATTACAATCAAGTTTATTAATCTAAAAGAGTGGAGTTGACTAGGAATAACAAAGTACACAAAGATTGTTCATGCTTTCCTGTAAAAGAAGAACCTGAAAGGCAGCTTCTCAAAACTATTCCTGACAGGACTGAGAAATGTAAATATCATACAGTGCAAAACCCAAAAAATAACCTTGAATTGGCTTTGAAAAGGCATCATTACAAAACAGAAGAAAGTTTACCTCTGCATTTAGTCTTTGGCCTGGTTGTCTTTGAAGACTGAAGCTTGGAGGCAGGCTGACAGAGACAATCAACTTAGAGTGGCCTCTAGGCATAGCAGCTCTCAAAACCATGATTGAAGCTCATGCTAGTTGATGCTTAATGTGAAATCTTATTTGGGAAGAGGAGATGTAAACCAATACAACCTGAAAAAAATAGCCTGAAAAGGATGAACTCAGTGGAAGGGAAAACCTGCACTGCTCTGAGAAACTCTGAGGTTATGATGAATCTCAATTCCTCTGTGTGCTGATAATTTCCTTTCAGCTAGCTTCATTCACAACCTTTCTTCACAGTCTGTGTTGCAAAATTTTTGGCAGTTCAGTGGTCCTTATGGCCTTCCTAACTTCCTCTTGCATCCTGGACATTAGTATTTTTCTAATAGAGTAACAGTACATTTTATATTCTGTCTGTCAACCTACTGTTCTAGATTTAACCAATAATGCACATCCACATTAACTTTGTTGTGGGCCTTATGATCCATATCATCACAGAATAATACAATTTGCCTGTAAATTTTAGTTAAAATTTATTCTAGTGTCAATGTGATCCAGGTTTCCCTCTAGCAATCTTCTAAGCAAAGCAATGTTTTCAAATGCCAATGCCACTGGAGCCAGAGCAATGCCCTGGGGGAAATTCACCATGTGGGATGGTTCTATGAAACTCAATTTTCTGCTATGTTAACTGGTCAGTTAATTCTGTGATTTAATCTGGACCTGTATCTTGCATATGGGAAGAAGTTTTGCAGCTTCTAGATCAGTCTAGATCTAGAACTCTGGATCAGTCCTACAACTGAGATGAACTGAGAGATGCTCACTGCATATTTGTATGCTTTGTTCTGAGATGAGAATAACTAATGTGTAATTTATGCCCACTTGTTTCTGGATTGGGCAGGGCACCTTTCACCTAACAAGTTCTTCTCATCTGTCTTGCCTGTATGTGGTTCCAAATGTTCTCAGCTGTACCATAGGGACAGGCAGTGAAATGCTGATCATGAAGGTTGAAAAAGGGTTGGTTTATGACCGGATTTATCACACTGTACTGTCTGCAGTAAAGGCTAATAAAACATGGAAGAAAGCAGGTCGTTGTTCATCAGGGTGGCATCCTTAATATGGAGGTTGAGAAGTCCTCATGCCTTAGTACATTTTATTCCCTATCTCTTTTTTGCCAGAGAAAGGACATTGGATTGCATATGGTCTGATAGAGTATCTCCATTCCTCTGTAACCCATTAAACTAAATTGCCTCAAGCCTACCTATGCTAGCAAGGGAAGAACTGAAGGGTTTTTTTCATAGCTGGTAATCTGAAGAGCTGTAACAAATACTGGATGTCTCTTCTCACTAACTGTTGTGTCACTATCTTCCTTCATAGGTGAATGCCTGTTTGTGATGAGGAGCATCCACAAGTTGCAGCACCATGCTTTTTTTACCCCAAAGCTGTTCTTTGACAGAGAGCAGGTGTAAGGCTCTATGGATTGGCTTCTTCTGGACAAATTAATTTTCACCCTTCAACCTGGATTTACACATCAGTGTACATTGAAGAAGTGTCTTGAATAGTATAATCTGATTGAGCTCTTTTTTCCTTTCAGGAAGCTAGTGTTGGGTCCTGGCTCTGACCAGAAAAGCATTGTGCCCACAAATCTGTTTTCAAAATCTGTAATACTGAGACAAAATTTTTGCAAAACATTTTCCAATTACAGGGTTGTTGGTTATCCGAAATCCTTAAAAAAACTTTTACAAGGAGACTGACAGATAAAAGTAGCTGCGACCAGTATTTTTACTGCAGCTTTAAAATAGTTCTAAAATTTTATTACTTTATTTAAGGCCCCAAGCTAAAAGATTTATCAGTCTACAGTATGCAGCATCCTCTCATAAGAGCTCAGCAGTAAGCAGACAGCAAGCTGCACTACTTGAATGAAAAAGTGAAGTATCATATAAACTCTACTGTATTGGAAATGGATTAAAACAGAGCCTGTGGCCTTCTCACTAAATCACAAAAGAGACTACTGTGAAGGCTATTTTCCCCAATTCTTCAAATGATATTCCTGCTAAGAATTTTGGTTTCTTTCTTTTTCCAAGCAGCTCACCTCTGGATAAAACAAGTGTGTCTCCAAGGGGCAGGAAGACTCAGGAACTGGAAAGAGCTCTTGCTCATATTCAGTGCTCAGGGGTCCAGAAGGCTCAGCTCCCCTTATGAGCAATGATGCCTGCTGAATGTTCTCCCTTGCAGAGAGAAAGCTAAGGGAGGAACGGCACCATTTGTTTCCTCTCTGAAATCAGCAAGATGAAGCCTCTGAAGAGGGTCTGCAGTTCTGCAGCTGGGTCTGCTAATGCAGTACTTGGAAGAGGAAATAACTTTTGGAAACACATGTAAGCCTCTAAATGTGGTCATCAACAGGTGAAATGCAGCAGATTTGACACTTCCCAACTCAACAGCAGGCACCATGATAGACACATGAGCATCTGTATTTTAAAAGACAGAAAATAGTTTTATTTGCTTTCTTGAAGTCCAACTGTTCCCAAACACAAATCCAGAATCCCTCTGTGATGGGTCTTTATTGTGTGTTAAGGGATGCTGCCTAACTGGGCATGGACACGGAGGTGGAAGGCATTTCATGTTTTACCAGCAGAAGGATGAGACAGTACAAAGAAGCATGAAACCAGCAAACACCTGCAGCCACATCTGCATTGAATGCCCCATCATGGTACTAATTAAAGCACAAACTCAATCAAAATGCAAACTCCAGAGAAGTGGTTACAGCTTTCTGCTCTCTTCCACAAGAAAGAAACGTGCTTGACAGTGTTTGTCTTATGTGCTCTGTTTAGGGCATTTTACCATTTACTACAAAACTAGCAGGTAGTACAGAGATTTATTTTCTGCATATGGAATGCACCAGATTTTGCTGCTGCTTGGTTCTGCTTCAGATAGATAGATATGGACAGGGTTTTTTAGTTAATGTGATTTCATCTTGAGCTAAACAAAAAGTGCAGATAACTTGGAACATAATTATTTCTCATAGCTCTTCTTATTTCCAATTTATTTTGGCTTTTATACTTTGTCAGGGCCAGGATGGTAGTTTATCTATGGCCCAGCAGTCTGAATTTCCAACTAAGGGAAAAAAAATTATAAATACTTTTTCTGTGTGGAAAAAAAAAAAAAGAGCAATGTTCTCTACTGAAAATCAAACTGCTTTTTAAATCTCAGCAGCGAAACAGACTTTTCTTTCATTCTCATTTTTGTTCTGATTATATATTTCATCCTGCAGCTGAGATTTTTTCTTGATAAGAGTTTAATTATAAAGACTGAATTTCAGAGAAAGTCCAATTTTTGAGGTGTCATATTTAAGCTCTAAAAATATTGACAATGTTTGATTCTGATTTGATTGTACTTACATACTTTCTCTGTATTTCACTCATGAACCATGTCAGCATGTATAGATTTGCATGTAAAAAAGAAAAGTACTGACTCACAGTAAAGGTCAGCTGTGTTGAAACTGATCTCACTGGCATGCAAAACTGATAGGTACTGTGACAAGATTTTAGCAGATTTTATAGGGTAAAGGACATTGGGGGGAGCATTTATGTAATCTGCTGGGTGTTGTCCATGATAAATGAGAAAATGGGCAAATGCTAAAAATTAAGACAAACTGGTCATGTACTAGACACAAGAGCTTCCTCTAATTTATAAAATAAAATAATACAAAATCTATTAAAAAATCCTAAAAGTGATCCAGAAAAAGTAATATTTAAATCAAAATATTTCTTTATGTGCCAAGGACTGCTCTGAGGGACAATGGGGGAGCAGAATTCAACTTAAACAAAACATGCTACACCATCCCCCTTGGCAATCCTTCCCTAAGGCAGGGACCTGCTATCTGGGTAGAAGCACAGCCAGCTGGGACACACAGTCAGTTGGAAAGCTGCTCTCAGAGGTTTGCTGTCAAAAAGGTGTCTCGAGTGGACTCCCAGGAGAATGTCTCAGAGCTGGTTCTATTTGATATTTCCATTAGCCACCTGCATGATGGAAGGGAACGTATGCTTATGAAATTTGCTGACAGCTCCAAGGCAGGGCGGATGGCAGGTGGTATGTGGGATGGGATCAGAATTCAAAATTATCTTGGTGCACTGGAATGGGAAGAGGTTAGACAGGGAGGAGGGAGGGAGGGGGAGAGAGAAGGAGGGAGAAGCAGGGAGACAGAGGCAAAAGAGAAGCTCTATATTTAAAGAAGGGAAAGAATGTTAGCCAATACAAAATGGAGACTAAATGGCTAGCCTTTAGCATTATGGGGAAGGATGTGGAGCTAGAAGTGGATCAGAACTGGCTGCAGTTCTGCCATGGAAGAGGCAAAGTTACATACTGGGAGCAATCAATGGAAGAAACAGCATAACCCTGGAGAAAAAAATCCATTGTTGTTACTCATGTTTTTATCACAGACAGAACTAAGTACATGTGAATGTTGCCTGAAATTATTCAGCTACTTCTTTCAGGAGCTGAGCCAATCTTTTATACCTGAATATTCCATATGGAAATACACCAATAAAATAATTGCAGTGTTGTCTTTATGCTCAGCCCTGTAGCAATGATGCTGCTAGCTTTTAAGAATTAGTTGGCTTCCATTTCAGAGTCTGGTTTTCCAGAATTTATATAATTTGGAAATATAAAGAGAAAGTAACGCCAAGGTTAAATAAGAGCTATTTATCCTAGCATACTTATTTTTAAGCTTTGAATTTTTCATTCTATCCCACTCCCCCCACCTGGCACTGTCAGTACTTAGCTTTATTGCAGCTGCATAATTTCTTCACTTACAGTTTCTATTTTTAAAAAAAGAGAACCAAAAAATACTCCAAACCAAACCAAAAAAAAAAAAAAAAAAAAAAAAGCCCAAACCCAAAACTCTGCAGCAAAACCCCTTAGATATTATGATTCAACATGCATTAAAATAAGATGGTAAATATTTATAGCTAGCTTAGGCATGGGGGAGTACTGCTTAATTCCCTCCAGTACTTGCATCAAGGAGAATGCTGTTCTGCTTTCAATATGAAAATTATTGGTTTGGTTTTGTGTTCTTTCCCAGAAAGAGATATTTTCAAATTTTCTCAGTCTCCCATCAATCTCTGGGTGTCGCTTATCTTGGCTTTTTCATTCAGAAGCTTAAGTCTATGTCTACTTGATAGTGACATTCATATTCATTGTGACAGCTGAGGAAAAAACCACTAAACTGTATAGCTAAGTCAGTTTAGTCTCTGTACCCTTAAAAATGTATAAAGCAACATTTATAACCTTCATGCCTTCTCTTGTCTACAGAAATGAGCCCTAGAGACAACTATTAATATAGGGCAGGTAAAGAATCCTTCTATCACAATTTTAACTCTATATACAGAAGAAAATTCATCTCCATCTAATATCCCATGTGTGCCCACTAACAGAAGCTGAGAGATCAGTCTGCCTGAGTGAGTATGCATATAATGAGTGATATACTTTACCACCTTTGCTGTATAGAAATGTAGAAACTTATTTAACATATAAAGCACTTTTATTTAAGTGGCTTTCAGCATGGTATTTGTGCTTGGAGTATGCATAACTTTTTTCTGTATTGTTTGTACTTGAATATTTACCAGTGTGCAAAAGTGGTAGCATTTGAGGTACAACTAGATATTATTGGTCATTCTACAAGCTGAAAAGAATCAAAACCTCCAGTAAAACAGAGCACAAATACCTGTATAATTCAGTCTGAACTTTAATAATCTTTCCCCCAAGTTCACAGTGCCTTCTTAGCCTGTCCTACTTTTCAAAGCAACCAAAGGCAGAGAAGGTATTTAGGAGGTCAAAAAACTTATCCTGTGAAAAGGTAGAGAGACTGATAAAGGGAAGTCAGAAAGGAAGGACCTTTATAAGAATATTAACCTGAGAGGTAACTCATTCGTCTTCTTCAGGCAGTATCAGAAGACATGCAAATATTAGGACCTCTTCTAGTAATCTATAAATATATACAGGTAAATACTGGCTTCATAGTACTTGAGCAGAGCTATCATATCATTCCCCTTTATCATGGGAAAATTTAACTTTTGTTCATAATAGCTCTACTTAAAATTTCATTTTCTGTTTTACAAAGAGGTTAAAACAAGTACATGAGGGTTCACAGTCTGCTTACAACACATGGACCATGCTTCATATGTAATGAAGGGTTTGTTGTGGCAAGGCTCCACTTACACTTAAGATTTTTAGAAGGAAGGCATGGAGTAGTCTCAGTAGAGGAGACTGAAAGAAGAACATGCAATTCCACTGTAATTCCTCCTTTGCCTCTATTTGTAGCAACACATAGGTTTCTGTGAAATATCTTTTTGATGTATATGTTCATCATATTGAAGAGAAGGCAGACCTAACTTTCCTGTCAGTACCCTGTCCAAACAGATTGAGAGACATTCTTTTAGACACATATATATGTACAGATTCTGTGGTACACCATCATATTCTTTGACAAATTACAAGAAAGTGTGATTATGATAACTTTGCTGAAGAGCAGCAACAACTCGATTCAAATCTTAACAAAATACTAGTTCATTCCTTACATTCTCCTTCATTTGTCTCCTAATATCTGTGGCCAAAATTATGCTTGTTTTAATTAATCATTCTTGACTTGTGGCTGTCAGAATTAACTGTAAGAGTTTGTTTTCTTGGCAGGTGTCTTTGAATCATGGATCTGGAAAGACATGTTTCTCATTCTTTAATGCACATTATGTGAAAGACCTTTTCAATTTTAGGCAACTTGCTGTCCAAAAGGAAAGAAATGACCTCATCTATCAGTTCTATGTGTTTTGTCTCACAGAATGTTTGCCTCAAGCAGAGCAGTGGAAGATGTATTTACAATGTCACCACAAAGATGACTTCGCAACATTAGTTCTGACTTTTCCAGAAGGTCTTGAGAAGGATGGGGCACTATTCCCATGCAATTTAGTAGGTGATAAAGATGAGGAAACCTGGTCTTCATCACCATTGTGACTGTGCAAAAGTGCCCCATGCTCAATACGTTGGTCTTACATATGTAAGCAGCAATGGGTCTTGCCTGACCTGAATTGCTGCATTTGTTGTCCATCAATAATAGTTATCCCTTTGGTCTCTTATGATTTTTTTTACTTCTTCTGTCAGTTCCCACTTAAATGGAAGCAATATTGTCCATGGAAAGCCTGGCAAGTATATTCCTGAGAGGGTCCAGGTAGGCACTGATATAAAGATGAATTCTTCTGAAGACATTTTCTCAGCCTTGAGCATAAGGTTTCTGATGACCTAGAGATAAGCTGACTCAAAACATTACAGTTACAGAAATTTCTGTGAATCCACTGATCTGAATGGATTTATGAACTTGTACATTAACTGGGACTCTGTGTATGATGTTCAAAGCTGTTTTCCCTTACGATTCAGTTTAAAATTCACTGTCTTCTGCAGATCTTCATTCCTTTCTTCTATGTACACTGTAGACAATAGCAGAATTTTTTGTCTTTGTCCTTGCTTTCCTGCACATGTGTTATCCACAGAAGGTTGAACACAAGGAGTTGTACCAGACTAACACTACGTGCAGATTTGCTCATGACTACTTAAAAAGTCATAGAAATTACAATAGAGAAAAGACCACAGCAAGCAGTGAGAACTTCTGTGTTACAACCTCACCAGAGCCCTCCCTTAAGGAGTGTACAGAACAAGAGTTATGGTAGTGTAAAAGCCTTGGTACTTCTCTCTGCCAGACTGAGTTTCACCCAGGCTCCCCATTGCAAATTAATCAAAGCTATTCTCCAGTAAAAGTAAGAGGTCTCAGTACAACTGAAAGGATGATACTTACTTATTGTCCTATTTTGATTCAGGGCATGAATTGTTTTACCAAACGAGGATCTGCTGCGTTCTGTGCTATTAATAAGTGACAACAGTTAGCATATGATAGACCAGTTAATATCTGATAGACTGCTGAAAATAAATCATAAAGTTTTATAGCTAGGAAATCTTTATCCGAGATGTTCTCTGAATTATTCAACAGAATTCAATAAAGGCACAAATAAATTACCAAAAATATCACTTGGGAAAACAGCCTTTTAAAACTAGAAAGTGAAATCCATGAACAAGATTATTTAAGAATCTTGTCTATTTCAATTGAATTGGGGTTTTATTGTGTTTGAGGGAAATGGAAACTAAACAAATGCAACAATATTAAGAGAGTCTTCAGAATCCATTTTGCTCTGGTTTACAACTACCTAGGAAAATGCAAAAATATCTAACGGAAGACACTCTGTGGCATTTTCAACTTCTCCATGTGGGCAGCACAGATCATCTCAATAGAACAACTCTTTCAATGAAATTATCTGCAGAGTTATCCCTAATTCACATTAAAGGTCAGCTGTGCTGTAACTGAGCTCACTGGCATGCAAAACTGATAGCTATAGTGATCAGATTTTAGCAGATTTTATTGGGTAAAGAACATTGGAGGGAACATTCATGTAACCTACTGGGATTCATCCATGATAAATAAGCAAATGGGTAAATGCTAAAAACCAAGACAAACTGGTTTTATTCTAGACACCAGAGATACAGAGAATAAAATATTAAAAAATCTAAATGCATGTTTAACTATCAAGAATAATAAAATTTGGACTGCTATCCCAGTCCCAGAAGCTTGATTCAAACTCTGCCCTAAGTGTCTGATGGTTCAGCTTTTTTATCCCCTCCTCATTTCTGCTAGACAAGTTAGGACTTCCTGTTCATTATTCAGCTATTCAGTCTATGCTGAATGTTGTAACTTATGGTTTTTTACCTCCCCATCCGTATAGAATTTTACCTTTTTAACCATCTCTCAAATCAGAATTGCATTCACACGACAGTAGGTGAGAAATTATTCCCACCAACAGAGGTTATTTATGATTACCAAATCTCATAGCCTCAGGGAAAGTGGAAGACAGGAATATTTATTTTACTGATAAAATGAGCCTTTCTGTGTAATGAATTGTTTGAAAGTCAGAATAAGAACAGATCTGAAGATCACTTATCTTCTAAAGCCAGCTTCTATGTCCTGAAAAGTGTCAATTGATCTTAGGAAAGGTCTTTGGCATGTATGCCACCTATTTTACGTGTAGATATGGTTGCATGCATTTTAAATATGTAAATATCTGCATCCCAAAATGATACCTAGTAATTAGTAAATTTTGAATAAATTTGAAAGTCTACAGGGATGTTTCCCAGCTGTGAACAAGACATGGAGCCCATGAAATCTATACAACTTCACACTTGCTTAAACATTCCTTTTATCTTTTCTCTGATACAAATGCCTTGAAGGAGATTGGAATGAGGAAAATTTAAAGGCTGGGATTAATTTTTCTACTTGAATCTGGAGTAGATACTTAAAGAGCATTGACAGAAAAAAAGGGCATTCTAATTCTTTCCAGTATTTCCACTCTATCCTATTTACATATTGGAGTCCTAGCTTTGTACAGGAATAAAGTCTGCCAGTGATACAACTGATGTAACACTGATATTATGAAAGAGATTAGGAAATCAGCCTGGAAGGCTTCCAGTAATATCAGATAATCAGGATGCAGCCCATCACACATGACTGTAAAATCCAGTTCAGCAGACAGCCTGCATGCAGCTGCTGCAGGGCAGACACACAGGGCAGAGGCTTTTCCTGCAATGTCTACACAGTGCACAAGATCATTCTAAAAAATATGTTAGCCTGAGAGTAGCTAAAACTCCTCAGTGAATATCTGTTCATTTAAGTCACATAAGCAGAGATTT
Source organism: Haemorhous mexicanus (assembly GCF_027477595.1). Classification (NCBI taxonomy): domain Eukaryota; kingdom Metazoa; phylum Chordata; class Aves; order Passeriformes; family Fringillidae; genus Haemorhous; species Haemorhous mexicanus. The sequence continues at coordinate 139,351,458 of NC_082341.1, forward strand.
TGTCCTGCCTTTTTGTCTCTTCAGCCATGCAGTATGCTGATGTTTGCAGCAAGACCCTGCCAATGAGAAAATAGCACAGCTCATCTGTTAGGTACGAGGCCAGTTTTGCAAGCTCAATTATCACTGCTACTTGAGGTCTCCAGTTTCCTTACTTATATCACAGTCACACTGGTTCTGGGTCTCTGAGCCTCCAGACTTCCCTTGTGCTACACATCATGTGCTCATCAGTGGTGTCTTTTGACTCCAGCAGCATTTATGAAAGGTTGATCATGCAGGATATTGTTTTGCTTGGGATAGTGTTAAGGTTCTTCACAGTAAGTGGTGGAGCTGTTTTGGATTTGTCTTGAAAATAGTGTTGATAACAGAGGGATACTTTTGTTATTGCTGAGCAGCATTAAAACAGAGTCAAGACTTTCCTGCTTCTCACTTCATCTCACAAGTTAGCAGGCTGGAGTGCAGGAGAATTTGGGAGGGGACACAGCCAGGACAGCTGGCAACGACTGATCCAAGGGATATCCCATCCCATATAGTGTTATGCTCAGCCTATAAAGCTGGGCAAAGCAGGCAAGGGGGACATTCAGGGTGATGGTTCTTGCCTTCCCATGTCACCATTATGTGTGATAGGGTTTTCTTTTCCTGGGGATGTTTGAACCTGCCTGTCTATGGGGAGCAGTGAGTGAATTTATTTCTTTGTTTTGCTTGACTGTGTGGCTTTTGCTTTGCCTATTAAACTGTCTTTATCTCAGTTCATGAGTTTTCTCACTCTTCCAACTCACTTCCCATCCCATAGAGAAAAGTGACCTAATAGTTTGTGGGGCTGAGTTGACCACTGGGGTTAAACAACAAGAGAGTCAGACACAAAACTCAGTAACTTTTCGTTCATTGGACTGCCATGTTGCTGACATTGCTCCAGACACCATTTAAAATTGCCTCTCCAAATTTCTGCTCCACTGACCGTGTGGTAAAATCTACTGAGGATTAAAGTTTGGGCTGGGCCTAATCTTGGGTTGCATCTGCCATTTCTGTTCCTGTACACAAGGCAGACCTCTCCCCAGAGGCCTGTAGAAGTGTGGTGCTGTCAAGCTTTGCCTATTCTATGGCAAAGAACATTTGCCTGCATTTCTGTGTACTGTATCCTCCTGTAGGTTTCACTTTGGCCAGCCAGCAAGTTGCACCAGAATTGTAACAATTTCTTTTTACTTAATGTAACAGCTCAAACAGGAGCTGAAGGGACTACCCTTGGGTCCCTCCACCCACAGGGATCTGAAGCACAAGGGGGCCAATGTGTCAGTATTTGACACCACTGCAGAACACGTGCCCTTGAATGAGAAGGTGTCATACCCTGCGAGATGCAAGAGGAGACAGACACTGCTCACACCTCAGCCTTTGTTGCCATGTAGACTTCTAGCATGCCCCCCCTAGAAGCAGGGCCCATGGCAGCTGGTCTCTCACACAGCTGGATGACAGCTGACTGTGTCCTTTGAGACCTGGAGTGCAGCTGACAAGTGCCCTGGTGTCACATGCAGACATACCATAGCTGGGTAGCAATAAGGTGTCAGACCAGCTTTGCCTGATGTCCAAGCCAAACTGCCTGGGCTTTTGCCTGGTAACTCATATTGAAAGGTTATTCTTGCCACTGACTCTGTCAGCTGGATGGTTTCTTCTAGTTTCTAGATCAATTCATGTTTCCTTAATTTCAGATTTTCAGTAAAGTTCTACCTTTAACTTTAGCTTTTCAAACTGATGTTAAGATGACAATTAAAGTGCAGTAGATAAGCTTACTGGTCATGAGTTATTTGTGAAGATCTCATCTGAGTCAGGCTCCAACACCATGTTGATTTAGCTAATTATTTAGAAAGTATCTAGCAAAATTATTTTCATTGCTATTAATTATATCATTGTATTAAGATGCAACTGATCCATAAGGTAATGCTCAAAATTTATTAATTTCTGTGTTAATTATATGAAAGCTAATTATATGAAAGCTACTTAGCAGAGTGCTATGAACCCATCATCTCCCTTTTCATTAAAGTTGTCAAGTTAAATTACATCATAAAAATACATTTATAACTCTATGAAATAGCTATATCATAAACCTTAATATCTTATGCAATCAAAATGCTGAAGTTTTATGTTATTATTTCATAGACTGGAGATACTATCATTAAGCTCTTTCAGCCTAATCCTGTGTTTGGGGGAATCATTGTAATTTCTATTCCTTTTTTTAAATATAAGGCCCTAAAATTGCATCAGGAGAATGGGAAGTGCTTCATATGAGGAAAAACTAATCAAAATTGGAATATTTCAGTTGGTAAATTGGTATTACAATGAGATATTATCACTGTTTCTATATAGGAAGTGCAGATAAGGAAAGAGCAATTTAGTGTAATAGACAAAGTTGGTAGAATAACAAATATATTTTATGGCTAAGGTAATCAGAAGGAAATTTTTAAACTTAAAGCATAAGGGGCTTGAAATAACTTTTCAATCACTGCAATAACTGAAAAAGTCTTACTTTTAAGGTAGAGCTTAAAGAGTTTGTGGAGAAAATTATGTGAGGATGTTGCTAGTGATAGAAGATGAGTAGACTTGTGTCCTTGGGTATATTTTTCCAGTCCTATGCATTAGGTTATCATATTAAATGAACCAGAGAGATTGGTGATGACCAGAGGAACAATGACAGGCCAAAACACTTAAGGAAACTGCTCAGGTAGCACATCAAATCATCACCAAAAAGAAGGATCAGGCCATAATTCCATGTTTCAAATATATATATATATAAATATGTATATATATATATTTTTTTTTTATACATATATATATTTTATACATATAAAATATATGTAAAACCCGGTCAAAGAAAGCATTTACCCGGAGTGCTATGCAGACTAAGAGGAACTTTTGTGCAAAAATATAGGATTCAGTATGGGGATGCATTGTATGTTAAACGACAATATTTTGTTGGAAGAGAGAAAATTTGGAGATGGTACAAAACTTACTGTGGGATCTTCAAGGGATGGCTCAATGGCAGGGGAAAGAAGGAATCAAGATGGACCAGGCAAAGCAAAATGGAGGAGGGCTGTACAAGGGGCATGTTAAGTCAGCTGCTTCACAGCACACTTGTTTCACTGAGTCCCATGCATGATGGCTGTGACCAATCCTGTATTCTCATTAAATGCTATTTCTAACTGTCCTCTGTGTGTGTTTGTTCTGAGACTACTTGTGTGACTCGCTAGTGAACTTCAAGCCGAGTTAGGGGGCTAACAGGACCAGAGCTTGGAGTGCCATCTCCTGGAGGGAGTGGGATCAGGAATAGTGGATTCAGCTAACTCTAGCTTTAACTACTATTTTATTTTATCATTTTATTTTGTCTACCTTGGCGGCATTCTCTAAATTACTCCTTTTTTTTTAGCAAACTCAGCTTTAAAATTCTATAGCATTCATGGACACAATGTTTTGTTTAGCCTTATTTTTCCTCATCCTTTCATTCTACTGTCAGTAGAGTGCACTCTACTTAATGAAACATTGAGAATACTGGATTTTGTTTTGGATGAGAAAGATAAGCCCCCTCTCTTTCCTTCTGTCACTGATTGCACTTTTTATTTCCTTTTATTTATATTACTCTACTTTTTTAAACCTCTGTAAGTTGTTAAGGACTACATTTTAGGTAACTCCATGCTGTTTCTCATTGAAAATGAACCCCACCCCAAGTCTGACAATTATCATGGATAACTTTTAGAGAAGCTGTTGACAGACTTCTCGTTGAGTGCTTATAATAATCCTCAGGATTATGGCTGTACCTAATTGCAGGCACTGGAACTCCAGTATCAAGTCTGTCCTTTCACTGAAGACTTACACATGAAACTTTCATATATTGATGTCAACAAAATCACAGGTGCTCTACTTCTGGCAATTTTATTCTAGGTTTATACCGAAGCTTTGTAGTTTTATCTTTATGGAAGACTGACAGTTTAAAATGTTCAAATAAGTGCAAAAGGTGCAAATCCCTTGTTTCAACAGTACAGTCTGTTTTCTAACTTCTCTAATAAAGGCTTAATCATTGTGAGGAGCACTGAATGACATAGCTGTTATAGTTGTTATATAGTCATAGTACATCTGCTTATCTTTGCCCTCCAGAAGGAAACTTGGGGATAGTGTCTCAGCTTGAGTAAATCACCTCAATTGATTAATCTGAGTTAACCAGTTGATTTCAATCAGCAGAACTATCTCTTGAAAGAAGTGTCATTTCTATCTGATAGTTGAAGTCACTTTTCTCTTTCTTCCTTTGCCATTGTTCACAACCACTCCAGCTGGGGAACAATCTGCCTTACAGGAGTCAGTGATCCTCTCCTACAATTTTATATCTTCTACCACTACCAGAAATAGCTGTTCTTTTTATTTTATTCTCACAAGCTGTCATTCTTTATTGAATAACATCACCTTTCATATCCACAATAAATACAAAACTGTGTTTCGAAAATAGGAAAAACCCCACATTTAACAAAATCTGGTAAAAGAGTCACTCTTCTGACTGCCTTTGGCCAGCTTGCAGCTCCCAGTTAGAATTTACTCCCACTGAGAATAACGATAGAAGTCTTCTATAAGTCTGACTTGAAAAATAAAAAATCAGCTTCTTCTTTTTCACAACACAGTAGTAAATCTGAAACACTTTTGAGGGCTTTGGGGCTTCCTTTTTACATTAGGAAATTAGATTTTTGTCACTGAGTCTACCATGTTTGAAAGCCTATTAGTTTTAAGGGGAAAATCTAGAAAACTAAAGACACAGTTATCATGCTTTAGCTGAAGTAGTAGTCCTCTTTTAATACCTGTGAAAAAAACCCAAAAAACCAAGTTCTCCAGGAGGTACATACAGAGCACCAGAATCTGAGCTTCAAACATGCTTCTATCTCATCCTTGACAATAGAGGTAGCTCCTTAAGTTCAGGTTTGTTATTTTAGGTGATATTTAACTATTTAAGTCAGCCATACTCACAGAAAAAATCCTGTTTTGCTCTTAATGCATTCCTTTCAGACTGGTCTTTATTCCAGATAATACAACTGCTGTTTATTAGTTCAAACACACTTGAAACTTGAAAGATGGCTTTCTCTTAAAATGCCATCATTTGCCTATTAAGGTGATCATCTTGTGCATCTCACTAATCTTTTGATGCATTCAACATATAATAGCAAAGCTGCCCAACTGTCATCTTCCATACACTTTTAGGATTTCTTCTGTTTGTAGCAACTTATTTTCTTAAGCCAGTATAAAACCTGTAAAGTCATTGCGTGGGTTATGGGTTTTAAGTTGTGAGTTATGATTTAATCATGAGTTATGATTTTGAGACTCATGATTGCTTCTCTCAAATCCTGAGAAAGCATGTTTACATTCTAATCTTGAAAATCAGTATTCTCGAAAGAGAACTATATTAAAGACACCTTTTAAAGAGAACAACTGTAATAGAGTTGATGAAGTAATTAATACCTTGTCCTTCTTTGCACATTGTTTAGAAGTGTGGTCAGAAGAGCCACAGGCAGAGAAAGACAAATGAGACAAGAAGATTATGAAGGACACTGAAAAAAATGAACTGAGTTTGTTCTGACAAGACAAAGTCTGATGTGTAATTCAGAGTGATTTCCCTTAGAAGGCTGACTGCCCACCACACAGAGTCATGGCATGTGCAGCTGTACATCTGGACAAAAAAAGAGTGTAAATAGTCTAGGATGTATTTAGGGTGTACATTGTACTCTTAAGGGATTTTCCCTACACGTGTTTATACCTCATATAACAGGATAGCACCTCACACGTGGTGCAGGTAGGAGCTGGAGGAGAAATAAATGATGTTGGGAAGCAGCCTGCCTCACCCAGCCTGCAGGAATCACACGTGGTCTGCTGCTCTGAGGCGCTGCTAACAATAAAAATTGCTGTGTAGACAGCACCTCCAGAGGAGACAGTGCCTCAGATGCAGAGGGTTGGGCATAGGAAGACTGTGCAGGAGCAGCAGAGCGTGCTGTGGGGGTTGGATGCCTCTGTCAGGCACCAGCACCAGCCCAGACTGCAGCCAGGACATTGGACAGTCTGGCCACAGTGGCTCTGCACTGCTCCCTTCACAGTCCAACAGAGGATGCCCAAAAGTGTCCTCTCCACTGGAAGAAAAAATTTAAAAATGCCTATGGATTACTGAAGGATTATGTTGAATAAGTAATATTCTTCCAATTTTAAGGCAATTTAGTGGTTACTTAACTTTCTTAAAAGACCAGAATATCACTGACCTTTCCTTTCTGATATATGAGCTCCCTGGCCATGTCTGGGCTTCACAAAATTTAAGTGCACTAGGGACCTCATTATTTTATTACATTTCAGAATTGGTGACTCAAGGACGTGATTTTTCAAGTTATGCAACCTGTGAGGACAATATCTTCATCTTGGGGAAGGAAAGAATATAGAGAGTAGTTTAACCACACACCTCCAAAGAACCTATTTGAAATTGCTTTGCTTTTTCAAAAAGTCCGTAGTTTTTCTGAGTTTTTACTGAGTTTTACAAACATTGATTAATATAGCTTATGTCAACCTAATTTTATGTTGACATGTTCAATAAAATGCATCTTTTAATATATATTCATTAAGGATACATTGAAAATTTCCTTCTTATAGATGTAGATGAGATGGTTTCATCCTAAGTAATGAATATATTTATTCTAAAAATGTAGGAAAACAGATTGAACTTAAAATAGGCTTTGTCTCTGCACAGACAAAATAAGGAAGTAGCAGGGGAGGGATTTCTCTTTATTGAAAACTTTTTCTATTAATTATTTGCATGAATATAAATAAGTATTCAGAATGTCATTAAAATAATATGACTGCAATAGCATTCAGTTATTATTCTTGGCATTCCTCTCATGCAGTCCTGCTGAAGCACAAGAGGAGAGAAAAAGCACTAGCCTTTAGAGGTGGTAGATTAAAATGCTGAAGAATTATCCTTAGATCAAGACTGGAAGCAAAAATAAGTAATTTTTTAAGGGGGGTGTGTGTGTGTGTTTGTGTGTGAGAGTGTGTGTGTCGATCTAAAACTTCTTGAAAATTACCAAAATTTTGAGTTCACACAAAACCTTTCAATGATATTTCTTGGAAAACTGTTGCTTTCATTCATTCCTCATTTGCAAATGAACAAGACTGTTTATTGCAGCAAATCCAGCATGTACCATTATTTTCATTCCTTCAGGCTGCTCCCCTCATTTTCCCCGAGTACAAATTATATTCACAAAACCCATATTTATTCAGTTAACATTAGGTACTGCCAAAAGTTGTTGATTATTCTTGCAATATTTACTGTCTGATTTTCTGCTCCATTGCACATGAGAAGCAGCAATAACTTTTAAGTCGATGAGCCAGCACAGATGATGTGGTCTATTTGGTATTAAAGTGTTGTTTAAAAACATCCCCAGAGTAAATACTGCAAGTAATGTGATTTTTTTTTTTTTAATGCTGAGATTGCTCTTGAATTATGTGGCCAATGCTGAATATAAAAACTTTTACAGATTAATTTCTCTATATTTACTGCCACCAACTTTTTTGAAGGTATTAGTCAATTTTCACATCTAAAACTTCAGATTGTAGGATCAAATCACATAAAAATGACTGAAAACAATATTGAAAACAATAATTTACTATTCAAATTTTTGCAAGAGTTTACTGTTAAAATTTGTGCAATTACAAGAGAGTTCAGGCATTGAACTCTAACAGTACACAAATTTGTTTTAAACTTAGTAGATGCCAGCAAAGTCTGTAAGATGTTCTGACACATTTTTATTTCATTTCCATGACTATACTTTTGAATAAGAGACTAATATAATTTACTAACCTTAATTTCTGTGTTAATGTTTCTCTTGAAAAATATATCCTGCCATGAGATAATTGGATATATTTTTAAATAACAGAATTAAGGAAAAAAAAAATCTAAGTAACATTGTTTAGTGTGTTAATCTCGAGACTTGATTAAAGAAGAGACAGAGGAGCCCATTCAATGTCTTCCATCTGTCACTGATTTTACACCTGCTGTTGGCAGTCTCGGGAGTATTGCTGAAAGAGGCTCTGTCATATTTCAAACTGCAGGAATCTTCTGGCATTTGGCCATGGACTCACCTTTATAATGCCTGAAAATCCACATGTGGTCCTACTGCCAAGATGCCTCTGCCCATCCCTCTCACTACAAAGTAGGGGGAAGATTGAGAAGCCTTTTTGCATCTTCTAGCTAACAGCTGCTGAATGGAAGATACCAAGCTGGTATTCAGTATTGTGCAAATATACAGAAAGAAAACCCTGGAGATGCTAGTAGTGGAAAATTAGTTGAGCTGAGAAAAATACTGGAAAAACTACTTTATTTTTCCAAAATTGAAAGTGCCATGCGGAATGTCTTTTCTGTTAAACACAATCTTGCTGCTTGTATAAGAACATATGCAAAGATTTTACTTTGGGCAGAGAGAAGCTCACTTGCTGAGCTGATCTTTGACACCACATACCCATGTTAAGAAATCTTGTGCTTAGCACTTCTACAGAACTGGGAGACTGTAAGCTTTATCAAATACTGAAAAATCCTCGACTTATTCTGAAACCTCATACTCTTCCCTTTGCATTTGAGAACTCAGTACAAATTTCTTTGTAAGAACAATACTTCAAGTCAGGAAATTTTAAAGCAATTACAATTATGTTCATCACCAGACTCTGCCTGAAAAATGAGTGTGACTGCAGTGACCTCCTCAGTTTCTCCCAGATGCTTTCTCACCACCAGTGCCATTAATCAAAGATGTGACGCACATATGTCTGCACAAAACTGGAAATGAGTCAGCCACTATAGATCTATGTGACTTCTTGCAGATGCTCAGGCACCACTGAGTCATGACTTGAGCAACCAACTGCTTCAAAGCTTCATAGTATTTGAAGTATTCTTTCCCAGAAAAAAAATCTGCAGGAACCTTGTTCCTAGGTTAGTTCTATTTCGTAACACAATGTGCTGGGTGCCACAGATCTATGCTGCAAGGATGAAAATACATGTGATTTTCTCCTTCCTTTTCCAAGTATTTCCAGCTGAGAGAATCACATATGTACGTTTTATACATCTCTGACCACAGGCATTTCAAGCTTTCATTGACCTGAGTCTCACTGTGGTAAGCTTTTATCTTTCAGCATTTTCAATTAAAACAAATATGTTGTTTATAAAGAAAATTGAACAACTGGTCTTTATGGTTATAGCACATAAAGACCTTAATTAATTCAGTGGTCATTAATAATTAATTCACTAGTCAGAAATTTTATTGTAAAAAGTGTTATTAAAGGCTAAAATGTTATTCTCAGCCAGCTTTAGCAATCTAACAGTGAAGCTTCCAGTCCAAGGTGGGCATTCAAGATCCCTTCACAATCAAATGTGAGACATTCTACAGAAATTCTGTGATAAGCCAGTCACTAATTTCACCTATTTTAAAATCAAAATAAATGCCCTTGAATTTGGTTTTCCCTGTTGATTTGCTTTATCAATTAGCTACTCAATTTTTGGATAGCTAAAATTAGTTGCCATGAATCCTAACTTAAAAATTATGGAATACTCAGCAAATTATATTCTTTAAAAAGGGGTTTGCCTTGTTTCAGTTACTTCTGCTAAGATGTCCCCATTAAATATTTAGTGCTATTGCTTTAATGTAAAACAGCCTCAGACAGATAGCAAAACCATGAGCTTAAAAAGCCTGCTGGCAAAAATTGTTCTTTTTACTCAATGAACAGACATTTCCCAGTTGAGAGTAGCCCTGAATTAAGCATCAAATATGTATTTCTGCTCTGAAAAAAAAAGAGTAGTACTATTCTCTTCACATGTTTCCATGATCTATCTGGTGGCAAAGATAGCAAATGTTTAATTCATTGTTACCTTAGATTGACAGGAAGCTCAGATCTTCAGGGCTCACTGAGGTTATACATTGTCCAGTTTATCCTTTCACTGAAGTGACTGAAAATATTGGTCTTCTCAATATATTTCTTTGCAAATAGATTTGTTCAAATCTGTATGTGTTTTTAGTCATCTTCTGTTGATCTTCCTGCTTGAGCCTATACAAACCAAAACCAAATCTGTATGATCACATGGAAAACAAGAGCTAAGATTGCCTGTAGCTGCCTTAACTGTTGCCAGTGCAATAACAGGCTCATGTTAATTAAGAGTGTTCAGCCTTAGTATTTGTTTCAGTGCTTTACCAATGCTGCAGTAAATATTGCTACTGGAATTAATACAAAATTAATCAGTTTTTTTAAACCTTGATGGAAAAACTCTGCTTTAAAAAATTTAACTGCGTCTTTAAGATTACTGACTAGTCAGTAAAACCTGATTCTCTACGCAGTAATAAAAACATTCTTTTCTAGCCAAAGACAGAAGCCATGCCATGATATGTGGGAAAGGATATGTTCCTTTTTTAAAAAAGGGCCAATCAAGTAGGACAAATGAAACACAGAGTCTCAGCATGAGGAGGGTGTGCTAGAGAATATTGATTTGTTTAGTGAGTTCAAGTTTCCTAGGCTATCTTAACCAAGGCACCATCTTGTCATACACTGAATAAAGTAATTTGGGCTAAAATATGAGAAAGGGTCCTCAACCACTTAAGCTCTTGAATAAGACTTTCCATAGAAATAGCAATTGGGAGCTACCAATGTCACCCATTTAAATTTGATCTAGTTAAGTTTATGGAGAGGTATCTATGTTAGCTGTTAGAAATAGCAGGGGACTTGGTCTAATGACTCTGCTAAACTGTGCTCCCTGTACTTATCTGTTGAAGACATCAGATTTTCCTAACGTCCATGTGTTATTAGGTATTTTGTGTTTCAAAAATATCAATAAAGAATGACTGCCTTATTATGCGCAGGGAAGTCTTTTATTTCATGGCATGAAATTCTACAGACTTAAGATCCAATTTAACACAACACACTGTTATTAAAATATACTCCATATCTAATACTTTCTCCTCAGGAATACAATAACAGTGAGGCTGCATTCCACAGCCTCCATTTTATCTATGGTAATTTTTTTTTATTTTCATTTTTGCCACATATTTTAATCCAAAAACTGGAATTTGCTTTTTTATTTTTTTATTTCTGGGAGTTATCAAGTTTATCTTTTCTTCCATTCTCCCTCAAAACCAACAAGATTCTCTTAGGCATTAGGCATTCTCTTATCTTTCAGGAACATGAGCATGTCCCTACTTCCCAGCATGACCACATTTCTTATTCTTATGTCTTGTTTTTCACTGTTCAGTGGGATACTAGTTGTATGTGTATTGAATACTGTTCCTTAAGTTTAACTACAATTAAATTCATAAAATATTGGAAAAATCTATCTCATGGTTAACTAAAAAAAAAGCCACATTAATTCACAAGCTTTAGGTATAACGTCATTGAGGTTTGTTGCTCAAATGTCAGTGGCAGAGCAGATGTAATTTGAGCAGCCACATCTATGTGAAAATACCTTAATCTCACATAAATCACATCCCATACTATTAACAAGTTAACTTTTTATTCTTTTGGGGGTTTTCTTTCCCCAGAAAAAAGAGCTATTTTACAAGAGACAATTTACCAAGAAATTTACCTGAGATATTTGCAGTTGTTCTCCTGCATGGCACGGTGCCTGGAAGTCTAGAAATAGTTTAAACTAATAACTTACATGTACAATAATCCTTGTTCAATCACAAAGCAGCTTTGGTTGGTTTGTTGGTTTTTTTTTTTTTTTCTTTTCTTCTTTCTAGGACAGTGCAGTTTGATCCACTGGGGTTTTTTGAGTTCTGCTTCCAGCTGCTGCGGCAGATGCATTTCTTGGGCTTGGACAAATCCCTGTCATTCCACTTTCCTTTTCACTCACATTAAAAATGTGGGCCCTGCTGGGTGCTTTAAATCACTGAAGGAAAGACTTGAGGCATGGGCCCAGGCCAGTGACGAGGTTTGTAGCTAACCCAAGTGAAATGATAAACATTCACTTGTTCTCTTGTTCATGTGTTCTCTTCCTACCCCTAGTCTATGTCAGGGAACTGTAGTAACTCTGGAGGTGATGACTGAAAGCCCTGGAAGTGCAAAAGAACTTTATTTCGGCAAGGGCAAAGCATATGCACTGATTTATACACAATTCCTCATACTGTGTTCCTTAAATTTAAAATATAGCATATACTGTTCTTTTACCTAAATAACAGTGTTCTGAATATGCTCATCTACTCTAGAAAAATAAGTTCAGGGTTTTTGGTTTTTTTTTCAGAAATAAAGTTATACAATTAGATTTAAGTAATTAGACTACAGAAAACACAATCCAGAGGAATGGTGATATATATTTTAACATCAAAGATTTGCAGATCTTTCCCATTGACCTTGTCTTTAATTACTTTGTCCTTTGGTAATAAAGTTAGTGGGAACTTTTTATTGCAGGGTATTTGTACAAGATTAAAAATATCTCCAGGAACTTACACACTGTCAAGAGTAAATTAATACTCTTGTGCTCTTGCTGGAGCTAGAAGCTTGGCAACTGAGTCAGACATCGCCCTGTAATATTCTGACTTTCTGTAAAAGCCTTCCAATGGAAGTAGTATGCTTCAAGAGTGCTTCAGAGGATCTTATTTCTAAACTTCAATGAAACACAGAGAAATGTAGGTGATGTGGAGATAATACATGCTTTGTATGTTTGCATAGTCACATCTCTTGCTTTCCCTGGCCAGAGAAGATACAACACATAGAAACAATACTCTCCCCATTCCCACCCCCAATATACATAAATTAAAGGTACATATAGTAATGAGAATAAATACAATGTTAAAATTAACTAAAATACATTAATATGAGAAGGAATTAGGTGGGATTTCAATTTAATTTCCTTGCAGTATCTTTAACACTGTGTGTTAGAATCCAGGACTTGGTTGCCCAATAAAGAATCCTGTCACCCAGAACTGCCTCACTTTCTTGGGCTCTAAACATTTTAGGCATTACTCTCATACACATCTCTCATCCAAAACTTTCCAGTGATACAGTTGTAGGTGGAGCACTTGCAAGGTCCTTTGTGGATAGGACCATTCAACATAGGATCCATTCAACAGCAACCAATGACACCAACCCTTAGTGTGGCTTCCTTAAGAACAGGGAATTTCTCCATGGGAAATGGGAGATGTTGGGGTGTTGACAGCCCCAAGTGGAAGGGTTTAGTGTACACATTGCAGGAACCCACCCTGTTCACCAACCTGGGGACAGCGAGCAAAAGCATTTGGACACCTCTCAACAAGAAGTTTGAATTCAATAAGATCAAGAAAAGTCACCCTAAACAAGAGCTATCAGTTTATGGACTGAGCTACCCAGGGAAAGTGAGATTATTTTGCTCCCAGATGAAGGCTACGATCTCTTACTTTCTACTCATCAGTTTCTAGAACTCACTGTAAAATGATGAGAGAATATGACGGAGTTGAAGGGTGGAAGTGTGGGTGTGAGTTCTCAAATTGAGAAAATCTTTATCTTCACAGCTCAACTTTGGCTGCCATTGTCATGGCCTCTAAAGAAAAGACTGCTTGTTATTTATTCAGTAGTGTTCCTTTTTCATGTGCTGTACAAGCTACTGGAGAGATAAAAAATTTTCTTTTGGTAACTACTTGGACTAAGGCCCTAGAAATGTGGATTCTGTGTTTTTTTGGGTTTTTTTTGTGGCGGTGGGCATGCCCATATCACAAGGCACAAATGAGTAGACTGTACCTAGTTTTAGCTGTGATTTTTTTATCATTTCTGCACTTCTTAGTATTTAACTGTGAATGGCAGTATCCTTTAAACATCTTGTGTATAGCACTGTCCATAGACTGTCCATAGTTCCAAGGAATAGATGGAGTGGTTTTTCCTAGGCTTTATTTTTCGTGTCTAATTTTCTGTCACTAATTCATGAGATCTACATTTTGCATCTAATAGCAATTGAGGAAATCCAAAAAATTGCTTAATCATCTTGCTCTTTTTCTAGGACATTATGATAAGCAACAGGAAATTCTCAGAAATACCAGTAATATTAAATACTACACAAGCTTGGGAAATATAATTCATGTTGAGAATACTGCTGTTTCTATTAAATGAGACACATAGCTGTTTTTTTGTAAAAAACCTGCCCTGACATTGTATTAATGCAATGATTTATGATGAAATTTGTTTAAGATATTGAAGTTTAATACTCTTCAGAAATGTTAAACAATATATATAAGGTGGTTGGTATTGCTGTTTAATGTTTAAAAGCGCAGGAATACAGAAGGACCGCATTGTGTTTAACACATCAACCTGCAACAAAGGAGACTGGAGCTGAACTCTAGTGTTAATTATTGTCTCTATTGAATTTCTCATCTGAAACAGAATGGCTGACAGTACTGCCTTTCCCCAGCCTGTCTCCTTCTTACACCCATTCTAATGGCAAGCACTCAAGAACAGGAATAATTTCTTGCTGTTTGTGTGAAAATTATATGATTTGTAACACAGCTCTGATCTAGCCTGGTCCCGTTAAAACTAGTATGTCACAAGAAATGTAATAATCATGCTATTATTTGTCTGAGTTTAGTAACAGAAAATACTAAAGTGTCTATTGCACCATTACCTGCAAAACCCTGGTCCTTTCTCTGAGGTCTTCCTATAGGTCTTGGCAGGAACTTCTTCCATTTGCAAGGTCTTATGGACTGACCCAGAATTTAGGCTGCAGTGAGAGTTGTAGGGCAAGCATTGCCTGTGCTGTTTTTGCTAACCACCACAGTATTACTCAGGGCAATTCTCACTTTTTTGGTTTTCTTTTTGGTACTTGAATTAGCTACTCTGTATCTGTTGCAGGGTCTAAGAAATTCTTCTGAACTGAGTCCCTGAAAAGTCTGAGATTATTGCAAGAAGTATTTCTGAACCAAGATGGGAATAGAAATCAGAGAGCAGTGGTAAAGTATATAGTTCAGAAGTAATTCCATAAGGACAATCAAAGCAAACTTTTTCTTTCTTTAAGGTGGTAAAATATTAAAAATCAGATGGTTTGACCTTAGTGCAGTGAAAGTCTTATATGCAGGTTTAAGGAACAAGAACTTTCCAAGAAACGTGGTCTGACTGAAGGCACACTCTCTCCTGTGAATTGATACCACATTAGCTCGTGGAATGTAACACATCTCGGCTGAGATAACAGTACATTTTCAGAATATTTTTCACACAGGGAATGAGTCAAAGGTTCTTTAAGTCAATGGCATTTTCCCTTTCTAAAAGTATGCATTATTAAATCAGTAGAACTGAATTCATGGGCAGACCTAAGTGAAATAGTAAATGCAGATTGACATTAAATCTATGGTTCCTACCCTTGGTAAAATGCAAAGGTTTTAATTCTAACCTCATATTGCTTCTTCCTGGATAATAGTATTCTATGCAATTTATTTATAAATTTCAACACTGGAACCTCTTGGTATGAAACACAAACTTCTGTTGGGTGAACTGATAAATCAAAATTGCCACAGACAAATCCAATCTATGAAATTGACCAAGTTACTAGAGGGAGAAATTTGCAGTATGTGGGTCAAGGGTGTGTTTGCAAGGAGAACAGCAGGCAAAAAGAGGTGCATAACTACCCAAAGGAACCTTTCCCCTCCCATTTAACCAGGTCATGGCTGCTGTGAGTCACACATAGTAGGTCCACATGAGTTACTTGGTGTGCTTGAGGGGTTCCTTTGGTGCACAAATTTGTTCTACATCTATACTAAAAGTACCCTCTGAGGTGCAGCACTGATGTGCTAAAATCTTGTTCCTTTCTCATGGGTTCAAGGCCAAAATTGCACCCTGAGGAGGAATGAATAAAACAGCAGGAGTGTTCAAGTGGATTTTCAAGAAGTAGAAAAGAAGTTTCTGTCTCTTTTTCTACCTCAATAAGATGTTTTTCTTAAGGATAGCCATGCACATTTATTTCCTTACTTTGAGCTTTCTCACTATGCTCAATTCCCTAATTAGCTGAACTATATGAAGTAGAAGTTCAGAAGGGAACTTCCAAATAGAATCATTAAAGTTTTTTAGAACTTTTTTCACAAGATTTAAAAAAAAAAATGTAAGAGAAAATACTAACTTTGGTTCAAAGCATAGATAATGTATTTAAGGGCTATGGAATAATTTATACTCGCTGCAGAAGACTGGACTGAAAGAAATATAAAAAATCAATATTGGTAAAAAATAAAACTTCAAAGGAAATGTGAGAACTCTGTAACAGGTAGTCTGGTTTTGCAGCATTCACAATGTAAATAGCAAGAACTTTTCTCTTCATGAACCTGGGATTTTAAGTAAAAACCCAACTAAAAGTACTAGTAAAAACCAAACTATAGCTACTAGGAACTGGTATCAGATTTTTTTTCTCAAAAAAATGTTTATGAAGAAAGTAAGGAATATTTTAAAGTGTGGGAAGGTCTTGATTTTAATAATTAAATGTATCTTCTTCCCTATTTCTTAAGCAAACCCCTAGGCATTTTTGTGACTTTCACAGATCATGGCTTTCATGTTGTGGAAAAAAAATCACGCCAATACTCTTTCATATCTTGTATAGCTCTAGGTATAAGCAGCTACAGTTCCTTACAAATTTATCATCTGTTAGACTTCCTATGCATTATATTTAAACTCTTGGAAGTGGAAGCAAAAAAATAACAACCCTGTGGTAGGAACATATTAACAAGATTTCCTACCATGATGATGTGTCAATATTTTATGACATTTGACTTTGATGGCAGGAAAAGTGTGAATTCTCACTGCTGTTAGTCTGACCTGAATACTTCCTTACCTTGAAATTGCAGGAAAATAAACTTGCATACCTACTCTGTTTCTATATTACATTACTTCAGCTATTGGAGATTGGACATTGTCTCAAGAGAACAGACATAAATTTGTTGCAGAAAATTCATTTTCCTAAGTAATTTTCGTAGTCTTTCTTTTGCAGCTCACACTTCAGTAAGAGCAGAGCTCCAGAAAAGCAGAGCAGTGAGTGCAGCTGGAGTCACAGTAATCATCTCTCCCAGTTTTGAGAGCTACTGAAAGAACAGTGAAATTAAAACCTTTACTTTTGTTGTCTTGCTGAGGGAGGAATACCTGAAACACCTGTCAAGGACTCAGCTTTCACAAGCCTCAAATCACTAAGTTTTTAAGATGAATTGTATTGGTACCCCTCAATGGGCAATGTCCAACCTTGTACATGGAGACTTGATAGCTCTGTCTTATAAATCCTATTTGTAAGTATTGCTGCCTTGAAACTAAAAATCTTAGAATAAAGCAATCTAGAACAACCATAAAACCACTCATGCAATTAGGCATCAATCAGCTGAGATGGATGGTTCAAACAGCTCTGTCAGAGCCTATGAAATCCACCTCCCAACACCTGAAAGAGGGCATTAATCTCAGCAATCAGAACCAGAGCAGTGGCAATGCTCTCCAAGCAATGGAAACTCCTTCTCAATGAAACCTCTGGCTGCAGCTGGCCAGTAGCAGCACAACAATAAAACCACCACACAAAAAAGATCGAAGGCAGGTGTGAAAGTGACATCAACAGCAAAAGAACTTTAGGACAGACATATGTGTGTCATCATGGAAGAGCAGTAAGCTGAAGTCTGAGAGGCTTTTCCACTTTCTTTAGATATTTCTGCAGCGAATATCTGAAGGAAAGCAAACAAAATCAGAACTGAAAGCCAGAATTGTTTAATCCAGGTATCATCTCACACCACTTGAACAATTTCTCTAAATAAAAAATGCTGAAGTTAATTCACCTAAATTGTGAGGGCAACTGCCAAAAATAAACTGAAAAATGCACTGTTCTGCATGTTTAGTTTTCAGAAGTATTATTCCTTATTATCATATTCATATGGAGCTCTCTATGTGCCATTATTTCTTCCTACTGCTGTCATAACAATGCTGTCCAAAAAAGTAAATAGAAGTCTTCACACCAGTGGGTAGGAAAACATGAAGCAGGAGAATTTTTTTTCAACTACATGGTCTCTAATTCACATGAAGATAATCCAGACATATGTATCTAACACCTCAGGATATGTACTTTACATTATAAGTAATGCTTAGCCAAGCATCCAAAACCACAAAAAAGATTTTAATGAAGGACAGTTCAATTTGCCTCTAGCATATCTCTAATTTGAGTATAACTTGGACTGTCTTGTGGGAATTCTGCTTGTTTGAATAAAATCTGAATTTGTCTTTCCTGCATAAAGATAGTGCTTAAAGGAAAAACAGCTGCATTATATAATATCAAACAACTTAACGACTACATCTAATTATATTAAAGACTAAACTACTGGAAGCAATGAAAACACTTATTGGATTATAAACATGAAAGCAAATGGGAAGCAGCAAGTTTAACACAGACTGTGCCATAAATGCCCTTGAAAAATCTATGTCCTTGTCTTTCCAATAACAAGCTACATTTTGTAGGTCATACTGTAAACCATACTTGGAAAAAAGCTCCCTGGGTGAAGTTATTAGAATTGCCTCTAGCAACTGTTACCTCCTTTAACAGCAGCATTGCCCATTTCTGGAAAAAAAAATTTAAAAAAAAAAGTAGAAGAAGAACTGTACAATTTGACTTTCTTCCAAGCACAGGAACAAAATGTTGCCTCAGTTTCCTGAAATACAACCTGAAATATTCAGCTTTTCACAAGAGAGATTAGAAAACAAGTCTTTACAAAATGAAATCTGAATCATAAAGATTCAACACTTCAGATATGAAGATTCAATCAAACTATCAAGTGGGTTGAATTTTTCACCAGAATAAGCATTGTACATGCATGATGGGAGATGCAGCCATCTTCAATTCAGCAGCAGTAGCAGTGTGGGCAGAAATACCTCAGGACATCACAGAGGATGAAAGCCTGAAGGCTTGCAGTACCTGACAATTTATAAGAGCCTTAATTCAAAGAGAAGGATAGCTGGCAAAAGGGGAAAGACAAAAATTATTTCTTTTCTTATTCCTTTTCATCTTCAATTCTCCTTTCTTAGAATTTCTTCTGCCAACAAAACCTGGTTAATGTCTGCTAATACATGACTCATGTCTTGTTGGAGTTTGATACAGGATGATTTACTGTATGTTGGCTTTCTGGGGATGTCCTTCAAAGGTAGTGAAAGATGGTCACCCATTGGAGATCATAATCTCCATATATCAACTGATACTGGCAAAGGAGTCTTCCCTGTGGTCAGGATGCCATCCAGAGGGACGTGGACAAGCTCAGGCATTTGGCCCATGGTAACATCCTAAGGTCCAACAAAACCAAGTGCAGGGTGCTGTACCTGGGTTGGGACAAGCTCCAGTATTGTTACAGACTGATGGATAAACAGATTTAGAGCAGCCCTGTCCAGAAGGACCTGGGGGTGCTGGTGGGTGAGAGGCTGGACATGACCCAGCAATGGTCACTCACAGCCCAGAAAGCCAAACATGTCCTGGGCTGCATCCAGAGCAGCATGGCCAGCAGGGTGAGGGAGGGGATTCTGTCCCTCTGCTCTGCTCTGCTCTGGTGGGAGCCCACTCAGACTGCTGCAACAGGTCTGGGATCCCAAACACAGGACAGACCTCTTTGAGTGGGTCCAAAGGAGAGCCATGAAGATTATCAGAGGGCTGGAACACCTCACCTGTGAGGAAATGCTGAGAGAACTTGAATTGTTCATCTTGGACAAGGGAAGGGTCTGGAAGAACCTTATTGTGGCCTTTCAGTCTTAAAGGGAGCCTAAGAAAGATGGGGGTATAGATTTCTTAGGAGGACCTGCTGTGATAGGACAAGGCATAATGAATGAAGAAGAAGAAGAATTGATTTAGATTATCTGTAAGGAAGAAGTGTGGAAGTTTTTTTCACAATGAAGGTGATAGAGCACTGACACAGGTTGCCCAGAGATGTAGTAGAATATAAGAATATTCCAGGTTGGGTGAGCTGGGTCTCTGACTACTTGAATCTAGTTGAAGATGTCCCTGCTCATGGCAGGGGGTTTGGATTAAATGACTTTATATGTTCCGTCCAACACATTCTAGGATTCTAGGTAGTGAGAACAGAATATACAGCATGAAAATATTCTGCACTGGAATTTGGGGGAAAATAGGCAACAAAAATAAATTGAAAGTTAAATGTTTTTTTTTATTATTTTATTCTCTTATGACCATTCATTCTATATAATATTTCCAGAATTTTTTATTACTGGCATTTAGGGCTATGAAGATGTTATTAAAAGCACTTGCAGGCTGCACTGGTTCTGCTTATTTCTGTATATTCTTCATGGGTGGCCCCAACAGTTGTTCATTGTTCAGTGTAGTCTGTGCATACCCCATACATTTCCTTTGCTATATTTCTGTCACAGCAGCCTTTCCTTCATGCACAAGTTAATAAGTTTTGTGAGCAGCAGCTCCAGGCTTACTTGTTCGCCTGAAGTTATTTGCATGATATTATCATACAGCACAAAGGGCATCTGAGGCTAAGCTCAGGCTGGGCAGCAAAGAGGACTCCTGCTTCTCCAGGCTCTTGACCTGAACACAGATTTGTGCCCAGGCAGTTCAACACTAGCCAAGCAGGAATTCAAGTTCCACTGTGTGCCTGTGCTCAAAGAACTGCATGGACATCATTTGCTTAAATGGCTGAGTGTACTGCCATCTATATGGCTTGTATGCTAGGCTGCATCATTAAAAAGTTTATATTTATCTCTGTAATTTACTCTCATTATGTGTAATATGAAAGAACAAATGAAGTATAACTATTCTGACAGATAGCTACTTTGCCAGTGAAGAATTTGCTATATCATGTGATCTAAACATTTATTTAATTTGACAGCAGTCATTGTCTGCTATTTCAGAGATAAACCTCTGGAATGATGTGTGCAGGGACTTTGTACTAGGAAGTAATTTTTTCATGGATTTAAGGATATTCTCTTCGTAGGTGAGTTTGGAGAATGGGTATAATGTTACAGTCAATGTGATAGCTGCATGTAGCTGAAAACTGATGTCTTATAATTAGTAAGTTAGGATATAGATTTATTTCTCTTAAAATTTTAACAAAAGCTGTTTCCATTTGTTCTATGGCGGTGCATTTCACAGTGCTGAATATGAACATGTTGATTTGTGTACTATTTACATGCAGTCTAATAAATATGTTGCTTTTTTACATTCCTTTGTTTCTATATTGTAAAAGATAAATAGCACTGTTTAATTAACATTGTTTTTAGGATTAAGTAAATGCAGGGGTTTTGCACTTTATTTTAGTTTCTTCAGTGCTAGTTCCTTTGCTGTCCAAACAACACAAAATTTAATAGCAACTTTTAATTCTGCGTATAACATCCTAAGAAACCAACTCAAGGCAAATCAGAAATGTTTTAAAGCTGATATGACAATGTAGTAATTCAATTTCTTGCTCCTAGTATGATGTCCACTCCTGGGAAACTGTTTCTAACTTCCATTGTTCAGATGAGAACAGTGAAATTTTAATCACCAATTATCCCAGGTGACTGGAAAAAGGGAAACATTAACCCATCTTAAAAAAGGTAGAAAGGAGGACCCTGGGAACTACTGACCTGTCAGCCCCACCTCTGAGCCTGGGAAGATCATGGAAAAGATCCTCCTAGCAGCTCTGCTAAGGCAGACAGAGAACAGGGAGGTGATTTAGGGAGACAGCCAGACTGGCTTCACCAAGGGCAAGCCTTGGCTGGCCAGCCCAGTGACCCTCTATGGTGGAGTGACTGCATCAGTGGACAAGAGAAGGGCTACAGATGTCATTTATCTGTACTTCTGTAAAGCCTTGGTCATAGCCCCCCCAACATCCTGCCCTTTAAACAGGAGAAAGAGGGGTTTGATGGGTGTTAGATGGATGAGGAACTAGTTGGACAGCCACATCAGAGGGCAGTGGTCAACAGCTTGGAGTCCCAATGGATATCATTGACAACTGGTATCCCTCAGCAGTCAGTATTGGGACAGTGCTAATTAATATCTTTATTAATGGCACAGACAAAAGGATGGAGTGCACCCCCAGCAAATTTGCAGAAGACACCAAGCTGACACACCTGTGGGTGACAAACCTGAAGGATAGGATCCATCCAGAGGGATTTGGAAAAGCTCGAGAAGCAGCCCATGGGAATCTCATGAGGTTTAAAAATATGTGCTGGTGCTGCACATGGGTTAGGGCAAGCACTGGTGTCAATGCAGGCTGGGGATGAACAGATTGAAAGCAGACCTGCTGGGTGGGATTTGGGGGTGCTGGTGGATGAGAGGTTGGACATGACCCAGTAATGTGTGCTTGCAGTCCAGAAAGACAAATGTGTCCTGGGCTGCATCAAAAGCAACTTTGGGGTCAGGTTGAGGGAGGGGATTCTGGTCCTCTACTCCATTCTCCCACCTGGAGACCCCACCTGTAGTGCTTCAGCCAGGTCTGGGCTCCCCAGCACAGGAAGCACATTGACCTGCTGGGAGTGAGTCCAGAGGAGGGACACCAAGTTGATTAGAGGGATTAAGCACCTCTCCTATGAGGAAAGGGTGAGAGAACTGGAATTTTTCAGCCTGGAAAAGAAAGTTTTGGGGTGATCTTACTGAGGCCCTCCAGGATCTGAGGGGAACTCGCAAGGAAGATGAAGAGAGACATTTTGCAAGGGCCTGTAGTGAGAGGAAAAAGGGGAATGGCTTCAAACTGAAAGAGAGTTAGTTTAGATTAGACTGTAGGAAGAAATTTTTATTGTGAGGGTGGTGAGGAACTTATTGGTGGAGCAGAGAAGTTGTGTATGCCCCATCCCTGAAAGTGCCCAAGGCCAGGCTGGATGGAGCTCTAGGCAACCTGGTCTAGTGGGTAACATCTCTGCCCAGGGTAAGGAGGATGGAACTATATGACCTTTAAGGTCCCTTCCAGCCAAACACATTCTATGATTCTGTTATTCTGTTGTTCTAACCACCAAAAATATAAAAGCAGACTGTTTCCAAAACAGTGCAAAAACTTCTGATTTTCATGTTATTTTAGTAACTAACTATATGTGATATTCTTTCATCTATTATAGATACTGCAAAAATATAAAAGCAAACTGTTTCCAAAACAGAGCAAGGATTTCTGTCTCCAGTAAGGACTTTCCACCTGTTTCTATCATGAAATAAGTCTGAAAATAATTGATTAACCAATGTGATATAAATTGAGGCTGAATCAAATAGAATAGTTCTGTAAGAAATATGTGTGTGCATCCAGAAGAAAGTAATTACACAAATGCAATTGAACAACCTCCTGAACCAGTCAGAATTTTACAGCTTACCTTTAATTTGTTTTGCTTTTTGTACCAACTATTGTATTTTCAAGTAGGAGATGACAGGTTGTTATCTCAAATTCCCTCAAATGAGCTTCTAAATTGTGATACACTGGTTTCTCCCTACAGGAATCCATTTGGTCTAATTGATCTATGACTCAGTGAACTTTACATCGACACTGAAAATGCAGAATATTTATGACCACGTCTATAAGAATAGCAAGAAGAGGTACAGAATGGTGTTTACAAACACCATTACAACAACTAATAATACAATGTTGTTTTTCTCTTTCTGCTTGGTGCTTATTCCTGATGAGTTTTCTGTTAAACCCTAATGGCTTGCCAGGGAAACTTTGAAATAAAGTAACAAATATCAACCACTAAAATAAGGTGAACAAAAATGACGAGTAGTTTAAGGTGCATTTTATTCTTTTCTTAAATATTTGTGTCAAAGCAAAATGACTTAGTGTTTATGAAAAATTTAGATTCAGCATATATTATGAAAATAGTTATTTCTGTTTATTTCTCCTGAAACTGAAAACAGTATTTATGTTACAGGATGTGATTACTTCAACAAATATGTTCTCTATCTAAATGGAAAGATCCATCCTTTCTTCCACAAAACAGGTGCATAAAAATTGACCTAAAAAGATTTAATATCCTATGTTTTCTCATTTTGTTTTATTTTCCACAGTCAGTGTAGGAAATACTGCACAGTTGTACATACCTAATCCAAGCTCTGGACTTCCAGTTATATAAAGAAAAAATGAAGAGTTCAATCATATTGTCATATTATCTGCATTAAAGAGTACAATTAACTCTCTAGTTTTGAGATGTGGATGACGTTCTTCAAGTATGTAATTAAAGATATCTTATAGCAATTTTTAGTTAGGAAAGGGAAGATGAAGAAATTAACCACATGAAAAAAAAAAACCTGGAAGGTAAGGGCCTCTTTATCTCATAATTAAATGTTTTCACATATCACAAATGAGTTCACGAAAGGGATCACAATACAGCACAAAATCATAGTATAGTCAGGCTTGGAAGGGACCCACCAGTCATCCAGCCCAACCCCCTGCCAAGATGGGTCACCTTGAGCAGGTGATGCAGGAATGTGTCCAGGTGGGTTTTGAATGTCTTCAGAGAGAGAAACTCCACCAATACCCTGGGCAGCCTGTTCCAGTGCTCTGCCACCCTCAATGTAAATTTCTCCTTCATGAAGAGGTGAAACTTCTTGTGTTTTACTTTACAGCCACTGGTGTGTGTCCTGTCCCTGGGCACAAAAATAAGAGTCTGACACCGTCCTCTTGGCATCCACCTTTCAGATATTCAGGTGCACTAATGATATCTCCTCTCAGTCTTCTCTTGTTAAGACTAAGCAGCCACAACAAGGCTTGCTTTTGTACTCAATTTTAATTGAATTATAACTATGAATTGGCAGGAAATTCATATCTGATGGAAATTATACAAAGGAAGAGGTAAGATCTAAATATTAACTTTTAATTAATTTCCTCATTCAAGATCACCCTAGATTTAAGAGAAATGTGATTATTCAAAAATCAAGGCACATATAAACTTCCCGATATTTCAGTTTTGGAGGAGAGCTTCCAACAGATTCCTTTAATGAGTTGCTTTGTAATTTATGGTATATTTCCAATTTTCTGCAGTGATAATTTTTGATAACTTTGAACAAATTTGTGGATAAATTTGAGTTACCTTTAATTTGCGAAATTGTCTTAATTATGGTGCTCACAGAGGCTGCAGCAATGTTATGCTGCTTCAGCATCCTGGGGAATTCTGAGATGTTCTGAGAAAGGGTCTGTGAACAACTGATGACTATTCATTGCATCCTTACAGGTGCATGCTTAAGAAATGCTCACAAAGAGGCACTGAAACAAAGACAGAGGAAGAAAACACAATTCATGTCTTTGACACTCATCTGCTAATGCAAGTCTTGTTGGAAGCAAAGTTTGAATGCATTTCATAGTGGCATCTATCAGAATATCAGCCCCATCATGACCTCTCGTGCTTCCTAGCAAATCTCTGTAAAAAGAGCTCCAGCCTACAGTGAGCCATCTTAGGAGACATGACAGATGCTTTAAAGAGCAGCTATTTGCCACTAGTTTATACTGACCCCACATAATGACAGATTTTAAGTGCAGGGGCAGCCAATACAGCTTTAGTTCCTGCTTCTCTGACTATGCTGGAGGAAAAAACCTGACCATAGACAACTTTCTGCAATGTACTAAGTAGTGATTTTTGAAGTGTATCTGGGAAAGTTAACAAAAAAAAAAATTACTTAATTACCTGTGTTTCAAGTCACAAACCTTTTGGTTTGCATTAGCAAGACCACACTGAGCAAGGGTATTGCAAAGCTACCCTGGTAGGCTGGAACTAATGGCAGAGAAGAAAGATCTATCCTCTTCTCACTAACAGGAGACATCCTGATATATAAATAATAAAATAGGAAAAATAGCAATGGTGCTCCTCAGGTACAAAATATTTCCATTCATAAATGGGGAAATTTACTTACTCTATGCAAACCGAAAAAGTCAATGTCATATGTGGCTTGTTCCAGGGGACTGCACAGATTTTGCATGAAATGAGCCAGTTAATAAACATGCTGAAACTTAATTGAGTCAGTGTTAAATAATGCTCTAATTCCTCTTGGCTTGTTTCAGTGACAAATTCCATCTTAAACACTTAAGTGATTACAAGGTTTGAAATTAAATTTCAGGATGAATAATTAAACAGCAATCTCTGACGTCTATGAGAAATCACATTCCCTATTCTAGAAACACTTACAGTAATAGATACAGGAGTAGATTGGTAGCACACTTCTGATTAAATTTAGTCTGCATAGAATGGTTTCTCATATACTTCAGTCAACAGTACAGTGAAGTAATTTGTATGTTTTATAGAATTTGGTTTCCCATTAGCAAACAATAAGATAAAAAGTCTCCAAAATACATTTGCACTTGAAAATTAGGTAAGTTTGGCTACTTCACTAGGAAATAGCCAAAAACATAATAATTTAAAACTGAAATGTATCTTTGGTGAGGTATGTACTTAGTCTGGAGCTTTTTACTTGATGAACAAGTTGAGAAACTTGTTAGAAAGAAATGTTTGCATGTTTGCTTTAAAGACAAAAGTTGTTTCAGCTTAGGAGAACCTTTCTTTTCCTCATGACAAAACTCAAATCATCTATACACAGAAGTTTAAATAAAAGCAGAGGAAAGGTTAATGAGTTACAAGTTATGATGGCATTAATCCAAATGTAAAAGTTTATCCAAATCTCTACTTCCTAGTACCATAAAACAGAAAATCTAAAACCTTAAAAATGCCTGAGAAATTTTATCATTGCAACTTCATTTCTTTGAGGTACTTTCTGTAGAAATCATTCCTTTTGCTCCAGCCATTTTTGAGACTGTGCAGAATATCAGGATGAAGGCCTCTTTTCCAACCTTAAAAGCCTATAAACCTATCCCAGAGTGCCAGGTAGTAGATTTTTAGGATGGTGTCTGTGGCTGGAAATGCTCTGAATTGTTTCTTAGAGCTGTGTGCTGTATGTTTGTAGCACTAGGTCAACTCATTAAATTATATCCAGTAATTTCTCCTGTGCATTATTATGGATTTAGCATTAGTCAAGAAAAACAAGTGACTGTTTTTCATTGGCTTTGCATGAGAGCTGTATATGATGAAAGAAATACAACAGAAAAAACAATCACAGGGGTATGAGTAGAGCCTGTTTCTCATAATCATATGTTTATTGTCCTATGTGTTTTCATGAAACACAGTTGTCTCGCTGAACCGATGCTCTAGAGCCAAAAAAGCTTATTTTCAGCAAATGAGCAAAATTGCTCTTGGCCACTGCTCTGGAAACCATAACAACCTTTCCAATGGGCCAGTGTACTGACCCTTTTTCTGTCTTCATTTCTGCTTTTTTAATACACGCATATGGTCAGATGTTTCAGAATAATGTCAACCCAGCTAGAAATTGAAAGTGAACATTTTTGACTCAGATATTACTGAGATCAGTGATTTTTATTGGTTTCAGAGTACACCCAGATTAAAGGAGCAGAACAATTTCATTATGTGATCCAGGTTTTCAGAAGCCCACCTCCAAACTTTTTTGAAAGCAGTAACCAAGTTTTCAGAAGAGTCTAGTGCCTTATCTAATGAACTGTTTAATTAGCCTGACCAGAAATATCACAATGGGAGCTTCTGGTTAGAGAAAACAGCTGAAAATAGGCTTTTAAATTCTGATCATATGTCAGTATATTTCCATGCACATTTATTGCAGTGATTAACTTATACCATCCCTTTGCTTCTCTGAAGCAGCATATTTGCTCTCCCACCTGCTTGAAAATATTGCTGCCCTCTTCAGCCACTGTAAAGAAAGCAGGAGTTCTGGTATGATGTTTTTGTGTTAGATTCATAATCTAATTTTTTTTCCAGTTTCAGTGGTTCAATATTGGACCATCCTCTATTTTTCAGTTTTTCAGAGATAAACAAATGATACTTTAAACTCTTCCAATCATTGTGCAGATAACAGCATTTTATCTATTGTATTCTGTTGTTTCACTTCTACAAAATATTGGCCTGCAATAATGTATGGAATGAGTATGAGTGTCAGGAACTAATTACTAGTTCCCTTTCATTTGAAATTACTGCTGGGTCTTACTTCTTGGCATGGAAACACAAGTGGATTTCAGAAATAAGGAGAATAATTTAGATCAGGGGAGGCAGCAATCCAGCTATGAAATATTTTTAGAAGGAAGGAAAGTTTGGTTTCATGGTGACAGTCTGCTGGATCTGTAAGACAAGAATTTTGTGTAACATGTTAGATAAGACTTAAACACTGAAAAAATATTGACTGATGACAAAATTATGTAACATCTTGAAAGCATAAAGTAGAATGCCATTTATCAAAAAAGGGCTGCAAAACTCCAGTAACTCCCATGACTCCATACTTATCCTCTCAAAGAGAACAGTGACAGAGGTGATACAGAATCATTATATCCAGGAAAACTTAAATGTGAACGGCAGTACCTGCAATGCAGACATTCTAGGAAGCAGCAGTGTGAGCAGATAATCAGGGCAGAAAACACTGGAGACTACAAACAAATCTACACTTCAAGCCAAAATGGCTCACAGGGTTAGAGAGGTTAAAGCACTTTTGCTTTACAGCCAAAAATGCATGAGAGAGTGGTATTACAAATATCACATTAGTCATCTCTCACTTGTTAAAGTGATGAGTCACACTCCTTCAATTCAGGCTTCAAAATGAGACCAGAAAAAAATTATTATGCCCTTCCTTGACACTGAAAGGCCAGGTTGTACCAACTAATGTACCAGTTTGTAAAAAAGCTGTAAAAGGCTGGTTTTCCACTTAGACATTGGTGACATAGACAGATGTTCAAGCACCAAGTACTTTCACTTTTATTTGTTACCAAAGTTAAATTCCTTTACAGTTACATTTTTATGCACTTAATTTTTTTCCATTCATGATTATTTTCCTGTGGTATTTTTGTTTTAGTGTACCTCAGCAGAAAAACATGAATAGCATTTATTTCTCTAATAAATGTAAAACCTAAACAACAGACTGAGTTTCAGGTTTCCATTTACCATAGTTCAACAGAAGCAAGTGCTTATCCTAAGAAAATTAACTCTCTAGCTTGCTTTTGCCATGTAGTCTGTCTTGGGCCTTAGAAAACAGAGATGCTCATTGCTACCTGTGTGCTTCTGAAAGTAAAATCAGCCACAGAATTACTTTATTTGTTGATCAGCATTAGACTAAAACCACCATCACTCCACTCTGCAAGACCATAGTTTAAAGAGGCCAGGACTCGTGCACACAGCACAGCACCCTGCACTTCCACGTGTGCCACGCCCAACATTCTGGGCACAGTGAAGGCCATCCCCCCTGGAAAAGTAACATGGGCAGAAGCAACCACATGAACAGAGAGAAGAGCATCATCTCTTTGCAAGGAGAAGCTAATCAATGTCTACAGAAGGTGATTCGTTTGCATGAATGTAATCCCTGGAACTCCTCTTGCAAGGTACTTAAGGAGTATTTGTATTTATACAGGGTAGCCATTGAAGACTATCAGTGATTTTCAAGTGAGCAAATTTGATTTGCTAAGAGTACAGCTAAGACATAATCCAGATAACAAAGGTCTGGAAACTTAGTTGGTCCCCTCCAAAAATCAGTAGCTATGATGTCACAGTCAAGCTGTTGCTTTGGTTGTGCTTACTTGAGCAACATCTGTTTCCTGAACTCCGTAATCAACAAAGTACTAGGACAACCTAGAAATTTATAAAACTTCCAGGAACTGCCACAAAACCAGTAATTATTCCAAGCACATTAAAATGCCAAGTTGTGACATACCAATAAACAAACACAGGACTATGTAGAACAGTGATACAGCAGTTAAGATTTAAACTAAAAATACATATCTTCCAATGATCCTGCTGTGTCCTCTGCAAGTCTTCAGGCAACTCTCCAGCTCTCAAGCTTCTCATATAAAGCAAAATTTTTCCTAAAACAAATAAGCTAAATGGAAGTAAACTGTTAAAGCCACAAACTCGTGATTCACAGACACATCTCATACTCCTCTGGAAAAACAACCATTCTTTCTCATATCTCTCTCAAGATAGCATTGTCCCTTGTTTTTTGACACATAACATCCTATGCTTTGGCATAATTTCCTTCTCTAGAAAGACTTCTGAGGGATTCTATAGAAGCAGGACTTTAAAGATTTCTTTCTGCAGGCTCCAGAAGAAGCCACTCACAATATCTGTCTGTACCTTCATAGCATTATCAACTAATCCATTAATGATTGACATCATTCAATTTTTTTTTCTTTAGCACAAACAAGTGATAATCTGATTCAATTTACAACTAACATCTCAGCTACTAAAGAATTCTTCTCCTGACTTGTTAGAGGGACTCTACAGAAGTGAACTCTCTGAGTGGTGCCAATTTCCTGGAACTGTGAAGACAAGCTCAGCTGTGTAACCTATCACAAAGGCATTGATCTTGCCCAGTTTAAGCAATCTAGAGTTTGATAAACTAGCACAAACTCATGTATGACATTAAATGTACCACCCATGCTCAGAAAGAAAAGCCAGTCTAAGAATTTACCCTTACACTGTAGTCACAGGCCAATGAGTTTATGCCTGCACTTATTTTAGAAAAGGTAAGAACTCACAAAGCTCTACAGTTTCTGTCTTCTGGGGAAACCAGATTTATCTTCTAATTGAACACAAGATGGCAGAGCTTCCCAGTGGAACTAGCACAACTCTTAGAAAGTTTGCGTTATATCTCCTTTTCTATTTTAAAGGTTTGTCATCCACCCCTGCAATGACTCATGGGAATGTCCGTGTCTTCTAGTGACCTACTGTGAAATCAGAACTTTGCTGCCATGTCTGATCATCTATAATAAAGCAAATTGTATTATAAGCCAAATTTTCACCTTCTCATCCATTCTGACTGGATATCAGAGTTTCTCTCACCAACCCAACTGCCTGTCAATTCAGATGGATCAAAAAACTGCAAAAAAAGAGAAATTTTTCTTGGTTTTAATATATATATTTTTAATTTTTTTTCAATCCACCTCTAAGATTTCTGAACAAAAGTCCCTGTTTTATTTATTTTAATTATGCAATATAATTCCTTTGGTTGCAATGCTACATAAACTTTTTGAGACAGCAACAAGTTTGATCCAAACGACCAAGATTTTATTCCCAATGGTCTCATAAAGGGAGAGACATCTTTTCTCAGTGAGCAGCTTGCTCAGCTTAGAAATGCCACTATGTGAAACAATGGGAGGCTTACTAATGTGGAACACTGTCAGAATGGAATATTACTGTATCAGCCAAGTTATGTGTGATAATAGAAGTTGAATGATTCAGTCAGAAAACCACATGGTGACAGCAATTTTACTTTAAGATGAGCAAATTGGTTCCATTCTCTGAACACCTACCACTCATTATTTCAGATGGATCATATTTTAATTTGGTACATTTTAATATTAATTCCTTTGATTCCTGGAGACATTTTCCAAGAAGTCTTAGATGCCCCTGATTGTACTTAGCTTTAGATGTCATTGGAGTAAAAAGATCACGTCATTGCAGATCCTTTTCAGGCAGAGGATGCTAAACTGATTATAAGAAAGAAAAGTATATTGCATAGGCAAATTTCCAAAGTTATGCTCATTAAATTTGTCACTAGAATAATTGTTATTCAGAGTTGAATGAGATAAAAATGAAATTTTTAATTAACATTTATCAGATATTTCAAGCTAAAGAAATGGTGGTACTAT
The DNA here is from genome assembly GCF_027477595.1 of Haemorhous mexicanus. Lineage (NCBI taxonomy): Eukaryota > Metazoa > Chordata > Aves > Passeriformes > Fringillidae > Haemorhous > Haemorhous mexicanus. The sequence continues at coordinate 139,383,053 of NC_082341.1, forward strand.
GAGAGAAAAATCTATTAACAGGTACAAGAATGATACAGAAGAAAATATTATATCTTGATTCTTAAAAAAAATCACAATACGTAGAGTTAATTTTTACCATACATTTTGAAAAGAACTAATTACATACAAGTTAAAAAAAAATCTTGCACAAAATATACACATTTTAATACAAATTAATGGAAACACTTCACCACACTTAAGAATTTAACGGATTACTCACTCATCAATATTTACATGATGTTACACAAGGCAAAGAATACCATTCACTGTGACAAAACAATTTTGGCCAAAGGGTGAATATTTTTATTCCCTTTACATATCTATATTTTCTTGTTCCTAATTTTCAAGTTAGTTTGTTGTTATAGCTTGCAAAATTTGAAAAAAGAATCTTATTCTGTTTTGATCTGACCTCTGAGCACAGGTTGTTGATAGGTAATGAGATCATGAATGTGGGGAACCACTGCTTAATTCAGAAAGTTTGGTTGTGTGACCGTGGCACAGAGACTGAGAAATTGAGATGGGAATTCAAACCTTCCTAGAACCCTTTCAACCAGGTGTGGGGATTAGCTCGTGACCCTTGTTTACTAGAGGGAAGATTTTACTGCAGTGAGAACAAGTTGGCCTTTTCTGGTTGTGGGTGACAGTATCTTAGTGATCACCTTCAGAACTGAATTCAGAAACTAAACAAGCAAAGAAGTGTTATATATTTGCTCCCTGCTTCAAGGACTAGACAAATTGAAAGACTAGGTTCAATTTAGCAGTGTAGAAGGGTAGTTTACATGCATTTTCTTGTTTATCTCTCAATCACTTTCTCTCTTTTTTTTTTTTTTTTTTTTGAGGGATGTTTGTGAGAAAACCATTTATTTTAACCCAGTTTAGGATAATGTGAGTTAATTCTGCAGCAAAGCTTCAAACCCATGGTTGACTCATCTAGGAACATAATTTTCCAGTACAAGGAAGGAAATAGTATTGTAACTCTCCAGAAGCAATTACATCCAATCCAGAATTAATAAAATCAAGGTCATTACAGGATTAAATTAAGCAAGTGGTTTTTCAGTTTTTCTTAACATGACTCTATTTGACAGCAGTCTTTCCATCACTATTTCTCTGGCAGGTAGGTCTGTCCAGAAATATACTCAAAGGATAAATACAGACAAAACAGCCTGGGCAGACGTGTTTTAAATTTATGCAAACCAAGCCATAGCTGTTTTATAAATATATTCCCATCATGTATCCAGTATATTTTATGGGAAATGTAGTATTTATGTAATTTAAATTATTTTAGCCACAATAAGAGAAAAAAATAGCGAAGCTGCATGTGCTGGTTATGTCTGGGGTAGAGTTAATATTCTCCATAGCAGCTGGAATTTGGTTATGTTTTGAATTTGTGTTGAAAGCAGTCTTGGTAATTCAGGGATGTTTTCATTATTGCTGGGCCTTTCCTGCTTCTCACCCCTCCCCACCAGTGAGGTGCTGGGAGGGAACACATTTGGCACAGCTGACCCCAAATGCCCTAAGGGATATCCCACACCATGGGGTTGTGCTCAGCATAAAAAGCTGGGGAAGAAGGAAAAAGGGGGGAACATTCTCAAAATGACATTTGTTTTCCCAAAGCACCCTTAGGGAAGAGCCCTGCCTTCCTGAGGGTGGCTGAGCACCTGCCTGCTCATGGGGTGTGGTGAATGAATTCCACTGTTTTACTTTACCTGTTCAATTGTCCTTATCTCAACTCAGAATTTTTTTTTCACTTTTGCTCCTCTTATTCTTCACTAGGGAGAGGAGGGAAATTGAGCAAGTAAATGTGTGGGGCTTAGTAAAGAGCTGGGGTTAAACCACAACTCTTGAAAGCTCCAAATCAACAAATACAAAAAGCTTGTATATAGGACTGCCATATGTAAAGATGTCTAACTTATTCATTAGAATTTATACTAATCAGATTTCTTCACTTGGAAGTAAATAAATAAATGAATGTTTTCATAACTGTGGAATCCTGGACCTATAAAGGAGAAGATCTGGTGAATAGACAAATAGATTATTTTATTGGTGAGCTTAAAGCGCAACTAAGAGCCTAAAGTGAGTTTCCATACTCATAAAGCTCATTTCATGAACTCCACAGTGCAGTCCATGTGACAGCTAACTTAAGAACTGGAGTCTGTGATCCTTCAGTGAGGCAACCATTTTGAGTGTGCAGCTAGCAAACATGATAGAAAATAGGTCTAAATTACAGACTACTTATACAGAGAATCAAAAGTAAGGCTTAAAGCTCAAAGTATCTTCAAAACACCTGGATAGACACTTTTTCACTGTCCAAGCAAAGTAAATTCAAAAGCAGCATGGATGCTGATACTCTGATATTTCTCAGAGAATTCCCTATACTCCTTAGATGGCATATGGAAAATGCAATTTATACACTACATGAAATACTAATATTTCTGTGAAAATCTAAACCCTTACCTCTCTGTTACTGAGATACTTCATTTCAAGCAGCATTTGCTTTTTTTTTTTTTTTTCTGATCTACATATTTTCAGGGTAATTTTGCCAGGTTTTGAAACTGCATTAGATTACATGAGCTCTCAAAGAAGGTTTACAGTTAGAATTGCAGGACTAATGAAAATGGGGCCTTTCTAATAAAGTGTCTTCACAAATGAAGGAGACAAAATAAATCTCATTGCACCAATATTAAAATATGAAACCTATCCTTTAAAAGATGATCAATAAATTCTCTGTTATATTATGTAATAAACTGCCTGGAGAAAACCATTGCAAGAGTTTAACTTGAAGGATGTACAGAATAAACATTTTATTAGAACAATTCTACAATACTTGAATGAAAAAATAAGTGGGCCACTTTTTCTTCCTTCATTCACAATTGTAAAGAAGGAATTTTTTCCCCTTGTGTCTTAGCTCTGAAGTAGTAATAAATATTTTGAATTACTTCAGAAAAAATCAGACCAGCAGCGGCTTTTATTAAGTATATCATGTCCTCTTAGTCTAAATTTAGTCTCTCAATAATTCTGTATTTTGTATTTTTGTTAGTCTTTTTCCTTTTAGATCACACTGGCTCTGTCCTAGTATTAATAGAAACTTTAAGTGCTTGAGAGCTGGGTTACATGTGCTGCCCAGGGGTCTTCACAGCTTTTGCAGCCTGCAGAGGTCATTATTTCTGTTAAGTTCTCGAAGTCATCAAGATTGTATTATTTGTTCTCCAAATCAATGAAAATCACTCTCTTCAGATTGTATTCTAATACAGAACTAAAATTCCCACAATTATAATTCACTCAGGAACTTGACTTCCTATTCCTATGATGATGTCCTTCAGGACACACATTTTTAGTAGGAAAACCGCCTCAATAGCAAAAAATTAATTTGTCAATTTCCAGAGGGAAACCTGATTATTAGCTGAAGAAGTAGATACAGTGTAAGTGGAAGAGTTTGGCCTACTCCTTTGGATAAAAAAGTAATGCTATTGAATATTTTATCTTCACAGATATGTTGACCACAACTACATTAAGAAAGCTGGTAAGTGATACTGCATGCATTAAACTGCTAGGAGCAGTGGCTTAGATCTAAGCCAAAACTAATCAGGACAGTAGCTCTATTATTAGATTCCTGTGTTGATAGGACAATGTGCACTGCACTGGCTATCATAATTTCAGGAATGAATGTGAAATTTTTTTCTGCCATTAAAAATGTCTTTTACTTGCATGATTAATGACCTTTAAAACGAATCTGTTTTATTCTAATACAGAATTGAAATCTAAAACCTGGGCCACCAGGAGTATCTGTGTAGACTAAATGGGAGTGGTAATTGGAGAGTGATTGCACAGCTGCTGAATAGGGCTCCTTGTTTCTTTGAAATGGAAATATAATGTAGGATGTCAATTACATTACAATGACAAAGAGAAGACAAGTGATAATCCTAGCATTTGGCTGTTAGTGTTCATTTGAAAGACTCCCTTTTCCCACTGGAAATTGTAATATGCTTCAGTGTGCATAGGAATATAGATTCTGTGGGTGACAAATGACTGATGCAGTGTGAAAATTTCTAGCCCAGCTATCTTTACCTTTCTATGGGCACACACACATACTCACATACAGACACATGCACAGATACATAGACACAAATTCTACATTAGCAGTAGATATGACAATAACAATTCTTTGGAGTTTATCAATAAAGCTAACAAAGTATCCCACTGGGAAAGCTATGTTCAAAGAATTCTTTCCTCTTTGACATGAGCTTTTTTTTTTTTTTTTAAAACCTTCCCAGAACCTGGTATTATTGAAACCCATTCAAGGATCTTAGAGAAAACAGGTAGGAAATTAATTTGTTGGAATTGGTGCATCTAAATGACATCTGGATCACTGTTTTTCATCACCTCATCTTATTTCTAGCAGTGTAAAAGAATTAACATTGCTGAATTACTAATGAGAAATAATCTGTAAAGACCAGTGTCTGTTTATGTCTTTAAGCAACACAACAGAGATATGTTGTTTCCTACCTTTAAAACAGGCATAATACCTGAACAATTTAGTCTGGGTTCACACAGACCTCCTGAAAGCAAGTTCATGAACTATTTATGAGTATATAGCAGTTATTTACACAGTAGAAAGGGAAGACTAAAATGATATAAGGCTAAGCATCAATTTCCTCAAGACCCAAACAAAGGCATTTGAGGAATGATTGCTGGTGACTGATGGTGGAGAGCTCAGCAGGGAAGTGTTGGCTTTCATCACTCATTGGAAATTGCTCGTATTGAAAACCTGAGCTAAACCTCCAACACTGCTTTTTTTTCCCCTTCGTGATTTTTTACTTTTCCTTCACTCTGCTTTTTCCTGAGTTTATGGCTTACAAATACTAGCTCAGTAAGCACCTATGTATTTTTATTTCTTTCTGTCACATGTCTTTAGCCTATGAATTCACTTTCTGCTCAAGAATATTTTCTTTTTCTGAAACATTGGTTTAAAGTTACCAAACTGAGCTTCACCAAAGTGGGTCTCACCCCTGGACAGATGAACCCTGGGTTGTCAGCTGCAAAAAGGAGCAGCCAGGCTTTGGTCAGTACCCACATTTGTTCTGGTGCTGATGTGAGATAACAGCTTCAGGGAACTTACACTGCTGAAAATTATTAACACAAATACTGCATATTTACCTGTTCATTGTGTAATAGAGATAAGATTTCTGGAGGTTACTGGCTGGGTACCTTTTTATATCTACCATGCTTCACCTGTAGAGAAAACTAAACATACCCACTGTGGTAAACCATGATATGATTGTTGTCTACCTGCAGAAATGAAAATGTTGTATGAATCCCATGAAAACTGTTAGCCTGTTGGAAGCCTGTATGAATCCCATGAAAACTGGTAGCCTGCTAGAAGCCGGTGTCTTCAATTTTAATATTCTGTAATAGAGAACAAGGTAGACAGAAAGCTCACATGCAGTAAGAGCTGACATCTCTATTAGATGTATTGATTCTATGTATAAACAGTGGATTATATGATGCACTTGTTTCTCATTTCTGCACTGCAGCACAAGTTTATTTGAATTTACCAGAAAAACAGGGGGAAAAAGTATGCTGGTTCATTGAATCACTTAGAGGGTATAAATATATTGTTTAAAAAGTACATATGGTTTTCAGATGACAGAAATGTCCAGGAAAAAGACTTACTGGTGCGAGTGAGACAGCACCAGCTGCATCAGAGCCCTGAAGCTAGAAAGTAACATTTGGATCAGCATAATTTATAAAGAAAAAAAATTACTTCAGCATTAGACAGATTTTCTGGTTCTGTAAACAGGGATATGGAGCAATACTGAAATCAGAAATGTATCTACATTAGTTTGTCCTGGAATACAATATTGTGCACAGGAAGGGATTCTGATATTAGGATTACTATAATTACAGAATGTTTTTCTCACATAATGTACACTGTTCTTTGTATCAGCTCCTCCATTGCTACTAAACTCACCTAGACTTTCTGGAGAATGGCTTTCTGAAGGGGAGGCATTGACTGCCATTGAGGGTTTATTTCTTAAGGCTCACTTCTATAGAAATAATTTGCCTGAACAGAATCAAGGTATAGTTTGGGACTCAAATATTTTGTCTTCTTAAAATGGAACAGAACAGAAGTGTTAAAGAGTCACAACTTGAGAGAGTTCTACAGAGGAGGGGACAGCTCTGCAGAGCTCTATGGCCCCATTGCCCAGGGGCACCCATGCCAACAGCACACAGGTGAAAACAGCCAAGCACAAATCAAGCATTCATGAGCAGCAGCTGGACATTATCTTGCATGAGAAGATGTGGTATTTGAGAGAAAAAGAGATGTATTGAGGGGCTCAGAAGCATCTATGCCCCCAGTGCCTGAGAGACCCAATGCAATGGTTGGGCACATGAAGATGAAAGAGCCGAGGCACGGAGGGACCTTTGTGCATTCCTGCAGCACATGGGACTGTTGCAAGGCTGCTTTCTGGTAAACTGTCAGCACTGCAGAAAGAACAGTAGGAAAATAAAAGAGGTTTTCAAGACAGTAGGAAGTTTATTTGGAGACTGGATAATTTGCTTAACAATCCCATTCTGTTTTACCAAAGGAGCAATAAGATGCAGTTGCTGGGAGTTAAAGTCAAGTAAAGCCAGATTAGAAACATGATTATCAATTGACATAACTTCTCCAGAAACACAGTCATTCATCTGATGCGTGAAAGCTTGAAATAGCATTTAAATTCACTCCACCTACAACCTCAATAACTGAAGTACCTATTTCAGGAGTTTTATAGTAAGTACAGAGGAATAATCATGTTCAAGGGACTACTGAAATTTTAGAAAGCCTGAATCACTGAATCAAATTCCTAAATTTGGAACCTCAGATTTTTAAAATCCAGTGAGATAAATCAGGGTTTCACTCTCACATGTTAACTTGCACACCTAGCTGAATACAGTAAAGAATAAGTTAAACAGTAAAGAATAAACCAAATTAAAACAAGGGGGAAAGCTAGAAGCAAATGAGTATGAAGAAAAAAACAGAGAAAAAGAGAGAATAAATAAATTTTTGAAAAGCAAACAGATATCACCACCTTGTAAAAGATCTGTCTCAGAGAAAATGGTATTGGTGATTGTTGAGAATCAGTGGACTCTGGAGTGGAAAGTTATTTAATGGGTTCAATGCATGGATACAGTGCAATGGCTACAATATATAGGCAAATAGGTAACCTGAAATGCATAATTTAATCAAAACCAGTAGAAAGGGATAAGGGAAAACAAATTTTTGCTATCTTTGTCCTGAAGATTATCTATAAGATGACAATTTATTTTAATGTGAGTAATAATAATGGAGTAAAGGACTGCTCATTTTAAATGAGGCTGTCAAAATAAAGTCCTGAGCAAATTAAAAGATCAGAAAATTGAGAGAACTCAGGATCTGTGGCATCAAATACAGCCTGGGCACTAAGACATGCTAAAGAAATGGAATGCAAGCAATGAAAATGTAGTCTTGCAAAACTGATACTGAACTCCTACACAGTAACAAAGTTGATACCTATTAAGGTAGAAGCAAAATGGAAGTAGGATCTATTTAGAGCACATTCACAGTTGTTATGCACATCATTCTCTTTAGCACAAAATTAAAAACCCAAATCTAACAATTTCTCCAGCACTGATACTGTCACTGAAGAGGTAGTTTGTCAAAAGCAAAGTGAAACTCTGTTCTCACTATCTGTAGGAAGGAGGGGGAAGTGGAGAACCAAATCAAATAGACATGACAATAAATTAAGATATCAGGAATCTAAAAGAAATATCAAATAATACACATCTTGCACTGCATAGCCAGAAGAAAAAAGATAGACAGAAGGGAGATCACAAGTTTAAAGAGCTAGAACAGAAAAATTCTTCCAAGAGAGATAAAGCGTGCTGTAAGCCTCTGGTCATTTCAGTTATGTAAATCCTTAAATTAAGCAGCATTCAAAAGGTGTTGGTCTAGCCTGGGAAGTGACAATAACAATGTATATTAACAATATAACAATGTATATTGACAATATAACAATGTATATTAACAATAACATTGTATAATAACAATGTAGAGCAATGATGAGTCACAGACTCTTGTATTTCATAATTTCATCTCCAATTTTCAAGACAGACTCATCTTATTTTAAAAGTTATGTAGATTTTTTGCACTACTAAGCAGATAAATATTTGCACAATTGTGAAGAGGACATCATGTACATAAATGCAAGTACAAAATGGATAAAACCAGATGGTGTACGGTCAGTATTTCTATCAGTGTAGTTACCTCAGTAGAATTTGCTGCATGGAATGCCAGAAGCTCACCAAAGCCACACTATCACTCCTCAACTTGATCGAAGACAAAGATACAAAGAGGCTTGTGGGTTGAGATAAGGACAGCAAGAGTTCATTCAATAGTTGTCATCATGGGCAAAACAGGCTTGGGAGAAAAAAGAGGGTTATAGGATAATGAAGAAAAACCCCAAATCTTAAAAAGATCTTACCTCCTTTCCCCCATTCTTCCTCAGCCTAACTTTAGTCCTGATTTTCTCTGCTTCCTTCTCCTCCCCAGTGGTGCAGGGCAATGGGGGGAGTGGGCAACCTTTTCCTCCAGGGGGAGGTCTTCTAACACTGCTCCAGAGTGGGGTCCCTCTCACCGGAGACAGTTCTCCATAAACTTCTCCAGTGTGAGTCCTTCCCACAGGTTACAGTTCTGCTACTGCTGCAGCATGGGTCCCCCACAGGATCACAAGTCCTTCCAGCACACCTGCTCCAGTGTGGGCTCCACAGACCTGGCCGGAAGCCTGCTGCAGTTTGAGCTTCTGATGGGGTGACAACCTCCTTTGGGCATCCATCTGCTCCACCATGGACCTCCCTGGGCTGCATGGGCACAGGGACAACCTGCCTCACCACTGTCTTCACCACAGGGTATAGGGAATCTCTGCTCCAGCACCTGGAGAACCTCTTCCCCTACTTCCTCACTGACCTCAGTGCCTGCAGAGCTGTTTCTCTCACATAGTCTCACTCTTCTCTGATTGTAGTTGGATGCACAGGGGTTTTTTCACCTTTTTAAGCACATTGCTCCAGAGACACTACCACCATTGATGAGGGACTTAGCCTTGGCCAGCGGCACATCTGTCTTGGCTCTGTTGGACATGGGGGAAGCTTCTAGCAGCTTCTCTCAGAAGCCAACCCTGTAATTCCCAGCTACCAAAACTTTCCCACACAAACACAGTTCAGAAAATAGGAACCTGATACTACACACCCTCAAAAGTTACACTCGAGAGGCATTGTGCAGCTTTAGCTGATGCCATATTTCAGAGTGCATTGTACTGTATGTAGACTATTGCAAAGAATTCGGTGGCAGCCTGAACTGCCCACGTGACTGACTTTTGCTCTCCATTTGTTCTCACAGTAGTTTCGTAGGCTATTACAAGGTCAGATTCTCCTTCTCATACCAAGTAAGAAATAATTAGGCTTGCAAAACCATAAGGACAAATTTTGACTTGTCGTGGCAAACCTACACAATCTCAGGCAGAGTTCTTACAATGTGTTCTTTTGTGATGCACATCTGCAGATTCAGGGAACTGCCTCTACAGTCACATGAGAATATTTGATTTTATGCTGCAGCTCCTTCACTGCTACCTATGCTGACTTAACAAGTACCTGGGATGCAGCTCTGAATTTGGGGAAAACTTCATAATCTTGATCTGTGATATTCCTGATTTCTCATACTGCCAGGATGATGCAGAGTACTGCTAATCACAATGAACTTCCCTAATGTGCTGTAGGACTCCTAATGAAATTTTGTGTTGCTTTATACTGAATGCAAAAGAAAAGACCTTTTGGAAAATCCATTCTAAAAAGTCCTCCTGGTTTTATGATTTAGCAGATAATATATATGAGAGCCTAACTCCTAGAAACTGATCCCTCTGATTTCTTTTTTTTCCTGATATAATTTGTTTAAGACTCATATTAATGTTAGTTTGCTCAGATCACTGCAAATCTGCCACTGTTATTGTGTATCAGTCACTTGAAATGCCTCCAATTTCTCCATAGATGGCAGGTTTGCATATGCCAGCAAAATTTCAAACAGGATTTTTTCTAAACTGCGGCTTCAGAAAGATGCTGTGTCATGCAAAAAAAGTTGAAGGCTATATTGATAAGAATAAAATTTAGTTGTAGAGGAGAGCAAAGAAAAATTTACACTGTTTAAATATTGCAGCAATATCTGTATCCTCTCTGAGCACGTTATCATTATATATGAAAAAATACAACAACTATACATATATAGTAAATTTTAATTATTTCTGGCATACTAGCACCTTGGTACTAGTATGCCAGAAGTAATTAAAATGTGTGAAGTGTCCTAAGTTCTTATTTTAAAAAGTTAGGTTTCCACACACCCAGGCATGAATTAATTTCGTAAACAAGCACACTTGTAACCATGGAAGAGACATCCTGCCTACATCTTAAAACCCTGCAAATTATTCAAAGTCAAAGACTCTGCCTGGGTGAACTCATACATGGGGTCAGAGGGAGAAATTCTCACCTGCAAGAAATGTTAGGCAGAATTTCTTCTAAACTACCTGTAACTAACTGGGCTTCTGACTGTTCCTCAATGTTTATTTTCAGCTACTAATATACTATTTATTTTCTCATCTTCTGTGCATGAGTTACAATGGTGGAAGTGGGAAAATTTAAATTTTATCCATGGAAGCTTGAGGATCTCCCCACGCTCCCTGTAGGCTCCTCCAGCAAGGCTCACCACAAGCCATGCCTTGGCAGCTGGGACTGCCCTCTCAAAATAGACAGAAAACACTAATTTATCTTAATTTAGAAACTAATCAAATGTCCTCTTGTATGGTATTGATTTCCATGTAGTCAATGGACACTCTGTGTCTTTGAGATGTGGCTCAGAAACTCAAGTGGGGAGAGAAAAGAGGAGCTCTGCAGAGAGAGAGGAAACACATCCATGCCCGTGCACTCCCTGAGCTCTGCCATTCACCTGCACCAAATATCTTGTCCTTCTTTTCCCAGGCAGTTGAGGAGTCAAGCAAAGATCAAAATGAAATGTGTGGGGGGGTTATTCCTTGTACATATAATAAAAGGATTTTCCTCTCTTAAAAATTACTGTATCCATCTTCACAGTGAAAGAATTGCTTTGAGACTTAAAAATCCAGTTAGCTAAGGACAGAGAAATTATACAGCCATAGATGTGGCTGGATGAGAAGCAATGGCAGTGCAAGGTGATGTTCAGCATCCTGGTGAAAGAAATCCTCTAGTTAGCTTGTGCTTGCAGTTAAATAATTGGGAGCAGTTATAATCTTAAGTATGGTTAAATAATAAGCAAGCTTGTAAAATCACAATGTAAAATATGATGTTATTTTATGAAGTGTTGTAACATATGGCTCTGAATACATAGAATCAGATTTGCAATGCATATACACGTACAGAAAACACACAGGAGCATATTATTCAACATGCACATGGAATGATTCCCAGTCAGCTGCCTCCATTAGACTTCATTAATTCAGGATCCTGCTGAAATTATACAATGTTCATCAGATTAGAAAGAGAAAAATAAACATTCTTATTTGCTTGATTTTTTTTAGGTGTAGGGTGTCAGTTACTTTGCTGGTACAGGCTTTCAGTCATAACAATTATTTTTCCAGGAAAATTTTCCTTTGTTTTAGAAGTTTATAATTTGGGTCTTAAAAATAAGTAATTTCATGCTTCAGGTGCAACAATATATTGAGACATCTCATCCTCTCCTCACAAAGAGAGATGAGCTATTAGCAGACCTGGTGCACCCAATATACACTCAAAGTCTATTCCTGCAAAGTTGCAAGAACTTCTCTGCTATCATTAGATTTTGACTTAAAACTTAGAATTCATTCATTTCTGCTGAAGATTACTGACAATATTAGAATGGATGGCAAACGTCTCACAAGAAATATTTTTTGTGCAAACCTCAGCATTAGTTTACTCAGTTACCCCATCTTTGATATGACACCGCTGGCAATTCATATGAAAAGTAAAGCCACAGCCTTTGCCTGTGTACTCACAGTAATTTTCCTGACCAAAATTATTAATAACATTTTATTATCTGTGAAAATAAACTTTAAAGTCAGACTAGATGTATTTTCCATTCATAGTGATTATCATAAAATATTTTTATACAGGAAAGTAAATCAGCCATTTCTACAACAAAGAAGTAAACCCACACTTCTTCAAGTACATTTTCCCTTTGCCTCCAATTTTGCCTGAATCAAGTTTCCTTAAAAAATACAAATATCATTTTCCTTTCAAGCTGTCAAAAATAATATGCATATGAATAAACAGGTGCAAACAATGCACAATCCACCTAGTAGCTGATAACTGTGGCATCACATAATTATATCACTTGATGGGAATAAAAGTTATTTTGGCAGTGTCACCCTTCCTGATGCTTAATGTGATGAAGAAAGAAAAAAACAGCAAAGCTCTTAATTTGTTTCTGTGTTTCTGTGTTTATATATATATATATATATATATATGTATGTGTGTGTGTGTGTGTGTGTAGTATGCATATAAATATATATAATTTGTTGCATGGATGAGAAAGTGTAAGGTGTCTCCTCTCCTTTCAAATTAAAAGAACATTTTATGAAACAAAGATCTGTGAAATAAAGGAATTGAATTAAGTGTGAATAATCTGGTACAGGACATTGGTTCCAACACTGCTGGCAGATTGCTTCAAGCAGAAACAAGCAAGCAGTTGGTTATGCTGACATTCTTCCTCTAATGTGACTCCTTGTCTGCCTGTTTGCTTTTGGCTGTGTAGAGCTCAGAGCACAGCAGTGACAATCAGGACAATGTGTCCTCTGTAAGCCCAAAAAAATAAACTTAATTTCACTTTAACTTAATCATGTATTTAACATACTGGTTTGCACTACATTTCTAAAAAAATAAGGCCTCTAAAGTTGCTAGGTCACTACATGAAAAGTAACTTCCTGCCTTTTTTCAGCTTTCATGAAACTTCACAAATAACCTGTCAAGGTGACATTGTGGGTATTTCCCTCACCACATCTAGGTGGTATAAAATACCAATCAAGTTGCTAATATGTTGGATCTGTCATCACCAGCTTCAAACCCACTGTCAGCAACAAGAAAGGTAACATAGTCACTGTGAGACTGCAGATTTAGTAACCTCTGTGTTTTCTTGTACACCACAAGGAATCTGCTACAAAGATGTCATTGCTACATTTTTTTTTTCTTTTTCCTTTTTTTTAAGAACATCATCAATCTTATGTATCAAAAGAGTATCTTCTATGGACAGTCTTAGTTGAGACAATTCCTACACTAAAAGAAGGGATAGCTATACTACTAGTTCCATATACTGGGAATTTATTTTGGTCTATTTAGTTGACAAACGTTTGCACAAATTTTCCTGAGCAAACCAAGTAATTCTGGCTTTTGCAGAGTCTGATGCAACTTTGAAGGTGAGCAGTCTATGATGGAAGACCTAACTCATCTCAGTCTCCATAATGCCACCGATCTGGAGACAAGCCTAACAGCAGCATCAAGTAGGAACCTAAAGAGAACAATTATATTAGTAAAGGCACCATGGGCTCAGTACCTGCAAAGCTTCTTCACTACTACTACACTACTACTACTACTAAAAAAAAAAAAAAATGAACAAAAGTTAAAGAGCCTTACACTGGATACACTAAATCTTCAAAGTCTCGTTTTATCTTTAGGAAAGCTGCAAGACAAGTTATCAGTTGTTCTACCTGATCCTTTCCTTAGATGTTTTTGAGAAGCTTTCTTTGGACTGCCAGCTCTATGTTTTCAAACAATGCTTCTCATGGAGCATTTCACCCAGAACCACTTTTGGTCTTTTCAAACAATTTTTGAAAATCCTCTGCTAGTTTTGGAGCTTAGAGCTAATTTTCCACTGTTCAGGGTAGATGGTGAGGTGTTAACTTCCAAAGTTAGTGTATCTACTGAACAAAGGTTCTTAACCTGGGATGTACAAGTCATGCATTCTTTCCAGCAGAGCAGAGCATTGGCTCTGCCTGCTCTACCTGCTTCCCTTTCTCTCCTCATATCAAGAGTTTGACTCTAGCTGTTTTCCTTAGATGGCAATGCAGTTCTGTCTACATTACTGAGAAATCTTGATCTGCTTTTGCAGTGTATTTTGTAAAGTCAAGTCAGAAAGCCTTACAAAATCTTTGACTAACCATTGTGAGCTGTGGGCATGGATCCAGAAATGTTCTAAACTTCACTGGCTTTAGCACAAAGCCACAGGTGAAAAATGCAGTAAAATTCTGAAATGTTTTTCAGCATCTTATGATGTCAATTGGCAAGTGCCTCAGTAAATAGTCAAAGCTATGCAATATTATAGGATGAACTTGGAAGATTTTCCAAGCTACTGAGATCACTTTGGACTATTTATGCCATATAAAGTGAATTTGCAGAACACTACCATGCACAGGTTTGAAATTCAGAAACATGCTGTTATTTGAGTTTTGTAAGTTGTGAACAAGATAGTGCAGTAGATAAACTAGTGGCCTAATCAAGGCTGGGAGCTTTTGTGTCAGCTTTTGTTGATTCAAGAAATCTAGCATACAGAGCAATAACCCTCTCTTTGCTTTAGTAGATCTTGGAAATGCATATTTATTATTCCCCTAAACCCATAGTTGTAAGAGAATTAATAGCTAGGATATGACTAAACTGATCTGTACAGCATAGCAGGGAGATAAGGCTTTAGGAATAAAAAATAAGCCCCCTGTTAATGTTAGGAAAACTATGAAACCCTTTACTGATATCACAGAAGTCATTAAACTAGGCATTTTACAAGTATTCCTACTTTATTTTTTCCCTCATAGTAATGCCAAACAACACAGGTTATATTGCTGCCTTTGCTGAGAGTTCAACATCTTCTATGTTCCAACTAATGACTGTGGTAAAAGTCACACTTCAGGGTGTAAATTAATCACTGGCATTTAGAAACTGAGAGCCAATCAATAAAAACTTGTAGCACTGCCTTCCTTAACAAATTTCTTTCTAAATACACTTCAGCTATTTTGGGTGGTTATTATGAAAGTTTTTACTTAACACTTGAGGCTTCTATTTACCCCAGACCTTGCCAGTGCCCTAAGTGCATTGCCCTCCCAGGGATGCAGCTGGAGGGTGAAGGTGTGGGTCCTGAGCCCAAGGCCAGCTCCCTTGCTGGCAGCAGGAGCTTGGAGCAGCTTCTTGTTCCTGCTCTGGTCCAGCCCCACTCCCAGGGCTTTCTGGCTTGGCCTTGGAGCTGTCTGAGCCCGGCAGACTGGCTGGGCTGGTCACTGTCTCCAGACCCAGTCCAGCCCTAACGTGCTGCTCAGCATCCCGGTCCTTTCTGGCTGAGGTCTGGGTGCCTGCCAGCCCTGCTGCCTCTCTGGACTCCCTCCTGGCTTAGCTGGAGCAGCAGCCAGCCCTCACAGCCCCTGTGGTACTGGCTGCCTCCTCGGATCTGACAAAGCTGACAATTCTATAGAAAGCCTTCATGGAAATTAGTGGAAGGCAGGAACTCTGTTACCTTTCTGGAGCACATCCTGAAAAGCCTACAGCTTAATTTATACTTCCATTATTTTTAATATTTTAATTATTAAAAGTTTGAAACACCTTAATTTTTCTGGCAAAAATGTCTAACTTCAGGTAATAAAAAGACTGTTCCTCGAGATAGTAGTTAATAATCCCACTTCAGCAGAGAGAAGCCCATTGCACAAGACTCTGCTTTGTGGCACCAGGGAAACGGGGTGGCTCATCTCTGTCTGACATGCATTTCACACTGCACACCAGCTTGTGATTCTGTTTTATTCTAGATAGTTCTAGAAAGATATTTTATACATGAGCCAAATTGAAATGTCCAGATCATGTCTCTGCTCATGCAGTGGTTTTCTGGAATCTGGACTGCATCACCAAGAAATAGCTTTCTGAGGCTGTCTCACACAACCAAAGGGAAACAGGATGGAAAGAAATTTCTCGTGAATGACAACACAAACCAACCTGGCATGCACCCAGTAGAGACAGCAAAACTGATCTTCTAGCTCAGCTTCAGAGTATACACTTGTCCCACCTTTTTGCCTGGTTCTTCAGGCCAGAGACCCCCCTACAAGTTGTGTTACCTATGTCACTGTGCTCCTCTCCATTGTGGTGACCTGGAATTCAGGTCCCTCTGAGCAAAACATTAGGAATTGTAATCACTGTAGAGATATGGACTCCTTTAGAGGGAGACTGAGGCCACTTCCAGATTCTAGGCTCCTGTATAAGTATCTCTGCTGGCCTAAAGAGTCCCACACTGAGAAGGACGACTTGGGCACTTCAAAATCTCAACATTCACTTTCCAGGTCAGGTTTCTAGGTTGCCAACAGAATGTGCAGGGAATTGTACATGATAGTCTTGTAGAAATTAGTTATTGAAAGCTCTGATAAAAGGAGATTTGATTCAGACATAACTCAAGGAACTAGGTATCTTCAATACATTATATTTCCTAGTGAGGTTTCAGGGATTTTAATTCTTTTATTTGTGACTGAAAGACCTGCCATTACCAAGAATCAAGGCCATACATTTATCTTCCTTGTTAAAAAGATCCTTAAAATAAGCACAGACGTAAATTACCATGTCACCTGCTGCAGAATTCTGTGACTGAAACGTGGAAATTTTGAAAATATCTAGTGGAAAGGATCAACAGCAAGAAAAGATGAGCATTTTTGGTCTTCTGGCTGCTAGGTTCAAAAGATACAGGACTCTAGCAGTGAATTCCGTGCTTGTTAAGTATAAGAAGGAAGAAAAAAGAAACCTTTCCCTCTCATAAATGTTAAAAGGAAAAGATATGAACCTTTGCATTCAAAAGATATTTGCTTGCGTGTGCCTTCTACAATATAGTATCCTTCTCATGCCTTATACTATATAGGATATTTTTGTAGGGTTATTTTTAAATATGATCTGCTTGAAGGCAATGTGCTCAGCCCCTGGGTGGGAAATATGCTTCATTTAAGTCAACAGCAATGTGTACTGCTGATTAAAATACAAGTGCTGATGGCCTTCACAGGGAGTCTCATCCATCAAGTCTTATTTAAGAAGTTGGTAGAGAAAATGATGGTGGAAGGAGGGGAAGGATGGTGGACAGTGCTCAGTGAAACATGGAACAACAACAGCAACAACAGAAAATCATGAATTCTCTGTTTAATGTTCTACCAGTGTGGAAAACTGGCTTAGAAAAGAGAATTTCAAACTGTTTGATGGTTGCGTGTCCTGGGAATTCAAATGAACTTTGCCATCACTGCCAGTTTCATAAAAGAAAGAAGTCTCCAGCAAGGCACAGATGGTAATTCTGAATGAACAGATGATTATGCCAAGAGAATATTATGCTTGAAAACACATTTTATTGATATATGAGTAAAGCTGTTAGAAGGACATCTATGGAAAACAGGACCTAGCTCTTTGTGGAACACCTGATTACAGTAAGAAATTGGGGAGTGGCTAAAGGCTATTTCATGAATTCTTCAGTCCTGCTTACTGGGAATTAATTGGAAAATTATCCAAAAATACTGATGATTAAAATGGTACCATGATTTATGAGATCCACAAAAAGATGTGTAAACAGCACCAATTAGATATTAAGCTGTATTTATCTAAACTGCAAAGAGATTATGGAATAGTTATTGGATTTCCAAAGAGAGAGGCCAAATCCTCCATTGACTCTGAGTCTAAATTAATTTCATTGAAGCAAAAAGAGTTGTGCCCATTGACGTTTATGGATTCACAAGCCCAAACATATGCCCCTGGTTGTGCTGTAAGTTAATTGGTTTACAGTTGCTAAATGCATTGTCTCACTTAGAGTTATTTCCAATTACACCTGTTATTTCTAAATCCCCAGCCAAGGTGGGTTTCCTGACTTCAGTGGAATTGCTGTGACTGTAAACCAGTCTGATATGATAAGGCATAAGAATAGGAGTGCATAATTTCTGCAAAATGTTGATTTTACAATTCATGTGACTATTATTAAGTGAAGGCTGGAATCAACATATTTGAATTCCAAGTCAGTTTTAAACCCAAAGTTGCACCCTTGAGGTCAATAGGCTCTTTCCTGTGACTTCAAGAAGGTTAATGTAAGGGAAGAAATCCATCACATGAGATTTTTCTCAAGGTGAAAAATACCCAGCAGAATGTCTTTCAGGGACACTTCAGAGATGCAAGGCTCAGCTTTCTCCATACATTTTCTTGAGCATAGAAGGCAAGTCTCAAAGACACATCATGCTGGTGAAATAGTACAGTCTCTGTAGCTTGAAGAAAACTATATTCATCACCAACATGGAAATAAAAAATAATACATATCCCTCAGAAACATTTATCCCAGTGACAGTGACGAAAATATAGGAGGGATTTCCTAACTGATTTAAAAACTATTCACATTCAGTTACAACATAATGTATGAATTTTGGAATAACAAAAGTATTTGGATTAAATTGAGGGCAGGGGGGAGGAGAGGGAAGAGAAGGGGGCAGAAGCCAATAAAAGAGAGAAACATAGTCTTATAGGTTTCTTCTTCGATGTGAGACACATGTACATTTTAGTAAAGGAGCAGTTAGAAGGAAAAGAAGAGATTACAGGAATTCCTTCTTTCCACACGTTTTCCTGCTGCTGCTGCTGTAATTGAGGGGTTTGTGTCATTAAATAGAATCCATGGGTCAGATTATGAATCCATTTTTGTGGTGAAGTTTGATTTCAATGCCAATAAAGTCATATTAGTGCAAAGCAGTGAAACATCATCCACAAAGCCATTTGTATGTGTGAGATGAATACATTAACTTCCCAGCAGATGGCTGTGAATTCTTCCAGACAGAGCCTGTCTTGGGCTTTCAAGAACCATTTATCAAAAAGAACACTGAATCATCTTCAGTTCTGAAGTAATCACTCCAGGGAAGCAAGTGCTAAATGGTTTAAAGATCAGAGACAAATGGACTGCATTGTCAGCCCCAGGTGCAGTGGCCACTGGGCTGCACATCCCATCAACTGGGGCTTCATAGGCACCCATTACTTGCTGCTTTGTGATGCCAGTGATATAGAGCTTGAGTATTTCTTTAGAAACATTTCTTTGAATCTGTGGGGGAGAACATGTAAATTACATTTTGAATATCCAGAATGATTCAGTATCTCAATTTCTTATAATACTTCTGGATTCTGCCATTGTGAAGCAAGAAGTGACCAGCAGACTTTTAGAAAAAAGGAAATCTGCATTATGTAAACATGAAAAATATTTCCTAGATTTTTAAATCTAGAAATTTTTAAATAGGACACAGAAACCTATTTGGTAAAAGGGTTTTAGACTTCAGCTAAACAGATCCTGTGTAAAATTGATGGAATAATAGGATTAACATTTGTGGGTTTAGGACACCTTCCATTGAACGGTGTCAGTTCACCAACTTCACAAGGCTTCCCTTCAATCCCATGATGTAGCTAAACTCTACACTAGTGAAATATCTCCCACTCAAGCAGGACGAAGGCACACAGCACCTTGAGAGGTGAGTGCTGAAATTCAGGGAACAAATAGTGATATTCTTACTGGGGAATTAGTAATATTCTTACTGGCATGGAGTCATAACAGGATTTTCTGAGTGGCTGAGGTAATGCTATGTCTTACTTCTTAGCCATCCCATAGCAAACACACTGTGTGGGGAATGTATAATGAGCCATTAGAAAATTAGGAGCCTGTAAATATCTGGAGGGCACTGGTCATGTTTATTGGCTGTCATTAAGGAAAAGGGGGACAGCTGCTATAATAGAAAATGAAATGTCAGAATCTTTCAATCAATATATTCTACATTTAGGATGGGTATGCAGTCTGGAACAGACCAAAATGACAACTTCCTTTCCTAATCCTCATCAATCTCATATACAGTGCTCTGCTTACATATTTGGTGAATTACAGCAGACATCATGCCATAATGTGCTACAAATGTTAAAAGGGCAAGTGATGGGTGTACTTTATTGGTCATGTGTATAAATGTTCAATTATACTCTGTCAAGCGTAAATATTAGAAAACATTAGACAAAAATAATCTAAGAATGGCATTACCAGAGAAGAGTGCAAATCCATACATTCAGAAATGTGCATTGTTCTACCAGATGGACATGTCAGGACAGTTAGCATTCAGATAATTACAAAAATCCCAGCCCTTCCCAGGTTCTCCTTTGCCTGTGTTCAGGTCCACGGCATCAGCTAGTGACAAGAGTAGAATTAGTCCTCATATATTTGAAAACAAGGAAATGGAAATTCAGGGGAATTTTCCAACAGATAATAACATCAATTTATGCTATTATCAGATAATAGCATAAATTTCCTTTTTAAGCGTAGTTTACTCTTCATATTTCTGTAGACAATTAATGCATACTTTTGTATTTTTTAAATTGGATTATTTTTGACAGAAAATGTTTGTCAAGATTTGACTATGATGGTTCCAAACCCAAAAGAATGCACCAGGATTTGAATAGCTCCCACTGAAGGAAATATGACTGAACGTTCAAATAGCCACTAGAAGAAAATATAAGAAATTGAAAAGTTCTGCTAATCCCGAGGAATTATACCCTAATGAAGCAACAAAAACAAAGTTCAAGATGGGCAAAAGGACTAAGTTCATTTTCACACAGAGTTTTGTAAGTACAATTGTTCTATGCAGAAGGCACTTAATGATTATCTGTTTAGCTGTTTCAATGGAAAAATGTACAGAATCTAAGGCCAGATTTTTTAAAATAAAAGTGCGAATTAAAACCTTCATATTAATTTCTTGACCATTCATGTCTCTTCACTAGTCTGGAGGAAACAAGACAAAACTTCTTCAATTTATATAATATTGTCAGAGAAATTGTAAGCACAAAAGTCTGACCCTTCATCTAAAGGAGTGAAAGTATGCAGAACCACTTCAAAGCAGAGACAGAGCAAATGAAATCTTTGTCTCCTCACTTAGTGGAGAGGAAAACAAGTTTGTATCCCCTCATAAGCTTCTTCTTTCCTATCATGAAGCAAGAAGATTAAGTTTTCTTCCCATGTAGTTTCTGTTCTATGAGTGGAGTATTTGCGAAAATGTCTCAGCACTTTAATTAGAGAAATTTTTTATTTCTTTGCCTTCATCTTTTCACCCTTCCAAAAAAATTATGTTGGAGACAAGAGGAGATTGGACAGTTGGATTATCAGGCCAAGCTTTGGTTGTTCTCAGGTCCTACTTAGCTCATGTGGTGCTGATTGACTGCACTTCTAAGGGTGTCAGAAATCAGGAAGACTTGTAGGACCAAGGTCTGCTTTATGTGGGAAACTCAGTAAGTCCAATGGATCTGGGTATTTTTGGCTGGATTCTATTTGACTAGGATGACATCTATGAGATAGGAAACCTATCAATTAACACATTAGCCCCTTAGAAAATCAACACAGCTTAAATTAGGTGGGAACCATGCTGATTATTACCCTTGGATTGCCTATTTGTCTTCTCTCAACTGCTAATCAATAAAATGGACATTGATTTTTTAAATTCTGGTCTCTAAAACCAAACAATATTAAAAAAAAAAAGCCTTGTCCAAAAATCCAGAGTAAAATCCAAGTTTCTGATTTCTCTTTAAGCAATAAAATTATTTATTTAAATGTTGAATAAAGCAAAACATCTTTAGAATTAAAATGCAAAAGATTAAAATTATGTGTTTGGAGAGAATGAAGCTGTGACTGGCATTAGAATGAGACTGCCAGTATCTTCTCCATAAAACAAGGAAGATGGGTGATGCATGTTGTTTGTTCAGTTTACAGCAACCTAAGTATTAAAGTATTCATTTGGTATTAGAAATCTGTTAGGCAGTGGACTGGAGAGCTGGGTTTGTAACTTCCCATGCATACTTCCTGAATGTTATCAGCAACCCCCTTAATTTATCCTAAGCACTGGATTTCTTCTGTGCAAGGAATAGGTTACAAAGGTTCTCAGATAACTTGGTGGTTGTGGATTGTGTTTTTACCATCAATGACATTTTATTTACACTGCATTGTGGAAATATAACAAATGCTGTTCTTAAGAGAGTAATGATATGCTGATTATGCTGCAAATATTTGTGATTAGAAAACTAACATCAACTGAGACAAGAAAAATTGGAAAATATATAACACTAATATGTAGTTCTCATGTAAAATCAGGGGTCTTGTTTTGGATTAAATGACCAATTAGAAAGGATGGTTTGCCTAATTTGTCTGCTAGGCCAGGACTTTTGGCAAGACAAATAATAAAGCAAAAGCATTGAGGGAAATCTGTTAACGATTTGTGACATTCATCCTCTACAGAGGATCATGTATTAGTGATTGAAAATGAAAATTGAACATAAAAAAACACCAAAGCAACATTTTTAGGAGAAAAATCACCCCAAAGACATATCTGGACACATACAAACACATTTATATAACTGAAACATTACTGGCAGGGTAATATATTGGAAATATCAGTAAAGTTCTGGAAAGAAACAGTAAAATTTAGGTCCTGAAAAAAAAATATTATGGTCATATCTTAGCCTTGAACCAGTTGAAGTGGTAGAAAAATTGTAATCCCTTCTCTAGTGAACTCAAAATATAATTATACATGAATAATCAAAGATAATCAACCACAAAACTTACTTCTATAGGGAGCTGTTCAGAAAGTTGTAGATTCTTAAACAAAAACAGAATTCAAGGTAGCTGTACTGAAACAATTACCTCTTCTTTTCATCTTTTAAAACCACATTTCTATAAAGGTCATATGTTCACATCTATTTTGTTTGAATAGTTAATTTTATTTGAAAATACAGGATATTAAACTGTAATGTTTTTTATATGTTCTGTGCCTTGTTGGTTGTTCTGCCTGGTATAAATGCTTCAGAGCTGACATCTTCTTAAGAAAATGAGCTGGAATGTTTTGGGTTTTTCTTTTTTTAGTGAATCAACAAAAATTTTTTTCATCTATTGCAAACACAGGGGAGTTTATTAGTATTTTTAAGTGTTGTATGTATATCACTGACTTATGTTTGACTTTCCCTTCTGAAAGGAGACATTAGGTGAAACATCTTGTCATTTACAAGTCCCCTCAGTTATGGAATTCCCTGAAACAGAATAGAACCCACAATGCTGGTATTTGCAGCATTGTTTTTGAGAATAGAGCAGCATCTTAAAGGATCTGCTGCCCAGCAAGTCAGAGGATGGAGCTGTCATTCCTGCTTTCCTATTCAAATACATCTCTGTTTGGAATTGTCAGCTAATGATCAAATAATTTTACTGTGAAGTCACCCCACTGACACTGCCAAAATCACTTTTCAGAGTTTTTTGTAGGAAGCCTACTGAATGCAAAACCAGAAAAGGTATTTCTGTGAGGCAGTCAGGAATGCCTGGTACAATCTGCAGGTGCTATTCAGTCCTGTAGCTGTGAGGGGAAGGGCAGCAAGGAGGGCAGGAAAACCATTTTCTTGGAGTTCTATGTGTCTTGGAGCTCTTGGGTTATTGTCAGTATTTCTGCTGCTAGTGGAAACAGCCAAGTCACAAGCAACAAGTAGAAACTATGCACTTCATGTAGGAGAATATAGGAAGTTTTTTTCAGGGACAAAGTTTCTAATAAAATTCTATCTACCTATCTAGATTTCAGGAACTGAAATTTCAGCCCTGAAATTCCAGGGATGGGCTGGGCCCTAACAGACAGAAAGGAAGAAGAAGGTTTCATCTTTCTGAGTACAGTAAGACAAATATAGTTAAATGGTTCATTTGCAGTAAAAACAATGGTCCTATTGTTCACCCCGGAGAAGACACTGTGGAGATCTTAGAGCACCTTCCAGTACCTATAGAGGGCCTCAAGGGAGCTGGAGAGGCACTTTTTCCAAGGGTTTGTTGTGACAGGACAAGAGGTAATGGCTTTAAACTGAACGAGGGTAGGTTAAAGTGGAAATTGAGAAGAAATTCTTTACTGTGAGTGTGATGAGGCACAGGAACAAACTGCCCAGAGAAGTAGTGAATACCTCACCCCTGGAAGTGTTCAAGACCAGGTTGGATGGGGCTCTGAACAACCTGGTCTAGTGGAAGGTGTCTCTGCCTGTGGCAGGGGGTTTGGAACTGGATGATCTTTAAAATCCCTTCTAACCCAAACTATTCCCTGATTCCATCCCACTGTATGCAACTGGGAAATCAGAAAGCATGTTGGACACACAGAATAATTTTCACAGCTACCAATAAGATGATGTGTGAAAATACAGATTTTAGGATTTGAGGAGTGTAAGTTCCAGGATAGAAGACATGCCTTAGTGCTGATCCTGAAGCTTAACAACAGCACTATTAAATATTGAAGAGTAAAAGAAATCTCACTGGATTTTGCTTTGTGGAATTCAATGGTAGAATAAGTTTGAAGTTTTCAAAAATGAATCCTGAGCTGCTTCTCAGAAATGCCAGTATCTCAGTTCCGGGCAAAAATTTTTAATTGGGGGAAAAAAAATTAAACAGACAGCTAATGACAACAAAATCTAGAACTGTTTAGTGCAGACTTGTGCTCATTACCATTTCCTGAAATGTTTATACAGTCTTAAAAAGTGGTGAATCAAGCCTTGAAGTGACCTGGGGAAGTAAGCTGACACTGACACATAAGGATTGGTTGCTCTGTCTTCAAGCAAATCTTTCACTGTTTTTGTTCTCTGTTAACAATGAAAGGCTATACAGAACTATGACTCTGACTCATGGATAAATTATGCCATTTTGAAATAGGAATAATAGTACTTCAGTGATAATGACAGCAATACTGAAGTAAATAAAATATTGACTCAAACTTCAGAAAAGTTAGTAAAGCACAATATAGTCCTTCTTAAACCAAAACTAGAAATAAATTGACAACTGTATCTTTATTTTTCTATATATGGCAAAATACAGATCTTTTGAAGGAGATTATGCTCTTCACTTCATTGCTTCCCTGGTAAATTTGTTAAGTGAAGTATTTTATATTTTCCTATTTTTCTTCCTTGGCCAGTATTAGTTACTGTGCCATATAATCAGCTGCATATGAGCAATTTTCATTAATGAAAGCAGTGATGAACTCAGTGCATTGAAATTAACTATATGGGAAAAAATACTGATACTCCCAAGCTGTGTCTGTGATCTCCATTGAATGTCCAGATATTACTTAAAAGAAGTAACTGAAAAGATCAGACATAGCAGTTCTGTGAACTCATGACAGATCCTCACTAAGACTTGTGGCTGACTCAAGGGCATTCTTACTAATTAGTCTGATGAGGATTTTAATATTTTTTGTGCTTTTTTTGAAGATGAGAGGCATTAATCATCAAGCCAGATGACCTGTTTTTGTTAAAGAGGTAATATGACTAATGTACATTTCAAACCAAAAAAGATAAAGAAAATGACAATAACTATCTAAAGACAAAAGAGGAAAATTAAATTTGGGTGTGAAGCAGGCCAGAAATACTCAAATTTACCAGCCTGAATTTTTAAAATAACTTTGAAGCATTAGTTGACTCCCCTTGAGGTCCAAGTACACAAGTAAGCATGAGAGAACTGGAGGTGATATCTTGATCTCTTTTAAGTCAGAGTTTCAGTCCAAACATTTTTCCAGATCCTAAATGATGAGCCGTAGTTATTAACAGTCCTGTAATTCTTTCCTCTAAAGACTGTAAATATTTTCAATTACTGTAAAGCAAAGATAATATTTGACTAATGTGAAGCTTTCCACATTGGTTTAAGTCATTTATTTGAACTGAAGAAAATAGAGCTGGGAGAAACTGTGGAAAGATATTCAATCCGTCTTTGTACTCCACTTATACCTTGTCTGGGGTACTTGCCAGATCTACCCAAATAATTGCTGATGTTGACATTTTGTACTGTTTACATGAGCTTAAAAACCTTAAAAAAACCCTTCAAGTATTTTAATTTAAGAACTGTGAGTATTTCTAGTCCCATCTCTTTACATGATAAGTTGCACTTAACTGTATCTTTAAGCAAAATCCAAGTTGGGAATTGTGTAGGCAAATATGCTTATACATCTTATTCCAGCTACTGGAAATAGAGGATTTCCAGATCAAGGCACTCAAGACCCTGCAAAGATGAAGAATGGAATAATTAAAGATAAATGTCTCATAAATACTTTAAAATATTTATTTTGGAAATTACAGGGAGGGGCATGGTGTTTGGTGGTTGGTTGCAACAAGTAGGGAAACTAACTGCATTGAACAGCATAATGATAGAAAAAATATCCATGCCTCTAGGGAGTTGGATTTATCACTTTGTACATCATTTAAAACATGCTGAAATGAGGCTATGAAATCAGAACATACCCTTAACACAGGATGGAAAATAAGTGAGTCAGTACACTTTGAAGATTTGTGAATTCCTTCAGTGTTCCTGCCTTGGCTTACTGGGTATCATTAGGTTGTCCAGGCAAAGTGTGCATTGTCATTTGAGATGCCACAGGTACCTTTCCTGTCTGCCTCTTATGTCTTCTGCAGCGTAGGGGTCTGCTGTGCCAGCTCCAGTGCAATTTCTGCCAGCCCCATGTAGATACCTTGGAAAGCCTGCAGCATCCCAAATGGCTGCAGTCTGAATCCCACCAGCTGTGCTCAGTAGTAGCTGTAAACCACAACTCATTCTACAATGGTGACAAAATGTCCAGAGACTGCCACTGGGACAGAGTGGTGAGAGAGCAATTAAGCCCTTTTGCAGGGTAGGAGATGTCTCACATTTGCCTTGGATCTTGTCAAAATTCTGGCAGCTGGGGAGCACACTTTTATTAGTGTGCTATGAGCAGTCCCCAGCATTAATGAGTCAGTGAATTGTTCAGCTTCAAAAATATTACAAATCCAGGCCAGAGTCTGCCAATGCATATGGTACTGCCTAGAAAGAGTCTAATCAAAGCTGAAGTTTTATGGACTCTGATCATGAATGTGAGAAGAGAGGGAAAAGTCAGCATTCCTATGAAACCTTTGAATCTGAATACCAAAGGTAGCCCCCCCCCCCCTGCAGATTGGAAAGGTATATTACTATTGTTTTGCTAGAGGACTCTTTAAACTAATATTTTGTTTCACTGGGATTGGCTGAGTAAGGCCTTTGATCCTAAAATATCATAACTAATGTACCCTTTCCAAATGCTAAGGTTTATTCAATGAAAAAAAAGAAAGGGAAAGACAAACACACTCAGGACAGTCATGGCTATCAGGAGCAGATTCATAGTTTACTGACTGTCTTTAATATAAAAATTCTCTGAGGCTTATAGCCAAAGCTGAAAATATTTGTCATCACTGCAGTGGTAATAGAACAAAGTACTAGAGAAGACAGATCCTAATGTCTGCTGAGCCTTAATCTAGTGAAGTGACCCACACAAGGAAATTTTTTCAAAGGTTAGGCAAATGTGCTCAGATCTGTGTGATTCAGCTCATGGACCTGAAATCACACCCTGGGTAAGTACAGTAAGCCAAATATTTAGGACACTAAACTGTGCAACAGTCTCAGATAAGTTGCTTTTTCTCTTATGTTTATTTATTGCAACCCACCACCAATATTTGCACCCTCTAAAAGAGGTCTTAACTTATAAGATAGAACCTCTCACTTTCTCTCCTTTATCCCTATCTTCTGTCCTGCCCCTGGTGTAATAAGTAATTTTGTTTTTAATACAAAACAATGCAGGTTGAACAGGTAAAAGAAAAGATGGTCCTCCTTAGCACAGCCAATTCTCTTGGGCTATGGGGAACAGAGGCTCAAATGCTGTCTCTGAAAGTGATATAATTGTAGTTAAACTTATCACTAGGAGGTATATGTGATTGGGCTTTAATGGAATTTAACATAGTTAAATGAATGTCTAGTTTGAGAAAGTTTCAACTCAAGTTCCAACTTAAGCCATGACTCTAAGGTGATGTTAGGTGCAGTAACATTTTTGACAGCCTGAATGTCAGTTAACATACAAATGAAAAAAAGTAAATGAAAGGCTGCAGTACAAGATGTCTGAGTTATGAGGAATGGGTAAAAACAGCAGAAGATTCAGAATAAGCCAGAAGAAGAGATGTTAAGAATTCTGAACAAATTTTATCATTTAGGGTATGTGTAAAGTGATGCTTACTGACTTGCAAAAATCTTTAATGAATATAGAACATATTAGTAGGAATATATCTGGAAACTAAAAAAAATGTGGGTTTTTAGGACAGGATAATCAACAAAAAGTAATTCTGTTTTTGAACCACGCTGTTTCAAAAGTTTGTGTCTTCCTGAGCCTATAATTCATAATGATAGACAGTGAATGCACAACTTACAAGGAGATATCATAAACAATATGTCAAGTCTAAATGAAGCTTTATGCATGCTCAGAAATACCTTGAGTGTTAGAGCATTTTGAATAAGCTCAGCTGCTAGAGCAATATTGCTCCAATCAGTGCTGTGCCATCCCACTGCACACCATAGCAACACTTAGGGTAAGTTATACAAATGCAAAAGGAATGCAGAAAGAGAGCTGAAAGTTCCTAATTCATAAGACAAGAGTAATTTAAGAAACAAGGTTTTGTTTGGGATGTAGAATGATCCCTACAGAGGAAAGACCATTTCCCTGTTGGCATGCTCCAAGCTCTGTTTGCAAATAGATAATAACTGTAGAGTACTTTCAGTTCAGTGCTGAAGACTTGAAGACTGCCATTTCAGAAGGCTTTTGGGAGTAACCTTTTCTCACTTTGATCCCTCTGAATCCCTTCTATCCTTTTCTATTTGATCTGCCTTAGGCCTATATTTTTTTTAATAAGTGCTTAGGAACACATGAAGAGATGAATCACTTACAAGTACAGCTTTCAGTCAATACTCAGTAGGTAACTATGCTGGTTTCATGATGCTTGTCAATGGAGGTGATCTAATCCAGCCAATGCAATTCTAAAATGGAAAAGACTTTTTTTCTGAGCCATGAACTGTCTGATAACGAGAGAAGGGCAAAGAAATAGAGATTGATGGGTCAGCAAGAAATCCATCCTTTGAAATAATTGTCATCCAATTTTATGTCCTGAGTAATTTCAGTGATCACATATCAGCACTACCATTAGCACAACTGTTAGCACAAGGCAATAACACAATATTATAACTATATTGCTGTTTGGATGTGGGTTTGGTCCCATGGACATGAATGGTAAGCTTTCACTTACTTTTACACAAGCTAATTCAGGTTGTTAAACAGCCTTGAGCAATGTGTTTGCATTGGATTTATCTAACTTTATTTGCACATCTCTGTTTCCAATGCAATGCATGACTGGATGCATCTCCAGAGTGTACTTCATTTCATTCTGAGCTTATGTCTAAAAGAGGTAGGAGGAATCACCCACCCTCCATCCCCTGACTATAGTGAAGCCTTGATCACAGCCTTGACTTGCTACCTAACTTTTAGATTACTAAAGATGAATGATTTCTGTAAAATAAAAATCCAATTGCAACAGCATCACAGCCATGCCATTGTAACATTCATTTCTTCACACAGCACGTGCTGGTTTTGGCTGGCATAATGTCAGTTTTCTTCAAAGTAGCTGATATGGGCCTGTGGTTTGGATTTGTGCAGGAAACTGTATTGATAACTTAGGGATGTTTTTGTTGTTGCTGAACAGTGCTTGCACAGAGTCAAGACTCCTTCTTCTCATCCCATTCCCACAGCAGGGAGTTTGGGGGTGGATAAGAATTTGGAGACAGCTAACCCTGTCTGACCAAAGGGATATCCCAGATCATATCGCATCAGGCTCAGCATATTAATCTGGGGAAGAAGGAAGGGCAGATGTGCAAAGTACTGTTGTTTTTCTTCCCAAAACACCATTAAATGTGATGGAACCCTGCTTTTCTGGGAATGATTGGACACCTGCCAGCCCACGGGAAGCAGTGAATGCACACCTTGTTTTGCTTTAGTTATATGCAGTTTTTGCTTTATGTATTAAACTTTAACTTAACCCATGAGTTTTCTCACCTTTGCCCTTTCAGTTCTCTCCCACTAGGGGGGCTGTCAGCAAGCAGCTGTGTGGGGCTGAGTTGCCAGGTGGGGTAAACCACTACACAGTCAAAGACACAGATGAGCAATTTTCATATTCTCTTTGGTTTACTCAAGTTAAAAGAGACTAACAGAAATTATTTGATGTGGCAGAGAGAAAAAGTCTGTATTAGAAAAGCAACTAACAGTAAGACAAATGTATCACATTATGTATTTTTTTTTTTTGCCTACTAAGAGGAAGATTCATTGATTGGCTCCTGGTGGTAACAATTACATTAAGAGTATTTCTGATGATATGTAGTGTGAAGAGCTATGTCAGTACACCTCACTGGTAAAGTACATAATTACACTTGGTAAAACTCTGTAGAAAGGGAGAAGGCTGGTAATAAGTCAAGTTAGTAACTTTACATCAATATCATATCTCTAATTAACCACTGAATGACTTCCAAGCTCTGCAAATGGAGTCAACACTAAAGGGATCTCTCCATCTCCCATCATTTATTACCAGATAGAGGAAAAAAATGTATATCCCTGCAACTCTACAGTTGTGATAAAGGCCAAAGTAAAAGAGAACATAAAAAGGGGATACTAGAGGTTTGGTTGGGGTAGAAGAGTTGATCAATTTGTCTGTCAGACACAGGCCAAAGTAAAGTGCTGTGATCAAAAGGTGATATATGAGGGACTTCTGTCATAGATTGATAGATTCAAGTATAAATCTTTGAAATACAATCATAAATGTTTTATATATCTCTGGGACAAATATTTTCTTAGCTCTGAAATGAATATCAATTAAAGCACATGGAGGAGAGGAAGAGGGAGTGGGAAAGGGAGTGGTTCATCACAGAGGTGTAAACTGGTGGAGGATCTAATGACAGGACTATCACACTGTGCTTTGCTTTCTCCATCAAATCCTAAGAGGACAAAGCCAAGCCCAAAGTCTACAAGAGTCTATAGGAGCAGCAGCATCAAAAGCAAGTGGAGCTGCTTTTGATGTGTAACATTTACATTGTACATTTGTAAATGTGTGTTGTAGCTGTCAAACAGCTAACTCAGATTTTACAGTCAGTATCCAGAGAACTGGGTCTGGTATCTTTCTTGTGAATGCCCTATCCCTTGAACAAAGATCATGCTGGATGGGGTTTTGTGCCACCTGGTCTATTGGAAGTTACCCTTGCCCACTGCAGGGGGGTTGTGAATAGATGGTCTTTAATGGTCCCTTCCAACCCAAACCATTCTGTGGTTCCATGATTATGGCCCTGTTGGAGGTTTTAAATTGTTTTGGATGGTCAATAATTGAAAAATATGTGTCCTGTAGCCAAGAAAGGTGGGAAGAAAGGAAGGTAGAACCATTGTGTGGACTATTTTCTTCGCATTCTAAGGTATTTTTCATTAATACATATATGCATCATTACAGCATTAATTTTCATATTTTTATAAATGGAAATAATTTGTAATTTCTTCTTCAAGTAAATCACTACAATGAAGAGGGAGATTATGTTAGAAGCTGTCCTAGCCATGGAACCTACTGAAAGGAATGTACATCCCCTACCAGTCCAGAAAAATTTGAATGTGCCAAAAGAGAGAAACAGTGTAAAACCATGAGAGTTAAAATTAGTTTACTGCTAATAAATTTATCTTACCTTGCTGGTAATTAATAATAATAGCAAGGTAAACTAATAATAAATATCTTACCTTGCTGGTAGTTAGCTTACCTTGCTGGTAAGTGATTTTCTTGTTCTGATACAAGAACTTAACTCACCAATATGAGATGGGGGAAAAATGGCTACATTACAGTGAAAGTAAATAGTGTGCTTCCTTCGCTACTAGTATTTTTGACCTGTAAAATACATGGTCTCCTCAGCAGATGCACTCAACATCAGCCACAACTACTTTCCAATCCATGGTCCCATAACACAAACCAGTGTTAGTAGCAATACTTCTTTAAAACTTCCATTGCATATTTTTCCTCTCAGTAAACATCCTTTTTTTGATGTAACTTTATATCAAAAAAATACACTTTAGGGCCTTCGCTCAATATTCTAAAAATTTATCTGCAAATATTTTGGTTTTGGAACAGTACAAGAGTAACTTAAAGTCTCTGAAGTATAACTCTCTTTACCCAAGTCCCTAGGGATAAAAATGCTTAATACATGATCAAAATCAAGTTCTATTTTTTAAAGTGTGCATTCCACTTTTGATGTAATCTACAGAGAGAGCAGGCTTTTAGAAATGATGCAAGCTGACAATTGATGTCTAGCTTATTGACATTTAGAAGGGTAACTGTTTGCTGGCAGCTTGTCCTGAAGAAGTTTCCAAAGCCTCAGTCTACACATCACCCAAAGCTCTCACTGAAGGCCAATCTTCAAATGTCACTGTAGAACATAAACAGATAAAAGGTTATCCTAATTAAAGCTGTGATGAGATAGTTCAAGACTATTAGAAATAGGAAAATAACTATTACCAAAGTAGTCTAAATAAAATCTTTAGTAAGGGAGGAGGCTTTTGTTGCTGGTTTGTTATGTTGTTTTATTTTTAATTTGCAAAAAAAAAAAAATTAAGAAATACTATATATAAAAGAAACTTTTAATCAAGTCCATTCATTTTAAGGTGTATTAATTCTCATTTTAAATAGCTCTTTCTAAGCTTTTAGAAAAGGAATTTTCTTTTTATAAAATTTTGACAGGTCTTGCAGGAATAGCTGAGATAATGGGGAGCACCAGAAGAGGCTACATGAAAGGCCATGTGGAGGATTAAAACAGTGCCTAGAGGAGTACTTGCAGCCTCTCTCTTTATTCACTGCTGTGTTGAATCTTATTTTTGTGTGAAATAAAATCTTACTACTGTGTACAGAGACACATCTGCCTTATCAGTGCCATCTTGTCACAAATACTACTCCCTTTTCCAGCCCCCACAAACTGTGTGAAAGAAACTATTGTGTTATGATATGACGGTACTGTATAGGAGTTCTGCCAACTTGAAAATTCAACATATATCTAATGACATAAAGAGGCATGGCCTGAACAATAAGAAGCACTGGGGAAGATCCATCCTTAGTGAATCCACCATCCCTAGTGAATCCACCATCAACCTCAAGTTCCCCACTATGGACAATGACATTTGGCTGCTTTTCGCTTTGTGTCCGAGCAACTCTTCAGAAAGGAGGAAGGGAACATCCTTTATGAACCTATTGGGTTTTTTTTAATCTTATGTTTTTAAAATAAATCTTATGCAGAGCTATGAGAATCACTATAAATTCTGTACATCTATTCATGGCAGTCTCTCCTCTTCCCCCTCACTGCTCCCCAGTGATTTTCTGTAGGTCCCATTACACATTGTTGCACTGCCACCAAAGGGCTGCCATTGCATGAACTGAAGGTTTGGAGTTTTTGTTGTCATATAATTGACATGCTGGTGTTAGCCCTGAACAAGCCATTGGAGACATTAAGAAGTTCACAGGATAATGCCTAGCAACTCAAAAAGGGAACAAAGATGACAACACTCATTACGCCAAATTTTCACATGAGGGTAGTTGCTGTCAATCCCTCAGCATGACTGACTGGTGTAGCACCCACATTTAGATGGATTAGAAATGTAAATGTAAGTTGCTTTCTTTTCATATACCATGATCGGATGAAAAATTGTAATTAAAATACCAGGCAGGTCAGCAGTGCATAGACTAATTAATTCCTCATCACTACAGCCTCACCATGTGGTGACTCAACAAGAAATTCTTTCTGCACTACAGTCATTTCCCCCAAGGACAGTGCAAGAGCAGAACATTGCTCTGTGTTGAGTTGGAGAACAGGATGTAAATACATGTACAGTTTCTGCTGGTATTTTAGCTCTTGAACACATTTCTCAATGTATACCCTTGAACAGACTGGAAAAGTTACTTCTAAAGAGCAGAAGCTGAAAAAATAATTCCTGAAGTGACCTGGACTTAGGCTTCAAAATCTTCATGCTCCATCTTAGAGCTCTAGTTGCATTCTGTAGAGTGCAGTTAAGACAGACAGAGTGCCAGTTCCCAATCTTTGATTAATTCTTTTAAACATATCCACAGTGTAGGACAAACTGTCCTTCCCATTCTCAGCATATGATACTGTGAGAAAATACATCAATACTTACTTTCCCTGATCCACTCTGTCTGCATCCTTTCAAGACTTCCTCCTCCAGAATTATAATCCATATCCTGCCCCATGCATTTTCCCATTCTGTTTCCCCAGATGTGATTGAGATCTCCCAGATCTTTACCTCTCCTCCACAGAAGAATGCTGCAATGCTTTCTTCTTGCATTCCACAAACTCTACCAAAGTGCCAATGGTGCCCTTACCCTGCAGGCTGTTGATTACAGAGGTGCCTTGTGCCTCTTCAGCCTGCTGCTCTCTGATCCTCTGATGGTACTGCTGCTCTGTCTCTTCCCTTTGGAAAGCCTTCTTCTCTTGGTCACTCACCTGCAGCATCAAGGTGGGGAGGGCTCAGCGGCAGCAAGAGCACAGTGCCACTCTGTGGAGCCACCTCAAAACAAAGTTCTCTCAGTCTTCCTAAAAAGTACATACTCACAAAATCCTTCTTCATCTATATGGCATTAAGTAAGCATGAATATTACAGATTTGTAGCCATCTTGCTCTGCAGGTACTCAAACTGAAAACTGATTTCAGAATTTTGTCTTCCTGTTGAAAACTCTTCATCCTCTGCCCCAAAATGCAGACTTGTTTCAGATCTGTCAGCTATGTTTTTATGGACCTTTCTGTATCCTGTTTTGGATCCAGGATTCACAACCCTTTTTTGCCAAATATAGGTCTGCTGCCTACACAGCAAGAAAACATTTGGAGATGTGACATAAGAGTCAAGATTGGAAGGTGTTTAAAAAGACTATGAAATTATGAAGGGAAAATGCAGCCAACAAGACCTGCTCATGTAAATTGGTGCATCAGATTGTGCTGGATTAGACAGCCCACAATGAAGGTAAATTGCTCATCTACTAGTTTTTATTCCCATGTAAAGATAGAGTAAGTATAGCAGGAGGAATCCTGTGTTAAGCAGCCAATCTCACAATAAATGTAAGACAGCATTCCTGCACTTCTTATTTAGAAAAACTAAAAGAGGTAATGAGCTTATGTCAGTGATAAGTGTAGAAATGAGTGCAAAGCAGGTTTGCAGCATGGTTTCTCTGCAGAAACCATGCTGCATTACCATTGCCACAGTTTTAACTGGGTTTTGTGTATGTGTTTGTGTGTAGTTTCTTCTCAGAAGCTGGTCTAAAAATATTTACAACTGCTTCTGAAGAATAATTCAATTATTCATGGAACTCAGACTTTCATAAATTGTAATAACAGCTTAGGGACTGACTCCAAACCTGTTGAAAGCAGTGACTAGTTTACAACTAGTATCAAAAGGACCTGGATAAGCATAGAAAGATCCACTTTAAAATATATATTGCTACTGGTTTTATTAAACACTTCAAAAGAGGTAAAATCCTTCCCTTAATCCCCTACCAAACTGAAGTGACAACTATTTCATCCATTACATAGAAATTTATTGACATTTACGGGAGGGCAGAAAGGTGAATTTCAAAAAGCCACTCTTTTGCATGCCATTTCTCCTGTCAGATCAAAATAGCAAGAGGATGAGGTAGATCTACAGTGCTATTAAAAAGCTAGGTATAAAATAGATCAGTGAAATGGCAGAATAATTAATACGAACATTATCTGTACTTAATTTGGCTAGCCTAACACCTTAATAAATAATTCAAATTAATTTCTTCTTCAGTGATATTTATCAGGAAATATTTATTCTGCACATGCTAAAATCTCCCACCTACACAACTTCAGCTAAACTGATATCATGAATAAAAATATTCCATTCTCTCATAGAGGGTTAGCAACACAGCCTGTTATTAAGCTTGCCTGGCACTTTGCATTATAAGACTCTGCTTCCAATTACTTATAACTGTGTTAGACTCTCCTTCTCATGGTTGCCTGCCAGGTGCTACTTCAAGATGACATTTGGAAAGTTTCATTCAAAACAGTCAATTATGAAATTAAGACAGGGAAAGAAGATTTCCTTCACTGAAAGTTTCACAAGAATATTATTCTAAGAAGTCCTTTTAAATTAAGACTTTGGATAGCAGAAAGTCTTTCAGCCCTTGAGCAGATTTTCATACAAATTTGATGGAGTCAGTCTGACACTACTGGTCACGTACTACAGCAGTGAGGAGCCATTTCTTAAAACAATCTTTAGGCTGTCAGATTAGAGATTGTGTGGTCTGCCATAAGATTTTTATTACAATGGGGTATTTTTTGTCCACAGAAACCATATTCCCTGACATTTACACTGCTTTCCTTTTACAATTAGCTGCCTTTCCATGCACAGATGAAATGAGAGCAGTCCAGATGAACTGACTGAGCAATAGCTCTTACTAAAATCAAACACTGGGTGTTTGGTTTTCAGATGTGTCTCTTTCCTCAGGGTGACTGCAGGGTTCTGGCCCAACATTTGTAGTTGAGAAGTACAAACAACATTGCTAAGCAACCCAAATTACCTCATAAACAGTTGTATATGAACCTGATCAGCAGGAAAAAATTGTGGCATGTTTTCATATGCACACACTGCAACTTCTCAGATGTCCTGCATGCCTCTTTTCTCAGTCAGCCCACACTGGCCTTTTGGAGTAAGTAACCATGCCCTCATGGCCAATTTACCACAATGCATAAGCACACAGAAAGATAAAAACCTGTGAAAATTTCCCTTATCTGGATACCAGGCATTTTCATAGGCATATACATCTTTCCATACCAACTCTCAAAAGCAGCTGTACTTACAGATCCAACCCTGGCTGTGCTCTGCTCATGTCTTGGCCTTTCCAGCCCAGAGGTTTCACTTTTCTCTCCATGTGTCCTGGGCAGTGCAAAGCTCCCACTGTGGTCAAGGCTGGCAGGCTGGGCAGCTGCAAGGGAGGACCACGTGGGGAGGAGGGAAGAGCAAGGAAGACTTGTCACTGGCTTCACACTGAGGACATCTGCTTTGTCCCCTTCCTAATCACCAGGATCTGGCAAGGACCCTTGCCTCCCCCTCTCACAGCCACAGCCAAGGCATAACAGCCCACACCCTGTAACATCTTCTCCATTTGCAGAGCTGCAGTATATCCTACTCTGGTGAGGTTTTGTGCTGTTCAGAAGCAGCAGCTCTTGAAATCAGGTGGAATTATTCCACAGGGCTTTTCTATGGATAAAGAGGATCTTCACAGCACCTCCTGCCTTTCACAGTCCCTTTTTCAGGCCTCTAGGCTAGCTCTGCCAGCTGTCTGGTCTCACAGTAACTCAGGAAGGCCAGGAGATGGTGGGAAATGAGAAACCAGCAAGGTTCTAATGGCAGATTCTAAATAATAACAGCAGGCTTTAGGAGAAAATGAAGACTATGGATCAAACCAATAAAATTGCAACAGAAGGAAGGAGTTTTTGCCTCTGTCTTCTGAGAATTGAATGCTGAATTCTTTTTGAACCAGTTAAGGAACTACTGTCTTGTTAGCCATGCTCCTCAGATCTTTATGTCCTCCTGAGCAGACTGTAAGGAATACCTTAAGTAATTACATTGTTGATATGACTGGACTGTTGCTAGTGTTGAGCTATTGTTAAGGTTAATGATAGATGAAAAAAGAGGGGTGTTGGGGGTAATTTCTGAAGTGTGTACTTCTGGACTGTGACCATTTTTTTTTTTTTTTATCTTGACATGTAGACAGTATATATCACTAAGCTTTTTTATAACTAGAAAATGAGATACTAGAACAGCATCCAGTGTGTCCAATAACACACATGTTCAAATGTTTTCACCTGTGGTAGACTGATCTAAATTCAAATTTTCACACCAGGGGCTTAATGGAATAATTTTTTCCCTGTCACATGTATGTTTAGTGAAATGAGTTGAAAATATCTGTAAACTGATCTTCTGAGACGCATTAATTTCTAAGATATTGGGTGAGTTAATGGGAGGGAAGACAGCCTACAGGTAGAATCAGCTGGTCCCTGTGGAAAGCCCAGACTCTGTGCTGTCTCCCTCTTATCTTCCAGAAGCAGAGAGCACCAACAAGGAGTGGCTGTCCTTGTCTGCCTACCATGGGCTTTAGGAGTATGAGAACAAAAGTGTGTTCAGTGGATACAGAGCTGAGAGTAAAGAACCTGAACTTATTGGTGGGAAATGTATACACTGATGATGCTGTTTCAGCTGCATGGTAAACCTGAAAATGGGGAAAGAGGTATGGGGTAACTGGAAAACCCATGGGGAAAGCAGTATAAATTCACTTTACAACCCTCCCTTTTTCATATTGCTCCTTGAAGTTATTGGTTTTCTGGTCTTTACATCATTATGCCAGAGGAAAAGTTACTTAAAAGCTTCTTAAAGCAATACTTGCCTTACCTAATCATTGTAACTTCTAGTTTCTCCACTTACTCCTTCTCTAATATTTTCTGGTTTGATTTATGTGGGATTTTTCAGCTGCTTTTCAGTATATGCAAAGCTCAATTATTCTCTCACACCAAAGACTATTTGTTTTATCAACATCTCCATTCAGATGCAGTCAATGACAATACCATCCTTTGGCTGGCATTTGCAGTGCTCTCAGAACCACGGTACTGTGCTTAGATTGAAACTAACTTAATCTCATGAAGGAAAAAACATGTGGTAGATGTGATTGTAAGTGTAAGCAGAAGTTGGAAACTAATTGTTTAACAAGTCTCCACA
Organism: Haemorhous mexicanus; assembly: GCF_027477595.1. NCBI lineage: Eukaryota > Metazoa > Chordata > Aves > Passeriformes > Fringillidae > Haemorhous > Haemorhous mexicanus. The sequence goes on from NC_082341.1 coordinate 139,421,794, forward strand.
ATCTCATTTTAAAGGAACCAACAGATGTTAAAACAGCCCTATACCTAATATTGATTTGTTTTCCAGATGGTTCTTACTTAACTGTGTCTTATGATACATCAGTGAGTCACCAATATATTATTTATGAAAGCAGGATGCATTTAAGTTATCTTTAGAATGCAAGAGTACCTTACTAGAAATATAATATTTAGCAGCTCGTGCAAGGAATACAGAGTAAAGCAATTACTGCAAGGTAGAAAAGAGGCTAGTCATTTATATGCTTGTATGGAGAGTGCAAAACACTGCTAGAGCAAAGATTGTGCTTTATCTACACTGGTGTTTGTGGCTAAAGAAAGTGCACACATTAATCTTTTTTTTTTTTTTGGTTTAGAAATGATTAATAATGAGACAAGATCTCTGAGTCATAGAACAACCAAAGACCTATGGCACATGGTGAATTATAATACAACATTAATGTGCATTACAGGAAAATTATGCAATTTTGGGCATTTCTGTTACAGGATGCTTAACAGTGACCTGTGGTGACTTGCAACGTCTCATGACCTGATAGATGGAACCACTACACAAACTGTGCTGTTCAAATTATTCTTGTGTTCTTCCCATGTCTGGCAGGACATGTATGTTCTATATTCTGAAATATATTTAGTGCAACATGAAAGACATTAACCACGGAAAGGCAGGTAAAAGGTGTGTAATTCTGCTAGTGTACCTCAAGATTTACAGGGAGTTAAAGTCTTCAAAAACAGTCTCCCAGTAGAACAACCTTGTAGTAAGGCACAAGATGAAGGGTTAATGAGGGGAAATTGGTCCAAAGTGTCTTCCTATGCACAAGACTGAGGATGAGTGGGAGGAAGGAAAAGTTGGTTGTTTTTCTTTCGTTGCCAGTGATGAAATAAAACCTGAGAGAAGAGTCTTGCAAGAAACATTTCTATAACTTAAAATCTCTAGGGGTGCTCAGCAATATGATTTTACCTTCCTGTATTTGAACCCTACAGAGCTGGCAGGGATTATTCTACGTTGGGGGGTAATATTTCTACCTTTAAGCTGCATCATTTTACTTGGAGGAATGTGAGTCTGAATGAATGAGAGCTGGTCTGGTGTGCATTGTATGGGAATGGTGTAATTGTATCTTTCCTTCTAATGGTTACCTCTGGCAAGACTAAAGGAAAAATGAATCCTCAGTGTTACCAAAACATTTTCCTCCCTATATACTGCTATTGAGATTAACACAAGAATCTCATGCTTGTTTGAAATTTGTGTAAAGGAGGGTTAAATATATTTTCTCTTGACTTCTTTCAGGTAGTTCCTGTTACTGACAACTTAGAGCTGCATACATATTATAAAACAGACAGTTATTGGAAATTATTGGTGTTTAGTAAATTCCAGTATGAATTATTCACTAATATAGTACCTCTGTAAAGTAACTTTACATTCTGCTTCCACTGATCAAGACAGTATGAAATCAGTCTTACAAGAGTAAAATTTTTTATTCATTTTAGGGGCCACTAGAGCTATGATTCTATGTTAATATATGAAATTGTAATCCTTTAAAGTGGTGCTTTCAATAATTAAAAGTCATACTGTACAACTATCTGTTCACAGTATGTTGCTAGCAACTCTCTACCATGTTGTTTTCAGTTTGTACCATTTGCCAAACTTTACCTTGGCCTAGTTCAATATAGTAAGATTTAGAGGGCTACCCAGAGCTACCCATAAATTGTCCAAGTATTTTATATCACCAGGTGCACTGTAAGGGCAACAAATAATATTAAATTTCTCAGATTCAGAACTCTTGGCGCTACTGCCTGTTCTGACTCCAGGGAAATGACTGGGAGCAAGGGGCTTTTCCCAAGGGCACTTCTCATCTTTTCCAAGATTTAGAATGCCATTGAAGGATGTTGCCTTAGAGAACCATAGATAGGGTGTGACTAGGAAGTGCAGAATAGGGTAAAGGAGCAACTGTAAACTGGAGAAACAGCTGTGGCTTCTGCATGTGAGAACTCCTAGAATAAAGCCTTTTGAGGAGGAAGAGGAAACAATTTAAAACATTGTGTCTCCCACTTCTTTCATATGACTGAATGAGGAACTTAGTGTTCAAAATGTTTATGTTGTCCTTGAAGGAAAGATATATATATATATATATATATATTCATACATTCTGTGTAATGTTATTTTTTTGTAACTTGCTCATGTCCAGGTCTCTAGCCATTCTTGGAAAGAGAAAGAAAAATATGTTAGGCTGACATTTGCTTGTCATGCACAAAGAGTTAAAACACAAGCTGTCACTCGGTAGGAGATTGTCATATTTTCTTCAGGGTTGAATCTGGGAATGTTCTGGTCTTTGTGCAACTGTCTGTACTGAGAAGGGAGAGAGCAAGGCTTGCCACATTTTCTGTGAGGTTTCACTAAATAATGCAGCGGATTAGATTCATGCTTCAAATCCATATTTACCTTCATGTTTACCTTTCATATCATGAAAAAATCATGATATTGCATGAAAGGCATAAAGTACTGAGAGCTCAGCTTTAAAACAGACACTGGATAAAGATATAAGTGTAACTACTGGAAAGATTCTTTGAATTAAGTGTCTCAGTACTGGCATTTTGTTAGCATTAATAGAATTTTAGCTTACAGTGGATAACATCTTCCTACTGGTGTACCTTATTGCCAATACAGAGTTTATCACTATGCAAGTCTTGCATTTATGCTACAAAGTTGACTAAGCTTTTGAAAAGGCAGGAAGCTTCCTGATGATAATGTAAATAAGATCTTCCAACTCTGACTCTGAACAGTTAGTTTTGCAACGTCCATTCTCATATTTTAGGTGTGCTTGATGAAGCTGAATGGTACTGAATAAACTGCTGATCTTTCATCTTTGGTTCACTGATTCAAGCCTGTAATGAATTGCTGAGTAAAGTGAAGGGTTTTTCAGGTCAGGCCATATTGCATAACAATGGAAAGTTGCTCATGCCAGAGTCTCTGCATGTAAACTGTCTAGACAGAGTAAACACAGAGGGTCCCCACAGGTTTTGTGTTTTCTTTATTTGCAGGAATGAAGCCTTGTTCTCCTCCCTTTCAGCACTGTTGTCCACGGCAGTGGTATTACAACTATCACAGCTACATTGATTCCTTCACCCTGCTGTCATCAGGATATAGCAATACTTTCCTTCATAGCAGTATGTGAGTTCTTAGAGAAGTGACTTCTTTTTGTCAGTAGTGTTAAGGCTTAGGGGTATCTTGAGAGTGTATCAGATGAGCTTTTGCTGAAAGCCAATGTAATGACAAAATTATACACAGGGATTGTTCCATGCAAATTTGCAACTGAACGGGGTAATGCCTTACATGCCCTCCTCTCCTCCCAGGTCACTCTCAGGATGCACAAGCCCACTCTCAGAATGCTCTCTACAACTCTCCCTCAGTTTCTGCTCTTTGCAATATTGTTGCCATCCTATAAGGCAAACCCAGATGAACTAGGAGACAGTGCCCTCAGCTCCTACGCCACTGCTGGGATAAATTAATCACGCTGCCTGAGAAATCAACTACTCCTTCTCCCCCTCCTGAAGCACTAGTTTAGGGCCAGGCTTGAGCCAGGCTATTGGTTAAAATGTAGCTATTTTGAAGGAGGAAGATGTGAGGTCAGAGCAAAGGCATGCTCTGCACTGAGCTTTCGGACTGTGGGTGTGAGGAAAGCTTGACAATGAAGGGTCATGCTCAGTGTCATCCTCATGCCCAGAAATGTGCAGAAACCTCATGCAAACCTGGATTTTGGTTATCTTCACCAAGACAGTGGCTTGAGACAGGGAAATTCACTCCTCAGACAAGACTTGGACACTTTATTCCAGTTACTTACAATATCTTGGGTTTTTCAAGGCAGTCAGTTGTGCTGAAGTTCCCTGGGCCAGTGGAAGTGGCAAGCTGATCAGCAAAGTCTGTATACCTGAAACTTGTTCCACTGTGCCTTCATGGTGTATTGCTAATGCAAGTCCTCCTGGATCACAGTGGATTTGTGGGCACTGGGTGACTGTACAGTGTTTGCCACCTCAGACAGACAGCAGTAGGCCCTACATTATCTACCTCCTCAGAAACACAAAGTTAGTAGCATTAAATAATCATAGAATTTCCTGCCTTGGAAAAGACTTCCAACTTTGAATCCCACTGTTAACCAAACCCTTCCAAGTCAACCTCTAAACCGTGTCTCTAAACACCACACCTGCACATCTTGTAAATATCATCATGATGGCAGCTCAACCACTTCCCTGGGCAACCTGTTACAATTCCTGACAATCTCTTCCATGAAGAAGTTTTTCCATTCCGAACCTCATGTGACTTGACTTGAGCCCATAACCTCTTGTTCTATTGCTTGTTACTTGGGAGAAGAGACCCAACACTCACCTTGCTACAGCCTCCTTTCAGGCAGATTTAGAGTGTGCTAAGGTGTTTCCTGAGCCCCTTTTCTCCAGAGTAAAACACTCCAGCTCCCTTAGGAACTCCTTTGAGACTTGTGTCTGAGCTGATGGTGCTCGTCTTCTCTAGGACTTTATCATCCTTATGCAGATTACCACAGGCCACAGAGAAGTTGAGGGTTAATAAGTATGTGAAGCATGTGGACTGTAAACTTCCCCCAAGGGAAGAGTTGATGGTTTCTGCTTCACTACAGTCTTGTGGGAACAGATCAAGTGCAGTTCTTCTGAAGCTCAAAGACCCCACAGTGTGCTTTGCATTCAAATGCACATATCACTGTTCAACAACTTAGCAAGAAAAGCTGTTCTGAACAGATAGGGAGGCAACAAAGAAGGAAAGCAGCTGTAGGCTCTCTGAGAAAACACACACAGGCTTGCTTGTGCTGCACTATTCAAGGTGTATTTTGTTGCTTGTAAGAACACTCAACTTGTTCACACTTACCAACACTGTTCAAGGACAGGTGTGTGTGACCCACTGTAGCACCCCAAAGCATCAAAATGCAAGTGTGTTTATTCTTTATTCTGGGTTAAGCACACAGGAAAAATATCCACCAGACATTCTCTAGAGGTCAAAATTATACAGAAGTGTACTGGCAAAATATAGAATATAGAATTTTGTTTTTCATCATTTATTTTTTAACAAAAATGTTAAATAAATTAGGGATAAATAATATAGATTTCAAATCAATATTTGTAGGAAACCTCTACTACACATTACCATTTTCTCTTTGCAGTCCCATTTTAAGACCTTTGAATCCATTTAATGTTTTTAGGCTAAGTTAATAACTGAGATTCTTGTTTCCTGATAAAAATGTGAAATACTTTTAGGGCAAATGCCTGACAGAATTATTCAAAAAGAAAACATTACTTATATTATTTATCAACTAGATCCATAATCTAGGAAAAATATCAAGTTTGAAAAAAATTATTTTTCATAAAAGAAATTTGATATTACAAAGAGGGGAGTAAAAATATTTAATAATGATGATGTCAAACATTCTATTATTGGCTAGGATTGAGATTTGATGGGTAGTTTGCCCTTTTAAAATATTGGCATAAGATTTTTTCCACTTCTTTGTAATTTCCCCTGTGTTTTAGGCTTTATTAAAAGTCAACATACATGGCTGAGAAAGATTATTTGATGATTCCTTTTTGGTGGTTTTAAACGCATGTGGTTCAGGTCTCTTGGTAAAAGAAGAAGACAAGAGAAAAAAAGAGATTTACTGGTTGCTGCTTTCACATTTTTTGGGAGACTGTTGGAATGGAACCTTTCAATTCCACTCTTAAATCAGCTCAGTCTTCTCTCTTATTTGTGATGTTGAGGTATGCTTGCTAAAATCAGCTCTAGCTCTTCTCTGTTATTATAAACCCTTTCCCCACCATCCAACCAGACATTCTACCAGTTAAGGGGGTTCAAAACTAATTTTTCTGTAATTTGTCCAGATAACACTTGTGTCACTTCATTCTTTGTATTCAAATAATATCTGTATACCTATATAAATATTATGTATTATACAGTATACCTCTATTTCTGTATTCTAGGAAAGAAATAAGGCTCAAACAGGAAGGGATCTATAAGTGACTTTTTAAGAGAGAGCACAACACTCTTCACATAGCCATTAAAGGGGATAGGTTCTATGTAGAAAAAAACCCACAGATGATCTTCCTCAAGTAAATTTCACATCTGAATCTTATTTCCTATTTCAGACAATGTGAGACCAGCTCTTGAGACTTTTCTATATCATTCTACATTATCTGAGTAACCTCCCACTAAAATGGAACATCCGTCCACAGCACAGAAATCTGACAGCTTATTGAAATGCAGTGCTGTTAACTCCTCCTGCATGTGCATCAGTCACACCAAACAGCATGACCTGAAACTACTGTTATATGCTTTAATTTGGAAGTATCATGCTGAGCTCCATCTTCCACTACATTTCTACCCAGGCTTCTGATAAAACAATCTAATCAGCTAAAACAAGATTACATGGTAACAGTAGATGCATAGCATTTAGCATAGCATGAGCATTTTATCCCTTAAGAATTTCTTTATTAAACCAATTTTTTTTTCTCTCATTAATCTCATTGAAGATTGTTCTGCAATAAAGAAAGGATGTAATCTGCCACTGACTAATTGCTTCAGACTCTTTGGTCGCCATATCTTCATTTGCAAAGGCTTTTCCCCTCTGTTCCTTCTGGCTACTTAAAGAGAAGGCAAGCTGAGAGAAAAATGGTTTTATATGTCTTACCATAAACCTTTTAAAAAATGCAATAAAGAGAATTTATATATTATTCACACATCCTCAGCCCTGGTTTTTAGGGTTTTAAGTTGCAAGCTTAAGGTTTCTCCCGTTATTTGTGTTTTGATGCTGTCAGTAATTTCTTGGACAGCAAAGATCTGTTTCTTTGTGTTATCTGTACCTCTAGCAATGAGACAAGGCTCAAACTATAGACTTTCAGTTGCCTGACTATTGAATGAAGTCTGAGCCCTGAACTGTGAAGAAGACAGGACAAAATAGATTTATTGAACCCAAAATGTTAAGAGGTAATTAGTTTAAAATAGCTAAGATAAGAAATACTTAATGTCGCAGCTGAATGTTCCTCTGTAGACCCACCACTTCTGAATAGATGAGAACCTCCTCCCCACCTCTCAGAAGAGTGCCCTGAGCAGCAGAGGTAGCCTGGTGCTCTAGAGTAAGACTCCTCTGCAAGACTACTTTGCTTTCAAATGAAAATTAAATACTTATCTTGTGTATTTTGAGGAGAGCAAGTAGAAGTGAGTTTTCCTCCAGCCTGTTGATAAGGAAATTTGTGCGGAAAGAAGAGAAACTCCTGTTGTGCCCTTTTCTCCAATACTTATTTAATCTGAAATACTTGTGGATTCCTTAGCTGCAAGTACCCTCCTTCCCAGCTGAATGCCATCATTAGAGCAGTGAGGACGTTCCCATCCTCACTGAACAGTCCATTGAGCTGCTGCTTTTTTCATGCAAAATGAAATAGCTTCTGCAAGAGACAAACATAGCTCTTCACCTTAGACTACTCAGGAGTCTGCTGGATATCCTACAGGGAATGGGAGACAGGGATTTAAGATCTGTCAGGCAGAAGAGGCAATTAGATCAGAGGTATTTGGGTGAACACTCAAGAATTTGAAAACAACTTGAGAGATGACAATACCTCTTTCTCTTCCAGCTGTATTCTTGTGTAAACCTAATCTGTTCAGGTTTTAAATTGTTTCTTCATCCAAATTAAAGAAATATGATATGTCTGTGAATCCTGGGAGGATTTGTGTAAGAGAAACACATCACTGCAGTGGCTGAAAAAACATCTTTATTCATTTCCAGAACAAATCTGTAGGTATAAGGACCACTGTTATCAAAACCTTTGATAATGAGGGAGTTTGGTCATGATCAGGATTTGACAGTAGCATACTGAAAATTATTAAGAACAAGATTTTTACAAGCTTTTATCACAAGCCTGCCTCCATTTTGCTGCACTCAAAACTCTAAACTTAGAAACAAAGTAAGAAAATGCTGTTTATTCCTATAGGGTTATTCTGAAGTACTGAAATGTTTCATAGTAATGAAATTCCATAATGAACATCATAAATAAAATTTTCTAAAGTAACTTCCTGTAGGTAGCATGTCCTATTCAGTGCAGTTCATACTGTGGTGCTTGTTTCTTTTATGATATTTCAGAACCAGCCCTTATTGAGCACCTTAAATTTATTATGAAGTTTTCTCAATAAATTTGTATTGACACCCCGTAAATCCTTGACTTAATTTTTCTTTATGGAGCTAGTTCTAAAAGCTGTAGAATTCATTATAACTGTCAATACATCTGTTGTAAAGTTCAACCACACATTATTACCAACCATCTGAAATGGTTCTATAGGTTCGTGACTTTCAAGAGAATTATTAAACATTTAAATTTCTATTAACCAGTGTGCAGCATGAAAGGCTGTTGAGAACGACATTGAGAACAATATTTTCAGAGGTTTACAAAACCTTATAGTGTGTTAGCTTGTTCTCTACGTTTTAAGACAGATAAATCTTCCTCTTGCCATCTGTTAGTGGGTGAGGGGATCAGGCAATGGGCCATGAATTCTTTGTACTTCAGCTACCAAACCTCCTCCCCAGTCTCCTCTTACCAACCACAAGCCTTTCTGCTTCTGTGCTGCAAATATGCTACAGGCCTGAGTGCAGCAGAGGAAGGGAGAAACACATTTATGTGGCCATATTCTTTGTTCCCACCATTGAGGGTGTGCTGCATCCCACAGTTCTAAAACAATTTTTTAGGTTCACTGTAGAAAGTGAAGCTTTTTTTACGTAGTGAAAAAAAATTCCAAACTATGTAAGTGCAGAGGTGCATCAAAGGTAACCCTCAAAATAAATATTTCCTTTCTGTGACTTATCCTCTTAGATAGCATGTGTCCTCACTGCATCATATGTGTGTGTCTGATTCACATTCCTGTACCAGAAGGGTATCTACTGACTGCACAGTATTCAAGCTCACCCAGTGAACAGATTGGCTATACTCGTAAATCAGACACTGGGAAATGTTGTCTTGAAGTGTATACATCTCTAAAATACACCACGCTCCTGTCAGTAATCTGATGCTCTGTCATTGATTATATTCAGGGGAATATGTTATTTTAGACAATATGATCACCTAGTCCTTGTGAAAACCATCATCTTTCTTTCCAGAAGCAGACATGGAAACACAAGGAATATCTGATTCATTCTCTGGTTCCCTGAAAATCTTGAGTAGTGATTTTTATCTTCAAATGACTGAAAGATTTGGGAGTAACTTTGGATGTAGTCTCTAGTTTACCTGTTGTCCATGGGCAAGAAATCTATATTGTCACAAGAATTCAGCATTACGTACAGAGGTGTTAAAATTATATTTTTGCTGCAGGAGTGAAGGTCTTGGTGCCCTTGTGTTTCCTCACAGTTTGTTTTGTAAATGAAACGTATTCAGTTGCAGCCTTGCTCTCTGTCCATTCCTCTCTGTCTGTGCTTTTTGAAAAGTTCCAAGGTTGGAAAATAGCACTAGTTTGAGAAAGGTGACTTTTATGACATATCCAAGCAGAATGACTAAGGAGAAAAAAAATGGCTATAGTGCCATTCCATGATTTACCAAATGTCAGAGAATCCAGAAATGAGAGCATAGTTAAAAATTCTGCATATGATAGCAAATGCTTCACTCAGATCTCATTCCTTAATTCCAAGTAGACAGAAATCCATACGAAATCAGGCTTTGGATTTTTCTTTGCACTATTTGCTTGGATTACTTTGAATTTTCAAGAAAGTCTATCAAAAAAGCCCAAGAACTTTAGATATTTAGTGAAAGTTGGGAAATAAATGACAAGAAAGTATTAATTTCCATTTTAATTTTGTCTAAAAATATAATTAATATTAAACCTCTACTCATTGTGGTCTTCACTGTTATCTATGCACAGTATTCAGGGCATGCTGGGATCTGAAGATTTGAGGTTAGGTAATCTCTGTCACAATGAGCTGCTTTAAAGACATTGGACATCCATTCATGTAGTGTTTATTATCTGAATTTGAACAGTCCTGGAGGAAACACTGGTGAAAAGAATTCTGGAATTGCCAATATATATTAACTGGACATTTTAAGATTTTTTTTAATTTTGCATTTTGCCATCAGGGGGAAAAAATTACAGTTCCAGGGAAAATTTATGAATTGGTTGAAATATGAAAATATTAAATGAAATACCCTGAGCTTTCAACCCTAAAGTATATCTAACAAAACCATAGGCTATAATTAAGTTTGCAGAAGTGTTCTAAGGAAGCATCTCCTCATCATTCATTACATCACAAAAAAAGAGTAAATTTGGCAAGTAGGTATTCATACAGCTTTGCCTCTGTACTCATACCAGCATACTCTCTATCTCTTGATAGCTCCTGTAAGGATCCCACTAAATGGTAGGAGCGTCCCCCATAGCAAATTACATTCATCCATCATTCCCATACTCCAGTTGTGAAATGCCCAAACACTGCCACATCTGCCTCTTTGGAGGTGTGAGCAACAGACAGGGTAACTGCCACATCCAAATGACAAGCTTTGAATTTGCTCTTCAAAGGAAAAACCAGGAAAGCTCTTACCTAGACTCTATCCATTATCTAGCATTAAAGGTCCTCCTAGGCTTACAGCCTTTTGCTTCACCTCTGTTTGATTCCCAAGCCAAAGGCAACAAACCAGCCCTGACACAAAATACTTTGTTTATGTGGGATTTTTAACTCAGAGAGAGCAGCTTTTGACTGCAGCATGTTTGCATCAGGTGGCTTGGGACCTACGTGGCAAAGGGCAGATCTGTACAAGTCCTGGGCAGGGAATTGTTCCTTGAATAAATAGACCCCTGTGTTAGATTTATGATGGAGAAAAAAACCCCAAAATCATTGTGCTAGCATAGTGTATTTTTGCTCAGAAAATACTGAGATTATTCCTTATTTTAACTAGCTCATTCTAGAAGAGAGTTCACCATTTTAGAAAAGAGTTCACCATACTGCACAGAATTCCATTCTCATTTACGGTGAGGAATACAGCTCCTTCCTGATATCCCTCCCTGGAGCTTCTCACTGGTTTGCTTAAGTGGTTCCCCTCCTTTTTGAACATCATCCTCAGGTTGCAAACTCTTCCAGTGGGGATCTCTCTATGGGAATTATGAGCATCTAATACAGGGCTATGAATTCTGGAGGACATCTTAAGACTGATAGTGTACAATGGATGTTACACACACAAACACACAGTGAAATAGGCCTCAGCAGCTTAGTTGAAAACATAGAGGAAGCCCACGTTACAAAAAGAATTTGAATTCAAATCACCAAAATGCCCCAAAATTCTGGGGTTGTTATTGTTGTTTTTTGGTTTGGTTTGGTTTGGTTTGGTTTGGTTTGGTTTGGTTTGGTTTGGTTTGGTTTGATTTGGTTTGGTTTGATTTTTTTTTTACTGTCAGTCAGTATATTCTGATCCATCTGATCAAGGCATTTTATCATTGATGTCTCATATCCCTCAGTCTAGTTAATTTTAGTTTAAAATCACCTCCAAAGTATTTGGCCACCCAGTGAGATGGTCAGAGTCCAGCTCTCACCTGCATTAATTAAATAGCAAACAGGAAATAGGCCATGAGAGCATGTTCAGTTGGGTTACTTTCTGTTGAGGGCTGATGAGGATTTCAGTAAAGAGAATTGAACTCAATCATAATAGAATTTAAGTTTGAAATTGAGAATAGTTGGGATATAATAAAATAAATTACTTGAAAGAAGAAAAAAAGGATACTCAACAGTTTCTGTGTGTGTGCTATTTTCAATCCCTTTTCAGAGTTCACAGGTTCTTTCGAGTTGTATATATCCTTTCATTTTCTTCACAAAGGATCAAAAAAAGCAAACCAACAAATTATACCCAGAGGCAAAAAAATATAACCCTAATGAGAGTTAGAGCCTTAAGATGAAAACGTGCAGAGATTCCAGCAATGCTTTATAATTTATAGCCATGAAATTTCTGATTTACAATATTAATATCATATATAAAATTTTAATCAAAAATTGATTTGGTTCACAATCTCTTCCCCATGTTGACCAATCTCTCAGGAACTTAAATAATGCAATTTTTAACCAGGGCTTCCTAGAGGTCAGAAACAGAGGAAAAGAAAGACCTCTCCAGTCACTGATTTCCAACCTTGGCTTTATAAGCAGACAGGTTGCACAATCCTGTCCATGAAGTTTCCTGAAACTCATTATTTTGTCATACAGGGATCCTCTCCTCTTTTTATTGTGTGCATATATAGCTGATATTTAGTGATTTACTCCTCTACTGACATTTGCCCTCAGAGAAAGAAGTTGTTCTTCCTCTTGTTAATGACAATTCCTCTTGTATATTTAGGGAAAACAAAATCTCTCCTCTCAGCCTCTGCATTGCAAAGCTTAATGAGCCAAACTGTTCCTCCTTTTCTCACTCAGTGAACATTCCCTGTCCCTGGTAAAACTTTGCAATGCCTATTCCACTTTACATCACTAATTATTATCAAAGAATGAGTTGGTTATATTTATGAATTTATGTGAGGACATTGAAAAATCAGAAATAGAGAATATCTTTTAGACCTGTATTTGCATCTCTTTTCAGGTTTTTGTCCCCTGGGATGTTTCCTACTAATATGTCTTTTCTGAAATATCTCCGATTATGATTGTTCTTCAATTAAAAGCTCAATCAAAATATATAAATCAGAAATAAACCTATAATCAGGAGGCAATCCCCCATGATCATCAATTTGCAGATAAAAATTATGTTTTGCTTTTGGAACTCACAAGTGAGCAAGGATTGAAGACAAACCTGAATAGAACTGATGTTTTTCTAAAAATTTCTATAATTTTGTGTAATTTAAACTTTATTTTGCCTGTAAGAGCAGAAATTATACTTCAGTCTCTTGTACAGAAACCTTCTTTGAGTTAAAAATAAATAGTATATGATGTTTTATGATATTAAAGAACAATAGTAATGCAGGTATTTATTTTAAAAGCCCCACAAATTTTTTATCAGCCCCCTTTTTGGAATTTACAAAAATGCAACTGGTAATTTTATAGCACACACAATATATCCAAAAATGTAATTAACGAGATTTCTGTCTTAAAACATATAAGGAATATGCCTTTTAAAATGCAGGTTTAATGGTACAAGAATCAGGTAGCTGGAGTTCTGTGTATTGAAAGAAATTTGAGAGATTTACTTGTTTGACAAAGGATCTCAATGCAAATGAGCACCAAGATCAAACCACTATTAAAATAATTTCCAGCTAGGCAATGTAGCTGAAATGGTGGTTAAAAGCACAGCTAAAAATATCTACTGTGACTCAGAATCTTTGAAAATCCACAATCAAAACAGCCAGTAGTGTGCACCTGGGACCCTTTTACTTGTTTTTGTAAATGCTTTATCTTCATTTCTGAAACTATTTGCAAAGCAGGACTTGAAAGTAGAAGGTGCCCAAGTGTCCAGCCTGCTGAGAAATATCAGGTTTTTCCTGCAACAGAAGCACCATCAGAGGCCCTGTTTGCATTGGCTTAAATACTACTTCAAAATATGATATGGGTTGTTTGCTGCCATTTACCTCTGAATCGTTCAGCAAAGAAGATAATGGGGACAGAAATTCACAGTGGCAGCAAAAAGTGATGTGGACATTCAGGTCTTAAGTATGGGTAAATTTACTGTGAGTATTTTATCAAAAAACAAAGGTATAGAATTAAAAACTTCAAAAATTGGGTTCAGTAAAAGAAAAACCTCTGTATTTTTCCACCTTTCCCTCCAACATGGAATTGAAAAATTCAGAACTATTTCACTTTCATAATTTTGAATAATTTTGTTCTTATTTTGAAATTAAATTTAAAAAAATCCATACATATTTTAAAGGAAAGAAAAACATTTCCAGTAATGTCAAAGTCCAATTATGGAGCAGAGATTTTTTTTCTTCTTTTTATTTCATATAAAAGGAAACACTAGGGTTTTTTCCTAAAAAATCCCCATTTCCCCCCTTTTTAAAATTTAATTTAGTGTGTTCTTATGTAATTTTATCAAAATATAGACAATTTTAATTTTTATTTATGCTAGTTCAGCATTCTTATGGTAGCTGGAGAATTAGCTTGTCTATTTATTAGTTTTTCTAGTCTAGCTTCAAACAAAGCTGCAGTTGAATAAGAAATTTTCAGCAGCTGGGATATGTTTACATTGTCTGAGATCAGCCATGTCAATTCTGCAATCCAGTCATTCCTTTTTCTACCTCCAGACAGAAGCACGTGGACATCATGATGCTGCCTTCACCAGATGCTGTCACTGTGGCTGTGGCTCCCTGATCCTAAAACATCTCTTTGATTTTCAGTAGCATCAACAGCAAAACTTCATTGCCTTGATATTTTGTCAACAAACTCCCAAGGACACCTGTGACAGCTAGAAGTTGGTGTTAATGCTTCATTCTGGGTAGTTTTTCTTAAAGCTTACACAAAACATGCAACAGACATTTGGCTGGTTATGCCCAGAGTGAAATTACAAATCTCAAGGCAACTTTTTCACAGCAATTCCATGAGTGAAGTGCTTAAGGGGACATTCAAACAGGTAGTCAGAGTCCCTCATCTTCATCAAGATCTCAGAAAACTCTACAATCCATGAATGTTTCATGGTCTATTTTGTTCCTTCCTTGCCTTATAACATCCTCCATGCTCCTTAACATTGCTTTTGCTGGATGCCAACCCTGCATGATGCCTGAATACAAACACTGAAATGCCACTTCAAGTACATACCCTGACCAGCTATTTTTGGGCAGCCTATATGTCATTATATAACAGCACATATGCTATAGATCCAGCTTTTGGGTTAGTTAAAATAATTTTCTCCAGTGGCTTGAATTTAAATTTTGCCTTTATCCTTAAACAAGCTCAGAAGTAGTTTACCTTTTGGCTTACTGCAACTCTGCATTTTTCTGCCAGAGGTAGAATATCAGGGATAAGATGTAGTATTTAAGAAGTGAGATTTCACATTTATTTTTCAATTGGTTCTAGTTTGCATTGTTTGTTGAGATTAAATTTAAATGGTGGCACCAGTTCTCTAGGTGGTTAAAAGCCATGCTTTCCAGACCTTATGGAAAATTCATAAGGCTTTATGAAACATTGTCATGTCCTTCTTTTTTAAACATATAGCTAATTCTCCTTAAAATAATATCTGTAAAATATTGCTATTTTTGGCGAGTTTTATTTTTTAATAAAGGTTACTGAAAACCTTAATTTTTCTTTTTTTTAAATTAATTCATTTTGCTTTATAAATCCACATGGAAATTGCATGGAAGGAAAGATTTTAATTAGTTCCAAGTTCTGCTAGTTATTAAAGGCCGTCCTTTTAAAGATGATCATACCTTGATTGCTATTAGCTTTTACCTTTTACAATAGTGGAATACATGGTTTCTGTGAAATCATAGATGATCTCAGCATACTTCTGGTCTTTGTACTGATTTACAGAAGACAAGCAATGGCTCAGTTGTGCTGGCGCTCGCTGCTGGCCAGGCTCTGCTGACTACCAGAGCCTCATCTTCCTTTGTAAACAAGCATATGACTTGTTAGAGATTACTGAGGGAAAGCAAGGGACCATATTAGATTGAATATTGATCTCAAAGCAGTATGCTGCACTTCTCTCTTTAGTTTTTAATAGCAGCACTAACAGCACACTGCTTTTACTGCTGCACTCTGAGGCAGATGCTTCCAGCAGCTTCCTGGGGCAGAGTACTCCACACATGCATTTCTTCCCACATTAAAAATCTCATAATTTCTATTTATTTTGGGTATGCCCTAAAATAATTAAATAACAGAAAAGCTATGATTTTCTATTTCACAGGAGCTCAGCTTGAGTAATGTTGAAGGAAGCCTGGAACTGATCTATATTTAATTTTATTACTGAAGAGAACTAATAAAAGCTTTCTGAAGCATTTAATAAATTTCCATAGTAATATGTGCCTGTGACTGTTTTTATAACACCTTGTTCAATTATTGGTGTCTTTGAAAACAAAGCAAAATAATCTCGTGTATACAAATTTTTATAATGTGTGAAAGTAATGCAAGAAGTGAAAAAGTTTCCTATACACTACTGAGAACAGCACAGAAAAAATTTTACAGTAAAATGTTCCCTTCCAAGCTCCCAACTGCCTGGCAGAACTTTCAGTTAAAGAAGTCAAGGATGGATATTTAAATTTAATGTCTAAGGGAAAAAACTTTCAAAGCCCACAAAGGGCATGAAAAGTATGTATCTACAGATTGATTGGGAGAAAAATATTGATTGTAATAAAGAAAATATCTGAAGAAATATCTGCTGGATTTCAAACAACAAATTTCATATTAATTCCTTATGAAAGTAAAAGGAAAATAGCTCAGATATTTTCAATATTTTTCCTATATTAGTATATAAAGCTATTTCTTACATGCAAAACCTTTCTGCAATAAGGAATGTAGAGCTGTTCACTGGGCAACACTTCCATTGGTGTCAGTGCATTTTCCATGTAGCAACGGCAGGATGAACCCTTACAGCTTACAGCTGTGCTCCTATCAAACTCCTCTATCAGGAGGCTGTAGAAAACCTGTGGGTTGTCACTGCTTTTCTCTCATGGACTAAAAACTGCTGCTCTGAGCTGTTAGCAACAAAAATGGATGTTTGACGTGGTCAGGGAAGGAGAAAGCATATCACAACAATAATAAATTATAGAAGGATGTGTTTTCAAGGATTTCAAACCATTCAAGTCCACTGGCCATTTCTTATGGAGCTCATGGTAGCAAGACCCCTTGGGTGTAAATTGGAGGTGCAGTCATTAAAAGCAACCACCAAGTATCAAGAATTATGGGATATGGTTAGACCCTTCTATAGAAATCTTCTGAATGGCTCCTGCGAGGTATCTTTGTGCACTCAGGACTTGGACGGGAGATAGGATTTTGGCCACTGTAAATTCAAGTTCAGGGAAGGCTATTTATACCAAACCTCCCAAGGCTTAATACCTAATGAATATTAATAGTGGAAGTGGGACTTTTTATATAACATCTTGGTTTACCAAACATAACAAAAGTTTATGCTGCATAACCCTTAAATTCTAAAAAACAGCATCCTACCATCAGCTACCTGCAGAGTTAACAGAGATCACACTCGTGGCTGAAAGCATGAATATGATCCATCCTGGGGATGGCATAATTTGCTACAACTGCTTTTATCATATCTAGCCCAGCATACTGTCCCAGCAGTAACAGGAGGAGATACTATTAGAAGACAGTATATAAGACTAAAATTTTGAGGTCTGTTCCCCTAGTACTGCTCTAGAATTCACAGCCCTTGGATTCCAAGTTCTGAAGGCACTCCCTGGCCTTTCATACATATGTTGCCTATGGGTTTTGCTGATCCTTTTTTGAACCTGCTGGTCTGCCTATAGAACTTCTTGGAGTTATACTTTCCACAGGACCATTGTCCACCGTGTCCAGGCAAGGGGGTGAAAGTTCTTTCTTCCATTAGTATTTCAGTATTTCCACTGAATTTACACAGTACTGTGGGATTTGGTGAAAAATCATTCTCGTCCACTTTTTGCTGTATGTACTGCTTTCACAATTTTGTAAATCCCAGCAACAGGGCCTTTCATGCTTCTCATCACATGGAAGAATCCCAACCATTTCACTCTCTCCTCAAGAGGCAGTAACCTGCTCATGCCAGTTGCCTTCCTCTATATCTTTTCCAGCGCTGTCCTTCACGGTCACAGATGAAGCCCAGCCTCTGTTCCCAAGGATGCCTAACACTTCACTGGCTTTTTTGATCACTGCTATACATCGAACTGGGAGCTCCAGAGAGTGGTTAACAATGACTCCAAGAGATCATTACTGAGTTGTAGATGAAAACCCTCAGCTCAGTAAACACTATTTAGACTATTTCCTCTAAGCCTATTATCATATGCCTTGTGAATCTTTCAAGGCATATGATAATATGCCTTGAAAGATTCAAGGCATATTCTCCTTCCCCTTCATTCCAGGGAATCCAATGTAATAGTCTCAGTTATTCATAGTGGAAATCCCACCTTTCTCTATTCCTACGTCTTATTTTCCTGTCCTAACAAAAATGTTCTTTGTTTTCTGTTCTCATTCCCCCCAAAAGCAGTCTCCACAGCAGGGAGATTCATGTGCCCCACATTCACATGTCAGAGTTCCCTGCTTTATTACCCATACCACCATTGCTATTCCCACCCTGGCATTTCTGCACTTTCAGCTTGTTGGGAGCTGGTCCCCTTTCCCATCCAAATGCACTATGAAGCATCAGTCATTTGGTTTTATTTTGGGCTTCTTCACTCTAACCTAAAATCTCTTGTCTCGAGCACAACTTTGCACATAGTAATCGCACAATCTTTTCTGTTACTCTAAAGAACATCTCCCATTTGGACCACAGACTGATAGCTGGATTCTCCGTGTGCATGTCTCATCTGATGCCACATCCTGGTCTGCATCAAAAGCAGCATGGCCAGCAGATCAAAGGAGGTGATTTTGCCTCTCTACTCCACTCTGGTGAGAGCAGCACCAGGAGCACTGCATCCAGTTCTGGGCACCCCCAACACAAAAAGTACATGAACGCCTTGGACTGACTCCAGAGATGTGCCAAAGGGGATCAGAAGGCTGGAGTAGTTCTTCTCTGAAAACAGACTGAGAGTGTTGAGGTTGTTCAGCCTGAAGAAGAAAAAGCTCAAGGGAGAACTTAGGGCAACCTGCCAGTACCTAAAAAAGGGCACAAGAGTGTTGGAGAGGGTCTTTTGAGGGACAGGTAGGGGAGGAGGTAATAGCTTTAAGTGAAAGAGAGTGGGGTTTAGATTAGATATTAGCAAGAAAATTTTCCTTCTGAGAGTGGTGAGGTACTGGAATAGGCTGCCCAGAGAAGCTGTGTGCATGGCCCATCTCCGGGAGTGTAGGAGAGGCCAGGCTGGATGAAGCTTTGAGCAACCTGGTGTAGTTGAAGGTGTCCCTGCCCATGGCAACTGGATTGAACTGGATGACCTTCTAGGTGCCTTTCAGCTTATCCCATTGTATGATTCTATGATCAGTCTATGATACTCAAACATCCAAGTCCTATCCTTTGAATAAAAAAACAATGTTCTATCTAGTGCACAGGAAGCCTGGGTACTCCACTATGTGAAAAAATTCCCTAGGACAGTGAACTTGAAAGGTAAGGGTGCTAGAATGTACCTTTGAGCTATTCAAGGAGACAGCAGAGAATCTGAATATTGCTGTCAAGGAGAAGGGTGAAAACAACACTGAGAGGAGACAAGCTGGGAGGGCTGAGGTGAAAGTCTGAGAGCCAGGAGCAATCAATGGTATGTCAGAGCATCAGCAATATGGAATTATAAGGGATATATTTGAAAAATTAAGATTCACTAGAGCCTCCTCAAGCAATATGAAGAGAGATTGATAAAGTGCTGTGCTTTGCATGGAGTGAAGAGCTGCACATTTTCCGTGCAAAGAGGAATTGCTCCCCTTCTGTCTCATGGGACACAGCAGCACAGCAGATACTTAAATCTTTGCTGCTGCATAGGAACAAGATGCAACTCTATGGATATTTATGCTGAGCAAAACTTGAAGAAGAAAAGAACAGCTTTCAATATTCAGATGGGTGTCTACGTCTAAATATAGTTCACTGGCTGGTACAGCAGATGCAGCCACCACTTCCTTGCTAATGTCCAATTTGGTAATCTGCATCTGGGTGATTATGGTCTTGAATGCTGGGACTTGCTATCTTAGGCTTTATATGAGTATATATATGTGTATATGTATATAAAAAAATTTCATGCAATCTACAACACTGTGCTTTGGGTGAGGAAAATCCAAATACGTTTGTCTGTCGTTGTGAAAAGCAGCTATATTTGACAAGTTCTAAAGAGATTCCTTATAAACAAAGAAAAGTGTGAGATTTATAGTACAATTACCCATATAGGATAGATACGAACAGAAAGATAATGCAGACTGTAGAAAAACCCATGTTTTCTTTGCTAGTATTTTAAGATTTGTTCTCATGATGAAGAGTGTTCTGAACTCCCTAGACAGTAAGAATCCCCAGCTGGAAGCTGCCCTCCTGAAACTCAGGATATCTTTCAGACTCCTGATTTACCCAGATCTGTATGATTGTAAAGGTGCAAACTGTTCTAGGAAATTCTCCAGAGGCTGCCTACTGCTCCTGCAGAGATCCAGATGCAGCCAGAAATACATTATCCCACTGTTATCCCAAATCTGAGTCTGCATTCAGAAGACTGCCTTTTCTATTTCCCCTGCTGTCTA
Organism: Haemorhous mexicanus; assembly: GCF_027477595.1. NCBI lineage: Eukaryota > Metazoa > Chordata > Aves > Passeriformes > Fringillidae > Haemorhous > Haemorhous mexicanus. The sequence goes on from NC_082341.1 coordinate 139,442,090, forward strand.
TCTCAAGATCAATAGCTTCAGCTGAAAGAGTTACATAATTCCCCCCCCCACACACACTTTGTAGTTATGCTTCCTGCATAGCTTACAACTTTTTATAATACATGGTGTAATGGTGGCTGTTAGACATGGTCTGGAGAACATAGTGTATCTCATGTCTTAGTAGAACAGAAAATGAGGAGAATGAGAATTAGTGAACATGTGTAGTGGGCTGACCCTGGCTGGATGCCAGGCACCTACTAAAGCTGCTCTCTCTCACTCCCCTCAGCAGCTAGACAAGGAAGATATATATATATAAAATGGTTCATGAGTTGAGATAAAGATTGGGAGAGATCACTTATCAAATACCATCATGGGGAGAACGGGCTTGAGGTAGAAACATTAATTTAATTTGTTACTAACAAAATCAGAGCAGGATAATGAGAAGTAAAATAAAACCTTGAAAACATCTTCCCCTCACCCCTTCCTCCTTCCCAGATCTACCTCAACTCCCAGCAGCTCAAGGAGGCATGGAATGGGGGTTATGATGAGTTCATCACCTGAGGCTTCTCTTGCTGCTCAGGAAGAAGAGGGATGTCCCTCTCACAGGAGACTGTTCTCCATGACCTTCTCCAGTGTGAGTCCATCTCACGAACAACAGCTCTCTGTGAACAGCTGCAGTGTGAATCCATCCCATGGGCAACTGTCCTGCCACAGCTGCTGCAGTGTGGGTCACTCTTCCATGGGTGCACCCCTCCAAGGACAGGCTGCTCCAGCCTGGGGACAGGGGCCTCTCTCCACTGGCTCTTCCACAGGGGCACAGCCTCCTCCAGGCATCCACAGCTCCAGCGTGGGTCTCATCTACAGGTGTGGGTGGATCTCTGCATCACTTTGGATCTCAATAGGCTGCAGGGCACAGCTGCCTCACCACGGTCTGCAGAGGAATCTCAGCTTCAGTGACTGGAGCACCTTCTTTCCCTCCTTCTCCATTGTCCTTGTTCTGCAGAGTTGTTTCTCATATACTCTCACTCTGCTCTTTTCTAGCCACAATTACAACTGCCAATCTTTGCTAAATTTCTTCCTAAATCTGTTATCACAGAGTCATTAGCAGCATTTCTAATTGGCCCAGCCTTGGCCAGTGCCACGTGCATCTTTGCAGCCATCAGGGATTGGCTCTGTTGGACATGGAGGAAGCTGCCAGCTGCTTCCCACAGAAGCCACCCCTGCACCTCCCCACCCTCCTGCATGCCCCCTCCCCCCACTTCCCACATATGAAAGCTTGGCCTTTAAAACCCAATACAACCTGATTCACTCTCTTTTTAATACTATAATCTTTGTGATGTCATCTTCCTGCAGTAGTTACCTACACAGCCTTGTCTAATAATCTATGCCATTGTATGTCAGTCTGCAAGGGAAATTGCTTCCTTGCTCTCACTTTATTTGACAGTACTGACAAGTAACACTTCCTTTCCTGATTATACCCACCTACGTGTAACTGAGGGTTTTTTTCCTGCAGTTGCTTTTGCTGAAGGCTGTGTTAGAGTTCCGATGAAGATAAACTTCCAGTGATCTCTCATGTCTAATGAAATAAATGAATTCTGAATGTGGTCTTGAGTGTACATACTATTGTACATGATTTCATCAGAATAGCAAATTATCATGATGCAGATGTTGTCTGATACTTTTTCTTAGAAGTAGTTTAGTATTTTTTAAAGATGCTTTTTTTTTTTTTTTTTTTTTTTTTTTTGTGTGCAAAAGCAATTTTCTGTATCCATAAAAGCAGAACTCAGTAATACCTCTGAACTCCTGCTAGGGTAGTACAATTTTAGACTCTGTAGTATCTATATAAATCTAAAACAATGTGGTCCTCATGTTTATTCTTGTCGGTCTTTTAGGATTGTAGAGAATGATAAGCCATGGCTAAAAAACTCAATTAGAAATTCCCATTCACAAATACTTAGGCGGCTTTCAATTTCAACAGCTCTCAGTTTTGAAACATAGTAGCGTCAAAGAGAGGTGATCATGTCATTTATCTTGCTGCATATATCTTCCAGCCTAGAAAATTTTATTTAGGAGGGTTGTTCTTCACGCTCTTCGCCTCGAACCTGCCACATTCTCATCTGACTGCTCTGAGCTTCACGGGAGAGCTCCTGAGTGTTTGTCCCTCCCCAAGCCTCGTCCGCATAAGCTAACGCCTCGGAGCAGGATGGAGATGTCTCCAGAGAAACACCGCATGAAAACGCCTCTCGGCATCCTCTCCCTCACTATGTAGAACTCATTTCTGAAGCTGCTGCTTCACGGGGTGGCCTGGCCCTGAGATAAATGGCCCGGCCCGAGATACGCTCCTGGCCCCGAGGTAAATGGCCCAGCCCCGAGATACGCTCCCGGCCTGGCGCTGGGGCGAAGGCGGGCAGAGCCCGGCAGTCGCCCCGTCGGACGCTCCCAGAGCCCCCCCGGCGCCCTGCGCACCCCTGCGCGCTTCGGCGGCAGCAGCCGCAGCCGAGCTCACCGCAGCGCTCCCGCCGCAAAGGCGCGGGCAGGACGCGGACGCGGCGGCGCGGGCATCGCGGGCATCGCGGGATGCCGGCGGCGGCCCGCTCGCAGAGCCTCTCCTCCGGCTCCGCGGGGAGGGCCCGTGCGGCGGGAGGAGGCGCCCCTTGCCCGGGGCTGCGGGGACGGCGGCGGCCGCCGCCCCTTTAAGCTCCAGCTGTTCCTTTCTGCGGCGCCTATTTTTAGCGCGTCCTCTTGGTAGCATCCAGCTCTGCCCCCTCTCTCTCCGCGCTCCCCCGTCCCCCCCGGTGGTAGGTTCCGCACGGCGGGGGGACTGAGCATGTCCGAACGCGCTCGGCAGCGGCCGCCGCGCCGGGGCTGCGCTCGCTCGCAGCGCGGGAAGGAGGGCGCGGGCGCCGCCGCCGCCGTCCGCAAGTAAGTTTGTCCGCGGGTGCGGTGCTGGCGCGGGCGGGCGAGGGGTAGCAGCCGCCGCCTTGGTGCCGCCTCAGCGCCGCAGGGGTGGCCCGGGGCAGGGGTTCGGCTTCGGGCTTCGGCGCCCCCCGCCCCTGGGGCCGGCGCCGGGCGGGACGCGCGGCGGGACCCGCTGCACCTGTCCGCCTCGGTGCGCGCCTCGGGGCGGCCGCAACTTCTCCGCTGCCCGGCCCCGGGTCCAGCGGCTCGCGGCCTGGCCCGGCTCGGCTCGGCCACGGCGGGTCCGCGCCGCGCGGGTCGGCGGCGGAGAGCGCGTCCCCTCGCTGCGTGTGCGGCCCCGCCGGCAGGGACGGTCCGAGCGCGGCGCGGTGCGCTCCGAGCGCGGTCCGCGGCTGCGAGCGGCGCTGGGAGAGGCGGGCTGCTGCGCTGGCCCCGCGGAGAGGGCGCGATGCGAAAATACCGAGTGAGTGTCGGCGCAGCCAGCGCACCGTAAGAGTCAGCGAGGCTGCGGTGTTCAAAGGAGTTTCTGATTTAACAGATGGTACCGCAGGAAAGAAACAGTTTGCGTGGAGAAAATGTAACGGCACAGGTTTTTTGCTGTGTCGTCTGACGATTTATTATAGGTGTTCTTTCAGTTTAGAAGAGGTACAGCGTTTTAACTTATTGTCAGTAACTAACAAAATACCGAAGTATTCCCCGAGATTTTTGCCTCTGAAAATGAGATTTTTATATTAATTTTAAAAATGCTTGTTTTGTTGTTCAGTTCACCTGTAAATGGGTTTAACGCTGCGTATTCCTAATACTGGGGAATGTAAAGTTTTTCACTTAACATTGAAAGCGGCATGGTGTAGCTAGTTTCTTTTCCTGTGTTCTAAACCGAGGAAAGGTTTCAGAAGCTGCTTCCCTATTCAAAGGAAGCTTTTTGATGTTTGCAAAGTTGTATTAAGACAGTTTTCTAATTAAAATCATAGTAGAGGAAGGGGAATTTGAGAAGCTTAGTGTCAGTGATGGAAAAATTGGACTGAGGGCCAGTAAGATGCTCTTAGTGGACAGCCTGTCTTAATTTTCATTTGTCAGTGTCTGTAGGTGTTGTCAGTCTAATGACCCGACTTTTAAGCCATGCTTATCTTTGCACAATGACTTAGATTTGGTGTAGTACTCAAACATGAATATTCATATAAGCTTAAATGTCTGTATGTTAAGCCTTGTCAGAATTTAGGTGCGTTTTAAAATAGTTACAGACGCAGAAGATGCCATTCGTACCGTGTATATACTTGAGTCTGTTAATTAGCTTTATGCAGTGGAGACGGGATACTGCTGGATTCCGTACCTCTGCAACTCCTCAACTTTTCCCTTCTCCCAAATGAAACTTCCTCACCTCTGCCCACCGAGGCAGCGCTCCCAGAGAGTAACAATTGATCCGTGGGTTTCTGAAAGCCAGTTTGCGTGATTTGGCTCTGGTTTGTGCACAAATAAACTGCTGTCCTGTCAGTTCCATTTTTATGAGTATGCAATAATGGGGGGAAATTGAATTCTTGAGTTGATGCTTTTTGCCTGCTGTAAAAGACCACAAGAAAATGCAGCAAGAAAGAACAGCCTATCTTGACAGCATAGTGAGAAATAAGAAGGGAAATTCTTGTGCATGGCAACCTGCCATTTTTCTCATGTGATTAGATTTGATCTGAAATAATACCCAGTATTTTAAAGAATAAATTTATTTAAAATATGAGAAATAGTCAGAGTTGGAATGTTAAAAATGCCTTTCTTTATGTTCCTGGAGTAATAATTTAATTATTTGTGTTGTATTTTGCTGTTAGGATATTTTAATACTATTTCTTTTAGTTCCAGAGCTCATACATATTAATAAAATTATTTCAGCATCCTAACCAGATAAGGATTCTTTGATAGTCAAGCGTATGCTAATAGTGCATATAAGGACATCCTTAAAATATATGATGTGAATTATAATTCCTGTGCAGTCTCAGTTGATTATTTTTTCTTGTCCAGGTTTGAGCCCACCTAATGGAGATGAGAAAATTATTATAGTAACAGTGGTGTTACATCTTAGTTGTTTGAGAATGTCTAGTTAGCAGCTGCAGTGTTTGCACAGCTATGTTTCCCTTTAAGCAGAAAAAAAAAAAAAAAGGTAACTAATCTAGGTAACTAATCTTCTTCCACAGTGTGTATCTTTCTGTTAAAACTTTTTCCTCTACTGTTTGCCTAATCTTAAGAAATATCTTCCATGGGTTTGTTGGTTTTAAAAAAGTGTGTCATCTTGCATTGTAGGAAATATACATACTTACTCCTCCTGGATCGGGGGAATAACAGAACTATTAAAAGAAATGTGAAAATACTCTTTTTTAAGTTGAATTTCACTTAAAAACTACACCCCCCCACCTGGTCCTCCCCCCACCCCACTCCCCCAAATCCCCAAACCCTGATAATAATGACATAATTTTTTTTTCATAGGGGTGTGGTGATTATTTAAGGCTGGTAGCAGAAGGCAGAGTCTAGGATTGTCAGCACTAATGATCATGTGTTAATTGACAAGGCCCTCGCGCACTTGTTTTTGTTGATGAGCTACAGCGACTTACTTCTTCTTCACCCTTTAGTGAGTTGAGGTTGTTTCTTAAGTTACTGTAGCAAAACCATTAAACTATGTGTACTATTGATACGTATGGTAGGTGACAACCTTACAGAAGCGAACAGTTACTCCTGGCAAGCCGGGTCGGGTGTCAGATTAGCACAAGATTGTTACATGTTTGTGAATGGCTTGGCTCAGGAGATACTGACACTTCTGTTTGGTAAAGCCGTTTACTTGAACGTGGGATGTCTTCCTTGCTCATTGCAGCAGATATTTATTAAGCAGGGTGTCTCTGGTGTGTGAGCTGTTGCCTTCAGAGGCAGAAGGAGCACTTTGAGACAGTCAAAGAATTGTGCCTTTTAAGCCCGTGGGGAAGACCGTCAGGTGCTCGAACAGACATTGCTCTCTTAAATCATCAGGGGTGTTTTGTGCCGGGGCCAGATGCTTCTGTGGCTCCTGCAGCAGTGAGCTGAAAATTACCCTTACCCTGCTCTTCCAGCATCTGCTCCAACAAGATTTACTGAAGATTAGATATAGATACAGAAAAGGTAGCTCCTGGATATCTCATGATGTGTCATACACTTTAAGGCAGGAAGTTATTTGATCTGCAGGTTAAAATCTTTCAGATGGAGCAGAGGCCCCTGTCACAGAAAAACCTTATCTCTGGCTGCAGCAGTACAAGTAGTGAGTTCCTCCTATACCTAAAGCTACTGCTTGTATCTCTCAACTACTCATTGAAGCCAGTGATGACCTCCTGCTTTCTTACATTACTCTGGCAAAACAGGGATTGAAGACAACGAAATATTTAATTTTGTTGTTGTTGTTATTCTACTGCCTACTAAGAGGGTGAGATGAGAGAGAGAAGTAGGGGGAAAATCATAAACCTGTGTAGTCTTCTGTGTTCCACAGATATACTGAGAGCTAATTTGAGGTTTGGCTCCCTAACTCTTACGTGTCATGATGACCATGAGCCCCACTTTGTTACTCCTCAGGAATGCACTTATTTTCTTTGTTATTTGATAATTGAAAAATCATGAAAGAAGGGGGGGTGTTTGCCATGGGAGCAAAGGGAAGACAGAGAGGACAGCTACAAGCTGGATGTGTGTCATAATGGAGTTCTCAGCAGAGCATGAACATAGAGCAGAAGCATTGCCTGTCACAAAACAAAGGAGTGAACTTTCTCTGGGGCCAATGTGTAATGTCTTGCCCATCTAGCCCTGGGATGGTAACATGAGGAGTAAAAAATGGGATTGTGTGAGTTCCTTCATGAATAGCTTGAGAATATAAAAGGTGTATCAGCCTCCTCTTTATTTTCTTTTTTGCTGGAGCTGGTTGTTTTCAGGCTTAGAGCAATAAGTCTAAATCAGTTTATGTATTTCTGGTGAGCTTTTATTCCTTATGATTTGGGCCCTATTCACTCTGCTCCCCCACCCCAAGGTTAGCACTTTCTGTAAAATAGTAGATCAACATTGGAAGCCTGACTGATTTGAAAATGAGAGTCAAACTTAAAATTCGTGAAGGAACAAGGAGATTTCCCCAGGACAACTGTGGGCATTGTAAAACTTGAAGGGACCTTGAGGGACTTGAAGTGACTTGCTGAGACTTACCACTTAGAAAAAAGATATTCTTAATGTAATATTTCTCAACACTTCTCAACACTTGTGTATCCTTTGTGTGCTTTTCAGTTATTAATTAGCTCAAGTTTTTGCTATTATTAACTAATTTTTAGGCTAGTGTTCTTTTTATTCAGCTTCCAGCTATCAGGTCTGGCTATTTGTCTGTTCAAAGAACTACATATTGTCCAATTTTTTAATAGGAAAATCTGTATCAATTGATGAAGGCCTCTTGATAAGGCTGAGTTCATAAAATCTTTTGCTCTTTATGCATTTTCAATCCTGTTTTCTTTTTGTGTCTGGTCAGTCAGATTTTCTGTCTCTTGGAAGCTCTGCACCTACTGCACCCTGGATGCAAATGCTATTCCTAATGTGCAGTAACTTTGCACACAAATTAAATGGTAAGGGCAAGAAAAAGTCAGGGCCCTGATAGGAAGAGGAAACTTTAAAGAAAGCTCTGATGGTGAAGTAGGTACAAGTTGTCTTATGTTTTGTTGGGAAATCTATCAGTGGTCAACAGTGAAAGATGAATGAAAGGAATTTTGAACACTAAGCAGAGCTTGACAGGCCTTAGCAAAAGCAAGACCATTTCTGTGGAAGATGGGAACTTTGTTAGGCTGTGAATAGGAGCCTTAGCTGTGTGCAAGATCCCCTGCTGTAGTTTACAGATTATTCAGTCATCAGTGACCAAAGACTGACACTTTGGGTCAGCCTGGGACATATACCCTTCACATCCCTGTGAAGAACAGTTGACATATTTGCAATCATGGATGTAAGATGTTTCTTACTGGCCATGTAAAACAAAGCTGTAGCAGTTCTGTCTCAAACCTGGGATGACTCTGGAAATATGGCCTTCTGGAAGTGTAGACACCTTGTTTGTTCAGTTGATACCGTTTGTATCCACATCCGTTCTGGAAGGTATTCTCACAGCCATCAGGATAGACTACTAGAATCCATCCTGTCTATCTTCAGTGGGTGATCTCACCCACCCAAGTATCAAATTTGGAGAAAAAATATGCAACATGAGCACATAGCATAGCTGCTTAAATGATATGCTTTTTCTTTCCAAACATTATATATACAATTCTCATTAATTTCACTGTGAACTTGACTTGTGAAACAGAAAAGGATTGTCTGCCTCCTGTGTTCCTTTATATAAAATGCTTTTGGGACACATGGATATGAAACAAATTTCATAGGTAAAGGTTTAACTGAAGTACTTGCATAGATAAATAGTATCCAGAAATCTTTACATAAACTTTATATATGACATGCATACAAAGATAAGACTATGATGCTGTAGTCAGAACTGTGTTTTTCCCCAGAGCATAACACAATCAGATTCCATGAAGATACTTCCTAAAATAACTGTAAATACATTATTAGATATTCCTTAATCTAACCATAGCTATATAAAACCTTAGTAATAAATCCTATTTCATAAATAATACAGAGCACACTAAAAGTGTTAGTATTTATAGTTACTGCAGTGCAATTGGATTCACTTGCAAGTCTTCTTTATACTTCCTTTCTGATTTTAAATTATTAATACTGTTCTATTTCAGAAATTGATATTTGTATACTGTTGATGTAAATCTAATCTATTCAGTCATGTGAATCTTTGACAGTTGAATTCCACGTGGTCTTATGCATTTTGTTGCACAAAAAAGCCAGGGCATCCATACTGTTGATAAAAGGATATTCCAAGGTGATTGATCAATTAATATTACATCTTTTGTAGCTTCTGAAAAGAGAAACTGTAAGAGCTTTTAAATCCCCTTTAGAGAAGAAAACAACTCTTATCCAGGACTACAAGAAGTAATTGCAAGAAAAAAGGATGCAATGGGAAGCAAAATGTTTTTTCTTCTGGCTTTAATTCTCCATTGGAATCTTATTGTTAGTATCCTTGGGTTTTAAGTAGTTTTCTCTGGGACTACTTTTTTTTTCCTTTTTTCATTTTTCCTGGGGTGACTATAAGCACTAACTGCCGTGAAATATTATAGCCATAGGAATAATGCTCACTCATTAGTAGTCATTCTCACTTCTACATGAAACCTCAATCCCCTTGTTATACTTTCTGCTTGAATAGTTTTCAAAGAACCACTCTAATTTCATTTGTGGACTTAAACTACTGATAGAATTCCCACTCATACCTTCCGTTGCCATTACTATATTACCATGGCAAAAATAAATTGTGTCTTTCTTTGCATGCGGTTTCCATATGACAGAAAGGATGATAGTAGCAGGACTTGGCTGGTCCATGTGGAATGCTTGACTGTGAAACTCTTTCCATATGCAAACTCTCATATTTCCTTTTTCTATTTTCTTTTTCTTTTTTCTTTTTTAATTGAGGTCTGCCTTACCTGAAATCTTACATACCCGAGTTCGTGTTCCACTGAGAACTTTTACCTGAAGCAAAGAGAGACTTAGACACCTCTAAAATGGGAACAGTTAATGGAAACTTACAGATAAGTGTAAGAAATTGTAAGGAATGTTTTGAGGTGGCACTAACTGAAGTGGCAATAACATCTGTAAAATGAAGATTTTACTAGCTGCACAAGATAGCATGATATGGGAAGAGGAGTTCAATAATGTTGGTGAAATACTCTGATACTGTAGTGATGATCACCTAGGAGAGGCTCATGAGGAAATTGATACTTCTGACATCCTAGCAGAGCTTAACTAGAGTTCCCTAAGGCTATAGACTGAACAACTCTGATCAGACTAGACACCAAATACCTTATCTGCTTACTCAGTAAATGGTGCTCTCTGAGTGTTGGTGGAAACAAGTGCAGTGCTCTGTGAAGACATAGCTGAAAATTGTGTAAAGCTGTTCATCTCTCCTTTTGGAGAAGATTGTTTAGACTCTTGGTGACCTGTGGTTCTTAACTGTGTTGCAAATAGCAGCCACAGTCTGAGGTGTTGGTACCTGATGAAGTCCCCATCAAACTACAGTCAACCTTCTGAACTGGGGGAGAAAAGCTCCTTGTACTGATAATGTGACTGTGAAAGAAGAGATCTGTGTAACAGCCTGCATAATCACTAGTGAGAGTAAGTGAATGCAGACAGCAGCAAGTAAGACAGAATTAAGATACTAATGGTCCTGATTTTGGTGTGTCTGATACTTTTCCTTACACTCCATAAAGGAAATCATCAAAATTATGTTATATGTCTGCTGGAACTCTAGTACATATGTACCTCATATCCCACAGCACTAGCAGAGGTCAAAGTGGTTAAACCCAGTGATGGAGGCAGTGGTTGTTGTTGGCCATGGGGAGGAACAGCATGGCTGGGTGGAGTTTGCAATGTTTGGAATGAAATGTGAACAGATATCATAGGTATCCTTAAAGATTATCTAGTTCCAACCCCCTGCCATGGGCACATCTCCCACTAGACCAGGCTACCCAATGTCCCATCCAACCAAGCCCTGGACACTGCCCTGTGGATGCCAGTGAACAGGGCATCCACAACTTCTGTTAGCAATCTGTGCCTGATTTTTTTACTGGGCCACAGTGAACAACAAATTGTCTCACTGCAGCTCTGTCACAAATGTTGCAGAAAGTGTTGCAGAAAGTGTTGCAGGAAGTTTTGAGTGAGGCTTAGATTATTCCTAGATATAAACCTTGACCTCAATGAAGCTTTAAAGGGAAGGTATTGCAAATACAGTACTATTGAGAAACCCCCAGAAGAGATGCCCTCACCTGCCCATATGCACTTTCCCCAGGTTCCTTTACCTTCTGCTTCCCCCAGATTTCAAGGTCCCGTGAGTGAGACATAGTAAAACTGTACCACAGGCAGCATGCAAACTTGTTACTGCTCTTCCCAGTATGCTCTCAGTCACTTCTAACCACTTCTCTCTCACAGGTACACACCCAAAGGCAGAAATTGGGTAAGATTTTGTGGCAATGGGCAGTAAAAATGAATTCTCCTGATGAATTGATATGTCATCTTCTGTCACCTCCTTTGGGAAGCATAAGATACCAGTGGTTGGACCATGGGTCTTTCTTCAGCTGAAAAAAAGGAAATCTTGAGGAAATTATGAAAGTTGTCATTGATAGGCAGGAAATTGTTCCATCTCTAAATTCCTGTAACTGCTAATTGCATCCTGTTTTCTACTTCCCCTTTGCGGTTATTTTAATTACAACTCACTACAGTGAAAGTACCTGTCTGTTGCTGAGTGATTTCAAAAGGAAGAAGAAGAAGTGGGAAAAAAAATGTCCTCAATTTATTCCACATTTTAAAAATAGTCATGTTGAAGATCAGTTTTCTGGTTTTAGTTTTCCAAGTGTATACCTCTATGTAAGCCAGCACATCTTTAGATAATCAGAGGATTTGGTTTTAATAACTTTCTCTGAAAAGAACAATAACTCAAATTTCCAAAGTTATGTAAATATTTTTCAGGTGTACTAATTCACATTTGCCAAAATGAGCCAGTTTTATACCTGTGTGAGGGCAAAAGCAGTGACCAATGGGCTTTAATACCTATGAGTTAGGTCACTTCATGTTTAGTGGAGGTTGATACACTGACACAGATTGCCCAGAGAAACTGTGGGTGCCCCATCCCTGGAAGTGCTCAAGGCAAGGCTGGATGAGGCTTTGAGCAACCTGGTCTAGTGAAAGGTGCCCCTGCCCATGTCAGGAGGGTTGGAACCAGATGATCATCAGGGTCCCTTCCAGCCTGAATCATTCTGTGATGATTATTAGAAGGATTTTACAGAGTAGTCTGAAAAAAGTGGGGATGGATAAATGAATATAAATTGTGCCAATCTACAGAAATACAGACTGATATGGTGTGAGGCAGTGAAGTGGTGTCAGCAGCTTGTAGTGTTCTAGGTGCTTGTACCTGACATTTTATACCTCAGTGCTTCAACAGTGGCACCATGCAAATTTCAGTGCATCCAGCATTCAGTTTCCATGCCAGGATTATATTACTCAAGTTTGTTTGGAGTTCTGGACTGTTGCAATTTTAAACCACTAGTGTTTTGTCATGTGTCTTTGTGTAGGAAGATTCCCATTTAATACAAATAGAACTGTGATAAATTAATGATTGTGACCAACTCTGAGCTGTAGGACATCTGAATCCTGCAAATGTGGTTGTGTTAAAGATACAAGTAACGGGCTAACTTGAAAGACAATCATATTGCATCTTCCAGACTGTTTTTGGTGCATTGCTAATCATACCTCTTCACAGGTCAAGAAAGGTCAAATGAGAGTATTTTCTCCAAAGAAAACAAGCTTATCAGCCATTTCTTGATTGAGGATTAGAAATGCAACATTCTTCCTGAAGAACTTCAGAAAATAACCTTGTAAGATGCTTTCTCCAAACACATATCTGTTGCCTTGTGCAAGTGCAGTTAGACGGGCAAGACTTCTTTCTGGAAAATCATCACAGCTAAAGCAAGGTTACTCTCATTGTTCCCTAGTATCTGATATTTAGGAAAAGTTTCTGTTCTTTGAAACAGTAATTTTTTGTGTTACTTGTTTTGATATTGTCTCAAGTAGGTTCTTGATGTTGAAGAGAACATAGTTGTATTGATGCATAAAATATATGTATCTCTTTGGATGAGGGAAAGTTTTACTCTGTGCAAATGAGCATTTGCATTTATACTATATCATAATGATTTCAAGTACTTGTAAGAGTGCATGACTCCTAATTATGAAGAACAACACTGAATCTGAGGTGACCCTTTGGGTCAAAACTTTTTCCTGCCTACCCCAAATCATCTAGTCTGCCTCTGCATACTTTGGCTTTTTTGAATCTTTAGTTATTATGGATACACTTTTAGTGTTGCTAATTGGCTACACTAGGTTTTCCTTTCTTGAAAAAATGCTGATGCAGAAAAGTAGTTTAGGTGAGGCCACTAGGGGAGTGTTTTAGGCACTTTGGGAGCCTAGTCTCATAAAATAACTTGAGAATGGTTGGTTAAAGGTGAGCTACAAGAACAACATTTAATTTCAACCTTAAATTAAGGTATTAACTAATAAAGCTTGTGACAGGAGAATACAGAAAATATGACTTAGCCTCTATGAGTACTACTACATTGAAATTCATGCCTAAACTTGTACTTCTTTTCTTTCTTGCACGCTATCTGTATTTGGAAGTTCTAGTTCTGATCTTTCCTATCAACAGATGTTTTTGCTATGAATTTATGATCTAAACCAAATAAAACTGTACAGGGCAACAATAGCTCCTCAATAAAACAAAGGCTCTAGAGTCTAGGACCAGGACAGACTTTGACTAATTTTATTTTAACATATGGAAGAGCTGGATAATTTTTCCTTGAACAGCTCTACAAATCAACAGGTAGTGAAAAATAGGTTCTTCCCATGTGTCAGTGAAGGGTCAGATAGTGTATTGCCAACAGTTTCGAGCCGTGTGTGGATAATATTCCTACCTTCTGCTTGTCAATAGAGAAGCAATCATGTTTATATTTATATATTTATAATAATTAAATCCACGTGTATTTTTTGTCTTCTACTTTCTGGCTAATTGGTGGAACTAAGCTGCCATGAACTGGATATGCATGCTACTAAAAGTATGAATTTCTAGTTTTTTCTTAATCAGCTTTAAAAGCACATAAGGCATTTTCTGCTGCAGCACCACTGATTTTATGATTTTTTTTTTTTTTTTTTTTTTGCATGTGAGAGGTACCTAAATGTTGTTCACCCCAATGGACAGAACAGCTGCAAAACACTTTGCTGTTGGTGGTGTGGTCAGAAGAGAGAACTCATTCTGTGATATAAACCCTTGAGTATTTTCACTGTAGTGTGGATAGGAACAAATGCCTCAGTTTTGTTCAGTGCATTGTCCAGCCTGACATGGCGAGAAAAGTAATTTGCACAAGTTTTTTATACAGTAGTATTTTGTGTAACTCTTTTGTTTCAAAAATTGAAAGTACCTCTACTGTGTTTGCTAGTAAAACAGAGATTACAGGAACAGAGCAAAACTCCCCTTCATTCTCTTCCAATTAAATTTGATTCCTGCTAAAATCCTGTTTATGTTTGGAAAGGAATGACCTTGAAACATTGTAGTTCACAGTTCAAATGTTTTGGGAAATATTGACTTATATACTTGGTGACCTGAATAAAAAGAATTAGTAGGCAGTAGAATCTTTTGTTGTTGAATTTCTCATTATCTTTTTAAGGTGTTCATTTTTTCATGTCCCTCTAGTTGTTGTAGGAAGGATAAATTTAGTATTGTGGGATCAATAATGACATTTCCCATTCCATGGTCATAGCTCTTATTTAATGCTTTCAGCACAGTCATTTTTATAGATGTTCTGCATAATGTATCAGCATGGGCCAGACTTTTGTCTGTGACTCAGAAAATGCTGTAATTATATTGGTGCAGGCAGCTCCATCTCTTGTGAGGCCATAGTCACGGCAGTGAGTTTTCTACATGAATGGAGAATTTGTAAGCCTGCACCAACATTAAATAAATAACCTCTGACAAGTGTTGAAATTTTATTTCAATTATGTGGTAGTGTTTGGTTTCTGTCAGAGGGCTCTGTTGTTCTTCAGCACCCCCATTATGTGCATGCATTTGCAGTGAAGGGAAGGTAATTTGTGGCCTCATGTTCTGTTGGGTAGTGGTGAGGTAATTTTGGTAGGAATGTACATTGTCACTCTTGCTCCTCTTATTCCCTGAATTGCTTTGCAAGTGCCACAGTTGAATATTGCTGGAAAAAGTGCCTAATGCAGACAGCCTGAAATTATGTGAAAACTGCTTGTAATAGCCTCAGTTTAATACCAGAAACAGAACAGAGGAAACTATGCACAAATATAGACAGCCTGAATCATCAGCTGTTGGTGAAAAACTTGTGTGTGCATCCAGCCAGGCAGAAAAATACTGACTTCCACTCTAGTTCAACAAAGCCATATGAGCTTTTAAAACTCATAGGAATGGGATGAATTGTTACAGTGTATCAATTTTACATGAATTAAGAGAAAGGAAGCAGCATGATTTTACATCAATGAGATGTACAGTGAGCTAACAACAGTGTCAAGTTAGGCATTTGCAGGGCACAGGTGTCTGGATGTCCCCCTTTCCTGTGTGCTGCCTGTACTTTTTGGGATGATGCAGCTCTCAGGTTAGATGTGGACATCCCAGCTAAGAAGGGTAATAAGATAAGCCCCCTTTGGCTAAAAAAAGAACTGTGCTAAGCTTGAGGATGACGCACGTGTAGGCTTTCCTTTGGACTCCCACCTGGAACTGCAAGAATACATAAAAACCCCCTTCCTCCTCAGCTAATGAGATCTAGGGGAGTCCCATGTTGGTCAGTTCCTGGTTTAATCTGCTGAGAGCAGCCTCCTAAAGCAGGCACGTTTCTGACCTTTATTCAGTGATCTGTCAAAATGTTTGGTAGGAAATGTGTGATGGTTTTGCTCAACCCTGATTTCAATTCTACTTTTTTAATCCTAAAAATCAGACTACTAAATAGTGGAATGAATGTCCAGTGTCATTTTAGTAGCACTTGAGCAAGCAGCACTGTTATTATTGATCTCATTGCATATAGAGTGGAATCAAATAATAAAAAATAAGATATTACTTAACCTTTTTGACAGTTTTCATATTAAAAAATGACTAGCAAAAAAAGTTAGAACATTAAGAAACAACTACATATATGTTTCTGAGGAAAAAGAATAAGAAAAAATTTAAAACCAATTCTAAGTTTTAATTAGAAAAAGATTAACTGTACAATAAGCTTTACTACAAAGGCATAACCAGGTCCCATTTTCTTCTTCTGTAGTTGAAATGTCCCATGTGAGCATTTATAAACCTTAAAACTCTGCAAATGGAGACTTGAATACCCACACCACGTTTCACTTCTGTCTTATTGATCTTAAGGCATTGTCAACACTCACAAATAGACAATTGCAAATCCATCTTAAAATTGAAATGCTTGCCATTTGCATGATATTCTCTCATGAGACTTCTCTGTCTGAGATCTGTCTTTTCAATTACCATTTGCTGTCATTCAGAACTTCTTGCACTTTAATATTATAATGCAAATACCTCTGAATTTATCCAGGTTTATCAGTCCTTTTTCTGTTTCCATGCTGTTTTAAGTCCCAATTAGAATTAAAGAAATATTCTCGAACATCTTCATTGGTAAAGGTTCACAAAGCAATAGCAACCGTTCATAATTTCATGGTTTTCTGAAAAATGAAATAATTGGATTGTTTCTCTTTTGAATTTTAGTGGAATTACAGCTTCATAAGATAAAATCTAAGGCTTCAACAGAACCTAATTGTCATTTCATAAATTATCCTCAAAATAAGAAAACTCTAGCATTGGTAGCATTTTTAGCATTCCTAGTGATGAAAGCAAAACATAATGACTTAAGAGTACATGTGGTGCTTGTGGCTCCTGTCTTATTCCTGTACATGTAATTGGCCAGAAAACAAAAGAAATTTCACAATAAAAAGTTCATGTAATTGGCTACTGTGTTTCAATGCTAAGGTTAAAGCAGTATAATGTCTGTGCTGATATTTTTTGCTGTTCTAAATCTTGAGTCTTAGCTGTTCCTAAATAGAATTAAATTCAGTCATTGCTAGACATTATTTTCTGCAGTGCTAAATTCTTAGTGATTTTTAAAAGTTCAAAAATACTTAGGCCTTTACTGAAGACAGTAAGATCTGTGTGTGGTGATGATGGTTGAAATCAGACAGAAAGTTGCATGCCAGGGCACATTATATACAAGACCTTATCTTGCCAGGCTCCATCATTGAATTCTGCATAGCTAAATTTGAACTTTGCTCTTGAATTTCCCAGTGAGGGTGTCTGTCTTTCTATCCATGGAGGACCCTAACTACTTGGCATGCTACCTTATTTTCTTAAATTCAGCCCTCACAAATACTGTGTCTTTATTTTTCAGGTTAAGTTTGAGAATGGCATCTTTTGTTTTCATGTTTTGTAAGTTGCAGGATGGGTAACTCAATTCAAGCCTTTAACTTCTTTTTTGTCTGTGTACATGTTATAGGAGAACTAAAAGCAAGGAGTCATTGTAAGGTGTTTGGCTGCAAAACTAGGTGTTAGAAGATGCCTAACAAACTGAGCACTTTTTCTGGTATTTTACAGTGGTCCTTTTGGAATTGATATAACCTGCTTTTAAATTTCTTCAGTTGTGGTGTTAAATTTCCTGAGTGTCTAAATGTGAGTCTTATACCTCTTACTTTTGAAAGTGCTGTAGGTTTTGCTGAATTATTTCCTTGTCAGTGTGATTCATATATTTTCTACAATATCTCTCATTTGACAAAGTAAACCTGCTGTTTCATTACACCAGTGGTGAATTTTAATTTGTTTTATATTTTAATTTTTTCTTGAGAGTGACTTTATGACCTCAGTTTTATGAGTCAAGAAGCTCCCTTCTGTGAAATCAGTCTGCTTTTTCTATTTCAGCGAGGCAAATTCCTGTGCACAACATCAGCACTGAACTGATTTTACAGCCTTTTGTTAGGAAATTTGATGGGGTTTTTTGATCCAGCTCTGATCTTGTCATACACATTTCCTTAGGATTTCTGCAGTCTGTGTTTTAGTGAATGCTCTGATGTGAATATCTTGAGTCATTCATGGTCTGTGTCCTTTCAAGTGCTCAGGATGAAGGCTGTGTTAGATGTGGATTCGGGGTGGTCAGTGCAACACACATTGCTCCATTCATCTCTGTGCTTCTTCCTCTGTTCAGAATGGAGTGGGTATAATTTTGGCAGCAAGATTTCATCCTACTTATTGCTCATTAAGTTGAAAACTCCATCTGGGGAAGATATTAATTCCAAGTGTTATTCTGGGCAGCTTGCTGTGAAGTTTTGTTTCAGACAGGGACTGACCAGTGGTATGTTAGATAAAGAGTGACTCCTTTGGAAATCTTTTTTAGTATATTTAGGTGTGTACATACAGCTTCAGACTGTTTCATGTCCTGGTCGATCTATGTTGTCTTGAGTATGTTTGTGACTTTCTCTCTCTCTCTCAAACATGTTAATTTTCATGTGGATTCATCTATTTTCTTAATTTTTTTTAAATTTTACAAAGTCAAAGATAAAATTGCTTTGACCTAGATTTATTGCAAGTTCTTTGGGTTCTATTGCACATACTACTTGGAAATTATAGTTCAGTTTGAATGGGAAGGTTTAATTTTTTTAATTGGATTTTAGCTGTCAGATGAAATAATGTGTCCAGTATTGTGTGAAGTGTTGTTTCTTCCATATGCAATTGAAAGTTGCTAATTTAGATTCAGCCTTTTGTGAGCAAATTTTTACAATATTTAAAATTCCTGTCATAAAACAGAGGATCACTGTGAAGTATTCATGGAGGGAATAGTTTCTTCTGATGTTGCTAGATTGGTCTTGAGATCTTGTTTCTAATTAACAAAAAGAAGCCCTGTAGCATCCTTTCACATCAGGAAGAAAACTAGGGAAAAATGTGGCACTGAGATAAGGCAAAAAGAAATAAAAAGAGAAGTTATTCAGCAGAATCCTGGAGACAGTCTTGTGAGTTGCAGTTTTTCATTTTAGATTTAATTTTCCTTTTTAAACTGCTTAGGAAAAATAAAAATAAAATATAAGGCAAGACTATTTTTTCAGAAAGAATGATCTCTTCTAAATCTTTAGCAACATTTGGCTGCTTCAAAATACAATAGCTGGGTCATAGACATATAGCAGCAAATAAAATTATAATAGTTTAAAGATAAGCCTAATCACAGACAAAATCTGATACTCAATAGACTCTGGGAGTGGCTTGCCCTCTTTCCTCACAGTCTCTCTTCCTATTTTCCAGATTTTGCCCACCCTTCCTTGGGAAACTGTGATTTCTTGCAGGGATGGCTGCCAGGAGGTCACTCTGGGAGCAGGGGTGGACCCAGAGCTTCTGTCACCATCTGGGCTGCTTTACTCACCTGGAGTTCACATTCTTAAACATATGTACTGATATTTGTTCATTTGTATTTTCTCTCCTGTGTGTATTTGTGTATTCATGAACCAGCTTGTCTCAAATAGTGATGGTTTGCATCTCTAACCCAGGAGTAGACTAAGGCCTTAGAGCAATTGATATTTAGTTTATCAAAAGGCAGAATATGTAAACCAACACTTTTCCTAAGTTCTGTGTATGTGTAATACTGAGTCTTTAATTTCTGTCATCTTCTGCACCCTTAATTAAATCTTAGTGAAAGGAAGGATGTCAGTTCTAAAAACTACATTTACAGCTGTGACAAACAGCATCCACTGCAAAATGGGATTTCTGATGGAAGCAGATATACTTCCAAACAGTAGTTCTGCTTCCCAAGAAGGCAGGCCCACTGAAATACCCTATGATGGGGTGACAGGGCAATCCAGGCAATCTGCTTGTCTCACTGTAATTTGCTACAGACACTTAGTCCTGAACAACTTAAAATTAATATCTCTATAAACCTCCATGAGTGGGGTGTGTGCCCCATGGTGGTTCTGTTCATTCATTGCTGGCCAAAGAGTTTCTTAATTCTGTTTTGCATACATACAGGAGCTGAAGGCCTTAGTTATTAATAAAATATAGTAACTATTTTTTCAACCTTCAGAAATCAATTTAGGCAACAGAGGAGGTTACAGTTGATGTACCTGGATGGATGAGTTGTGATTCCCATATAGCTTTTTGAAAATATTGTACACATTCTACTGTAAATTCAGGAAATAGGCAGGCAGCTCTTAGTGAAGTTTACAGTGCTGAAAACAGGGAGTGATTTGTATTCTTTGGGCTATGTTCTTTAGCTATGTCAGGATGATAAACAGAAACTCCATGTTAATCTGACTTGGTAAGGAGCTTTCAGGAAGCAAGTTAGCAGATTTGTAATCTGCCTGTTTGTAAACAGAAACCATTTTTGACCTTGCTCGTTCTGGATGTGCTTCATCACTGTAGCTTCAGAAAAGCATAACACATTTTTCCCATTACCTAAATTGCTCCAAAAAAATGGAAGCCAGAGCTTTCTGCCATATATTTCTCAAATGACTGCACTATCCCATAGCTGAGGGCCTAGTGCTGTTTTCATGTGCTTATGCAATGCTCTTAATCCTCAGTGATCAGCATCCTTTAAGAATTAGTGTCCAGTTTTTCACTCCCATTATATTTATGGGCTCACAGTATACATACACTTGTGCTGCTTAGAAACCACTGTGTGCAATAAATTGATTAATAACAAGCTGGTTTTAAGTGTTCTACTGCTGGGCCTGTTGTCTTTTTCTATTAATTTTTTTATTCTTGTTTTTATTAGGCAAAATAAATCATACTTGTCATTTAGCTGGCTGAAAAAAGGTGAACACCAAACTCTTAAATTCTACCTCTTTAAAGTGCTGAGTGTTAATTGGGCTTCTCAGTAGAAACTGTCTTGAGAGGCAATGTGACTATATTATAATTGTGTGAAAGCAAAACATCTGCAAGACTGAAGGAACATCAAGCAGGTTTGTTTTCTAATAAGGTACTTGAGAAAGAATTAAATTTATTTAAAAGATATTACTGCTGTGGCATGTAAAATAGTAATCCAGTGGCTTGTATCTTCCATCTCTCACACAGAAAGCAGAAGTTACTTAGTGGGAATCTCAGAGACATCTCATCCTTGGAAGTTTGCTTCCAGACCTTTATCTTTCTAAGACTAAGCCAACCAAAAGGTGTCAGGTTGGGTAATACTGTGGAGATTTTATCAAGAAAATAGGACCAGATTTCACAAAGACTACATATTTTTGCATTTGGCTCAACCCAGTTTATGCCCTGTCAATCATATTTATTCTTGTGTGCTTTAGTCTGGCAGTGGGGTGATGGTATTCCTGTTGCCTTTTGTATGGGAAGTTAAGTCCCTGCTCAGCTTTTCATGCTGTATGCCCATTCAGAGTATCAGCACTCTATCCATGAATCCCAGCTGCAGAGTAAGAGTGCAGTGGTGACTCTGGATCTAACTACTGCTCTGTAGCAACTCATTTTCCTTTCACATGACCTTTTTGCCCCATGATTTAAAAATGTCAAACCCAGAAACAAGTAGCTGGACAGTGTGAATTACTCAGAAGTGCTGGCTGCAGCCAATTTCCCCTACTAACAGAGAAGGAATCAATTTAGTCTTTCTTCTTTTTTTAAACCAAAATATACCTGAAGCTGACCAAAGAGCACATGGCTAAGTAATATCTTTATCAGAAGAACTGTTAATTGATTTTATATTAATTGATTTGTGAAGTCTTCCAAAATCTTGCCTGAGCTGCTGTATTTCCTTATGCTTAGGGAACTCCTGCATCTTCCCAAAGTAAAAGAGTAGGCTCTCATACTGGAGTCTATTGCACCACTGCAAAGATGGCATGCAGCACATCATGTCCTGGCACATGGTATCTTGCAATCAGTGGACAGACTCTGTAAAGCAAAATTGAGTAACTCTATAGCAGACTGAAACATCTGTCTCACCTGCTACCTGTCTTGGCTTCATGCCTCTTGCACCTGATATCAGAGTCACCTTGCATCACTAGAAAAGCTGACAGGCTTCTGGAAGGTGTTTTGGATCTTGACTTCAGGTGTTTTAGTCCTTCACTGAATCTATCATTACTCAGTGTGGTACAATGCCAACTGCTGCCATTTTAATCCACACTAAATAGCAGCAGAGTTCCTTGAGGTGAGTGGAACTACTTAATTAGGAGCAAAGCTGTGAACAGAGTTTCAAAATCTGATTCAAGGAAATCTGGAAGAGACTTACTGAGAAACAGGAGAATGGCCATCTTGCAAAGCACTGCCTTTTCTGCTCACGTTCACGTGTGAGCACAAATACCCATGTGCACAGCACCTTTGTCTCTAATGGAAAATTTGCAGTCAGTTGCAATTTGGCTTGACATGTTATGCTGTGGCCAGATATTCAGAGAAAGATTTTGGATCTGAATTACCCATTTTCCTGCATAAAATTATTGGCTGTAAACCTTTTGGTTTTCTTTTTTCTCAACTAATTCTAATGACCATAACTGACTTCAATGGCTTGAAACTGAAAAAGAGTAGATTAGATAAAGAAGGAAGGATTTTCTGTGAGGATGGTAAGGCATTAGAAGAGTTGGCCCAGAGGAGCAGTGGATGCCCTGTCAGTGGAAGTGTTCAAGGTCAAGTTGGATGTGGCTTTGAGCATCCTGGTCTCGTGGAAGGTGTTGCTGCCCATGGCAGGGAGATTGGAACTACCTGGTCTTTTCAAGACCTTTCCAACACAAACCATTCTATGATTCTGTGACTTCAGTTCAGCTTCTCCAGCCATTTTAAGTAAGTAAAATATATTCAGTGACAGTGATGATTGATCTGCCTATCATATAAGGAACTATGAAGCAGTTTGCAGTATGTTAAAGACCTAAGTGTTTCTTGCCTATATTCAGTTTCTCTTTTGTGAAAAAAGATGTCATCAATGGCAGAGTTAAGGAGAGAACTTCAGAAGAGAGGTAAGCAAGCAATGGCCACATTAAAACTCCATAATGGATAATGGAAGGAAACTTGTTTTGGTTCTCTGAACATGATACAGAATGAAAAATGTTTACCAGTGTTCATTACTAAAAACAGAGCCAGGTCATTCTGCCTTTCTTCCCTTCCACTGCCACTGTAAACACTCCCTCCTAACAGACCCTTTCAAATAGTTTTGTGGTTTTAGGCATTATCTTGCACATCATGCTGCAAGATGATGATGCTACATGCTGCCTTCCCTACTGAGAAACTATTATAGCAGGCTGGACAATAAAGGTTGCCTGCTGTGACGAATGCTGGCTACCCAAGGGCAATGACATCCCTCTTGACTTCACTTCTGAGTTGCTGCCTGTGCCTCCCAGCAGACCTATATGAAAGATCTTAGAGAATAAACTGATCCTCAGTGTTGCTACTTAATCTTAGCTGGTAAAATAAATTTCAAAAAATCCTGAAAAAAGGAAAAGTGTTCAAAGTGGTAAAAAAGGAAAAACAGTTTATTGTTGTGTACAAAGTAACCAACTATCAAAATTCATTTTGTTAATAGGAGGAGGAACTGCAAGTTAGCACAAATAGAGGAAAAACGTTTTTTTAGTCTTCTCTATACAGCTTGGTGGCTTTATTTTTAATTTTGATTTTTTTCTCAAGGCTTCAAAAAATGTATTTCAACATCTGACTTATGTATGGTTGCTCCAAACTGCTCATGAATAAAGCTGATCAAGACTTCTTATTGATCAGATTTTGATTTTTTTTCTCTCAGACAAAATAAACCCAAGAATGCTGCATTTATCTGCTTGTAGGAATATTCTTTTCATGTATTTAGATAATTGCAGCAGTAATTTTATCAGTTCTTAATGAATTTGGAATTTCAAAGTATTTCTAAGAGTAAATTTCCTTCTGTTTTTGTTATCTGATGCTTGATTTTTATTCATTTTGCATTTAGCTTTTGATTCCATTGGAATCTTGAAAAGTTTGTAATACAAACTGTAGCATTCTGAATATAAAGGTTTGGAAAACTGCTTTAACTTTTGTAATATTGTTTCGTTTTCAAATCTTAGGGTCAATCCAATTAATCCTACAATATTTTCCTGATCTTCAGTGGTGATGTGCAATGTTTTTGTTACAGCAAAGTGCACTAGCCTGCACTCCCTCTAACAGGTTATTCCTAATTCTTTCAGAACCTACTATGCAACAGACATATTTGATTGCTCAGAGTGCAAAGGCAACCAGAATGACCTATTCATTGCTTGTGTCTCACTCCCAAACCCTGTAATTAAGTCTGACTTTATTGAAGCTGTAGACTCTTACAATGTAGTGACATGGACTTGCAGGCTGTTGCCCAAACAGAGCATCCCAATATCTAGAACCTGGAAAAAGCAATGCTTTCCAAAGATTCTTAAACAGTTGTGATAAATTTTCTTTTAGAATAACATGTCAGGAAAGAGATGCAAGAACAGTTTCACTTGCACACACTGTAGTGTCTTTTATTAGGTGTGCCAGGATTTGCAGTGTGCCTGCAGCTTGCCTGGCTTTCTGGCTTGCTGAAGGCTATGGCATCTCTACAACTGGGGTTTCCTGGGCTCAGCTCCCAGCGTGGCATTTTTGCACTTTTTTTTAGGAGATACTCTCAATGGAGTCCTTTGAAGCTATTCCAACAGTTGCATGGGACCCACTCCTGGAGATTTTACCCCAAAATCATTAGCTTGACCTGTATTCTTAATCAGCTGTAATCAGTTTCCTATATATTATTATTATTATTATTATTATTATTATTATTATTATTATTATTATTATTATTACCAAAATGCTTATTCTGGTTGCAAAACCCTGTAATACCAACATTACCCTTGACAAGGATGATTTTCAGTTTCTCCAGTAGCCATCTTTTGGAGTGCCAGGGCAGTGCCAGGGCCAACAGCTACAATAGTCTTACCTCTTGTGATACTGTCTCCCTAAAATCAGCCTGGAAAAAAAGGTGGTAGATCCTGTGTTTGAAGGTAGTTTGGCAGTCAGGGACCTGGTATTCATTGTAGTGAACTGATATCTGAGCAGCCCTTTCTCAAACCCTGCAGAACAGCCATCTGTGTTTGGCATACCTGGAACCCAGAGGGGCTGTCATCTCAGCTGGGGTGCAGATGGGGAATTCATCAGCACTTGAGAAAATGTAACCTTGAGACTGATGTCTCCCACAAAAGTTGTAAAAAGTTATAATCTGCTGTTGTTATAAACTTCTTGTAGCAATAGGAATACCATTATTGGTGAATACATATAATAATTTAAACTGTAGGAGAGGCACAAGTATTTATATTAAAGATCTCTAATTCCCATGTTTAGCCTTTTGCTGGGAGGAATTACACACCATGCAAAATTTTCTTGGAACATAGTTTCAAATGCCAAATTAAAAATCTTATTTTTTATTAATAAACTATTTGAAGTGAGTAGCCTTGTGGGCTGTTCATTCCAACAGCCTATGTGGTCTGAGAGATGTTTTTATGTACTTGAAGGGATCATATTAATACTCAGCTTTAACCCTTGGTATCTTCTCTGCTACCTTCCTAATCATAAATTTAACATGTCCAAATGGCAGATTTTGAACATAGGACAAAGTTACACTGGGCACAAGTATGAATTCAGAGAGGAGTGGCTGGAGAGCTGCCCTGCAGAAAGGAGTCTGGGAGTGCTGGATCTGGGACAGCCTGTCAGTGGGAGCCAGCTGTGTGCCCTGGCAGCCAGAGGGCAAACTGCATCCTGTGCATCAAACACAGCACCACCAGCTGGGCTGAAGAGGGGATTATCCCACTTTGTTTGGTGTTGATGTGACCTCATCTTGAGCACTGAGCACTGCTCTGTACCCCACCATGTAAGAAGCATGTGCAGGTGCTTGAATGTGGCCAGAGGAGGACACAGCTGGTGAAAGGGCTGGAAGTCACCATCCTGTCAGGAGTGGCTGAGCACTTGGGGGCTCATCTGTGGTGAGCAGTGACAGGACCAGAGGGAAGCTGTGGCAGGGAGAATTAGGTTAGATTAGGAAAAAGGTGGAAATTAGAGGTGGTTGGGCACTGGAACAGCTCCCCAGGGAAGTGGTCACAGCACCAGGCTGACAGAGTTCTAGCAGAGTTTGGACAATGCTCTCAGGCATGTGGTGGGAGTTTTGGGGTGTCCTGTGCAGGGCCAGGAGTTGGACTCAGTGATCCTTGTGGGTGCCTTCCAACTGAACATGTTCTATGACTCTGTGGTCTGTTCCTTGTGCCCATGGCTATAAAGCTGCTACAGAAGGGTATGTATGACATAGGTGCCTGTTCAGAGTTTTGGCAAACTTGTGGCAGCTCAGGACTGTACAACCCATTTCTTTAGTTGTTTTTCTGGTCAAAGGCTACATTGCTGTTGCAGAATGCGAGATTCTGGTAGTCTAGATCTGACTATTTTTCCTTTTTTTTTTTTGGCAGGGGGAGAGCAGTAGATGAAGTAATTTGAAAGCTGCAAGAGAAAAAAGGAGACATGTCAAGAAAATACAGAAATATATTGCATTCTAGTGCAATTCAGATAAGACATTTCTTATCTGAAGTTGTAAGGGATGTAAAAATAATTTTAATCTATTCTTTGAGTTGGTTTCTTCTTACCAGCTCTTGGTCTGGGAACAGCAGAGGTTTACAGCAGTGCAGTATTTCCTGTACTTCTACATGACAGTGAGCAGGGTGATGGTAAAATATGATGCATTTGGGCTACTTGTTCTAGCTTTAGTGTCAAAGATATTTTGGCCCCACAGATGATTGATGGACTAGATATTTTATTTTTTTTATTTATTAGTCAAACCTTAACTCCTATGAGCTTAATGGTTTCCACACTAAGATATATAGGAAGCTGGCTGAAGCAATCACATGAATAAATTCTTTTTGAGACGTGTGGTATATTGCTGAGTTCCAAGAATTTACAGATATGAGACAGGAAATGATTAGCTGTATAGGAACACTGGGAAAAAATCTTGAGAGAAGAACAGCAAACTGAATGTTAGTTACTGATGTAGACTGATGATGAAGAAGAAAAATACCAAAATGGAATGTAGAACCACTATCTCCATATGAAAGATAGTAAATAATTTCTATTTTACTCAGTTTCCACTAAATACCATCTCCAGTTTGGGCATCTATGGTTTAAAATGTAAATAAGGGTGATCAGAAACCTAAAAAAACATGATGTCTAGTAAAAAATTAATTTTACATGGATGTTTTGTGTAAAAAGAAAAAACCACTGGGGACACAGTAGAAAAGTGCTTAAATATGTCAAGTGCTTTTGTGAGAAAGAGTAAAGAACTAAGTAAACTTTACTGCTGGGAAAGTAACAAACAACAATCTTGAGTTGTGGCAAAGAATTCTGGTTTTGGGAAATACTCTGAGGGGCCACCTTTTCCTGGGGTCAGTGGTAGGAGGCAGGGACCACACACCCCCTCAGACCCCTGTGACAGCAGAGAGCTTTACTGGTCAAACTGACTTTGTACAGGGGGTTTGAAACACCCTGGTCTGACCTGCTGGTTGGCCTGATCCCCACCCAGCCCAGCCTCCTGACCAGTCTGCAGCTTAGCATGGAACCTGAGTGGTGAAGTCCTTGTGGAGATTTGAATCCAACCTATCCCTGCCTCATCTCAGGGCTTGTTTCACTTCTAGACTGGCTGAGGGTGAAGATCTGATATGACCAAATTTATTTGGCAGCTACAAGCCAGCTGCAACTGATGCAGGGAACAAATATCCAATGTTTAGAATCACAAAGGGTTTCAGGTTGTACAATCTCTATCCTTTGAAGTTTTTAACAGCAGGTTATAGTTAGGCCAACATGTATTAGAAATGGCTTAAATAAATAATATTTTGCTTTGGACAAAGATTAAACAATAAGTAGTCTCCTGATAACTTTTAACTGTCTAGCACTCTTCTGTGTTCATTAAATTTCTGACAGTCCTGTGATCCACTTATTGTTTGTTCTAGCAAATAGAGCCTTAGAAGTTGAGCTTCTTCTTCGCTGAGTGTATCATTGGCTGGTTTCAGTTTTGGGGTGCTCCTGGGTTTTTTTCTCTCAATTTTTTTGCTGACTTTGTAAAATAAATAAATGTGTCTTCTAAGAATAGTATCTTCTGTGAGAGTTAATTTTGTAACTTCTGCTTGGAAAGAAAAACAGTAGAACTTGGTTTGTTGATCTTTAGGAGTGAAAAGTTAGAACTGTGGCTGCAGCCAGTGTTTTTCAGGGTGGTACTGAGAGACAAATTAGTGACAAATTGCCTTTAGGGGCCACAGTCACACATGAGCCTTTTGTGTTATGATAAATCCACCTTAGCTACAGCTGTGCTTGGTGGGGTGAAAGCTGCAGAGTGCCAAGAAGTGGAATACTTTACTTATTTACCAAACTGAAAGGGTAAGATTTGCTCTAAAGGAGCTCTTTACTCATTCTTATAGATCTGGCCCAAAATTTTGGTCTGAGAGTGACACAGGCTGTAGGCAGCAGCACTCTTGGATCTGATTCTAGCTGAGAACTTCACTGTACAGCTTTCATCTTCAAAAGGAGCTGAAGTAGAAAGCAGCAGAACTGGATGTATATAATTTGTGAAAGGAAAATAAGGTGCTGTAAATATTTTATATTGTCATTTCTGTATTTGTGACTCAAAAGATAGCATGAAAATTATTAATTTCATTAAATGAATGGCAGTGACACAACCACAGTGATTATGAATGAAAGGGATATTTTGGTGTTGGTAACATAGCAATAAGTAGATAGACTTGGCAGCTGACTGGGGAGACTTAATAAGTGAACTGAGAAGAGCTTCATTTAATACAATTAGGAAAACCTGCATTACCAAATCTTGAAGTATATTCTTCAACCAGCTAGTGACTAAGCACGAATACTCTTCACATTATATTGAATAAATGTCATTCTTTTTATTCTCTTCTTTTTAAATAACAAGCTAAACAAAATGAAAGTGTTTGAGTGTCTATTTAATAAGATATTGATATATTGAAATCACTATTTCTGTGTAGTTAAGTGACATCTTTAATTGAGATATAAGTAATTACCACTGGAGCTGTAGCTAAAATGAAAATCTTTGTCATAGCATTAGTTTAAAAGTCAAAGTTTGAAGAACAGAATCTATGTATTCCTAAGATGAATCTAGTACTGTTTTCTCTAGCTTCTGTAATTAGGTACAAACCCCCCCTATTATACCTCTTTTTATGATAATAGCTAATAAACTCATGTACTTGACTTGTTCTTTTTCATTTATCTGAGTTGTACTCACTCTAGTCTCTTGAATTAGTTCAGATAATTACAGCCAAAGCTTTTACTTCATTTGCCTATCCTCCAGAAGTTTCTACCTTTGGTTAGTCTGACTGGAGACTCAGGTCTGTACTGCTCTGTTCCCTGCTGCTGATCACATGTAGCTGACATTATTTAATCTGAGGAGAGAGGGTGTTTATCTGTTAAAAAATACAATGCTTGTGAAATCCTGGATTAGCTTACAGTGCCACTATATTTCAAAATAGAGTAAAAGAGTACAGAAAAGAGCAGCAAATCAGCTTTGGTCCCTGGAATTGTCTTATCTCTACATCTTTATTTATATGGAATTACTTATGATCCCTGCAGTCCTCCCTCTGCTGCTGCAAATTATATAACTGTGGTATATTTTGTCTGCAGCATATGGAAATCTGATACATTTTCTCAAATGGTTTGTAATCAGACAGAAGTAAAACTGGGTTTACGTGGCAAGGATTTGGTGGTGGGGAAGTTGCAGGGGTGGCTTCCCTGAGATGACATCAGGAGCCATCCCAATGTCTCACAGAGCTAGCTCCAGATTTTCCAAGGTGAATCTGCTGCTGCTCAAAGCTGAGCACATCAGTGATGCTGGTGGTGCCTCTGTCATAACTGTTATAAGAAAGGGTAAAAAACCTGTGGGGCAGCTGTGAGAGAGGAGTGAGGGGACAAAGAGAGGAACAACTCTGTACACGCCAAGGTGAAGAAGGAGGGGGAGGAGGTGGTCTGGGTGTTGGGGCAGAGATTCCTTGCAGACTGTGGAGAAGAGCAGAAGAAAGTAAAGTGCCCTCCCTCAGCCCTTGGGGAACCATGGTGGAGCAGACATCCACTCTCACCCACTCTGCAGCCAGTGGAGAGCCTGTGGCACAGCAGTGCAAGCTCTGAAGGAGGCTGCAGCCCACAGACAGCCCGTGGAGAGGAGCCCACGCTGGCACAGGTCTGCTGGCATAGGTCACAGGACCTGCAGGGTCCCCTGCAGGCATCACAGGTCACCCCTGGAAAGGACTCACCTTGGAGCAGTTCATGGAGGGCTGGTTCCTGTGGGAGGAACCCCACACTGGAGCAGCTGAGATGAAGTGTTTTGGGGTGACCACAACCCCCATTCCTCATCCCCCCTGTGCTGCCTGGGAGGGGAGATAGAAGTCAAGAGTGAAGTTGAGCCAGGAAAGATGAGAGGGTGGGAGAAACTTAAACAAGCTTTATAATTCTTTGTAAATAAAGAAAAATAATGAAAACCTGATCAGTCCTGGATATTGCCTGTGAATCTTTTCTGTATTCATGCCGTTTTCTCCACATCCACTGCTTAATTAACAATAAATAATTGATGGTCCAGCAATTCTGCCTAGAGAAGGACAAGCAGTTTTTAGCAGTCTTACCCCCTGCCTTCCCATTTTAGATTTCCAAGGAACTTAGATTTTAAGACCATCGAAAAGATGTAGAGGAATGTCCCTTTATCCTGAAAGCTTAGAAAAGGAAGCTCTATGTGCTACCATGAAGGTGAAGGAGGGTAAAATACCCAGGGCAAATGTTTTTTTTTCCTGTCTTCTTCTCCAATTTAAAAATCAATACATTTCTTTAGCATGCCCACAGAGATCATGCAAAGAAATCATTTCCTATTACAGTAGTTAGGGTTTGTCTTGAATTGCCTACAGGCAGAGTTGGATGATCTAATAGGGAATGAGTGATAGAGCACAACTACATCACCACACTGAATATATTGTGTGGATTTAGTGACAGAAGCTATACTTGCTCTTTCCTTCAAGCAGAAAACAATCTGTTATCCTGTCATTGTATTTGTACCAGCATTATATTTTAATGATCTCAGCTTCAACCATCATTTCACATCCCCTTCTATGTTTTCCCTTCTTCATACCTAGACTTATAGCATCACAGG
The DNA here is from genome assembly GCF_027477595.1 of Haemorhous mexicanus. Taxonomy (NCBI): domain Eukaryota; kingdom Metazoa; phylum Chordata; class Aves; order Passeriformes; family Fringillidae; genus Haemorhous; species Haemorhous mexicanus. Next base: position 139,472,794 of record NC_082341.1, read on the forward strand.
ATAACTTGGTTTGGAAGGGACCTCTGAAGTATTCAAGTAGATCCTGCTCAGAGCAAGGTCAGCTGTGAGGTCAGTCCAGGTTGTTCAGAGCTTTATTCTGATGAGTTTTGAGATCTCAAAGGAATGAGGCTGCAGAACCTCACTGGGCCACGAGGTTCAGTGCTCACCTGAACTTGCTCCAGTTTATCAGCGTCCTTCTTGCTTCAAGGGCAGGCTGCTGAACTGGGTGCAGTATTTCAGGAAGGGTCTGTGACTTTTTAATAAAGCAGAATGATCCTTCCCCTCTGTCTGCTGGCCATGTTCCTGCTAATAAAGTCTGGAATGCTGCTGACTCATTCTCAGTTTGCTGCCCTTCCAGCCAGGCAGTGCCCAGCCTCTGCCATTGCAAGAGTTTCTCCCTTCCTAAATACAGGACTTTGTGTCTGTCATTGCTGAATTTCATGAGATCCCTGTCAGTTCATGCCTCTAGCCTGTCCAACTCTCCCTGGGTGGCAGCCCTGTCCCAGGCTTAAGCTGTGCCAAGGGAAATATAGGTTGGATATTAGGGAAAAGTTTTTTATGGAAAGAGTGATAAAGTTCTGGACTGGCCTGCCTGGGGAGGTGGCAGAGTTGCCATCCCTGAGTGTGTTTAAAAAAAGACTGGATGTGGCAGTGGGTGCCATGGTCTAGTTGAGGTGTTAGGGCTGGGTTGGCCTTGATGATCTTGAAGGTCTCTTCCAGAATAGGGGTTCTGTGATTCTGTGTGATTCTGAGCATATCAACTGATCTCTCCTAATATGAGACCATCTGCAAACTGGATGGTTGTGCATTACATTGCCTCCTCCAGGTCTTTGATAAAGATCCTACTCTGTAATTCTTCACAAACATATTTTGCCATATTTTTTTGCTTTAATACAATTGTTTCTTAACTGAAAATATTTTTATTCTTGATCCTTGTGCTCAGATTTACATGGCTTCAAGCAGTCAGTGTGAATCTCTCTAAATTATGCTTAAATATATCTCGTGCAAATGGAGAGGTTCACTGAGATTTTGTGCCAGTTTTAGTGGCCTCTTTAAGACATTTTAGAAATCAGTATTGCTGTTAAGTCAGAGCTTTCAGAATTTATCTCTAAGTAGATAAATGATATTTCACATCTGCTTCCATGCAAAGCGACTGTTCTCAGGAAAGTGGTTTTCCAAGGCTGCCGTGCCACTTTGCCCTGAGGACAGTACCTTCCACCAGAGAGGGAGTAGATTCAGCTGAAAGGCAGCAGTTGACACAGTTACCCTCAATAAACCAGAGAAATGCTACGGGAAACATTTCTGTGCAAAACCAAAAACTTTCTGTGGGAAGGAAAAAAGTCCAAAGCTTGAATTAGTTTCATTTAATATATTGTGTTACTGTATCAGTCTTTTTTTCTTTTTTTCCCCCCAGAAAGTATAGTTGTGCCTCGTGGAAAAGGAAGTTGATGAGGCCAGCAAAGTTTCTGCTGAGATAGGTAGCAGTGCTGGGTTAATGGTTGAGTTTGATCTTAAAGGGTTTTTCCACCCTAAACCATTCAGTGATTCTGTATGCAACACCTTCCTTTTCCTACTTCTCCTACTTCTGCACCAGTCACCTTCAGAGCAAGGGAACCTGCTTCAGCTACTCATCAATTTTATACCTGTTGGTTTCCCTCAAATAGCTTGTCCCGTTTCCTGAGAACTTCACTACCTTATGTCAATCCCTAACATTTTTATTTATATCCAAAAAGAGACAAAAAGCATCAGAGCCCTTCAGTTAAAGTGCTTGCAAAAATAAAGGCAGTTCTGCCTACTAATGTAAGATGTTTATGAATGGTGTTCTTTACTGGAGATGGAAAAGATCATCAAATGATTGAATCAATTTGGCTTAAAATTTTCCATGTCAAAGTTCCACTGATGCTCACGAGATCATAAGCAAGTGCCATTTTTAAATATGGGAGCTGGACTTCTAGGTCACAACTTAAATACCTCTGAAAATTGGATTCTGGAGCTTGAACCTTGTTATTCCTAAAAGAAAATGATTGCCTGACTCAGATCTCTGAGCACATTTACACATTTAGGCTCTCTGTTGTATAATCAGCTGTCTGCATGGCTTGAGACACTTAATACGTGCACTGGGGCAGAGGCTGAGTTGCAATCCATAATCTCATCATGTTTCACCTCTGAGCTGCATATCTGACAGTATAGGCATAGCTTCTGGTTAGCCTGACAATCACAAATAGGGAACTGGAGTGTGACTTCTCAGAACACGCTGGGAATGTGTATGCCCCAAAACCATTGATTTTCAGTTGGAGTGGACACTTGGCCTACTTAAAGCTTTCAGAAATTCCCAATCAAGACAAATAACTGGAAGCAGGCGTTTGTTATGCTCTCCTTGTAGAGGGACTGGTGTTAGTATGTGGCAGGAAGAATAATTGCATGGGAAGGAAAATGTACTTCAGGCTGATGATACTTGTGCTTCTTGCCCAGCTGCAAGGCTGTGATTCTGGAACAAGAGGGCATGGAAAGGAAGAAGGAGGCTCCCTTCAACTCATTGCAGCTGTACAAGTTAAGGAGACACACTGAAACAAACAAACAAACAAAAAATACCCAAAACCCCTACACAAACCAAAAAACAAAATGCTTTAAGAGCAGCTGGTAAATTGAGACAAAAATGTCATTGCCTCAACCCATAATGAAATATAGTGCTGTGAAAATGCTGCTTCCCCATCTGGAAGTAACAAGCCATTTCACCTGGTGTCATTTTATCTGATCTGACATGGAGACGTGAAGTCCCCTAGAGCATCCTACAAATTTAGAAGGGAGTTTGTAGACAAAAATTCTCCTGTCAGTCAAGATCATGTAATCACAGCTTCTTCCTGATGGACAAAACATTTGTATTTAGGTATCACATTTACATTTAACAAATCAGCTAAACTAAGATAGAATGTCTGAGTTTGTAAGCTATTTTTGCTTTAGACTGAACATTTGGGAGAAGGGCAGAGAGGTTGCACTAGCATCAATATTATGCATGGTGAGGGCAGTGGGTGTGTGCAGTGGCAGTCACAAGGGAGGTGAACCAGGGCTGGGAGCTCCTGCATTCTCGTGGGCAGGACCTGGTGGCAGAAACTTCATCTGGAGGGGCTGGCACATGCCTGCACTTTCCAGGTGCTACTTAAAGCTGCTCCTTAGGCAATGGTGGAGCAGAGTGCTGTGAACAGGTCGCTTTTGCCGCTGTTGCAAAAGTGGCTTGATTTGAGGAGCTGGGAGGATGCAGGGCATCCAGAGCACTGCCTGGGCTTCTCAACATAGTTGCTTTTCCCAGCTTGTGCAGCATTTTGAGCCTCTGCTTTTAGTTCTGGGAGCTGCTTCTGGATGCTCCTGGGAATGGCTGAATCCTGCTTTGGGAGGGTGAAGCTCCTGGGGAGCAGCAGTGCAACCTTGCCCCACCTGTAAGTGCAGCAGGGACATGCAGCATCTCTGCTCACACTTGCCTGCAGTGGTGTGGAGGGGGGGCAGGGGTGGCCTCAGCACCCCACAGGGCATGTTCCCTGTCACAGACTGGTGCCAAAGCCCTTTGCACGTTGGAGCCCTTGGCTTGGGTGGCACACCGAGGGAGGCTACTGCTGGTCTGTGTGGGGCTGCAGAGCCCCAGGGGCCTCTCCTGGGAGCACACACTGAGTGAGGCACTGACTCACCTGGGGAAGGAGCTGCTGGAGGGCAGTGCTGCCACTGAGGGGGACCTGGGCAGGCTGAAGAAATGAGCTGGCAGGAATCTTACAGGAATCTTCAGCAAAAGCATGTGCAAGGTTTTGCCAGTGGGGTGGGATGACCTTGTGTAAAATGATGGGCTGGGGATGAAATGCCTGGGAGGCAGTGGTACAGAGAGGGATCTGAGGGGCCTGGTGAACTGCAGTTTGCACGAAAGCCAGCAGTGTGCCCTTACAGCAAAGAAAGTCACCTGTTTCCTTTGGCTGTGTGGGCAAAAGCTTAGCCAGCAGGTCAGGGGGGGATCCTTGCCTTCTGCTTGGTATTTGTGAGACTGACTGTGGAGCACTATGTCCAGTTTTGGGCTCCCCAGAACAAGAAGGATGTGAGCTTATGGATACCAAATGAGCTGGCCAGGGGACTGTAGCAAATGGCATTCAACAGAAGGGTGAGAGAGCTGAATCAGCTCAGGGTCAGAAGAGATGGCAAGAGACCACCTTAGTACTGTCAACAAGTGGCTGAGTGAAGGGTGTAGAGGAGGTAGAGCTAAGTTTTTCTTGGAGGTATGACAAGAAGCAGTAGACACGTGATATATAATAGTATATGATATATAAGAGTATATGATAAGAGGCAGTAGACACAGGGTATAACATGGAAAAATCTGGTTAGATGTTAGAAAAAATATTTTTACTGTGGTGGTGACGAGGTACAGGAACTGATTTCCAGAAGAGGTTGTGAACATTTTCAAGACCCAAGCTGACATACCCCTGAGTAAAAAGATCCAATTATACTTGCTTTGAGTTGAAGGCTGGACTAGGCACTTTCTCCTGACCTAATTATTCTAATATTCTAATCTCATATTTTTACGTAAAAGTTGGAATTTCTCTTTGTAATAGCAATAGTAATAAATAGTAATAGTAGTAGTAACAATAATAATAATAATGATGATGTCTTTCTGACGTCTGTATTAAGTAGACCTACTGCAAGAAATTTATTGTTTATAATAAGAAATTTCTTGTTTTCTTTCTGGAAAAATTACTAATTTACTGAGATAGTCATTCCACAAATTGAGCACCAAAACACAGTTAAGATATAAATTTATATAGCTTTGTTCAGACTGGAAGTTCAGGAAAACGTGTTTTGCTGCTTTCAAGCTCACACATTTCACTTGGGCACATGAATTTCACTGTAAGAAGCAAGGACTTTGAGATGTTGCACTATCATATAGTATTATGCCTAACTCTTGTTGAGTAACTGCTCTAATAATGTCAGGTTTAAGCCCTACTAGGGGGATTTAGTCTTAGGGTTTTTTTAACTTTTATCTCGTGTTTCTTAGCCTTAGCATACTTTTGCTAACCTTTTTACTTCTCTAAAATTACCAGGTATTCCCTGAAGTTTCACTGGAAGATGTTTACTATGTATATTTATTTTTCAGGCTATTAAAATCAAGGGTTTGAGTTTCTTGATTTAAAAATATCTCTTTTTCTTCTCATCCAGGTCTATATAAGCAGCCTGTGCAGAGCACTGCATTCATAAATGTGAAACAAGCCCACACCATCATGTTTGGCACTAAGAGGTCAGTTTCCACTGTTTTTGTTGTGCTTTTCATCTCAAACAAACCAAAATAGTATGGCTGTTGTGACTAATCTGAAATTTTTACATTTTCTAAAAATATTGTTATACAAAACACATCAGCTAGATATGTTACTTTTTCTATTACAATGGTTAGGTTTGCTTTGCTGTAAAGCTCTGGTCTACTTTGTCAGGTACGTGGAACGCAGGCCAGGTAGCCTAAATGGCAAATAGAATCCCCAAGGCAAGAATGCCAAATGTATAATGTGTAAGAATGCCACTGTACTAGTGCTGGAGGACATCCCTCCTGCTTTCTAGTATGGAAAATAACACTAGGACAGCAAAGCACAAGGGTAAGATAGGTTCTTTTCTGTCATTTTAGGGAGTCTGTATTGATATGAGGTAGTGTCCATCTGTTACTCTCTGTGCTTCAGTGTTGTAGCCTAAATGTCTCCAAAAAAATCATAATTTTTGAGTCCATGGAATCTATTTCCTGCATCTTTGATAAGCATCAGGTAATCTGTATCTGTCATCAGACAGTGTGCCCCTGCTTCCCCCCCAGCTCCTGCAGCCACAGGAGCCCTCCTGGCACCCTGGGCACCCTCTCAGGTTATCAGCTACTGCACCTTTGGGTCTTCTGCAGGGGAGTGAGATTTCCCTGTGAAACAGAGATACTATAGACCATTCCCCTCATTGTGAACTCCCTGGTTTTTTGTGCTTGTTGGCAGGCTTGTGGGTTTTTAGTAGAAGCTAGTCAAAGGCTTCAGCACTTGTGCCCCCATTGCATGGCAGCCTGTGTTTGCCCTGTGCAGCAGCAGAGCTCCTTCAATCTGGTACCTGGAGAAACACCTCACGCTTCTGAATTGTGAAGAGGGGAGGCTGCCTTCCCCTTCCCCACATTTGAAGCTGCATCTTGCATGTCTGCAGGAGTCAGAGGTGGCAAATGATAAGAAAAATCAGTATTTTGGTATTCTGAAGCTCCTGCTTGAGTTGCACGAGGCTTTGGTGTGAGCTGCAGCCTTGCTGGAGTCAGGGCGCTGCCAGGGGCTCCCTGATCTCCTGTGCTCCCACTCACAGGGGCAAGAATTCAGCAGGGAGTTTGTGTCTGGCTGAAGGGGGACTGGCAGCCAACTCCAGACTGCTACCTTGTATACAAGATACAAAAGCAATGCATTTTTAGGGTATCTTTGCAGTAGAAGGAGACTAGTTTTAGATAAGGACAGAATCTGTTGTTTCGTCAGTGTGACGAGTATGAGATAACTGCTGAAGAGGGTACAGTAACAATTACATTACATACAATTACCACTTCCCATTTGAGGATTTCTTTTTTTAATTAGTTGTCTCTGCAGAATATTGGTGCTCAATTAAATCAAAGACATTCTACTAAGTGAAATAATTTATTATATTACAGGCAGGTTAGTTATTTTTGCCAACCCCTTATGAACTCACTACAGCCTGACCTAAACAATTTTTCCATCCTAGGATCACCTCTTTATCTTTTCTTAGTGTTATAAAGCAATGGCAAAATTAAGAATTGTGTTTGATTGCTGGCTTGAAATTTTATTTTTTTTATCTTTTTCTTCATACATTTAATCTTGATTACTATGCAAATGAAAATTCCTCATAAAGAGTATTACAGGCAATGTGAAATTCTCTTCCATATCTACAAACAAGGTTTTATGAAAAAAAAGTGCATTTGAGGAGCAGAAGCTCTTTGTTCCTCTGCTGTACTGTGTTCTGCTATGCCCCACTTTATGCAGATTGTTCTGAATCACTTGCAATTAAAAAAAGGAGGGAAAGAGTCACAGTGGACCTCCATAATAGTAGCCTTCTATGTGAAGACATTACAAGTATTTTGAGATTGGTACCATGTTTTAGTTAGGCAGTGATTGAGTACTTGACAGATATTCTAACTATTGCAGTATGTTTTGAATTTAATTTTCATATAGAAGTATTTATTGTGACCAAGAAAATCTTGAGGTTCTACAGATTATTTTTAAAGGCTGTAAACTCCTATAAATAAATCGCCTCTGTTGAGAGTTTTTGAAGCCTTGGTTTGATACATTAGTTCTTTTCCTAAAAAGAAATACTGTATTAATTTGGAAATATAATGAAGAACAAATGTATTTTTCTGGAGGAAAGGATAACTTAAAGTTTATTTTCTTGAAAAATTTGGTTTTAATTAGTTCTAATAAGACATTACGAATTATAATCTCCGTGAAACTTTTCATGAAATTGCATAACTTTGACTCAAAAGTGGAGTTATCTCCTGTCACCAGATCATTGGAAATTGTCAGGCGTATATAGTATCTCAACTGCTTTTTCATTGATAACTTTCTCCTAATTTTGCATATAACATTAATTTTTAGTGGATAATCCCTGTTGGATGGGCTGGTAAAAGTGACTCTCCAATCACAAGAGCATTGACAAACTTTGTGTGTGAGGCAGATATTTCTCAGCTGCTTTATAAGAGACTGTTGCTAATGTGAACTGACAAAGCTAACAAAGAGGTGAATTCCTCTTAATTTCAGTTTAATTTGAAAGCTGATCCCATGATTTTAAATGCTGAAGTGTTGTTCTCTGTGTTGCTATTGTATTCTCCTCTCATCTCTCTCTCTATCGTGCTATTTTTTCTCCAGTTAATTTAATCTGCAATAAACACCAGCATTGAAATAGCAGAGGTCAGTACCTATACCAATGAGTTCCTGTGTGTTGTATTATTCATGTTTTATACTTACTTCCATTTTCAAGAGCAATTGCTGATACCATTCTCCTCATGTGGAACACAAAAGTATTTCAATAACTTTAGGGAAGGGATTTTTACTTTGTGGGAACCAACCTTACGTCTTGAAGATGCTCTGCAAAGAGAGTCCCCAAATCAGTGCATCCCCAGGATCTGCAAGATCGATCTTGTTGGAACCCTAGATACTGAGAATTTTAAATTTTCTGTGCTGAAAGGCACAGAGCCACAAGAGAACACTGCATTAGACCTAAGACTGTAGAGAAGGCTTCCAAAATTGATTAATAATACTGGGATTACAGGTGTCTAATTAATTAAAAGTGTGATCTCACAGAGTGAATAAACTTAGATTTAAGATTTTAGTATGTAGTAATATATGAGAGCCAAGATAGAAGGTCTGACTGTCTACCTACCACTGCTATCCTGATGTTCAGGGATATTGTATTTGCAGGGACCCCCATGGCAGGGAGGAATGATGAATCTGACTCCATGTTCTCAGAAGGCTAATTTATTATTATATTATATTATATTATATTATATTATATTATATTATATTATATTATATTATATTATATTATATTATATTATATTATATTATATCATATCATATTATATTATACTATACTCTAGAATACAGAAAGGATACTTACACAATGCTAAAAAATAATGAAATCTCATGACTCTCTCCAGAGTCCAGACACAGCTTGGCACTGGTTGGCCAATGAGTGAAAGCAACTCACACCAGAATCCAATGAACTAATCACCTGTGGGTAAACAATCTCCAAACACATTCCACATGTAAGCACAACACAGGAGAAGCAAATGAGATAAGAATTGTTTTCCTTTTTCTCTGAGGCTTGGCAGGAGAAAAATCTTGAGCTTTTTTTAGACAATGTGAATGCCATACAGGGATATCCTTACCTGCAGTTATTTGTGTTCTGCAGTTTGGAAACCTCATGTTGTATAGCTCATTTAAACTGTCCATGCAGCTGGAGAGTATTTCTCCTGTTTGGCATGCTCAGTTTTCTTTTCCTTCTCTAGCCTAGATTGGAGTGCTTCAAAAGATAGCCTAGGTGACAAATCCAGCCCTCAGAGCCAAGCTGTTTGGTCCCTAAATGACTTTAGCAGATTGAAGGAAGCAATTGTGAGAAGGAAGATGTGAGGAGTACAAGGACATTTGCTGAAGTGTGTGTGTGACAGTGCTCCGTTCCTGGAGCTGCATCCATTTGTGCCTTTGTTAAGAGCCTTGCACATGGTGCATGTCTTAGTTGGTCTTGCAGAGAATACCACATTGGTCCTGTAAGTCCTGAGGGTCCTCTAGTACCTCTGGGTAGTTAGAAATTAGCTGCCACATCCAACTCTGTCTGTTTTCTGCAGTAAGTATGGTGCCTCCTTCTCCTCCTTTGGTTTGAACCTCAGGAAGGTCCATAGGGCTAAGAGAGTGGCTCTTGTGTGATCTGCTGCCAGCACTTAGGCTGTTGAGGGCCAGCATTACCAGGTTTAACTCAAACTGTTTTGGAGAAAGAAAGAAAAAAACACCTGGCCAGTGTTACCAGGTTTAACTTAAACTATTTTGGAGAAAGAAAATAAAAAAAAAAAGAGGAAAGGACTCTGATTTTTAGGGACTCTGATTGCCCTGATATGAACTCAATTTTAACTGTACTCTTCTTTGTGGAGAGCATTTTATTTATAGAGTGTGATTCCAGCCTGAGGCACTGTGGGCAATAGAGCTGGTAGCTTCTGCTGGGTGCTGATGGCTGGTTTGGTGTTTTGTGATGGTTGGCCAGGTCAGTCTTGGCCAGTGGTCCAAGAGTTTCATAACACAGCATTTGTTTCTGGAGGCAAATAGTTTTCTTTCCAAATTGTACTCCAATCAGCCATCCTGGAAAGCTGCAGTCAATTTTCTTAGGCCAAGTCTGTCAGCAGCAATTTGAGTCCTGTGATAAATAGAAAATAAACCTCTCTTCCAGTGTCTTATCATATTGCCATGTTTATAAATCTAGATAATAGTTAAGCTGGACAAATAGTATGATTGGTATAGGAAGATGATGAGATTTGGAAAGGCACATCAGCTTTTTAGTCACTGACAATTACTGACTTTCTCATATCTGATTTTCATTAGAAAGTTAAGGAAATAATGTTTATTTCTGTCATACACTCCTGATATGAACAGACTGTAGTGTTTTCAAGATTATTTTCAAGATAATATAAGCCTAATTTTTTTGTTTTCTTATAGTTGCAGGGAGACCATGTTTACACAGGGTTTCTAAATTTCATGGTTTTAATTGCATTAGACCTGAACTATTGCTGTGTTTGTCCTGACACCACTGCCAGGTTCTAAAGCATGGCAAATGGATGCCCACAAAGCCCTGTCCATTACTGAACACTAGGATCATATGCCAATGTTTTTTCTTTGGGATTTGTAAGTGTACAAAAGTAATTATCTGGTTTGACCCTAATTCTGGTGCTCACCATCCCCTTTCTTTTGCTTTTTAATTGGAAGTGACACTCCTTGAATGAAGCCATAGCATACTTCGTGTATGTATTCTCTGTTACAGAATGAACTTTTTTATTGCTGAACTTTTTATGGTAGTGAACTGCAAAATAATATCTATTGACATAGACTCTTTTTAAGCTCACTACCGACTCCAAAATATGAACATTTAATTTCTTGCACTGTTTCATTGTTTAGGGATCTGGAGGCTGACTAGTGTAAAATGATAAGGCAGCTGTGACACTTGGATTTTATTCAGCCAGAACAGATGCAGTCTAGAATACAGATGTACATGGGCAGCACAGTGTGTAACAGACACAGACAGGGGTACAGAGTGGGGAACAGAGCAGAACCTGACGCTGTGTAAGCAGTAGCCAAAACACTGATGTGTTACCAACAGTTTTTTAACCACAAATTCGAAACACACCACCATATGGTCGGCTGTGAAGAAAATTAACTGCATCCCAGCCCAGCCCAGTACAATGCAAAAACCCCAATCAGGCTTCATATGCTGAAGCTTAAGCTCCAATAGAATGACTGTATATGTAATAAAAGATGGAAAATGTTTTTAGTTTTACAATCCGTCCAATAAAAAATTTGACTTCCTACACACACAAATAAATTCACAAAATTTTTACACAATCATGAACAGCTTTTAAAAAATTTCTTGAAGAAACTGCATCCCTAATTAGAAAAAGTGAATCAATACCTGAATATATTGGATGTTTTAAGAAATGAAAATATAAAATAAATTTAAGTCTGTTTAAACTTTTCTAAACTGTTAATGTGTTCTCAATTTTATTTTTACAGAATTCTATTTCACAATAAGGCTCTACTCTGTCTTATGTAGAGCCTTTTAAAGGCATTTACATGAGCTAACCAGATAACTTGGCATGTATATTTTGATAAAGTCATCTCTATTTCTACAACTTCATGCTGTAGGTCTAATACTCAGAAGTATTTTATTATCCTAATTGTGTTTATTTGCTATATCTTGGAGTTTCTGTAGAAGTGTCTGATCATTGCCTGCAGATTCTTTAATTATAGGATTACACTTGCACTTCAGCTATAACCTTTACTACCACAAGTTCCTTCTTCAAAAGGAAGAAGATTTCAAAAGCTGGCACTTGAAAATACAAAAAGGACCTAGCACCTCAGTGACAGAATTGTTTTTTGTTTGTTTGTTTTCTTTGCAGTGGAATGAAGTGTTTATTTGTTTCTCAGCTGACCTCAAACAATAAATGTGTGAGCAAAACTACAGACACCTTTCTTTTTGTGGTTCCGGATCCCTTATGCTTTAGAAGATTCAGGAGGCAGAGAATTTCTGAGCAAGACCTTAAGAAACATTGTGTGTGTGGCTTGGCTTTTTACTTTACAGGGATGTGTTTCCTGTTACACCCTGTTCAAGCTCCTGCAGAAGGGCAAACTGCTGCCTTTCCATAATCAGTGGAATTCTTTTGCTTCTATTCTGAAAGTCAGGATTTCACATGAATTTTCTAATCATAGTCTTTAGCAAGAGTATGCAGGATGAGGAAAATGTTTTGTTTTTCTTTTTAAAAACTGCATTTGCAGGAAAAATATGCCAAGATATAAACTGAAGGTCAGTCTTGTTGAATGATGAATTCTGCTGAAGGTACTCATGCCCCAATTCAGTCATTTCTTCAGGCACAGGAAAGCATGAAGAAATTTCCCAGGCAAGGATGAACTTTTCTCATGCTCAGATTTCATGCTGAGCTTGGGCCTCAGTGCCCTGCAGATATCTCCTGTTAGTGGTATACATCTAGTCTTAGCAGGGCTGCTCCTGCTGGATTCTGGCTGCAAAAATAGCTTAGTAACATTTCTCTGATTTTAGGAAATGAAATCTGTAGATTAGAGAATTATTATTGCTTCTACATGTGTAACTTGAAATCACTCTTTTCTAATTCCAGCTTCAATGTGAAAAGTACCCATGTGACAATCAGCACCTAACAGAGCTAAGTGGCACTGTCCAACCTCTGCTGCATTTTCATATGGAAGAATGGCTACACTGGTGGTCAGAAATACATTTTCTCTCAGGGTTAGCTTGCCAGATACATCTCTGAAGCAGAACTGGTACCATATAATGAAAGCAGTTGCTGTGTCTTAAGGACTTTTTGAGATGCTTCTGGCAATTACTTGAATTCTCAGATGTCTCCCTTGTTTTGGAAGCTTTTTTAAGTCCCTGCCCACAAGGACAACACTGTGTCAGACTGAAAAGCTTCTGAAAAGCCCTGCTCTTTATTTCTTAACAAAAATCCCAATATGCTGATAAAAACCAGATCTCATTTCACAATGTAATGTGTCTGCATCCTGCTTGTATGTGTACAAAATCCCCAGGTTAAATTTTCAGCATGGTGAATAATAGATATCTGCACAAGTCCCATGCTTTGTTAATGGGATTTTTTTATGCTGCTCCCTGATACCTTTTTAAACACTCAGATTGGTGATGTATTTTATTATGGTGTTACAGAAGACACTTTGGTAGAGTGTATTCTGATTCTGTATTCAGCAACATGAATCAGTCCCAGGGAACGGGCCCAAATCACTGTCTGTGTCTGTGCTGTGTTGCTGCAGATAGTGGTCATGGGCTGTTGGCTCCTTATTTATGTGGCCATAAATTGCCTGTTTTGCTGACATTTTAAAGTAAATGAAGGATAGTATCAGCACTCCTGGCTTTCTGGCAGGAAGCCTAAGAGCAACTTGGTATGGCTTATGTGCCTAACTAATGCACCTTCAATGGAAAGTTTTAATTAAGTGCATGTCTGTGTGTGCAGAGAAGAAATCAAAGGCATTTGGTAAAAAGAAATTGTATCTGCTCCAAAGTCACTGAGGAGCAATTTGGTGGGAGCGCTACATGGCTTTCAATTAATTGGAAAATATTTTCATTATCAGAAAGGACAAAAAATCAGTCTGAAGGGAAGACTATACCATTATTCTATAGATCTAACCCATTTGCCCCATACTTGTTGTAAGATATCATGGTAGTACAAGTTAGAGGAGTAGAGGCTGTAAAATTAATCTGATATGCTGGATTTTATTGAGCTCCCTAATTGTAGTTATGAGGACAACACTGGAAACTGCTTTGTCTGGAGCCAGCATTTTTGATTTGTCCTTTCTGTAGCAGTTTCCAATCTTGCCAAAATCCAAAAATTCATTAATACAAATGAAATTTTTATAGCAAATATTTTATAACTAGGTAGCATATTAAAATTCTAGCTGTTGCAATTGAACTTATCACATGAGAATTTTAGCCTGAATTCCTCATTCTCACAGTTACAGGAAAAAAAGTGCACTCAGTTCTCTTCAGACTGTCTAGAGGGATTGTGCTTTATGAAAAATAGAAGGTCTAAGGAGCAGAGATAATTCATTTACCACTAGATATGGTTCATTATTTATTTTGGATAATGTTTGGTATAAAATTTATTGTTCTATCTGCATTACAGCAAAGCTCAAAGTGGAAAACCCTTTTTTTTTGTACAGGGCTTGTTGCGTCATATTGTATTTGTCTTTATCCCATTTAATCTTTTAAGGCCTTAATACAGAATGCTTTCCACCATTTTATCCATCTTTCAACCAAGGTAGAAACCTGCTTTATTGCTCACTAAAGGTTTTTTCCAGAAGAATTGGAGTTTTCTCAACACCCAGGCTGAAACTCTGCAACAAACTCTATGATGAGCTAGGGATGACCACACAGTCTTAACTTTTCTCCTTTTTGATCTTCCACCTGTAATGTAACTATGAGTTATTCTTTGCATTAAATAACCACAGTGAAAGAACAGCACTTAAGCCCTGTCATGGTGAGCTCTTTTGTTCTTCTGTATGACATCTTAGTTTAAATGAATGTTCTTCTGCGAACTGTACTGTCAGATGGAAGCTTCCCCCATTCCCAAAGCCCCAGGTGGTTTTTTAATTTTTTTTGTTTGTTTGTTTTTTGGGTTTTTTTTTTTTTCTTCTTAACATGGACAAGGTTATTTTCTGAATACAGAGTTCTATGTCTGGTTTCCTAATATCACAGAGATGTGGCTCCTGGGGCTGCAGTGTTGGAATGGAAGGATCCATGCACTGCAGCAAAGACAGGAAGGGAAGATGAAGAGGGGTATCACCGTTTATGTCAATGACCAGCTGTACATGGAGCTCTGGGATGGATGAAGAGCCAACCAATGGCTTATGGGTCAGGACTAAAGGGAGGACAGGGACAGGTGACATTATAGGGTCTGCTACAGGCCACCCAATCAGGAAAACCTAGTGGATGAGGCTCTCTGCAGACAGAGAGGAGCAACCTCATACCCTTTCAAGCCCTGGCTCTCATGGGGAGCCTCCACCACCCTGATATATGTTGGAGGGAGAACTTAGCAGGGCATAAACAGTTTAGGAGGTTCCTGGAAAGCATTGATGGTAACTTCCTTCTCCAAGGGATAGAGGAGCCAGAAAGAGAGTTGCTATGCTGGACCTTGTTCTCACCACACAAGAGAGGCTGGAGGGGAATGTGGAGCCCAAGGGCAGCCTTGTCTCCAGTGACCATGCAATGGTGGAGTTCAATACCCTTTAGGGCAGCAGGGAGAGTGCACAGCAATCTCACTGCCCTGGACTTCAGGAAAGCTTCCCTTGTCCCTCTTGAAGTACTCCTCTTGGTAGTGTAGCCATGATATTTTCTGAAAAATCCTTTCCTTAGGATTTTTTCTCCTGAGAAGCTGAGAGGCCTCAAGAACAAAATGTAAACAATGATTATCTGCTGCTGTGGAATGCAGCAGGTGGATCTGTGATTGGTCTCATGTAGTTGTTTCTAATTAATAGCCAATCTCAGTCCAGCTGTCTTTAACTGTCTCGGTCAGTGTAAGCCTTTGTTATTCATTCTTTTTCTATTTTTAGCTAGCCTTCTGATGAAATCCTTTCTTCTATTCTTTTAGTATAGTTTTCATATAATATATATCATAAAATAACAAATCAAGCCTTCTGGACATGGAGACAACATTTTCGTCTCTTCCCTAGTCCTGGGACCCCTGCGAACACCGTCACATTGGTAGAGTACTGTAGCATAAAGACTCGTAGGGAAGAGGAAATAAAGAAAACTGCTTGATATTCAAAGATCACCTTCAAACTCAGGAGAGATGCATCCCAACAAATAGGAAATCAGACAAAAATGTTTGGAGGCTTGTGTGAATGAAAAAAAATCTTCTGGGTAAACTCAAACTCAGAAAAGAGTGTGGAAGCAAGGACTCTTAGGAGGAATACAGAGAAATTGTCTGTGAAATCAGGGGTCAAATGTGGAAAACTAAAACCCTGATAGAATCAAATCTAGTCAGGAACATCAAGGGCAACAAGAAAAGTTTGTATAGGAACATGAGTAATAAAAGACAGACTAGGGAAATTGTGGGCCCTCTCCAGAAGAAAATGGGAGACCTTGTTACCTGGAGTATGGAGAAGGCTGAGGTATCCAATGCCTCTTTTGTCCCAGTCTTCACCAACAAGTGTTCCAGCCACAGTGCCCAAGTTGCAGAAAGCAAAGGCAGGAGCCAGGAGAGTGAAGAACCACACGTTGGAGAAGATCAGGTTCAAGACTATCTAAGGAACATGAAGATGCACAAGTCCATGGGACTTGATGAGATGCATCTGTGAGACCTGAGGGAGCTCTCAGAGAAGTTTCTAAGCCACTATCCATAATATTTGAGAAGCCATGGCAGTCTGGTGAAGTTTCCACTGACTGGAAAGGGAGAAACATAACCCCTGGCTTTAAAGAGGAAAAAAAATGGAGACCTGAGGAACTACAGGCCAGTCTGTCTCACTTCTGTGCCTGGCAAGATCATAGAGCAGATTCTCCTAGAACCTGTGCTAAGGAACATGCAAAATAAGAACTTGGATGGTGACAGACACAGTTTCACTAAGAGCAAATCATGCCTGAAAAATTTGGTGGCCTTCTGTGATGAGGTTACAGTGTTGGAGGATAAGGGAAGGGCAATGGATGTCATCTACTGGGACTTGTGCAAAGCATTTGACACTGTCCCACATGACATCTCTGTCTCTAACGTGGAGAGCCATGGATTTGATGGATGCACTACCAGGTGGAAAAGGAACTGGATGGTTGGTTAAACACAAAAAGTTGCTGTCAAGGACTCAATATCCATGTGCAGGACAGTGACAAGTGACATTTTGCAGGGTCAGTATTAGGCTACTGCTGTTTAACAGCTTTGTTGAGGACATGGGCAGGGGGATTGAACGTGGCAGGCACCCTTGGCTAGTTTGGCAATGACACCAAGCTGTGTGGTGTGGTTGAGATACTGGAGGGAAGGGATGCCATCCAGAGGGACATGAACAAGAGAAGTGGGCCCATTCAAACATCATGAAGTTTAACAAGGCCAAGTACAAGGTCCTGCACAATGACTGGGGCATCCTTCTGGGCAGAGGATGGATTGGGAGCAGCCCTGAAGAAAAGGACTTGGGGGTGTTGATGAGTCAATAGCTTAGGATGTGCTGACAATGTGTGTTCACAGCCCAAAAAGCCAAATGTGTCCTGGGCTGCATCAAAAGCAGCATGGGCAAAGGAGGCGATTCAGCTCCTCGGCTCTGCTCTTATGAGATCCCACCTGGAATTCTGTGTCCAGCCCTGGGGTCCCCAACACAAGAAGGAAATGAACCCGTTGGAACAAGTCCAGAGAAGAGATGCAAAGATGGTCAGAAGGGTGGAGCACCTCTCCTGTGAAGTCAGGCTGAGAGAGTGGGGGGCTGTTCAGCCTGGAAAAGAGAGGCTCCAGGGAGACCTCATAGCACCTTTCAGCACCTAAAGAGGGGCTATGGAAGAGCTGAAGAGGGCCTTTTTACGAGGACATATGAACAAGGGGTAATGTATTCAAACTGCCAGGGGGTATGTTTAGATTAGATATAAGGAAGAAATTCCTTACTGTGAAGATGTTGAAACCATGGACCAGGTTGCCCAGAGAAGTTGTGGGTCCTTGGAAGTGTTCAAGGCCAGGCCAAATGGAACTTTGAGGCACCCTGGTCTAGCAGGAAGTGTCCCTGCCCATGGCACAGGTATTGGAACTAGATGACCCTTCCAACCCAAAACTTTCTACAATTCTATTCTAATGTCTTTATTCCTGCTATTGTTATGAAAATGTGCATCTGAAGACTGAAATATGCAAAGCTACCTTCTTAGCCTGTATACTTCTTTCAAATGTATATAGTAGATGTGGAGTCTCCTGGCAAGGGGAGACCTAAATGCAACAGATGCACAGTAAAAGCAAAAAAGCTACAAGAGTAGTTCCAAGAATTGAAGATGGCATTAAAAGGTTATTTACCTAGTGGAAAATAATTACATTTTGCCTGACTTTTATTACTGTGAGAGATGAGAAATATTTTGGCATTTATTATGATAAGTGAGTTGTAAACAGAATGATCTTGTTTCTCTGGGTATTACGGAGCAATGCTAGATGCCTCCACAGCTCATGACAAAGACAGGAATCCTTATTAACAACATAGGGAAAATCCAGAAACCAGAAAAATTATGTATCTTAGAGTATTCCAATTAAAGTAATGAATGCTGCGGTCTTAAAACCTTTATAAGATAATTGCTTCACATTAGGGTAGAGCAGTGGTGCTGTTCAGAGTGCAGGAAGACATGAAGAACATTGCCCTTGCCCATACACTGGCTTGCACACAGTTTCTCAGGCAGTGCACAGGCAGGCTCTGGAATGTTTTGCAGCAGCACGTGAATGCTAATACTTTCAGAAAATGTCCAAGTTCCATTTTTTTTAATGGGAAGGTGGTTAAACACTGAAAGAGTTAGCCACAGTCACAAGATTGTATGGCCTCTGTCCTGGCAGACAGTCAAAACTGGCTGGGGACCTGAGCAATCTGCTGCAGCTGAGCTGGCTCTGGGTGGGGAGGATCCCAAGAGGCCCCACCAGCCCCAGAGACCTTCTTGCAGGGTCCTTCTTGCAGAAATACCACTACAATAAGAAACCTCTGAGCCTCAAATTTCTGGAAGCAATGAGGCTTTGTCCTACTGTTTGTCCTGCTGATTACCACTGTCTATATTGATTTCTGTCTCAGGGCTGGTCTTGGCCACTATCCCAGAGGATGCTGATGCTGAGCATTGGTCTGATCCAGCATGGATTAAGAGGATATTGGGCTAGACTGCAGATAAGGAGTAAGTCTAACTGTGGAGGACAGATTGTTTAGGAGAGGAGACAATGCAGCTACACCTGTGATCCAGTCAGGATCTTCCTCAGGGCCCAGGAAGAGTCCTGACACTGAGATTTTGCATGAAGTTTTGTTTTCTTATCAGTTCTATGATGTAAGGCTGAGGGGCCCTCCTCTTTGAGGAGACATTGAAGATCCTGGGTGTTTTGATGAGGAGTCTGTGTAGCTGTGCAGCAGCAGTGGGGACCATCCAGCTAATGCTGTGCTGTGCTGGGAGAGTGGGAGCTGCCAGAGCCTAGCCTAGCACTGGCACTAGCACTGAAGAAACAGGAAAATAAGTTAATTTCAGTTAAACCTGAGTGTGACATTACCACTCTGAGATAGGGGTTACTATTTCTAGCAGCAAACAACTAGTGGTTTGGCTGTCAGTAAAAAGACAGCATTATCTTTGAAAGGGGAATGTGGCTTTTGCAAATGGAGCAAGACTAGCTTAAGGACAGGCATGCCTACCAAAAAATACTGTTTTATCCAATAATTTTTATGAAGAGCACTAGCAGCAGAAAGAATAACAAGCTGCCCCATATTCTGACTGTGTCTGTCTGTAGGAGATCCAGAAGCAAGCATGGCTTGTGGCAGGTAGCTTTTTGCCTCTGCTGTCACAAGGGTCTCTATACAATCAGAAACAGCTCTGTGTTACTTTCACTTTCCAGGCATGTGTGTTTCCTCATGTCAAAACTGCCCCTTGGACCTGCCCCTCTGCAGAATGAGTTATGCCAGTAGAGATCCAGGATGCTCGTACTGAGAGAGGAGCTGCTGCATGCAGCATCTTTAGTACAGTGATTGACTTGCATTGTCTGATTGGTTCCAGTTCATAAAGCTGGCATTTATTTAACATCAGAGTTAACCACCAATGTCCTTAACAGAGTCAGTCCAGTTTTCATGTTTTAATAATTGCAAACAGCACGGAACCCCAAGTAGATTCCTTTCAAGGTAGATTTATTAGGGCAAAAAGAAGATCATTAGCGGCTGGTAATGGATTGTTTCTCCCAAGGATGAACGCAAATTCAGGCGTGCTTTGAACTGTCAGTGTAGGCTTGCTTCAATGTCAAAGGGAGCAGGTGAGCTGTGGTATCCTGATTATTCTTTTTACTTTGGTTTTTAAAAAACCTTTGAAAACCACAAAGTGTTGGAAATATACTGTCCTATCCACTAATGAGCAGTAGAAGTAATGAGATATCTCAAAACTCCCTCAGTGTCCACATACTTAGCAGATACTTGTCTGAACTTCATCTAAATCTTTTCAAAGTGTTGTGTGGCTTTGGTGTCAGGAGAGAAATACTGGAAGTAGCTTCCATCTATTTCAGTCATTCAGTGACTCATGCTGAGTGGCAAGATCAGATCAGATCTGGGTATCTATTATGCTTTGTGATGAGCATATGAGATGATCTTTTCCGTGCTGTATTCTCCTCTAGTCCATGGGCAACATTCATAAAGCAAGGATGAGGAAAGTTTGCTGATAACCATTTGTTTGTGAGAAAAAATATTATCTGAATGAATAAGTTCTATGGGGAAATATCCTCACATGTAGGGTGGTGCAGTAGTGGTAATGGTAGAGCCCCAGCTTGCCCATAAAATTATCTATTTCCCTGAAACCCCTTAATGGGGATTTCACACAGAGTGTGGGGTCTGCCTCTCTTCTTTCCCCTTCTGATCAGTAAGGGCTCTGCTCACATGTACAGCTCAGGCTGGAGCTGCAAGGGAATCCTTATTCCTTATTATTTTAAAGGTTGTATTTAATAGAGGCTTCCTTAAAGCAAACTGGCCTTTGGTAAAACACAACAGCTTTCTGTGTCTTTTACCTCCTGTTTGTATTGGCACCCTGAAATACATGTGTTTGAAAAAGTGTATAGTCCCTTTCTTAAAAAAAAAAGAAAAAAGAAAAAAGAAAAAAAAAAAAAAGAGAGAGAGAGAAAAAAAGAGAAAGGAAAAGATTTGTCATTCTCTGTATCTTATTTACCAGAAGCACTGCCTTGTGCACCATGCCATAGAGAGAAAAATATTCTGAGCTCTTCATTTTTCTGTACTTTTCACCTTGTGACATTTTCTCACAGGAGATATTCACAGCACATGCAAATGTTGAGAGTTTGGTCTCAATCCTTGTGACCAGCAATGGATGAGATATATACAGCTTCTATCTCAGAAAAAGCTGATCATGTTCTTCCTTTAATAATGAAAGTTGTTTAAGTCTGAAGATCTTGTCTATCTAATATGATTATTTTAGTTTTAAATTGACTACATTCATGTGAAGAGCCTCACTAAACAGCCTGTATATAAAAGAGTGCAGATATCAGCATTTGATTATGAAATACTAAGCATACATGCTGATAATCAGATTTTTTTTTTTTTTAAGTGATTGTTTTCTTCCCCTCAAGTACCTTCTAGATTTTGTCTAGTCCATCTTGTGAAAGTTTCTGGAAGGAAATTTAGAGGAAGAGACTTGTCTCCACAGAATTCATTTCTGTCAGTTCTGTAAGTTTCCTTGTGTTTTGCCCAAATTTGCTGCATATTTGTAAAAGTGACTGTTAAATACATAACATTAATGAAGAATTTGACAGATTATTCTGTTCTGTTCAGGCCTTTAATTCAGGAAAAAATTATCTGAGAGAAAAAGAATTGAACTTAATACAGATTTCCTAATGAAATCCTATGGTCTTTACTGCTTATGATGGCCTGGGATTCAATCCTTCCTCTCCTCTCTCTTTAGTTTTTTTCATTCTTATAGTCTGTAATTATGGAAGAGTTGGCTTGGAAGAATATTATGTTTTATTTTGTGATTTTAAAAACCAAATTAAATCTTATCTGCATATATAATTTACCCATTGCAATGTGTTACTAGAAGGGAAATGCTGTTAACTAACCACGAAGAGTTCCGGGCTGCAGAGTTTTTATCCTGTGGCTCTGTGCATCTGTGATGTTGCTGCAGTCTCACAGAAGATTTGCATCATGGGATGAATCCTAGGACCACTGAAGTAACTTGTGAACTGCCACTGAAATTGGGGCTTTTCTTATCTTGGATGGTGGCCAGAGCCCTTTGTAGTTCTTTCTCTCTCCACCCCCCATGCAAGACTTTCAGTGGGGATTAAAGCAGGACCAGGAAGGGATTGTAGAAAAAAGCTACAGTCCTGTATAGGTATTTGAATGCATCATTATTTAATGGTCTCCTCATTTGTAGTTTTCTAGGAAGCTTAAACCATCTCATACTGTAGGTACATCTAGGCTGATTTATATGATCTCAATATTCATATTATAATTGAAATGAAGCTAAGGAGATTCAAGACCTCAAAGTTGCTGTTTATCTTCAGACATTTAATTATTTAATGGTTTATATATGTCTCTACCTCAGTTATATTTTTTCTTCAAACTTTAGGAAGAGTCTACACTCTTAGTTTAGATTAAATTACTTCTAATAATATTGAATTGATGCCTCTATAAGGTAGATAACATACTACTATTGTAAATTGTGTTGATGGGACTTGATTTTGATTTCAGGTTTTGAGGTTTTGTCCAAAATGGATCCCACAGGAAAACCAGCTAGTCCTGCAAGTATAGAGTTCAGCGTTACTGCTTTAGGTGGCTTTAGGTGGCTGCCTGTTGACTTTGTTGTGTTTGGCAGATCCAGACTCGTTGGACTTGCTGAGTGTTCATAGCAGGCAAATGTGCTGCTTCCATAATTCCAGTACTGGCAGAATTGCTGTCAGGAATGTGGAATTAACCACTTTAACAGTTCAGCAGATGAAAGCATCCCTGTATATATTGACAGCCTGTAGTGCTGCTTGCCTAGTAAGAATAGATGGATTAACACCACCCCTTGGGTTAAGTCCTGGAGAAAAACAGATATATACCCTCTGTACACAAAGTGGTAGAGAAGTATTTTGTGCAGGTAAGCACGCTACTCAAGGATTGCTTAGTAGAATTTGCAGATGGAAGGAATTAGTTACCTTTGTCAGAGTTGCTGTTATTATCACATAATTAAAACACTACCTGTTTGTTTCTTCCACTGGGATAATTCATTGATTCATCTATTTTAGCTGCTCATTTATAATGATCTAGTGTTATGTGTTTTCACAAGTCATTATTGTATGCCTGCTGAGGGCTTGCAGTGCTGGATATTAAACATTAACTAAAAATCCTAGTCTTCTACTTCCGTCATGGGAAGAATGTTCTTGTGACTATTGATTGTGGTCTTGTTTCTCAGAATTACTTTGCATTCTAGAATTTTATCTAATATGTATTTAACTCTAAATATATAACATGAAAATTTAATTAGTTTACTGATTCATATCTGCCTTTGAGAGGTTTTTAAGTTTTAAAAAATCAAGAACACAAAGCAACATCCAGAGTATTTTGGAGAGCAAGTTAAAAGTAAGAAAAAAGCATCTGGCATTGAGCTGGAAGCTGTAGTTTTAGAAAACATCTAGAGCCAAAATAACTGCTCACCTCTTGCAAAAGAGGGAGAGAGGGAGGTTTTGCCTTCTCCTTTTTGTGCTCTCCTTTGCTCACTGTCCTTCTCCTGCCGCTTAAGCAAGGTCCAGAACCCTGCAGGTGGGTGCCACTCCCTAAAGCAGCAGAAGCCATCTCGGGGCAGTGACATTTGTCACTGCAGGGTGAGGTGCCTGGCCTGGCATCCAGCGTCAGAGCGAGTGCGGGGAAGGTGGAGGGCTGCTGCTCCGTGGTGTTGGAGAGCAAGCAAAACCCCACCAGATTTTGGGGGTTGCACTGTGAGCTGCTCCCTGCTTTGGGCTGAAACAATTAGATTTTCCATTTTAATTTAAGACACCGTTTTAATATCCTAGAATAAAACAGAATAGAATAGCAAGTTCAGTTGGCAGAGACCTGCAGTGATCATCAGCTGCCTGACCAGTTCAGGGCTGAGCAAATGCTAAGGCAAGTTTTTAAGTGGATTGTCCAAAAGCCCCGAAAACATTGAAAGGGGTGGGGCATTGGCCACCTCACTGGAAGCCTGTTCCAGTTTTTTATCGCCTTCTCAGTAAAGAAATGCTTCCTAGTGTCCCATCTGAACCTCTCCTGACACAGCTTCGAACCATTCCCGCACTTCCTGTCTGTGGATAGGTCTTTCTCTCCTTTTGATCCTCAGGAAGCTGTGGAACTCGATGAAGTCTTTCCTCAGCCTCTCTTTTTCCTAAACAGACAAAACCAAAACCTTCAGCCGCAGCCCCAAAACAAAGTTGTCAGGAGTGGGATTCGAACCCACGCCTCCAGGGGAGACTGCGACCTGAACGCAGCGCCTTAGACCGCTCGGCCATCCTGACTCACGTGGTGGTGCTGTGGCGGCACTGTCACTGTCTATTTGTACATTTTTTTTTTCCTTTTTTAAATGTACTATAGTTTTTCCACGCACAGTGAGTGTTAAAAAAATATTCCAAATGAGATCGTATTTTGTGTTGACTCTCTGGTAACCTTAATAACTGATGTTTATTTATACAAGGAGCTATTGGGTTCTTTCTGTGAGCCAGTGTTATTGTGTGGAGAAAGAGGCAGGTACTTTTGCATGCTTATAACGTATGCTGTGAAGCAGACATTTGAAGCTGTACAGAAATTAATAAAAATGTGGTATGTAGTATGTTTCACAAGGACATTGCTTAAGGTTGATATGTTTCCTGTAATGTCTATGAAAATCCCCCTGGGATGTGTACAAGTTATTCATGGTAAGAGTCCTCTGATATTTGAAAGGGAAGCAAATTGTAAGTCTCCTTGCTAAAGGTTTTTTTCAAAAAAAATTAATGTGCTTGAAAACTGGATCTAAGAACCTCTAAATATACAAATTAAGTCAAGATTTAGGAGTAAAATTAAATATGAAAGAGAAGATGTGTGCTTGTTTGAAAGCATCAGGTTAAAGTGCAGTATCTTTGTTTGGAATATAAACTTACTAGAGAAAAAAAAATAAATGGGACAACCAGAAACTGACAGAAATGGCAAATAAAATACTTGTATTTTAAGTATGAATTAATAATATAATTTATGTTCATCATATAATTAAATTGCTTCATAGGTTTCTAAGGAATTATTAAATAATTTAATATAAAATATTTAATATATATATTAAATTAATTTATTTATAAATTAATAAATTTCTATAATTGTTACATGAAAAATATATAAAATTATAACAAATAAAAACCTTACATATAAATTATATTATTTAATAACAATGATAAAACTAATATATATATAAGTATATAAATGTATATAAATTTAATATATAAATCATGTATTTATAATTCATATATTAAATTACATAATCATTTCTTAGAACCTTAAGAAGCAATATTTTCCCATGATAAAAAAAGGCAACTATTTCTACTAGATTGGCCAGAAATTGGTACTGGTTTTATTTGATACTTTTGCTTCTGTATGTAGAAACCAGTTCTTCTGGCTCCATTTTGTCAATGTCTTTCTCTCTGGGGAGCCCAAAGTGCTGGGCCCAGTACTTTGGTGCTGTCTCATGGGTGCTGAGTTGAGGAAATAATGACTTGTCTTGACCTACTGGCCATGTCCTTCCTTGGAGACCCACAAGAGTTGCGTGGACAAGGCTCTCTCTCGTCCTGACTTCAGAGTCAGCCCTGCCTTCAAAGCTGACTTTGCTTTGAGCAAGGCTTTAGAGCAGGTAAGTGCTAAAGGTCCCCTCAATCCTGAACTCTTTTGTGGTTCTACAACTATGTGCCATAATTTTGGACAATTTTATGTAACAGTGCTTGTGAATTGAGAGATGCTGTATCTTTGCTATGCTGTGATGTGTCCTGAACCTTTGCACTTTTATCCTTGTACTCAATTCTAGGGCAGTAAGCAGTCTTGTCTGAGGCCTAGCAGAATGGAAAGATGAGCCTGTGTGAGCAATATTCTTGTAACATGCTGGAAATGTTATGCTTCTTGTTATGCTGGGAGTCAGGAATTATGCTGTAATTCATGCTGCATTTCAGCAGTCTTGGTTGACTTACTGGAAGATGCAATTTTCTCATATTTAGAATTAGTAATATATTTAAATTCTATAGAAACAGGGCCTTGGAAAGGTCACAAAACCTGTTTATATGTGCTGAAATAACAGTCTTGGCCAATGTGGTGCTGTTTGATTGGGTGGTTGGTTTTTTCCTAAATAGCTGGTGGACTGATCAGAACTTTTTCCAGCTTTGGTATATAGCAAGATGGGCAGAGTGCAATAAGCCGAAATAGACATGGCAGGAGTTTGACCATAAAAGTCTACTCATAATGTGGTAATTCCAGAATGAGCAGCAGTTACAGCCTGCACTCTTTCTGTTGTCAGCACAGAGCTTTCTGGGTCTTCAGCCAGCAGCTCCAAAACCTTGTGTTCCCTACTTCAAGACATATTGATGACGTAAAGCTGACTGAATGTGTCTTGAATTGCTGGGAAATTAATTAAATAAGTCTTAATTTAAACCAAGTCTAAGTCATAAAGATAACATTACCCATTCTTCTAGACTGGTAGATCACACAGGAAAGCTTAACTAAGTGCATATCAAACATACAGTCACCTTGGTGAAGAATTTGCACAAGTCTACTCCTTGACAGCTCTTCCTTAACATTTTGGGGCTTTTTTTGGCTCAGAACTTCATTAACTACAGAGCTAATGATCTGTAGCATTAGCTCAGTTCCCTAAAAATCTGCAGATCTGCCTGACTTGCTGGTTAACATGTAGTGGTACTTGGTATGTGGTTGCCATCCTGACTGAGCTCTAATAAGTGGACTGAAAACGTCAATGAAAAGGTCATATTTAAAAAGATGTATGTGTTCCCCAAATCCTTTGGCACAGACTTATGTAACTGACTGTCCATCACACATTCAGACTCATCAGACTTTAGGCTGGAGGTTGTTGAGTTCCAGGATGCTGATGGGCCCAGCAGATTTGCTCCTGTCCACTGAAAAGAAAGTCCCTGGGATGTAAAGTGCACTGGTATCACCCACTGAAAGGGTTTGCTCTGCTGGTTCCTGAGTACAGGTTCTGATGAGAGCAGATGCAGAAGGAACTCTTTGGCAAAGGCATGGCTGTCAATAGTGTCTCACATTTGCCTTGTGCTGGTGCCCAAGCAAGGCAGTGCTTTGCACTGCTGTCAGTGTATAGCAGCAGCTGATGTATTTAGGTGCTGGGTCCAGTATCTCCAGTAGTGCCGATAAAAGGCATCACATGTGAGAGGCCTCTCTCCCACCTTATCCCTCCTGTTACTCAGTAGCCCTTCCTTGGATATTTTGGGGTTTTGTCCTGCTTTAAGTAAAGCTTTTCACAAAGTGAGAGCATCTTTTGTGCTTTTCTTGCTTCGAATAGGAGAGTTGCTTTCCTCCCTATGTTTCAGGTGTCTCGCTGGGGCCCTGAAAGAATTCAAAAAGAATGACTGTATCCAGTGGAACCATTTTCTCTCCTTCCAAAGAGAAAATGGAGCATGTTATATGGGTGATAATGAGATTAAATGTGGTCAAATGGAGAGCTGACTTCCAATAATGATGCCTTTTCACTGTTCTTATAACTCCACATTTTGCACCTAGTTCTGCAAAAGCACATGTGCTTGACTTTACAGGTATCTCTAATCCTGTTGTCAGGCCTTTTTTGGTTGCACAAAGAGAAATATAAAGAGATGCATAGACTCAAAATATTGTCAAGAAGGTGGGAAACTCTCTTCCCTGTAATCTTTAGGGATCAAACTGACTTATTTATATGAAAAAAAAATATAAGTTGCAGAAGCTATAGGCTAGAAATGAGACTGCTCTGCAGCAGAACCATGTTGTCTCAGCTGCCAGTTGTCTTTGCAGCAGAACTTGAAGTTGAGTTGTAGCCACAGGTAGGAATAGTAATAGAGGCTTTTTCCTGGGCATATTTCCTCTGTTCCAGTGGGAATTAGAAATCTGAAGGGCACAACTGAGGAAAAAAGTAATCATCTTACTCTATTCAAAGTATGTTGAGAATCATCTTACTCAATTTAATGGCTGTTTCTTATTAGATAACTCATCCTCAAAACACCTTATAAGCAGGAATGCTCACAAACCTCCTTTGAATTAAGTACAATCCCTTAAATTCCCCAAATTATATTTTCCTTTTGAAGATATAAAGCATATTAAGTATGTGGAACCATGTGGTGTTTATAGGAGATCAGGAATACTAGAGAAGGCTGGCACAGCATGTCTGCACTGTCTGTGATAACAGGAGAAGATGCCTCAGGAGCATATGTTATCAGCAGGATCCAGGAGAGATACAGCATCAGTGTGTGAGGCGGGGGAGGTAGGATTCCATCTATTCCCCTTGGTATGGACGCCGAGTATCAGCTTTTCTTTCCTCCCAAATCACTGTTTTGTCAGGAATGTGAGCACCAACTGGAGAATTCATTGCTCTGTCATTGCTGTCTGTTGAGTTGGAATAATTTTTTTTTCTTAATACTTTTAACTCCAAGTGAAATTGAGGAGTTTTTCCAAACAAAAAGATAGAACTGTCTTTATATCTTTATGTCTCATGTCTGCTGTTCACAAAAGTCATGGGTGTGGGTTTTTGTTCCTGCTTAAGGCAAGGCATTAAGAGCTGTGAGGGTAGTCAGAGGATTTCTTTGGTTTCACTTGAACACACTCAGATGAAGAGCTGAGCTCAGTTCTGTTCCTAACCTGTCCTCTTCCTGTCTGGAATCCATCAACTCCCATGCATGGAAGTGGTTACATTTATGGTTATCAGTACAGGGTATGGATGGGGTACAGAGTATCAGAGCATCAGTACAGAGTACTTAACAATGCTGCAGTAAAAGGTAACTTGATAGCTGACACTGGGGCAGAACTTGACCTGCAAAATCCTGATTACTAATTGATGAGTAAGCATCTTACCTGACTTTCAGCTTCCAGCTCAAGTATTCAGCAGCAAAAAATGTCCCTGTGCTTGTTAAGAAAAGTAAAAAAAGAAAAGAACCTGTAAATCATTGGAGATGTGATAAGCATGGAAGATTACAGTGACAAAATAACTATATTTTATTGTTAACGGGGGAGTTTACTTTTACTTTTACGTAGCAAATTCCTAAAATATTTGAAGCACGACTACATATTTATACCCTATTAAACTTCTGTCCTTATTTATAAAGGCAATAGAAAACAAACTATTGAACTGGAAGGAGTCTTGTCAATTATTTATATTAAATGAATCAGATGTTGTGTATGCCAGACTCTCAAGTGGAAAATCCCGTGACAAAAGTAGCTTATCCCACAACCTGTGGTGGAGGCCCCATGTCCTCTCTTGGCAGTTTCCAGGAAGGCTGAGACGTGGTAGAGAAGTTTTAGCCTAAACAGGGCTGAATAGGGTTTGGCTGGTAGACCTGGATGTGGAGAGCTGATGTAGCTAACAGAGGATTTAGTGAAAGGAGAGCTCAAAAAGGGCTTGCCTTGTTCTAGCTAGTGAAGGGAGAACCATATGGGGTTATCTAGAGTGTTGCAGGTGATTGTCTTTTCCAGATATTTTCCAGGGTAAGAAACAAGCTTTGAATAAAGGACAATACATGGCTGTGGCTTGGTTTCTATTTCCATGTTATAAAGCCACTTCCTACTTACTAAAATTCCATGGAAAGAGTAAATCCCAGGCCTGTTGGATATTGGTTGTGCTGGATATTGGTTGTGCTTGAAACCTCCTTTTGGACGCTGCAGCCCTTCTCTCCTCTCCAGATGGAATCGACGGGATCTTCAGCCACTTGCTCTCTGATACACAAGTGAATGTTTTTTTCTGAGGTGCAGAGGGAATGAATCTCCAGTTGATTATTTGGGTCTATCTGCAATAAAAAAAAGCATGCTACCAGTGAGTGCAGCACTGCTAATTATCACACAGTAAAGATAATGAGAAATAACAATGATATTATATCATATCTATTATGTAATAATACACTAAAGTATTGAGTAATGATTAACATATTATAAAATGTGGAAGGTTTCTTAAGAGTGTTGTAATATGGAAAGTGGGATTTTTTTAGTGCAACTGTCAATACTAGAGTCTTGTGACTGTGTTATGCAGTATGTAGAAGAAATAAGCAATACTTTAAGTGCAAGATATTCCCCCATTCACTGTGTACAGAAAACAGTATCACAATAGCTGTCAAATATTAGCCATCCCTTAGACTTCCCTGTTTTTCTAAAAGCATCATATTTACATGTTTACTTTCCTTATCCCAAAGAGACATAGTATCATTTTTTCTTTTCCTCAAAAGGCATGATGAATATGTTCTTTGCATACTGTGAAAAGGAATATCTGCTTCACTCTGGTACCCAGGCTGACTCCCTATCGACTGCTTTCCAAACTAACATAAGAATTATTTATGTTTGCAACAAAAAGAAATCATGCTGGTTTGGAGTGTGGTTTTCTTGTTGACATTTTAGAAACTGTTCCAGGCTCTTCTTAATATTTAGACAAACAAATATGTTTGCTTTTTTCTGGTGCTGCTGTTGACATTTCCTAAGGGAATCGCTGTAGATGTTAACAACTTCCCAGCACAGGCATGCTGTAATGGAAGAGTTCTTTGCTTGTGGCCCTGACACAAATTCCTTTTAACTGATGTTTTTGCTGAAAGTAATGTGATTGTGATAACTTATGTGAGTCAGGGTAAATGTGAATCAGTCCTGGCTATTTTGGGGAGCATAAATGTCTGCTAAACTCCTCAGTGTTTTGCTTCTTGCAGATATAACAAGCAGAAGGTACCGATTTATTGTGTGCCTCAGAGCCTCTGTGCTGCACAAATATCTGCAGTGCAGAGCAGGAAGAAGGTCCATGAGGAGCATTGGTAATTGGTGAAGCCTGAAGGCCAGGGAAGCTTGTAACTCTGCCCACAGAAATTGGTCAGTTTGGGGCTTGGCTAATTTTGGAATCAGTAGCCATGGAAAGAATCACAGAGTGGAGCTTGCCCTTGTATGTGTAGTGTGGGCCCCAAGGGCAGTGTAGGTTAGACACAGACTGATGTGTGTGGGTTGAACCTGTGCACTGCCATAACTTTACTGTCTGGTCAGTACAAACAGGGTGTAATTATGTTAGCTGTTAACCCTGGGCTGTCCACTTAGAGAATTTATATAACCTTTTATGAGTGAAGGTTTTGAAGACTTTTTAGGCAGGTTGGGTTTTGTTCTGGAATCCCAGATTAAAATTGACTGACTCTCTTATATGCAACCAGACTGTTTAGCATGCATCTGTATTAAAAATGTCTGCATTGTTCCTACAACAATGAGTTATAGCTTACAATCTTTTAGCAAGACTGGATCTTTTTCTGACTGGTCGTGTATTGCAGGTAGGGAGCCAATTTTCCTCAAAACCCATTGCTGTTTTAAAATCTTTTCAGCTGAAAAACATTTCTGTCTCTGGAATTATCCTAACCTCAGTTATTATATTGTCTGCATTTTCAGTGAAAGTGTAGAGAAACTCGCTTGCAAGAAGTCATGCAGCAGCATTTTGACCATGTTTGTTCCATTCCCGAGCCCTTCGGCTGAGGCTTCAAGAGGCAGTCTTTGTTGGGCTGTGGCTGCTCCCCTGCCTTGAAAAAGAATAAAAACTGTCAGGAAGAAAGATATTCATCCTAAGGGTAGACTCCAGTTACATTAAATAGAATAGCAGCCACTTGGAGATGGGACTGGAAGGCAGCCAAAAGGACACTGAAATTTTTCAATAGTCTGTCCCTATCCCTGTCTTCCAGTGATCAACAGAGAATGTAATTTCAACCTTCAAACTATTCACTGCAACCAAAGGAAACTGAATGCTGTTCTGGCTCTATTTTAAAGAGCTTTGTAACCTAGATGAGGAGATACTCTTCTACTATTGCAGTAAATCATTGTGAGTATTACTGCTTATTGATTTAAGTAAATTGTCCTTTTGGCTGTCTTGTATGTGTTTCATAAGGAGAAAAGTTGACCTTGACCTGTGGATATAACACATTTTCAATTAGTGTTTTGATTAAGGATTTCTCAGATGGTCCTTCCTGCTTGCATCATTATCTGGAGGCAGTCAGCCAGGAATTACCAAGTGAAGTCATGTTTTGAGGCATTCCTGTCCTGACAACATCAAATGGCTTTCCTTGTAATGCCTGCAAAAGCCTAAAACTGTGTGCTGTACCTTCTTTATGAAAATCTCTCAGATTTATGTATATAAAGGCAGACGGCTGTGACTTCTAGCAATATTACAGCCCCATGAACCTCCAGCAATTTCAGGCATGTATTTGCACTATCATTTTTCCCCTCCTTGTGAGAAATCTCTTCACCCTCATGCCACTATAGGGGAGATGAAATCCATTGAGCCAGGTGGGTCCTCTCAGCTAAATTAAGATCAGAAATATCTGTGAGAACAGGTCTGCTGCCACCTGGTTTCAGGCACTACTCTTCCCTTCCCAGTGGAATCTCTATGAGTGTCTCCCAAGGAAGAGAAGAAGCTGAGGCCTTTTAATTTAAAACATTGCTTTTTAGTAAAACAGGGATACAGGAATATAAGAAAAATAATACATTGTATTATGTAGGTAAAAATCTCATTCCTACTGTCAGATATTTGGGAACTTTTTCAAATTATGTAAATTCTAATATTTGTGCAGCACAGTGTTTCTATTTTTCTTTCCTTCGGAAGTGTAGAGTTGTTATTTGTATGCTATTAAAAAACCCAACACCCCGTCCCTTTTTTCTACACATAATGGTAGTGAAATAGTTGCTAGGATAGGAAATAGAGAAGAAAGCAGAGAGGTGAGAGGTGTCCTCTCTGAGTATGCTTTGGATGTAAAGAAGTAGAGATGACATTTGGCCTTAGAAAGACTATCTGTAGGGTTCAGGAATTGAGAATCATAGGTACAATAGGCATACACTCTCAGCTTCCCACGGAGTGGCCTGCTCTGCTTTGTGAGTAGGTGTCAAAGTGCAGGGTAGCTAAATGTTCTGCTACCCAGGTCATGGGAAGTGCCACAAAGTATGACACTTACTATGAGGTGTATGGGGTGTTACACAAATGTGGAGTGTTATCTAAAGCACCCAGTGACCATGGCTGGTTATTATGAAGAGCAGCAGTTACCACTGTGAGTAGTACATTAACTTCCACAGAAACTATTTGGTGCATTCAAGAGTAAAATAATGTCTTCAGTTTTTTCATTAACGTAGGAAGGGCAGCTTTCTGCCATGCAAAAGTCTGGATTTACAGCATGTTCACAGCTAATGTGCTCTTCAGGATGGATAGCTTTATCCAATCAATTTTTTTAAATGTTTGGCAGATAGAGGAGAAAGAGCCATCTAATATCCACCTTTGAAGTCAGTATTTAGTAAACAAACTGAAGCGAGCGTATGGCTCAGATTTCTGTCTCTCACTGTGCTTGTGCAGAGTCTTTTGCTTTTAAAGGCCATGATAGATGAGGTGAAAATAATGACAGATGTTTTCTGTAATGTGGATGGCATGGCTAGCTGTCATGGGGATCCTGGACCTAAAATGGGCACTGCTGTTATCCATACCTGTCCTGGGGGTGCTTCGGGAGAAGAGAGCTTTGTACAGCCAGAACCACATCTTACACCTCAGTGCCACACAGACCTGCAGATGCTAATTACTTCCTAATCTGTTTGTCATTAAATGGCCATGAAATTTTCTATGATTATTTTTTTCTGAGCACAACTAGTTCATTATTAGTACTCTGCTTGCTTTTTATTTTTTTCTTCACTCTGCTGCAGTGAATAATGAGGGCTGAGAAGAAGACTGAATGAATAAAGAAAAGAGATGGAGAAAAGGGAGGTGAAAGGAGTGGAAGTGAATGAAAATTAGGAACAGCGAATTTACATATGTATAAATATTTTGACAGCTCTAGAAAAATGAGTAGACTCAGGACTATTTATTAAGGAAAGACATAGGACAAAAGAAATTGCAACTTTTAAATAATGGGGGAAACACTCCAGGTGTCTTACATCATAGTAATAAGTTTTAGGTTTTTTCTAAGTGTTTGAATTTAGAAAATAAAATTGAAGTAAATATAGAAAAGGGAAAACTGAATAGTGGACTACAGAATGAAGAAGGTGACTGAAAAGGAAGAAAACCAGAGAGGGAAGGCTACCTAAATCTGCTTTGCCCTAGTGCATTTTATGCTCTGAGTCATACTTAGGGCTCCCAAACATTTCAAAGAATTTCAAAGGTGATTGTTTCTGCCTACTGAAAATGCATGTATTTTTTTAACACAAAAAGTTAATAAACCTGTGGAACCAATGTCACAGAGGTGAAATTTTTAGGGAATTCAAAAAGGCCTTCACATTAGTCAGTGGTAAAGAAACACTAAGGATCTTGTGGAGGCAGAGTGATGTTTTTTCTAAGGATTACATGAAAAATCTATATTGCTCAAGGAATTAAACTTCTGGCTGACAACAGTCTGGAAGGAGCTTTCCCTGGGTTTTGCTCATGGGTGCTGGCTGCTTGTCAGTAACAGGACCCCTGTTCTCACAGTGGTTTTGTACACTGTTTTTTGTGGTGTTTTACCTCTTGTTATGTGAAGGGGCTAAATCACATAACTCATGCTAGAAACAAAGTAGTGGAAAGTGATAAACCATTCTAAAAACATTATGATCGGCCAAGGTCACTTCTGAAGTCATGGCCAGGCAAAGAGGGGACTGCAGACTTCATAGTTACAGCCCACCACTCCATCCACTTCCCATTTCTGCAGTGAAGGAAAAGCTTTTTAGATGAAGGTCTAATGAGTCACATTAGCTGGCATTTCATCTGCCATAATAATGGACCCCAATCAAAACATAATAATTTATACTTCTGTGTGAGGTGTTTAAGTACAACTGAATGAAAATTTACTCACAAGATGAAAACAAGTATTGTTATTTTTGCCTCTTTAGTTTTATTTTAGTTTTTCTTGGGTCATAAAGAGCCTTTTTATTTCAGCACAGAACTACTTAATCTAATAGAGGAGTTTTTGATTTTTTTCCCTGATTATTTGTGTTTTGTTGTTAAACAATAGTTAAATGTTTGCTTCATTGCACTAATGAAAGGAGAGTAGAGGTTTTCAGTTCTGAAGTGTTGCTTTATTACTGCTTCCTGCATAGCCATCTCCGTCATATGTTTGCTCTTTAATTTGCCAATCCTTTTTAATCTGTTGCTTTTATGTGTCACCCTGAGGTGGAGTGGGGTTGTTCCAGTTTTCTTTATTTCTTTCATTAAAATTACTCACTTTTAAACTCTTTTTTGGAGTTTATTAATACCACTTTTGATATAGTAACAAAAAAAGAAAGCCTAGACTTTTAAGAATATTCCAAAGAGGCTATAAAACAGACTATCAGATTACTGTTCACTTGAAATTATCATAGTGATAGAAAGATTAAAAGAAATTTGCATAACTTTTCACACAAGGAAAGGAAAAGATCAATATCATTATATCAAATGTGACATTGAAGAGTTTTGATTTTCTCACAGTTCTTTTTGGCCTGCTGGGTTAGTGGAGGACAATAAGCCATGCTGGACTCACTTCTTCCTCTAGGTTCTGATTCTCATCTGGAGAAAGGATTCTTGAATTGATCTAGTTATTTCATGGTTGCAAACCATGATTACTTGAGAGTATGATTTACAGTTAAGAACCATAATGGCATTAAATTTAAGCAGTCAGAAAAACACGGGATTAAATGTAAAGATAATGTCACATTGGAAGGGCTAATTCCTGATGCACTATGGAATCTTAAATTCACTTTGTAATGAAGAAAAATGTAACTCAGAATGAAAGGAGAAAGAAAGCACTACATTTTCCCCTGTGAGCAAGCTAGCAGAGAATTTTCACAGCCTTCTTTCCATTTTATGTCTGAACATAAAATAGTTACATAAAAATGTAGAAGTAATCAAGTATTCCATATACAAGATGAAATTCATACTTCTGATTTTTTTCTGACCAACATATATGCTTGGTAGTCTTCTTTTCATACATGTTTAGTAGTGTAGAGCAGTTCCCTGGAAGGTACAGGAAAGAATGTGAAAACTGATGAAGTGAAGATAGTTTAAAGAAGGAATATGAAGAATGGATTAAGAAATTATGGATGAACAAATAATGGAGGTAATTTGAGTCCAGGAGAATAAGGTAATGCTTCCCAGCAGCTGTACCCCAAGATACTAAATATATCTTTATTCCTGTTTCTGGTCCTCACTCTCCCTTCAAATGCATCGCCCAGTGAGTTAACAGTGGGCTATCTGGTCATGAGGTTAGACCCTCATCTATAAATTATATAAATTAATGCTAAATCCCAGCTCTGAATAGTTTTGGGTAACACAAGAGAGGGAAGTCCATTTTCTGTGTAGGTCAAAGTTCATTTAAATATAGTTTGTGATAGGAAGAACTTCAGGGGGGAAAAAGGAGCCATTTTCCCAATGGAAATTACTGCAGCATCTACTTTGATAAGGAAGTTTTTATTTTCCTGCACTGGATGCAATCTTACAAAATTGCCAAGAATTTCGCTGCTGATGTTAGCAGAAGCAAGTTCAATGCCTGGATGATTTCTTTGTTAATTGATGTTACTGCTCAGAATTATCTCCTTATTGTAGCTTGATTTCATTCTTTCTCTTTTGTTTTTTATCACAATTTGTGATAGCAAAAAAGGTTTAGAAATGGTTATTAAACCTGTCCCTCTGCCACTTTAAAACTGTTAGCCATGTTCCATCATTATAAAGATGGCTTAAATACCCTTTTCTGTCATACTTCTTTTCTAACATTTCCTCTCTGGATGGACCAATCAAATAGT
This sequence comes from Haemorhous mexicanus, assembly GCF_027477595.1. Classification (NCBI taxonomy): domain Eukaryota; kingdom Metazoa; phylum Chordata; class Aves; order Passeriformes; family Fringillidae; genus Haemorhous; species Haemorhous mexicanus. The sequence continues at coordinate 139,509,204 of NC_082341.1, forward strand.
TCTAAGGGCATGAACAAACATATTAGGGGAAGTTTTTTTTCTCCTCAGTATCTCCAAGAAGCCAGTCCCACTTCTGGAGCAGGAACACTATGATAGTATATCACAGGCTTGTTATATCAATTACTGTATATCACAAGCTGCTAAGGTCTTGTTTTACAAAAAGGCTGCCAGTTGTAATGGCACATTGAGGATATTTAATAGCACTCATGCAGAACCCACTTCATCACTGCTTTATAGTATGGGAGATAACAGCTCAATAAATATTCTGGGCCAGCCAGAACTGAACATTAAATATGAAATTTAAAATACTTTATTGGTTTCTCACCAAAAGTATTGGACACATACAATGCATTTACAACTCTTGCATGGTTAGGATTTGAGTTTTGTTACCTAGAAAAATATTGTTTTGCAACATTAATTGCAAGCTGACTTCAAATTATTTTAGTATAAATACTAAATACTTTGCAGAATCAGGTTTTAAACCAACAAACACGTGTGACCATTTATTGCTCATGGAATAGGATTAGAATCATTATTAGAATCACTGGAATATGGCACAAACTTAGCATTCTGACTTCAAAAGCAATTGCATGTTTAGGCAATTCTACATTTTCTTAAAGCCAAGCTAAGCTGATTCCACATGACAGTGGTTTTAATGAGGCTCAGTAAACAGTACAGTTTGTAACCTCAGGCCAACTGCTGAGCAGAAGCCAAGTGCAGGGCTACAGCTTTAGTGAACCCATTACTGTGAAAGATGCTGGATCCTGGAGCGGCCTGAGTCACTCATTGCACAAGAGATGAAGCTCCAATAAATAAAAATGAATATCTAACGTGACGGGTGACAACTTCATGCAAACGTGACTTTCTCTGATTTGACAGTGCCTTGATAAAGTCTCAAGGCATGTGGCTTACTAGCAACCATTTAAATTTTTAGCCATTGAATCTTCTGTTTTACTTGCAGACATTAGCATTTGGGACTTGTGCTTTCCTATAGGTATTAAAAAATTGCTTTGCTTACGTATTGGTCCTAATTCCCAGAGCTACTCAAGATCTAGAACAGCTTCCATAAACTGTTAGAGTAGTCAACAATGCTGAAATGCATATGCTTTCTTTGCCAATTTATGGTTATTTTTTATCAAATTCCTTTAAAGGTGAATTGATATAGGTTGTTTCCTACCCTTAGGGCTGATCTTAGACCATGTTCCCCCACCAGCACATTCACTGATCTGGAGAACAGATCAGTGAATGTGCTGGTGGGGAAACATGGTCTAAGATCAGCCCTAAGGGTAGGAAACAACCTATATCATGGATGCAGACTGTTCTCATGGAACAACCTGTTCCATGAGAACAGTCTGCATCCCCTGTGAACAAGGTGAGGAAATGGGGGTTAAAAAACCCCAGAGGCAGCAGAACTCTTCTTTTAAGGTGCTACAGCTCTCTTAGTCTTTATGAAAGTATTTCTAAAGGGTATCTGGAAATACAGTATAAATGGATTTAGGGGCTAAGAAGAATAGAAGAGCAGAACTGAGATATTTAGTCTTGAAGCAAGCAGGGAGGCTGAACCAACTCTATGGATGGTTTATACACCAAAATAAACAGAAGAGTTGGCAGCACAGGAGAAAAAAAAAAGGTCTTGTACAAGAAAATATTTAGAAATCAGTTTACATTGCTGGGAATAGTATAGTATATAGTGGGTAATGCTTGGGCTTGATCTTAAATGTCCTTTCCAATCGAAATGATTCTGTGATTCTGCATGATGTGCTGGACTGTTTATTCATATTTCCTTGACATAATCTTATCAAAACCCCTTAAATCTAAACAGTTAATCATGTTTGCCAAAGTTGTGATTCTTATATAAGTTTTACCTGTCATCTTTGCAAAGCTGCTGAATCACAGTTTAAGTGGTTACTGCTGAACTCTAAGCTGATAACAGGTTTGCCATTTATGCTTTTGATCTTCAGCCTAGTAAGACAGCAGAAAAAGATGTTAACACAAAGCTAGTGCAAAAAGATTCTGCAATCAGATTCTGTTCCTTATTTAGTGCAGTTAAATTACCAAATGGCAACAACAAAGATTAGGTTGTCATCTGCTGACATTTATTTCAGTGGGAAACAGGAAAAATGCACTGTTAGAAAGTAATATCAGAAACACTAGGGATTTACAGAGATATAAAGAGACAGATAAACACAACAAAAATCAATATGGTTAGTGTTCTCAGCTCTACCTCCACTTTCCAGAATGATATAGTTTCTATTTACAGTTGGGAAATATATCCTCAAATACTGGTGGCATTGCAAGAAGTATTCTGGGGAACAGTCAACATCATCACACAGACCATGAAGGGACAAGCCACAGCTTTTAATCAATGGAGGAAGGGAAGTGAATATTCCTAATATACTATTCTCCCTTGCAAGGTGGCAGGCCTGATACAGTGCAGACTGATATGTCTGAGCCAAGTCACGAAATGCAAAATAAACTTTGAATGGGTACATCAAACACTTGGAGTTCCAAGCAGAATCCATAAAGTGAGATTAAACAAGGGTTGCTAGTTTGGTTCTGCAAGCAGATTGACTGCTGGTATTTGAAATTGTTTTATAAGGGGTTATCTTTCATGTTTCTTCATAGAAATATAGAGAGACTGGCATGAAAATTATTTTGTATAATTTTATAGTGTAATTGCCTGTTGAGTGTCCCTGCCAGGTTAAAATACACATATGGAAGAAAATGGTCATGGTCATCTTCCCAGCCTGTGGTAAACCAGAGGCTTTATAGGCCTAAAGCTATATTAAAAATAATAAAAAAAAAAAAAAGGTAGGTAACTGATCATAACATATTATTCATGACTAATGGTAAATCTGATCTTTAAAGTATCTTATATTCTAAAGAATTTGGCACATAATGCCTTTTCCAATGTTGGTATTCCTGCACTCAGAATAAGCAATTGCATACCTAGGGAAAGGATTGGGGCATATGAGCAGAACTTCAGAATTTCAATAGATCCATATTACAAGTTGCTGGCTGATTTACTGAGTCATATTTTATTGATGTTTCCCATCTCTGTGAGTTTAAAGGCACAAAAAGCTCAAATAGACTATAAATCCAGAACCTGATCCCTTCTGATGCATATCTGTAGGTTCTGTAGCCAATTTTCCTGAAGGTACCCTATGGGGAGTCAAGAATCACTCCAGCTTTTTTTGTTGTACCTTTTGATGCATTCTTACCACTGTGATATTCAATCAAGAGATGAAATAATTTGATTTTGAGTGGAAATTGATGAGGCACATATAATAGTCCATGCCAGGCCTCAGAATTTTTCATGTAGTGAAAGATCTCTCCCTACTTTCCATTAGAATCCCCTATGTTTGTGGTGCCTGGGCCAGATTTTATGTGGGTGTGGAAATTGTGCTGGTGGAGGTCTCGTCACATTGCACATATGATCATGACCACCCATGCCTGAAATCCCCAACCCACAGTTAAATGGAGGAGAAAAAGCTACCCTTGTAAGACCCTTGGCTCTGCTAACAAGGCCATGCAGGAGGGTATCTCAGTAATCCATCTAGGGTGGATTGATGGTACCAGAAATGGAGGGTAAGGAGAGCTGGCTGTTGATATCTTTGTTGATTTATTCTCCTTTGCCTTGAGATTCTCAAGCTCACTTCTGTGCACTTCAGTTATTAAAAATTATGTTTTAAGTTCCTAACTGTAGGCAAGCTCTTGAGTGAATTGCGTAATTCTCGCGATCAAAGCATGAGCTTTTTTTTCAAAATGACATACATGCATCAGTGAATTGTTCCTGTGTCTGCTGAAGCTTCTCTCTCATTCTGAATAGCAGAGAAATAACCATCTTTCTTTTTTTCTTCTCCAATGAGATTTGCGGTTTGGTTGATATTCCTTATGGAAGGAAGTTCAGATATGAAAGACTGGGACAATGATAATATGGAAAAAGATATTTTCTACCAGTCTCCATGAACTTTACTATTCTGAGTAGAAGGACTTCATTTGGCCTAAGCAGCTATCCCAGACCACTGCAAACTGGTAACTGAGTGCAAAATTAATACTTTTTTGTTAAATTGTCACTTGAGTAATTGTTGTACAGCCATTGTTCTGCTGCTGTTGTGATTTTTTCTCAAATAAGAAGGTTTGTTTGTTTATTTAAATCCTGATTTTTACATGCAATAAATGAGAGACAGCTCTCACTGCTAGGTGAAGACAGAGCTTCAGAATGGAGTCAGATACTTTGAAGTATTTTTAACTCTAGTGGTTCCTTTTTAACCAGAGAGTAGAAGATGCTTACAAGGAAGGTTAGACTGCAAGAGACCTAACACTCTACCCAGGCAGTCTAAGGCCATACGTGTTTGTGGAAGTTGATGCTACCCTGTTACAAAGAAGGATAGCTTCAACTCAAGTTGAGAATCTCATCTGTAGCATTTTTGCCTTAATATAGGTTTACTTTTAGGGACTGTTTTAGCCTTAGGCTTTTTCAGCCTGTTTTATATGTGGATAGTAATAGCAGCATCAGTGCGTCTGATCATCAATTGTTAATTAAATTTCTAATTATTTCTAATAAGAGTATAAAAAAGAAAAATATCATATTAAAAACCCCTGTCATAATTTATTAAACAAGCTGACCCTCTAATTTTCCTGTTTCTTCAAGAACTGTAAAAATGTCAGTTTAAATTAGATGGCAGCTTATTGATGGACCGCTAAGTACAGTAACCATTCCATCCTGTCTGTTTGAATGCCAAATCCTGAGCTATACCACAACATCCTGATGAGCATTTCTACCACAGCTAAGGTACAGGTACCTGCACTGAGAGAGTCTGGATTTAGAATCCCTTATACCTGAAAATTTGTAACTAAATCAGTCCAAGATTGATTAGCTGAAATGCTTATGTACAATCTTTCACACCCAGATTAGCAGTTTTGGTGCTGCGTTTGCTGCTGTGATGGCAGAGACTGTGCTGGGAGCCTTCAGTCCCTGTGGGGCATGTGTCCCACACTGCAGGGTCACAGCAGCAGCTGATGTGCTGCCTCTGCAGAAGGAATAAGGTCTTTTTATCCTCTCTTGATGAGCCAGACCCTGCAAGGAGGGGAGAAGGAGCTGGTGCTGAGGGCTGGAGGCATGCTAGCATGGGCAGCCTATGGCTCTGTGAGCAAAGCAGTTTGTCAGAGCCTGGCAGAGCTTCACCTGAGGAGTATTTTAAAAGAGAGTGTTCCACAAAACTTTGAAATAAAGAGCAGAGAACATGCATGCTGATGGCTCCCTTCCTCTTCCCATTTCTCTTGAATGTGAGTTAGCTGCCACCTAGAAGATCTGAAGGATATGAAGAGAAGAAAATGACACAAAATAGTGCAGCAGTTACCATCTTCTATCCTGAAATGTGTAGAGCCAGACAATCCTCAGAGGTGATTCAGAGAAAAGTTCAATTCATTTATATTTGAAGGGGAACTAGAGTTTTTGATATTTGTATCTGATTTTTTAAAGTGAATATGTGGTCTTCATATGCTGGCTGCTGACAGGCAGCAGAGGAGCAGCAGCAGCGCAGCTGGAGGAGGTGGCATTTAGTTATGGGGCATTTGCTGCTGCTCACTTCTCCACTGTGAATCCATGAAGCTGTTGGTTGTACTGAAAAAAGGAGGATAGGGATGCTCAGTCACCTGCATAGCTCAGCCTCCAAAATCAAGAGCTGCAATGAAAATGACATTGAAGTGACATTGGCAATACCTGGAGGCAAGGAGATGAACCATGACATTAAAATGATGAAAGGAAATAAAAGGATTTTATGGATAATGGTCACAATTAGAGGCCTAGATGTGTGTCCATTTGATGGAAGGTGGAAGTGGAAGAGGAGTTGGAGGCAGAGCTGATCCTGCTAAACCCAGAAAAAAGGGAAGTTAAAGCAGTCAGGTAATTTCATATTACCCAAGTGATATGAAAAGTTTGGCAGGTTCACAGTCACAGTGCTGGCTTTATTACCACTGTCTCCCAGTAGTCACAGGCACAGTGAATAGCTGTTTCCTTCTCCTACCCCAGCCAAACACCAGCACCCTCTGAATTAGCAAAATCCCAAGCTGCTTCATTCCTGCGTGGCCTTGCTTTGACACAAATGGGCTCAGGGGAAAAAAGCAAGACCAACTAACCAGTAAGGTGAATCAGTGTCGTTAATAACTATAAATTATTAGCCATCAGCTGTCCTGAGCAATTCTGAATCAGGTACCTATGCCAGCTTTGGTTATTAAAATCATGTGGTAACTGCAGACGGATTTTGGAAGTTAAAAATGAGCAGGGATACAGGAGCAACTATGGCTGCAGAAGAAAATATAAGTAGTTTCATGACTACATATGGTCTGTGTTTTCAATAGTGTCTTTGGTAATAGGAAGGTAAAAAGAATCTGTGGAGTTGAAGACAGTGCAGCAGAGCTTAGTGTCTCAAAACCTCGCCTTTTCTGAAGGTTATTGCAGCTGCTGATGAAATGGTTGCACATAAATATGCTGCTTGTAGTGATGCTGGTTTGGGCTCTGCCTTTTTTTTCCTTTTGTATGTTCTCTGTATTCTTCACGCATATATTTGTGGCTCTGTAGCCTATTGTATTAGTACCTAGTTTTCCCAGTAATTTTCCATGGCCGTTCCCTAAGCAGAAAGACAAAACAAATTCCAGAGCTCCAAGCCCCGAGGGGTGTTGGGGTACAAGGCCCCTGTCCTATCTTGATTCTTCCTGGGAACGATGGCTGAGAACAACTCTTGGAAATACATTTCATGGACAAGTACAGCTAGTGCTGAAGGGGGGCTCCAGAGGAGGGGCTTGACGTGGGGGGGGGAATTGCAACACCACTTGTCCTCCTAATTGGTGCTTTTTTATCAATTCTGATAATTTCCTAAAATCTATAGAAGTGTATTCACCCCTGGTGGGGGTGAACTTTTGTAGGCATCTTTCCATAACTGCCCCTGAAGGCCTTTAAATAAAGATCCTCTTTTATATTACCTCCTTACTAAAATTATCTCCAGTTTCATTTCCAAGTTAGGAAAAAAAGCAAGAGTAGCTATTCCATGGATATGTGAAAGAGAGAAAAACTCTTCTTGGAATAGGCTCTGTTTTAGTACTTTTTCTGTTGTTTTGCTGTTTCTTTGTTTTTCCCAGCAGTAGCCTAAAAATAGTTTGAACTGCTGTGGTTCAATACAGATACCCAGTTCAGGTACATGGTAATAAAATTTGAGTAGAAGCTCTGCATGTGTTCTGTCAGGAAGGTGTTAAGGTTCTTGATGATTGTCTTTGCACACTGCTAATTTGGGCTGGTATTTTTAATTGCATTCCCAGTAGGAATGGCAGAGAGTTTCTCACAGACAACTTTGATAGCTGACTCCTGTGGGGAGGGGCTGCTATGGAGTTACAGTAGCCATCCCACCAAGCTTAATGCCTGCTTTGCTCTGATAAACCAAGTTTTCAATTTAAAAAAATTCAGAAACAAAACAACCTCCTAAAACTTCACATCCTCTTCCTTCCACTGAGATACTGATTATTTTTTTCCATCTGGAAGTTCAGGGGAAGGGATTCTGGATGTTTGTTAAGGCTGTATTTATAGAACTAGGTTTACCTGCAAGTTCTTGATGGGGGTTTATCTTGTTCATTGTATGTGAGGATTGTGGCATTTTTCTTCTTTTGTTTTTATAGCAGTAGGTTAGGAGATGAGAGAGAACTAATTCACAGAGCTTGTATAGACTATGCAATGGACTTTATGAAGATCTGAAGAGATGCTCAACCAAGAGTTCTTCAGGTAAATTATAAAAGGAAGAAGGGAACTTAAAAGGATGTATTTTTAAAAAAAAAAAAATTCTAGTTTTTTTATTTGCTAAGACAGTGTATTTAAATATGTCATGTATGAAATCATTCAGCAGACTAATAATGATACAAATAATCTGAACTAAAAAATAATTTATGACACTAAAAATCATAAATATAACAACTAGGTTTTTTTTGTTTCTCTAATATTCCTAATCAGAACTACTGCTCCACAAAGGGCTGTGAAATAGTCCTGTTGGGCATTCAGGGTTCCTCATGAGCAGTACTGGGTTTCTAAGGTCTGACTTTGATCTTTAACTAGTATTTGAGTTTTGGTGGGACAGAGCCCTTGGGATTAGAGCTGTCAGGAGGCCTGGAGAGTGCTTTGCTTGTGTGCTGGAGAGAGAAGGACTGCTGTGATATATTAGTAGTGGATTGCAACTGATGTGCAGAGTAGATGCCTGGATTGTTTTGAAAAGTACATTTAAATTTTTTTTTTAGTTTCAGTTTTGTTTTTCATGGCTGGAGGATTGAAAAACAATTTCTAACCATGATTTCAGGAGTAGCTTTTGCTATTATTGAGACTTCTTGGTAACTGCATTTTTTGGGTGGTATGTTTCAGGAACTAAAATACCTCCAAAACTAAGTACTATATAAATTTTTCTCCAGTAGTCTTTGTCTGGAGACAAAATTGTATAAACTTTTTATACTACATCTCTGCTGGACACTGTAGTTTGCATATTATCCTGTTTCAGAGTCTACTGCCTCTCCTGGCTTTTATTTCCATAACATGCCAGCAGTGGAAGTCAGGTGGGCAGTACAAAGTAGTGGCAGCAACATGAAATAGGGCATTCTGTGGGCTCTGGAGAGGCATGATGCAGAAGAAACAGCAACTGAAAGGTGACAAATCTGAGAAAGTTGAACTCTCTGTGTGCCGACCTGGGAGACTTCGAGCTAGATCACAGGTAGGTGCTGAATTTCTGCACATTGCTCTTCACTGTTTGCTAACTAAAAATATTTTCTGGAACGGAGAGTGCAGGCACCTTGCTTTGGACTTTCCTAACTCCCACTGTGTTCAGGGCATCCTTCTGTTGATCAAAGCAGAGCAGATTGAATGAATCAGGCCCTTTTGTGGAGGAGAATACAGAATCACCCTGACTGTCAGGTGAATGTGCTGGGCAGAATATGAGAAGATGCTCAGATAATGTTGCTGACTGGTAGGAAAGATTGTCTTTTCTCAAGGAACACAGGAGGTAAGAGGAGGGTGGCAGCAAAGAGGACTCTTCTGGGGACTGCATGACCTAGATGGGTGGCTCCTAGGACCAATGGATCTCCAATCCATCTACATAAAACACTAGGAGTACTTCAACCAAACGTGTCCACGTATCCTCAATGAATTTCTACTCCACAAAAAAACTCAAAAAATTTCCTTCAAAAAGACAACCTCTTAATTGCTGCTGAGAGTTTATGAGGACTACTTCTGACCTGCCTAGAACATTGAATATTGTATCTGTTGTGATAAGAATGAGTCTGGATGAGCTGTTAACCAAGTGTAATTTTATGGCATACAACATGAAAGTATATGTGATTTACATGGTCTTGCCTTGAAAGCCTTATAGCTGGACTGCTTATCACCTCATATATTCTGCCTGCAAAAATTTCTATAGAAGTAAATGAACAGTTGAATGTACAAACTCTTTTATAGAAATTTTGTTGCTGAGGGACAATCTAAAAAAAAAAAAAAAAATTCATCCATAGAAGCCTTGTATTCTCATTGGGTTTTGCTATCATTGTTCTTAAAGGAGAGTTGTATCACCACGGTGGATAATGAGAGCCACCAAGCTTGGGGAATGCCACCTTTTTAATTCCTTTTCCCTGCCTCAAGTATAGGCAGAAGTTTAATTTCCCTTACTGTCTGGAAATTTAATCTTTTTAAGATTTTGTTCATCTAAGCTCTGGTTAGAACAGTTGAATCCTTTGCATTTGTTTTCAAGACTGGAAAGCAATTTCCCTCTAGTATTTTCCATACCTAATCATTTAAATTCAGTGACAATTCACCTTTCATCCTTCCCTTATGAGCTGACTAGATTGAACTCCTTTAATTTAGCATTGTGGGGCTTATTTTTCAGCCGCAGGGTTACTTTTGTTCTCCTTCAAAGTTTTCAGGAAGTAAGTAGAAATAATAAATTTTATGATCAGAAAAGTCATTTTAATCTGGTAGTGTTTTAAGTCAATCACATAAGAACAGAGAAAGATTAAACTATTTTTACCCTAGCACCAGACCCAGGTTTTATGAGAAGGCAGGCATGGCTTTAGATAACCAAGTCTGTCTTTGAGCTGGCTCCTTCTAAGACAAAATCTTTCAACTTTACTTGGAACACATTATCTTGGACAAATAAAAGAACATTGAAGTGACAAAACTTTTTCCAAAAAATCTTGTTGACTAGCATTAATTAGTTTTCTTGCATCTAATTGCTGGTACTCATTACGATGACAACAGTAAAGAAAAAAATCTTAGAGGTCTTGAATTTTTCTGTGAGTGGTAAGGATATGTTTAGGTAGCAGTAAATGCTATCACATTTTAATGAGGAGAAAAGATTTTGAACTAGCTTTTGAATCTAAATATAGACTAAAGATATGAATCTAAATATAAGAGTCAGTGACTTTCACAGAATTGCACAGTAAAATCTAACATAAACAAAAAAGCAGGTTTTCTCAGTGCACTTGATGCCATTCAGTGATCTGTGTTCCCAGATTTTCTTGCAGGGTGGTTCTTGGGCACAGGCACTGCCACGTGGATCGAGCGCTGTCTCGCAGGCTGTCAGCAGAAAGGGCTGATCATCTCTGCAGGGAGCTGGTGCCAAGCTGAGCCCTGCAGGGCTATTAATTCCAAACTCTTCCACCATCTGCTTTCAGGAAATAGAGAGGGGCGTGTCACTGACCTTCGGGGTGTTTTTGCCTTTGGCTATTAAACAATCCTCGATAGTTCTGAGCCCTGGCTCTGAGCTCTGCCTGCAGTCCCTTTCTCTCACTCCAGCTCCTACAGTGAGCCTCAAGGTGCCCAACCCAATAGAAACTTCTGAACACATTTTTTCTGAGTATTGTAAAATTAGATAGAAAATTATGGAAATTGTAAATCAACCTTTTATATCCAGTGAATAAGGGTTCAAAAACAAACCAAGAAATGCTTCCAGACATTTCTTTAAAAGTGTGACCACATGTCCCAGCTGCAGAGGGACTCCTGCAGACTGCAGTGGTGTTACTTCCTTTGCAGTGGTGCCATGTCTTGCTCATTGCTGTTCAGTGTAGGTCTGCACTAGCTATAAAATCCCAAGGAGGTATAAAATGGTGAGGAACCCTGCCTGCTTGTGCACAAACTCAGCAGCACTTATTGCCCGTGCGTGGCACTGAGCTGGACCAATCCTGCTCGTTTTGAGTCCCCAGGAGCAGTAACAGTCTCTGCTAGCTCCGGAATCTGATACTGTTACATCAGAGTCTGGCTTCTGTAGTCTGGAAGTGGAAGACTGGGAGGGATAGCTAAAGCCCTGGCAGAAGAAACAACGTGGGATAATGCTTAAACTGAATATTGGGAGCACTAGGAACTCCCAGACTCTCACAGAACAGTAGTTCTGTATGAGGTTTTTTTAGGCCCCCCAAAATCCTTACTAGAGGGCTGGTCTGCTTTGAGATATGGGTGAACAACCACTTCTGCCTTCTGCCTGCATTGCCCAGCCATGCCAAAGAATTGTGGTGAAAATAAAATAGCTGCATTTCATAAACCTGAATGCCCTTCCAGCTGGGAGAGATGAAGCTTCATGTTACAAGTGTGGTGGTCTCAATGGCCACTTTTTATTGGACTTGATAAGACTGTCAGCATGGGGAATGAAATGCATTTGGGACTCATGCACATCTGCACCGGCCTCTTGCACATCTGCACTGGCCTCTTGCACTTGAAGGATTTATTTTTGACTTATTCCATTGTGCTGGGAGTGCTTAAAGTGTCATTTGCAAAATTAATCCTTGAAATGGAGGAAGAATACTCATTGCATTTGCAGAAATTGAGTGGGGACTAAAATCCTCATTCAGCAAATATTGCAGATGTCACATTGTGCTAAAGAAATTGGCAAAAATGTTGAGTGGTTTTAGTCTAATTTTAAAACCACATAAAATTAATGGTCAAAAGGCATCCATAACCTTTGAATATTTTGAAAACAAGAGAAGCTTTGAATTGACTGTGGTCAATTTGAATAGCAAAATAGTTTTTAAGATAAATGCTATAAATAATATTTTATGAACTTTTAAATTCTGATTCGTTCTTTTAAATGAGAGCTTAAGAACAGAAACATTTGCATTTTAGTTTGGTAACATTCCACTTGAAGAGCAGAAGAAAAGAAAAAAAAAATTGTATTTAAACTTAATTTTGATGAAAAGTTTAGAAATACCTAAACAAATGGGGTTTTTTTCCATTTTTCATAGAAAAAAAAAGATATTTTAGGGACATTGGTTTCAGTCTGTGACTTTTTTTTCTGAAAAGCATATTTTTTTCATTCTCAAGTAATGAAAATTTGAGATTGATGGTTTAGGGAACTATTCTGTGGATTTTTTTTTTTTTTTGCACTGATAGCTAAATAAGTTCCAAGCAATTAGTGCAAAATTTAAAGCCAAACACCTTTCTGAATGATTTATAACTTTATTACCTTATATATTTATTTCCTTTTTTTTTAAGTCAGAGTTTTATTATGTCAGGTGATCAGCTTCCAAATAGTGAGTAAAGCTTCTATTCATAATTGGAGACATCTTATTAATAAAATACATTGTGTCTGCTAGAGCCTGCCATTAAACTTAGTGCTGGAAACAGTTCAATATTTGTTGTACAATAGTATTAGGGAAGGGAAGTAATAATACAGCATCCTTTTGTTGTAGTTGAGTAAGTTATTAGTCTTAGACTAAATGCCTTTGTGTAAAACAACAGTTTAGTGTTGAGTTTGTCTGTGGTCTTTTGCCAGAAGCATTATGAATAGCAAAGTTGCTGCATCAGTCCTTTTACTAGTCTGCTCTGGTAGAAAATGTGTTTCATCACACATTTGCAAGTCTGACATGAAAATACTATTAAAAGGAACAGTCTTTAAGTCTTCTTTGACCAGTTTTGTCCTCAGATGGGTGCAAATGTGTGTAAATAAAATTATTGCAGCGTCTTACAAGCTTCTGATTCTCCTGCCTGCTCCCAGAGGCAGAACTGCAGGGGCTGAGGCATCTGCTGCTGCTCTGCAGAAGGACAGAGCTTATCATTATATTGGCATTCAATCTTTCTCTTGTGTAATTCTTGTCCCCCTCCTTCTTTCCATATTCCTTCTGTAAATATTAATGTGTTATCTTGTTTGAATTTTAAGACTGATCATTCTCTCCTAAGACCAATTTTCTGTAATTATTTATGCTATTACCTATTTCTGAAAGATTTTCTTAAAAGCTATAAACTCAGTTTGGGGATATAAAACAAATCACTTTTCTTTCCTTGGCAGAAAAGATGAAGGAAAGCTAGAAATGTTTGTTTATCAAAACATTCAAACTTATTTAGGATTCAGACAGCAATTCCTGTCTGTTTAGACACATATTTGTTCCTCCTGTGAAGGTGGTTCGCAGTGCAATGTGATAGACTGGGTACTCATGCCAGTCTCTCTTTATCAGTGATTTAAAAAACAAAAAAAGTTAATATTTTGAACTGGATAATCTTGCAAGTAAGACAGAATCTAAAAAACATATGGAAACTTTCACTGTTGTGGTACTCTCCTCATGAACAATTTCAGAGTTGGGGATTGTCACCTCTCTCCTTTCATCCCTCAACAGAGGCAAAAGACTTCCACCCCACAAATCTCCTTGTGGTTCACTGAGAAGCCAGACAGTGCAGTAGCAGCAGCACTCATGCCTTGTTTTAGGTATTAGTTTCTTCCTTCCCTACTATACGTTGCCACAGAGCAAAGTAGGGGCTCTTCCCAGCCTCTCTTCTACTCTTCTTTCTCCCTCTTCTCAGGTCTTAAGGTTGCAGAGCACTCAAGATGTGTGTGAAAAATCTACTGATGTTTTATTATTTATCTTATTTCAGCTCTTTCTGAGTTGTCTGGAAGGGAATAATGTAAGAAAAACACTTGCATCCTTAGTTTGCTGCTAATTCAGAGTAGATGCAGCACTGCTGTAATTCTTTCCAGGGAATCTCAGACATAGCCTTCTCTCAATAGGCACTTGTCTACTTATGCCCATAAAAATGAATGAACCCTAGAACAGATTATTCCATAATCATATGAAATATTTATGTTTTCTTTTGTTTCCACAGTACCCTTCATGTTAAAATAGATTGTAATTACATTAGCCGTGTTTCTGGGTTTGAGTTTGTTTTGATGTAGGTTTTTTCCTTTTTCCTATGTTGTACTAAAAATCTCTAAGCTTCTATTAGTACAGCACTTTTTTCTGAGTGAAGAAATAAATACCACTTGACAGTTGACAACTGCTTTTAAAGAGAAGAAGCCATTACTGCAGTAACACATGATGGCACAATGACTGACACAGAGTGCCTGACTTTGCACGGCAAGCACTGGTCCAGCTGTTGTGGTTCTTTCTGTCAGTGATGGCTGGGGTCTAGCAACAGCAACACGAGTGTGAAACCCTTGTATTCAGGAAGCTCATATATCTTCTGCCTTTGTGCTGTTTAAATGGTTGCTATGGAAGACAAATAAAGGCCTGTTTGGAGAGGAAGAGGGTTAGGGACAAACTGGTTTCCAGTCCATTCTGCATGTGAACAGTGCTACACTGCAGCAGCGATAGCACTAAAGGGAGATTTGTTTATTTTTAGCTATGTCACATTGGTTTCCCATTTGTTTGTTATCTTGAATGTAAGCTGCAGGCTTCTGTGTCCACATGAGCCCTTGGAATGCATGTAGGAAGAAAATGTACATTGGAGCAGAGCTAGAATTGTTTATAGAAAGAGGCTTTTAGAGGTTTTATTAGCCTAGAGAAACTTATCTCCATGCACTGATTATATATTTGCTTGAATCTTTTATTATTAGACCCAATAGGATCATCCCTGTTTGGGATGATGACAGTCATCACCTTAGTAACTCCTTCCTATTCACATTGCTGCTGTGAGCAGTTTTCTGTTGTACTGTAGAGTAAATCTAGTATATCAAATGCATTGGAAATTCAGTGAGAAACAGAGATTTCTTGTTTTGTCCATCAGTTGTGCTTCTCAAATCTATAAGTACATGGGAAGAATATGGAAAGTAAAAATTATAGGTCCCGTAAGTCCTGGATAAACTATTAGCAAAATATTGCTGCATGGGAAGCGTACATGGATATTTCTGAAATTACTACCACTGTGGCTATTTCTCATCAGGGGAAGTTCCTTTTCTTCTCTAGAGTCCAATACAAGAAAAGAATATATGCAAACTTGAGATGAGTGGTGGATAGAAATCTACTTCAAATACATTTGCAACTAGATCTCCTATTTGTTTGGACTAGTTGGATTTCTCTGATTTGCAAGACAAGGTGCCAAGCAATCCTTTTCTCCGGAAGCCAGCTGCTGAACCTTCATTACTGGATTTGGGTCTCTTTTCTACCCCCCACTTCTTGTCACTGCTTCTTTATGTTGGCATAGAACACTTTGTCTGGCTTTTATCCATGAATTCTCAGATTTGGGTTAAGTCTAACAGCTTTCTATCCCTTTGTAACTAAACCGTTTCTATGCACTGTGTCACATGGTAGGCAGTGACAGAAGGCTCTAACCAGCAAGAATATGGTTTTTTGGGGTTTTTTTGCTCTTGGGAAGACCCCTTGAACACAAAATGCTTGTAAGAGACACATGGTAACCAGCTCAGCCCAGCATTGCAGTTCTATGGGGATGTATGGCTGGGCAAGTCAATGACCTCCACCTGAAATGGGGGATTTTGTAGGAGCAACGATGCTGCGTGAGTACAATAAAATGCCTGAAATCACCAGTGTCAGAGAAACCAGAGAGGAGGGCAGTAGCTGACATTGGTTTCATGTACCTCAATCTGACAGATTCATGCAGCACAGACATATGCTCTGGATATAGGTCCCAAGACACAAGAGTCTACATCCACTGTTCGGTGATGAAACACCAAAATACAGCCTGCATTTCTAGAGCGTCACTCTTTACCATTGCCTGGGCCACATGGAAGTAGTCAAAACAGCAACAGCCTTTTAACTAAAAGCCTCAGAAGGAAGGTCTATGTATGTTTGTTTCTAAACTAATATGTATATTTTTTTCTTATTTAATATGGTCTAAAAGGAGATCAAGAATCTGCCATGGTGCATGCAGATGAAGAGGTGCTTATGTTGATGCTCAGCCACACAAGTGCCATGCTGACACAGATCTATGATTTCCAAGTTGAACTTTCTGAACAATGACAAGTTCATTTTGCCATTTGTTTCTGCTCTGTGCTGGAATAGATCCAAACCCCTCCTATCAACATCACAAATGAAATTGTGTGAAAGTGTCTGTTTTCAGATTAGAAAGACTCTTCTATTTTTTTTGTTTTGTTTTGTTTTGTTTTTTTAATTTGGCATCTTCTTTTGGAAGTAACAAAAAATGGACCACAAGTGGCAAAAATGTGCCATACAGAAACCTTTCAGTTGGAATTGGTACATCCCTGTGAAACACCCCACAGAATTATGCTGTACCCTGATGGAACAGCATAATTCTGTGGGGTGGGGGGGGGTGGGGGTGGAGAAACCATGGCAAAAACCACCCAAAACATTTTGTCAAGTTTTGACAGGATCTAGTCTCTTTCAGAGAAGTCTCAGAGTGAACAAATGAATTTAAACTATTTGGTTCTCTTTTTTCTCTTAAGAGAAAGAAGAAAAAAACCCCATTTTTTCATCAAAAATATGTCTTTTTAAATATACTGCAGCCCCCGACTTCTGACACAAGCATACATCTAGCACTGTCTGCTAGGTGATATAAAAAATTACTGGCCTGGAACCAAAAGTCTCATTGAAAACTAACATGAACAAAAGTGTCATACTGACTTAGAAGTGTTAGCTAAAAATGCTCTAAATGCTTCTCTATGTGCCCTTATCATTTGCCTTTCTCTAATTTGTCAATAGATTCTAGCAAAGTCTGTGTCCTCTTGTTCCTCAAACTCTGTTCCTTTTCATACACACCTGTGTATGAAAGAGCAATTTGACAACACAATTTGGCAATTGTGCTTAGTCTAAATGGGTGGTAGAAAGGGATACACAACACTTGGGACAAGTGCTAGTGCTTGGTGATGTTTTTGAGGATCAGATGCCTTGGCATGTGCAGTCTGTTGCACGTATCAGTCAAAATTCTGTCCCTGTAAACATTACTTCTGTACTCCCAGGAGCACTATGTGGTGCACATAGGTCCAACAGGTTAGAGCTGGTCTGCTAAAAAATACAGTGTTGCATTAATAATGTTGCAGTGACATATTTCACACTGCCCACTCTTTTATGGCCCTCATCCTTATTGGACATACCTGTGACCTATTAAGGGCAGGGCTGTTCCTAATCCTTGGTAATTAATACAGCTGTAACTCCCCAGGGGTGAGATTGCCTTCTGCACTATCTCTATTCTCTTAAATTCCATCCCCCCATACCTCCCAACCCAAACCAGCCCATTCTATATCCTATAATGCCTATGATCTTGTCAAAAGTCCCTCTCCAACTTTATTGCAGGCTCATTTCAGGAACTGGAAGTCTGCAATTTTCACATGTTTCCTGAAGCCTTCCTTTTGCTGGGCTGAGCAACTCCAGCTCTCTCAGCCTTTCTTCAGAGAAAGGTGCTCCATCCCTCATCATCTTGAAGGCCTCTTCCAGTCTCTCTCCAACCGGTCAATGTGCCCCCAGTGCTGACGATTCCACAGCATTCCACACTCTATGGAACACCCTGTGTGGGAAACTAAAATTTATCTTGGCATTCAGGGCTAAACCTGACCCAGACATCGGGCACACTTTCACAGGTGATGTTACACGTCTCTGGGGCACAGGCGGACCCACACGCTGTGTCCTTCGGCTGATCCTGCGCGCAGTGCCCGTGCTGCCGATGGCTCCGTGCCCGCCGGCAGCGCCGCGGGGCCAGCGGAAACCCCTCCGTTCTCCACCGGGACCGGGACCGGGATCGGGGCTGGGGGATGCGGCAGGGGCAGGGCAGAGGCTGTGAAGGCTCAGGGGCAGGGCAGAGGCAGGGAAGGAACAGAGGTAGTGAAGGGACAGGAGCAGTGAGGGGATAGGGGCAAGGAAGGGACGGGGTAGTGAGGGGGCAGGGCAGGGAAGGGACAGGGGCAGGGAAGGAACAGGGGTGGTTAGTGAGGGGACAGGAGCAGGGCAGGGGTGGCACCGTTGTTCCCCCCGGCCCGGCCCGGCTCGGCCCGTCCTTGCCCGGCAGCGAACGGAGCTGCGAGCCCGGCGGTGTCCGTGCTCCAGGGGCGATGACAGAGCCGCTCTCGGTCCCCCTGCCGTGCCCGCCTGGCTGCACAGAACGCTCCATGGGCCGTACGTGGCTGTGCTTCAACACCCCCCGCCCCACCATCTGCGGGGACGCGGTGGCTGCGCCAGGGGCTGTCCCCCTCTCCCCCACCCCAGCGGGCGGTGGGATCCTTGCACAAGGTTATGGGACCCTTTACAGTGAACCAGCACGTGAAATAAATAGCTCCTCTAGGCAGCAGTGTGACTTGTCCCGCAGGTGCTTCCCGGCCCGCCGGCTGAGCCGAGCCCAGCCCTCGCTGCTGTCGCTGGCTTTGGGCTCTAAAGGATGCTCCGCTCCGCCCCAGCTCCGAGTGGCTCTTGCGGTGCCACGGAGGGCATAGCAGCACGGACAAGAGACTGACTTCTCGGCTTTTTACGTCTTTGGGTGCAACTGGACTGTCTACAAATTTACATAAGTGCTGGGAAGGTGTGGGGCAAAGAACTGCTTTGAAACTGTAAAAAAGAGAGTTTCTGTTTTTGGATATGTAGCATGGATATCACAAAGGAATGTTTAATTATCATTGGTCTCTTGAAAAATAATATTTCCGTAGGTTGCAATTAATTTAGAATATTTGTAATTTTGTGAAAATTTTACATATTCTCTTTTCTTAGAGAGCAAATATGTTTATTTACTGAAGCTATTCTGGGTATAGAAGATAATTCACTTTTTATGAAAGTTGAAGCAGACTATTACATATGCCCAGCGAGGTGGTAGCCATCCCATCCCTGGCAATATTCAAGGTGAGGTTGGACAGGGCTCTGAGCAGCCCGATGAGCTTGAAGATGTCCTGCTCATTACAGGGATATTGACTAGATGAGAATTAAACGTCCCTTGCAACCCAGACCACACTCCTAGCTTGTATGGAAAACTATCTGTACCTGCAGTGTACTTTGAGAACCCAATGAAAGATGAATACCCTGGAAGGAAGCTTTTTCTTTGGACTTGCAGAGGACAACTCCTCCTATGAAACTGCAATATTGTTAATAAACCTCACAAGGTGACAGCAGTTACGTTTTCATCCACACAAGTCTGCATGGTGTGATATCACAGCCTGTAGCCTCTCCCCGCGGCCACGGGGCTGTACGGGAGCCCGGCTGGGTGCCCCCGGCCCGGCCGAAGATGGCCACACGAAGTGCCACTCCCGGATTCCCTCCGGATCCCTGGGCAGTGGTTACCGTCTGCGACGTGGGTGGTGCAGGCCGGATCTCGGCTACGAGGTACCGAAGCAAAGGAAGGAGGAGGGACGCCCGTATAAGAACCAAGGAACTTTTAATATTCCCCAGTTGAGTCAGGGACGGGCGACAAAGACAGGGCCTCAGGTAGAGGTGGGGGAGGGTGCGGGGCGCTGATAAAGGGAGTGGGTGTGAGAGGAGGAGACAGAAAGCTAACCAATAGCGAGGACCCAGGGAGGAGCGTGGGTTACAGCTAAGCCACTGAGCATCACACAGGGGAGGGGAAAAACCCCAGGAGCAAATCATACATCGAATAAGGAATGACTGACACAGAGAATTCTCGAGATATGGGGTGGGGGGGGGGGGGTGGTTACCATGACAGGCGGGGGAGGGGGGTCAGCTCCAAAAGGGAGGAAATAGGGAGAAACCATTGTGAGGGAAGTACATGGGGGGAGCCGAGGACCAAACCATTACTGAGTTACAAAAGGAATAGCCGATTCTAAAAACACACAATGGCACAAGAGCCCTCACAGCTCTGCTCTCTGAAGAGTCTGTGTCTCAGTAACCATGAGCCAAGATGTGTTTGCTCATCCCTTCTTGGACAGGAAGTAGAATTTTAGGAACGCAAAAATATTTCTCTTTCTCCTCCTGAGCCGCTGCTTTTCCCCTTCCTCCCTCAGAATCGCCGCTTGGTGTCACAGATATCTTATAAAGCTTTTCTCCTCTCTGAAAAATGCAATTTGCACCAAAAAAAAAAGCTGTAAGGGTGGGTGAGCCAGGCCCATCTTTGTGGCTTCTGTTTCACAGACCTCTCTGGAGATCTTTGGATGAATCTAAAATTACTTGAAAGTAACTTAGAGGAGATGTGAATTAACATGATTTTAAAATTCCTCCTTTAAAGTGGTAAATAAGATCTAAAGAAACAGGTTTTTATGTGTCTTAAACCCACCAGTGTGTATTGGGTGTCAGGTGGGGTTGTGGGGTGGCCTCTCTGAGGATCCACTGCAAGGCACGCTGAGCCCATCAGCCAATGTGGGTAAAATATTTAAGAAAGGGGGAAAAAAATGGAGGGCATGAAAGAATCAGGAGTGAAGTTGAACCTAGGAAGGAAGAGGGTTGGTAAGGGTGGTTTTGGTTTTGTTTTTTATTTGTCACCATCCAACTTTGTTATTAATTTGTAATAAAATTAAATTAATTTTCTCAGGTCGAGTCTGTTTTGCCTGTGATGGTAGTTGGTGAGTGATCTCCCTGTTCTTATCTTGACCCATGAACATTTCTATCTTATTTTCTCCTTCTGTCTTGCTGAAGAGGGGGAGTGAGAGCAATTGGTTGGCACTTGACAGACACTCTCGGCCCACCACACACAAACATCAGGTACTGCTAAAGAGACCAGATTTTAAAACAAAAAATTTGGAGTAGATCTCTAAGATTTAAAAGTCAGACAGAAATGCAGGTCTAGCATCACTTTTTGTACTCAACAGACCAGACTCAGCACTAATACTTTAACCCTTGTTTGCAATGCAAGCATTGAACAATTTTAGTTTTTCTAAATGAAAAAAAAGCCTCAAAACCTCT
This sequence comes from Haemorhous mexicanus, assembly GCF_027477595.1. Lineage (NCBI taxonomy): Eukaryota > Metazoa > Chordata > Aves > Passeriformes > Fringillidae > Haemorhous > Haemorhous mexicanus. Next base: position 139,530,228 of record NC_082341.1, read on the forward strand.
GTGTTTTTCTTGGTGCTTATTATGTTTATTTTGATAGTTCATATTGGAACAGCTTTAGAAACCTTTTTGTGACTTTGACTCATTGGTTCTAAGTAAGCTCCAATGTTTCATGGTCCATTGTTTAACTTGCCTCAAGAACTGATAAATACATCACTAAAACCTGGCACCATGTCCAATGAAAACACAACTTGTTATGCCAGTGCATGAGAGATGATCTGCATATCAAACAATGAAACTCACAATCACTTTGGACAAACAATTCCCATGCCATTGGTTTGACTTGATCTAAGACAGGTAATGAGACAGAGACTATTGTCTTTTATACCTCCAGCTTTACATGAAGAAAAATTGTAAGAAATTTCCCAGTTACTTGTATTGTGTTGTTGGTTTTTTTCTCCCTCCTAGCTACAGTGTGCAGAAATATTTTGCCTACAATTCTTGCAGGAACCTAAACAATAATTTGTAACTGGGATTACACTAAATAAGTATCTGCCCTAGTTACTTAACTGAACATTTAGAAGAAATTATGCTGTTCAGAAAACTGCATGTAACATCAAAACCAGGATTTATTTCCCCAAATCCTATTATACTCAAGGTGTCAAGCTGAAAACAGATCATCCATTGTCCTCTATTTGCTTTTTGGTTTTTGTTTTCCTGCATATTCTTTCTATACAATCAATAGAGGTATTAGGAAAACTGGCATATATGCACATCAGGATATAGATGCACAGAGCATATGTGTGCACAGTAGCTCTAGATTGCTAATTATATTAAAGGAGTTCCTGCTTTGTTTTATTATGAATGTTTTCCTTTCCTGTCTAGTTTCCTCTACCCTTGAAGTTTTTACTCAATGTTTTATTCTGGTAAATGAAAATTCTGATGGATATTAGACTTAAAATGAAGAAGACTATAAACAATATCATTAGCTATTTCTTCAGATACAGATGTTTGATCTTCTCACAGTGCCTGATTTCAATTTTGTTGCCATTTGAAGTCGGTTCTGCTTTATGAGCATTTCTAACAAAAACAGCCTAATCCCCAATGCACAGCTTCTGCTCTCTGCCTGAATTCAGAGAACTGCACAGTGTTTGGCACCCGGGGTTGTATTCATTCACATCACATTTTGCTGACAAATTTTCCCTTGACTCCCCTCTCATCAGCAAAGAGATTAAATAACCCTCAAACAGTTAAAGTCAAGCTAATCAGTAGGCAAGTGCTGTGACTATCTCTTCATGTATAACTGTGACATGTAGGGACATAGTTTGGTGATGGATTTGTCAGTGTTATGTTTACCGTGGGACACGATGACCTTAAAGGTCTTTTCCAAACTAAGCGATTCGATGATTTTCTATTCAAACCATTTGAACAAATTCACAGAGACTGAAATATACACTGACGTGCTTCCTGGAATATAAAAATCCCCATACATGACAGTAATTAAAACTAGTTACGTTATCTCCACCAATATATTAGCTTTTACCCTTTTATGATGCTGAGATGATGAAGGAAAGAAAATTACTTTAATAACAGCCTGACCCAAATTTTTCAAACACTCCTAAGTGAAACAAATTTTTTACCTGAACTTTTTTCTAAACAGAAGATTTTTTTCTCTAAATGACTTAAACTTGTGTCTAATCCCCTAACAACCTAATCAATAAATTTATGAAAAAAACCTATTTAAGGCTAATTACTTTGATATCATTGCTACTAAGCCAATGGCACAATTCTTAGCAAAATATCTTCATTCACATACCATCACTTAAGAGCATGCAAACAATATGAAAATATTGTGAAAGTGTGTTGCAGGGAATAGGTGTCTGTTGTGTTGTTATTACTCTGTGGTACCTTTTACACCCAAGCCCCTTTAACGCTACCTTGAAATCAATCAGGAGAGTCTATGCTGCCGCAGCAGCAGCAGCATTCTTAAAAGGATACCCAGCCTAGAAGATGCCCACTGAGACCCTTCTGCATGTGCTGACCCACATTTCAGGGAGCTGTTCCTCCCCCAGGTCTCCTGTGCAAGAGCCTCTGAGCATCCATGCCTTTTTGCAGGCCCTCTCCTGTGGCTGTAACCTCTCACTTGTGCCCTGGTTTGGGAGGAGTGAGAGGGAGCCCTGGCTGCAGCCCTGACCCTGCAGGTACACAGCCCTGCCTAACAGGGCTCGCCATCCTCAGCCTTTTGCAGGGAGTGTGAACTTGTTTCTCTTGAGCCTCTTCATGGTCATGTAGTCCTTGGTGGCTGCTTTGGCTGCAGGGCTCCTGCTTGGTCAGAAGTGGCCAGTGCCAGCATCACTGCAGAACTCCACCAAGCACTGCTGGCCATGCCCTTTTCTCCCAAAGCTGCTATCAACAGGCAGAAGAGCACAGGCAAAGCCTCCCATGATAAACTTGCCCCTTCCCAGGAGATGGAGGCAGCTGTCATGCCTGATCTAAGATGCTGTATTTTGTATGTAAGAAAGGGCATGCCCTGCTGGCGTCAGTGACCTCTATTATGATATGCAATACAGAAGCACCACGGAATGCAGGGACTGAGCAAGTTAAGCTGTCTGGATGTGCTTTGACAGACCTGAAGTGATTTGTGCAGGGCTGTTGCACATCTTAGAGCTTCTTGGTGGCAGCAGCCTGAAAGGCCCTCTTTCCTTGTTTTCCTTGGGCTGTTCTGAGCAGGTCCCAGGGGCCACTACAAACGTTAGAAACTGGTTGAAATGTTAGGCTGGTGAAAAATTAGATCTCAGTGACACTCGGGGAGATAGACCAACAAGGCTGACCATGATGCAAAACTGATGGGCTCTCTGCTTCTGAGGTCTTCCTGACATATGCTGGAGCTTTATACTGTTGTACTTCCATCAGCAACTGAGCATGATTCATGCAAACTTGTCTGCAATAACAAATCCCTGATAATAGATTCTGTGCACCCCTCAGAATTCCTGCCCTTTAGAGATGAATGAGTTGTTATTTCAATTTACAGTGGTTGCAATGTTTTTCTTATTTATTCCTTTTTTAACCTGGTTGGGTTTTTTTTTTTTGGTTTTGCTTTTTGCTTACTTGTTTTAAAAGGATGGTGATGTAGCTCTATACTTCTTTCCTCCTGTCCCTCTCTGCCTCCAAAAATCAAAAGATGAATGAATTTGAAGTTACTAACTCACTTAATATTAACATAATTAAATTCTCAGTGTGACTGTAATTTTAGGATGAAGCTGAATGTTCAGACAAGTATTTGTAGAAAGATTTTCTATTGCTGAATCATTGATTCAAGTTTTATTTCTTTGCATTGTGCTGTTAAAATGATAGGTCTGACCTCTTAATATCTTACATCTTCTAGATCTTTTACCTGGTGACTTAGTGGTTCCCTTGTTGGGTTCATCTGGGCATCTTTCAGCTAATTAGTTTCTTCTCAGCAGAAGTGCCTCAGGCAGTGCTAGTGTCTTGCTCATTCCTGTTGGCTATTTACCTTTTCAGTTTTCTTTTTAGTGTCTTGAACAGGACTATTTGAATTAAGTAATATCAAGCCAGAAAGTGGAAAACTGTGCTGAAAGAAACAGGAATTTGGTCTAAATGGTCTAATACTATTTTGTGAAGTGGCCAAAGTCTGAGGCAGATGCACCTCTCCTTTAAGACAGATAGTTTTGAAGGAAGAGAGGGCCTTTTTTTTTTGCATGCAAGACATTTTCTGTGCACCCTGTTTTTTTTCTCAAACTTCAGGATGATCTTTTAAAGACTAATTCTATCACTTCATATGAATTTGCACCTCTTTGCAAGATCTACGGAGCTGACACTTTTCAAATGGTCAAGAGTGTAATTTGAGCCCAGAGATGCCTGCATCTGGCATATTTTGGGATATATTGTCCCTGCAGCAAAATGGAACCTGTCCTAGGTTTTGAGGTCCTATTCTAGCTAACTGCTCTTCCTTACACATAAGTAGAACTATTTAACTGTTTATCCAGAAGTGCTCGGTTTGTTTTCAAATTAGTTTTTTAAATTAATGTCTGTAAATTCATGTAAACTCATTTCTTTCTTTTGGGTAGGACCAGTAGCAAGGTCTGGCAGGGACCTGACAGAGTTTGTTGGGCTCAGCAGTACAGAGTTTAGCCTTTTTTGGCAAACTTGACACTGTACCTTATGGCCATTTCCAGGTTGAGTGGTGTCTGTCTTCCACTTCTGAGCACTTCCCTGTCTCAAATGAGGACACTTCTCACCCACATGTCTTTGTCTCCTTCTCAAATAACCAAGATCTGGGTGAGGTCACTGCTCAGACTCCAACCAGCATACTCTGTGAAGCTTCCAAGCTCTCCTTGGCTCACCCACTTAGGTGTAATGGGAGGCTGCATGTTATGTTAAGCTTCAAAATAAAACAGATCCACCTTCCTTAGTGGTTGCAGAAGGGGAAGGTGGTGATGGAACCTGACAGTCCACAAAAAATGTTGTAGTATGTTAACGGCGTGTCATGTATCTCTTGGGAAATAAGCAATTTGGACAGCCATATAGAGGCTCAAGGGAAAGCACTGCACTGTATCCTGGAACAGGCAAATCGTGTTCCATGGTGACAGAAAAGGCTCTTTCAAGCACAAAATGTAAGCCTTTGGCCACTCTTTCACTGAGTAAGTTGAGCTGTGGTAGTTTGTTAACCAGCAGACAGGTCATCCCTAGGTTTCTGCTTGAGCACTGCAGATGGCTCCAGAATGCACAATTATTACCAGTGCTATAGTTATGACTGATTTTTAGCATGCAACTCAAAGTTAACACATTTGTTTCAAATTATACTTCCCCAAGCCAGCTTTGTGTTCAAAATACTTAATTCATTTCTGTAATTCATCATGCTTATTTTGAATAAGGAATATCCTAGCACTGTTACCCTATATATGTAATTTGAAAAATTACATGTGGTTACATATGGAAATATTATAACAAATAAAGTGAAATAACCGGTTTCAGTTTTTGTTGTTGGTTTTTGTTTGTTTGTTTGTTTGTTTTTCCTATTTTAAGTACAACAACAATTTAGCAAAGACACAAACCTGAATTCTAGCTGCACGGCCCTCTTCAGCCGTCTGTACTGATGTGGAAAACTTCCAAGTAGTTTTTCACATTTGCTTTAGCATGTGCCTACCAATGGGAATGGATGGTTGCTGTATATAGCAAAATGTTGGCATTAGTTAAGGGTTTTTTGTTTAATCAGTTTTTACCAGAAACAGGCAGAGCAGGGAGGAAAAGCTTCTCAGAAGTATGGCATGACCTCCACAGAAGGAGAAAGTATGCAGGGACTGGTTAGAGTATATGTATATATATACACACACACAATGGTCTGTACAGCATTACATTTAGCAGTCTGTAGGTTTGAAATTGTTGCCCAGGGACATGCAGGTTCTTTTAGGGATCCTTGCAGAGTAAGGATTGGCTGCAGGGTTGTAGTTATAATTAGAGCCTTATTATTGCATTAAAATTTTAATAATCAACATAGGTTATTCTTATCTACTATTTCTAGCAGTTAGTGCAGCTTAGCTACTCTTAGCATAGCTTGCAGAGTATCCTTAGCAATTATCATAGCAATTATCATAGCTTTCAGTTTAACAGAATTTCTAGTAATTAGTGTAGCTTTCTTGCTTTCTAGGCCTTTTCATTACGTGGACCTACTACAATTTGGGTCCAACTCTCAATAATCTGTGTGTGATATAATTACCACAGTCTAGGCTCAGACTTTACCTACAGCAACAGGAGTCACTATGTCTCAGAGGAAGCAGGCAATAGCAGGGATGCTCCAGACCCCCAGGGGTCACGGGTTTTCCTGTCCAGCAGCAGTTCCAGTCTGTATCCCACTTAGGACATGCAGCTTCTGGATTTTATGGGCAATACCTCACATGCTGGTAGCCTTCCCTATTCCCTAATGAGTGTCTCCACAGCTTAGTGACAGTGTCTGGTGGGCAAATGGTCTTCTTGTACTGCTGACAGGAGGGTCATCTCTTCCAGGGTCATCACATCCTGGTGACAGCCACAGTGCTGAAAAGGGGAAGAGAGAGGGGGGTGGGGTGTGATCAGCATGCTGACATATTGTGGTGTTTGTCTTAGAAAATGGTGTTGTTGCTGCTGCTGAACATATTCCCAGGCCCAGGAATGGGGTACCAGACACAGAAACAGGAATATATTTTTCACACAGACCAAAGTAAATTGCCACAGGTCCCCGGAGGGACAAAAGAGCATAAGTAGGATGAAAAAAGGATCAAACACAGTAGTCCAGATGTAATATCTTTGATCTATTTAGCAAGTTCTTAAGCTACCTATTTTCAACAGGATAAACACTGAGGAATAGTATGTTTGCCATTTTCCTTATGTTCTCTCTGTAAATTCCAGTTTTTGGCAACTCTTGGGAATAGGATTGATGAAGGGGAAATGAGTTTCTTGGGCTGATGCTACAGTTGCTGTACTGTCACAGTTATGCTAGGCTTTTAATGGAAAGTGAAAGAATATTTAAACAAAACAAAACAAAACAAAACAAAAAACAAAAACAAACAAACAAACAAAAACAAAAGAAAAATCCCCCCTTGTTCTGCTATTGCAAACATACCTGCTTAGCTGAGCTGTGCCTGGCTGCCTTTCTCAGGCTGTGCATGCAGCTAGGAAGGTCCATGTAATATTGATAAGCCTGTGCATTGATTGAGGTGTGGAACTCAGGATTGCTGCTTGGCCTCTTTGACACCATGATTTATAGTGACTTCCTGGTGGATAAGACAGGAATCTGCTGCAGGAGTTTTGACTGCTCAGCTGCACATGCTTGCTCACAGACAAAAATGTAGTAGCTAATACCTGTTTGCTGTTGGATATGTAGAATAACAAACTGCCAATAACAGTGCTATTCAACATTAATGCTTGGAAATTCCAATTCTGTTGAAGATGTCAATGTATTTAAACATTTTGCAAGTGTAAAATGCATGTGCCCCTTTCTCTTACAGTCAGTAAGGTATATAACTGTGCTGTTATGAAACTTGCATGAAAATCAGGATTCTTGGTATTCAGGAACTGTGGGTGTATGTGGAGTATCCAAGAGCTTTTATCTGTAGTTGCTTGGTGTTTAATTTGCAATCAAATAAGGCATAGATCTTTTAGAATGATTTGATATCTTTTCAAGATTTGCAGTAGATGTCTGTAATATCTTTTACATCAGGATTGATAATTATTTATGTGATTACATAATGCTATAAGTTATTTTTGGTCAGCATCTTGTTTCCTAAATATTTTATATCCTTTATATCCTATCTTAAAATTATATCCTGCAGAGGAAGTAGCAAACATTAAAGAAGGTGTAATGTGCTCTTGTAAGTGTTTGAAATTACCAGTGCTCACCTTATGCCAGATATCATGGGAATTGAAGAAATTGCTTTTTCTAAAGTTGCTAAGGCCAGTTAGCCTCTGATTTAATGGGGAGAGAGGGAAAAGAGCTGTTTCAGAAAGGTATATTAAGATGTAAAATAGCATAGTGTGCTTCTGAAGGATTGTTTTCCTGGTATATTTTTGCTCTTCTTTTGAGGCACTGAAAATATTGCTGTTTTAAACTGATATATCCTCTGATTTACAGTTTTTTTTTTGTTTTTAATTAGATCTTTTTCAAAATTACGGAAATATGCTAGGTCTGAAGAGTTATTTAAAAAATACCATTATTTCTAAAACGGAACTGCCAAAGGTGTTGGTTGTACAGCTACGGAAGAGAGCCAAGAGAAAAGTGAGATGGCTCTTAATCTTTTGATTTCCAGTGGGGCATTTTCCTTGCTGTGTCAGAGACTGTCTAACCCAAGCAGTTTTCTGGGTCAGGCCACTTAAAATCAACTTTGCTCAACAAAGCTGAATGTCAGCAGGTTTTGGATCAGTTCCTGGGGAAGACAAAAGCTCAGAAGTACTTAGGTGTTCAGGGCTGTCTTCATTCATGCTTTAAAGTCTGTATGCATATTATATGTAATGATATTTTTGTAGTGTTTCATTTAGTTTATAAATTTGAATGGCTTCTGTATTACTTTTGTTCATACACATTCAGATTACTACAGTAAAAGAAGTTTTCAACACAGATATTCATTCTCTGTTCTTAAAAATGTGATGAAAATTTACATTTGTAGAAGTTTTGCAGTGGTAAGCTATGAAAATTTTCATTACAGTCTTCCATGTTTTTCTTTATTTTAAGTACATTTAATTAATGAATTAACTGCAAGAAAGAAAAGATGAAAAGCTAGAATCAAATAAAACTGTATCTTTTTTTCCCCATATTTTGCCTAATTTATAGTTAGAGATAGATTACTTTGAGTGCAGGAATCCATATGTGAGTGTCCCACAAACAAAATGTTGCAAAATTCTGCTGTGTTTTGTCTGCATACCTTGTTTGTGTACAAAGAGAATTTCAAGGGCCTCTGTAAAACAGAGGTAAGTTTTTATACTAATCCCAAACCTCTGCATTTTTATTGAAAAAAATCTAAACAAGTCTCTCAAAGTGGTCACAGTGCACTTTAAACATGAATTGTTAAGACTCAGCGTCTGTGTAGACAGGCTGCACAGAAGCAGCACAGCAAATGAGTGAACTTGAAGACTGAACTGCGAGGTAATGCAAGCACTGTGCTGAAAGAGAAGACCCAAATCATGTACAGTGGTTGCTTTTCCTGTGTCCTCCATCATCCCGGCTCAACTCTGTCATCCAATACCACATAAAGGACTTAGCTCCCCACTTTGTGTCTACTTATCTCTTTGTTTCTCTGCACCATTGCTATGAAGTGCTTAAATAACACATTACAGGAAAAACTGTCCAAAGCCTGAGCCCCACCTAGGAACTGAAAACTAGACTGTGTGAACTCAACTGCCAGCCCAGCAGAAGGCAAAACAAAGCAGATGAAACAGTTATTTAGGAGCTGGACATCTATTTTATTGTTCTGGATTTATCCTTCTGGACAAGGCTGACTTTAACAATCACCTCACTCTATGAAACAAGCACAGAACATCACCAGAAGGGAAATTACAGGCTGGAGACAAGGATAAATTCCCAGCTGTATTAGGAGAGTGAGCACAATCTATTTTGTCATTAAAACTTTTAATGAGAAATTAATTAATTCTTATTCCATGTGCTCTCTGATATACAAAGCTCCCCAAAGCTCAGGGTCTAAACCAGATACATTTTCTGAAGCCACATCTGCTTCATGGTTGCCAGAATGTGCTGCAGGACTGGCTGCCTGCTGCTAGTGCCTCACAACTCTTTTTATAGCCAGCGTAGCCTTGAGATGGTGAGGAACACGTTAGTGTGAGACAGTCTGTGAGAGGAGACAGAGAAATATGCAAACTGATCAGCATGTCTGTGCTCTGCTCAAGCTGAAGAAGTGCCTCAGCAAACAAAACACGGTGTGAACTTCCAGCTCTGTGCAAGACAGATTGTAGTAAAGTTGTTTTCTGAAGGAGTTATAACTAAGAGTTATCTGAGTGTCTGGATGGGGGGGTAGAAAAGAAACATCTTGTGATCCTGAAAAATTTGAAGTTGAGACAAGAGGGGAGGGATGCTCGGCTGCTTTATCTCTTGGCATACCCACAGATTTCTTTTCCATAATCTCTGTTAATTGAGGATGTCTCTGTCATCATCAGTGGCTCAAGAGATGGTTTGCAAAGCAGCACATTCCCTGTCCTGAACTCTGTGTTAATGCAGTCTTCAAGAGAAATCTTTGCAAACCCCACATCCCAACACCACAGGCCTGTGATGTTGAAAAAACCTTGCCATCCTGTCTATTGAGTGGCTCTCATATCATGAGGTCACCACAAAAAATATTGCCTATATGTTAAAAACCTGGCTGAGCAGAGGTGGTCGTGGCCAGGCCCTGTTTATTCACCAGCCTCATGAGGAGCAGCTGGGGAAACTGGGGTTGTTTAGCCTGGAGAAAGGGAGGGGCAGGAGAGACCTCATCCCTCTCTACAACTGCCTGAAAGGAGGGTGTAACAAGGTGGGGGTCAGTCTCTTCTCCCAAGTGCAAAGCAATAGGACAAAAGGAAATGGTCTCAAGTTGCATCAGGAGAGTTTGGATATTGGAAGCATTTTTTCATAGAAAGAGGTGTCAAGAACTGGAGCAGGCTGCTCAGGGAAGTGCTTGGAGTCACCACTGCTGGGGGTATTTTTAAAAGACCTGTAAACGTGGCACTTATGGACATAATTTAGTGGTGGACCTGGCAGTGCTGGGGTGACAAACAGTTGGACCAGAATGGTTCCATGGTTCCATGATCTGCAGCTGTGCTGCTCAGACCTGCTCCTGCTGCTCTTCTGAAGCTTGCACAGAGCCCACAGCTGAACCCAAGCTTGGTTGGACCTGTGTAGTCTGGACATCAGACAGGAACTGGCTCAAGCAAAGCCTTTCCCAAATTATATTTTTAGGTTAAATTTGTGTTGGATGTCAGTTGTAAGTGTAAGGTGGGGGTATTTCTTCCTTGCCTTATAACCATTACTGATGATGAGGCTTTCTAAATGGCACATTAGTGTTGATCTTTATAGAATTTATGAATTGTATTGATAAAGTACTAAGCAACAGAAATGTGTGTATTAGTTGAACCACATCTGTGACAGAGCATGAACCCCCTCCATGTGTAACAATAAAAAGACAATGTCACTGGACTTGCATGAAATAAAAAAAAACCTGTCACAATTTACAAGGAATCTAAAGTGAGAATGGGTGAAGGACCTGACAACTGACCTAATTATAAAAGGCCTGACTATAATGAGGAGTATTCCAGCAAATAACTAGTTTGTCCAATCTAAAAGAAGCTCATATTATGGCTGGGTGATAAGGAAAAATACTCCTCTGTAATACTGCTTATGGAACAGTTCCAGAAAATAGAGCTATAGGCAAATCATTTAGTAGCAGTATCAATATTATGTTCATAGTAATGCTACACATAAGGTAGAAGTAGGTATCAATAGAAATGCAAAGTTTGTTAAATATATGCCTGTTAAATGTAAAATTCTGCAAGCCCTGGTTTGTATTTTCATTTTTTAGTTAGGCTTTAATTTTAGACTCAATTTCATTTTGGTTTAAATTTTGTCAGCTCTCCAGATTCATTGACATTTTTGTTGGAAGTAAATGGTTGGAAGGAATTGTCCCTCTTCTATTACAAAAAAAAAAAAATCTTTCTACTTTTTTTTTTGCTGGTTTTTGTCTTTCTAAGATTGTTTTTTTCAGTCAGCCATCATCTGACTTTAGCTCAATTTAGCACATACAAATCCTTTACTTTTGACTGTTGTCAACTATACTGATAGGCTGGTGTCCATTTATTAAATGGACAATCAGTTTGAAATTCCTTGATTTCAGATGTCAATAGACTTGTAGAATAAGCAGTTCCATTTGAAAGAATATTAGCTTGAGAAATTTTGGGGTAAGAAGACTTGCTGTTGGATTCTAAGTTTGCAGCATTTTTGAACATGCAGTTTTGATCATCTTTTAAAGATTAAAATTTTAAAATACCAAACCAAATGGTGCATTAATACAGTGTTAGTCTAATTTCTTTTATTAAAGAACAAGAAGCGCAATGAAACAGTTAGCATGTTCCACTATTTACAGGGATTACATCGTAACGTGTTTAAGGAAAAATATGTTGGCAATACTTGAGGTCAGGATCATAAAGGAAAATATTTAATGAAATTTGCAGTAATATAATCATCTCATGCTCAAAGACAATAACAGAAGATTGTAAACTTTTAGAATATTAACAGAACTCATCTTGCTTTAGTAATGAAATGTTCTTGAGAAAAAATAGAAATGTAAAACCTCTGAGGGAGTCCTGACAGTGCTATGCAATGAGCAAATGTTGCCACCACAATATAGTTACATTAAAAGGTAGATATATTGCTTGTCATGCAGCTCTTTGTTGTATCTGGAATTCAGAGCAAGGCTAAGTGATTTCTGTGTGTAATTCTCCAAGACAGTGAATTAGAGAAAATTCTTAACGCTGTCTCTCGATCCTAAATATGGTCGGAGATGTGGGAGTGCGTGCCTCTGCTGCCTTCACTGCTGGTTGGTGCTTAGGAAAACCAAACAATCTGGCAAAGTTTGGCTTTGCTCATGGGGCAGAGGATCCAAAGGCAAGAGGAAAGAGGAACCTGCCTCTTTGTGCAGTGGGCAACAAATAACAGCTCAGTTGGGATCCAGCCAGGAAGCCTTGTTCTTAGAAAATTGTTTCCTTATGAGACAAAGTATTCAAAATGTTGCTATCCCATCTACTGAAAGATGTGAGTATTTGTGATTTGTTTCAGTGGAAAGGAAGATAAATTAGTTTAACACAGTTTATGAGAGCACTGTGGTAAACTATCACATATCCTTACGCATGACATAGATTGACCATATCCTTATGCATGACATAGATTGCTATTCTGGGATCTTGCTCTATAGATCTTTTGTAAATTTAGGCAAATGTATGAATTCTTGGTTTCTTTGGGGTGGAGAGAATCAGAATCTCATTAGCAATTGCCCATCCTCCAAGGCTCTTTAGTGCTTCTTAAACCAGTGGACATACTGAGTTCAGTGCCCCAAATTCTAACTCATATAATGTGTATCCCTGTAGAAGATTTGCTCAAATTAAAGTAGCTTAAATATTCATATGACCCAGCTTTTTAGACTAATTACAGAGAAAGTAAATTAAAATATATAATCAGATCCTTGCATGAATTACTGGAAGAAAGCTTTGCAAAAATTCCCCTGGGAAGAAAAAGTCAAGAAAGGTTTTACATAGTTCTTTTCAGTCCCTTTAATCTTGAGAAAAAGTTATTTTACTTATGGTGACAAAACTGTGCAAATTGTAACTAATTATTCTCTGATTAGTTTGTCTTTATTTAGCTTTTATGAGGGGTAGGGAAGAGGAGATTTAGCTTGGGGTGTGCTGTGCATTTGCTTTGTTTTGCCTCCTTTTCTAGGGGATAGGAAAATATGTGGAGCAGGACTAAGTTAGACCCTACCTTTTTACCCTGAATAAAAAGAACAAACACTTCCATATGGCATAAAAAGTTATTTCTCCTTCTGTCTTACCTTCTGTGGGTTGTTAGGGCTGTCATGTGTACGGAGCAGCAGAGTTCAAGAGTAGCTGGTAGTGGAGGGTATGACACAATTTTCTTCTTCTGCCCTTGGTATCCAAGCAAGTTAAATAGAGAAAACAAAGCCATTAGTGATAATAATTTCATATTTCCCACTGTGTGCAGTAGATAAATTGTGCACTCTAATTATACAGACAGGAGTAGGAAACAACTCTCTTTTGGGTTATTTGAGCATTATTACATCAGCTCTACAGTCCTATCAGCCATAGTTGTATGTCTTTGCTGTAAAATGTCAGTGCTGAGGTGCCATTTTTGAGGCTGTAACATCAAGACAATCCATATCATGTTTTCCATGTCTTTAAACAGTGCACACTGTTATAAAACTCTCTGTTTTATGTTTAAAAGATCTTTATTAGCTTGAGTTGTACACTGATAAAATGATGAAGGAAAAAGCTAAGTCACTTTGATTTTAGTGCTCAACCATCTGCTCTCAGAAATTAATACATTAGCTATCACTTCACCCCACCTTCAAAGAACAGTACTTAAACCTTCCTGACATTTTCTCCAAACATCTTCCGTAACTGCACATAACTTATAAACATCTAAACAACTATGAGTCATCCTGTTTTTAAACCCAGTGACTCTACTGCACTGAATAAATAGTGCAAGCCAAGAAAGGAAATCTGTCTTCAAAGAGAAGCTGAAAATGGTTTTAGATTTATGCTGTCATCCTCTACGTCAGCAAAGCCAAGCTTGCGTCAGTGTGCTCCAGATGCGTTTTGTGTTCCCTGGTGTTTGCAGCACACATCCGTGTAAACCAGCTGTTGTAACAAAGATGTGCCTTCCTGAGCAAGGAGGGCTGGACTGAGCTCCCTGTTTGATGTGGCCCTTAGGAAGGAGCTTGTGACTTTGCTGCACCCCCAGCTGGGACTTGTGGTAGAGCTGATCTCCTGGCAGAGGAAAGGTAAGGAATATGGTGTTACTGATGGATAGAAGCTGGAATTTTGCGAATCTGCCTGATCCTGGCTGTTGTAGTGTATCACTCAGCTCTCTGGACACGTGTTTGTCACTCTAAGTGTTTGTGTCACTGCAGTTGAGGTTGGTCAGTGCTGTGGTACTTGCATGGTGTCATTTTTCTATCTGGAAGAAGCATTGATGCCAGTTGCTCTTGAAGTGATAATTTTCCATGTGTGGTGTCTATTCATATCAGCTGCTCTTCAATTTTGAAATCACTGACAATAGGTGACGAAACAAACTCCAAGAGCCTCTTGCTGAACAGGGTGAGAAACAGGGTTCAGATCATTGCTGTTAAACATAATGGTCAGTCCAGCTGTGCTACAGCGATTTTTCTGAATATTTGGTACCTTTTTATTAGCCAAGCCAGGCCAAGGTAGAGCCACTGATTCTGAACAACAAAGAACCAAGAACATGCTGTCATGTGTGTTGTAGCCTGCCAGCATGTCCTCAGTGTGTCTCTGCTGACACATCTCTGATTGGACCTTGAACCTCTCTGTTAGCTTCAAAGGTCTTGGAAGGCCTTGCCTGAGTTGTCTCGTTGGATGTGCCATGCCAGGTGCTGGTAGATCTGCCTCTGCTTCCTCTCCAGCAGCTGTGTGGAGTGCTCTGGCCTTTGGGAATCTGTGTAGAAAGTTGTGCATTGTTGAATCCCTACACTGTTGGGTGTAGAGATTCGCTGAGTCTAGAGCATTCTGATTGATATCCAAAATGTGCTGCAGATTTATGTTCTGCAGTAGTTTTGCTTGACATTATTAGATTTAGTTGTGTGTGGGAAACTTAAGGAGCAGGTAAGTTTTTAAGACTTTGTTTTCATCGGAGAAACTATTTGGAAGTTCATAAGAATGTAAATCACCCAACCATTGAAATCCTCTGAAGTTTGCTTTATTGCCAGATGAAGTGTTCAATACCTGAATCTTTCCATTGCTGTTTTCAGGCAGTACTCTGGAGTGTTGTTACAGTTGCTTTCATGCCTTTGCTAACTCACATCAAATACTGTCGGAGTACAGCCTGACTATCAGATTTACTGGAAGATTAGGTTGTTGCAGTAAAAGTGTCCCACAACTATTCTTTGTTTTACTTTCAATGAATATCAAGAAGAATTTCAAAATCCCTTGATCTTTTCCAATACACCACCAAATTGTGCATATAAATGTGTTCAGCAGGAGCTCAGATGGGCTTTGAACTCCACAAGAAGCCAGAGAAATAAACTTCTGAAACAAGTACCCTGTGGAGCCTAGAGGTCTGTGGCAAATCCACCCCAGGATGTGCAGACTTAGGTACCTGCAGCTTTGTGAGACTTTTTTCTCCTCTTTTAGCTGAAGCTGGAAGCTGCAAGGTGAAATTGGAATAGGGATGGGGGAAAAGAAGGCCTGAATGAAAAAAAATATTTGTTTTACAAGCGGTTTCTCCAATTTAACAGTTTTCCTAACCAAATCTTGAGAAATATATGGCCAAAGCCATCAACTACATTTGTCTAGAGTTCTTTTCTGCTATTAATATGTATTATAGAAAGTAAGTATAAAGATAAAGCTAAGAAATAGCACTTTATAGGAATGTTTTACTGATAGAATTTTAAATAGCACTTTATAGGAATGTTTTACTGATAGAATTTTAAAAAGTAACAAATGTTATCAGTATAAATCTAAGAAGTTTAAAAACTTTTAGGAAAATCTTTTCTTTGGAAAAAAATCTGATCCTTATCATGTTAGATATTAACACAAAAAGCAATTCCAGATTCATTGGCCCTTTCAGAGAAATTCTCTACTCCAGACTTAAGCAATTGGTTGCAGATGAATAAAATATTGAAGATCTACCTAATTTTCTTATATAAGAATTTTTATTATTTATAGTAAGATTTTTCCATTTCATTGTTTTTGCTAAGGCAAATATTTCACATTGTTAGAATGCAGCGTGTATTTTAAAACTACCCTCCATGCTTTCTATTTACAGAAGCCTTTTACCAAATACTTTAATCTTAGGCCTGTTTCTCACACTTAGCAGTTGTATTTGGTGTCCCTGCCAAGGCTTTGCCAGAGAGGGCTTTAGGATGGGCTGAGTGAGGAGAGGCTGAGGCTACCCTGTGCTCAGCACAGCAGATCCAGCCAGCCCTGATGGGAGCCACCCGAGCCTCAGCTGAGCCCATCAGCTATCCTGGGGCACCTCTGTGGAACCAGCCTGGAAAAGGAACACCAGGATGGAGAGAAGGAAAGCAGAGCAAGCACGGGCAGAGCAGAAGGAGATGCTCCACAGCAGAGGAGCTGTGGCACTTGGGTGAGCCCATGCTGGAGCAGGTGCCCTCCCAAAGGCACCATGGCCCATGGAAGGGCCATGCTGGAGAAGAAGAAACAAGTGAAAAGGAAGAAGCAGTGGAAGAGAGGAGTGGGAAAAAGAGAGTGACTGAGAAAAACTGCTGTGGTCTGACCCTTCGTCCTCTGGCTGACCCAAGGGGCTGACTATAACCCACAGGGGTAACATGATGAGAGGAGACCAGAAAAGGACAAGGGAAGTGGTCTGGAACAAGGTTGGGGCAGAGAAGAGAGTGAAGGTTTCTTTTTCTCTTTTGTTTCTTTCCCAATATATGGATCAATTATTAAATATTTACACTTAATGACAGTAAATTAATTGTTCCTTAAGTGAGGCTGTTTTGCCTGCAACAGTACTTTGTTAGTGATTTCCCTGTCTTTATTTCTACCCAGAGGTTTTCTCATTCTCATTATTCCTATTTTCTCTCATGTCCCACTGGGGATGGAGAGTGAGCAGCTAGGTGGCTGCTTGGCTGCCAGGTGGGATCAACCAGCACAGCAGTCTACACCTATTTAGTTCTCCACACATATTTTCCCAGTATTTGTTACTGTCTGCCATTATAAAAAGTCAATCATCATTAAATTTTTCCACACTGATCTTCCTTACACCTTCTAGAAACGTAATGTCTGCAATTAAGATGCTTTCCCTTTCCCTTTCCCTTTCCCTTTCCCTTTCCCTTTCCCTTTCCCTTTCCCTTTCCCTTTCCCTTTCCCTTTCCCTTTCCCTTTCCCTTTCCCCTTTCAATTTTTTACTGTTTCCAAGTATGTTAAACATAATTGAAATAATTTACTGATGTAACATGCCAGCATGTGCCCCACCACAGCTTCTATTTCAGACATTAAGGGAAAAAGAGGCACCCAAAATCCTGTGTTTCCAACTTGCTCTCTTTTGCTCCTAAAAAAAGGAAAAAGTAACACTAGCTGAAAAGGAAAATACCTAACTTGATTGTCACAGAATTAGAAGATTTGTGCTGACATTGTATAATTTTTTTTTAATATAACTTCTATCTTGACAAGGAATAGGCATAGACATGAACCACTTTTTTTCTGTTGAAAAGAAAAACTATGATGATTATTTCCTACAGTGATAAGATTTTGACCTCAAGCTACTTTTTTCTGCAGCGATAATTTGTCACCTTTAATTGCCAAAAGTGTCTGTGCAAGTGGCCACTTTTCACTTGCACAGAATTTATTTAAAGTTTGGGTCTAAATTTGATCCCTGCTCACAGTCAGACCTGTCTAATGGTATGTGAATTGTGACAATAAATCTAAAAGAATTTTGAAGGAGGGATGTCATTTAACAATGATTAATTTCTTCTTGTGAAATGCATTTAACTTAGGGTTTCTTCAGCTTCTCTTGCTCATCTTAGCAGACACTTGTCATCCCATAGGAGCCAGGCTAAAGACCACAGAAAAAACTTTGGAATTACAGAAAGCAGGAAAGAGCTTTTCAGAATAAATAGTTCTCTGGTATGGAGTATTGCCATTTGCTGGATTCCCAGGAATGAAATAACAAGGACACCAAGATATTACACTGATTTTCCTCTCACAGTAGCCATATGTTTCAAGTTACTATTAAGCTGGTATGATAGCTTCTGGAAGAACCCAAATGAGTTGTAGAGAATGGGAAATGCTATTTGTGCAAAATCAACTAAATCTTGAAATGCAAAAATTTCACAATAGGTCTGTTTCTTGGACATTTTTACTGAAAGGAGTATTTGAATTTAACTCTCAAGGTATGAATGCTGGAGAGCTAATAGAAACTGGTGAAATTAAGATCCTCTTTTTTCTAGCACTATCTTTAAAAAATAGACAGAAGATGAAGAGCTTTTTTCAGTTTTGAGAATATGCCCCATTGTGTGTTGCCTTTATTATGAATTACTGAAATTGGGTCTTCCTTTGTGTGCCTGTTTAGAAATAGAAAATAGATTGTATTTTAATGCAGCCCACTTGTTTACTTCCTATTAGATGCAGGAAGGTGTGTATGTGTATATATATATATATATATATATATATATATTTAGTGTTTATTATATATAGCCTTTAAAATTATCAGAGTTCCTTAAGAGAGGGAAAGGAGCTATAGGACAATTTTCACTGAAGTCAAAATTACTGTGGCTTTTGCTAAAATAGGATGTCTTCTCCTAGACTAATCACTTTAGTGCAGTATTTGTTGTGTTTTCATTAGAACTGATAAAAATAATGCAAAAAAATATAGTGAAAGCAAATCTCACACTTGGTATTGTTTAAGAAAATGGGAAGTATTTGTTGTTAACTCCTAAAAAATAAGAAATGTAAGGTTTTCCAATAACTTTTTATCACTCCAGTGGCAAACTCTCAGTACAGTCTTCTCCATTAACTCATTGGGGAGGGCTGGGCAAAAGGGGTTGAACATGAGCCAGGGTGTGCCTAGGTGGCTGGGAAGGCCAATGGCACCCTGGCCTGTATCAGGAATAGTGTGGCCAGCAGGAACAGGCCAGGGATTGTCCCTCTGTGCTGGGCATTGGTGGGGCCACACCTTGAGTGCTGTGTTCAGTATTGGGTCACTTGCTGCAAAAAAGATGTGGAAGTACAAGAGCATGTCCTGGGAAGGGCAAGGGAGCTGGAGAAAGGGTCTGGAGCACAAGTCTCGGGAGGAGCAGCTGAGGGAGCTGGGGTTGTTTGGACTGGGGGAAGGAAGGCTGGGGGGGACCTTATTGATCTCTTCAGCTCCCTGAGTTTAGCCTGTGGCCAGGTGGGTGTTGGTCTCTTCTCCCAAGTTACAAGTGGTAAGATGAGCTTTACCAAGGGAGATTTAGATTGGATATTAGGAAAAATTTCTTTATTGAAAAAGCTGTCAACTGTTGGTGGAGGCTGCCCAGGGAAGAAATGGAGTCACCATCCCTGGAGGTACTTAAAAGACATGCAGATGTGGCAGAATAAAGCAGCCCTACAATAGTGTAATTAAGCCAATTAGACTGTAGACATTTCTTGCTCTTCTGTTGTGCTTTCCTAAGTCTTTTCCAACAGAGATGTTTCTGTGAAAAGCCACTTCTCCCTCCACTCCTGAATACAGCTGACATTTTAAGTTTCTGCTTGGGTGCCATGCTAACAGGCTGCCAGGTCCAGTTATACTTTGTGTTACTGGTTTGCTTGGAATGGGGAAAATTGGGAGGCAAGCTGTCAAAACATGCCATGAAAAGCCATGAAAAGAAAGACTTTGCCATAGTAATGCAACAGAATTTGAAGAAAAGCACCTTGGTCTACATTATAAATTCTGGCCCTTTCTTTTATCTGGGCCCTCTCCATTCTTGTTTTTTTTTTTAACTGTTTCTGTTCTGACATTATTGATAACCTATTTCTCTGGGAAAGTGCATTCCCACAAGATTATTCTAGATTGTCACATAGAAAAGACATGTGACAAGTCCTGTAATGTCAGTCTGAGCCCCCCGTGCAGGCAGAATTCATCCACATCCACACGATGCTCTCTGACTGGTGATTATGCAACATTATGATGACAGGGCATAAAAATGTTCCTTTGGAGAGAACAGTGGTTCACAAAAAATTTCATCAGTTGAGATTTTTTTCTAAAGCATCCCTAAAACACTGTTAGGACATTGTAAAACTAAAGTACTTGCAAACTTTTTTTTGGCAGTCTATTGAGAAAGGAAAATGGAAAGAAAAATAATACAATAAAATAAATGGGGCATAAGAATGAGAAGAACAAAGACAAAAGTTATGAAGAAATAAGACATAGGAGATGTAGGAGAAGTAAAATAGAGACAAAAGAAAGTGATAATGTGTGGTGTTTGTGAGGGTCCCCAGGACAAGGTGAGAGATGAGCATTTGACTCCAAGTTCTCAGAAGGCTGATTTATTATTTTATAATATGAAATGATATTATATATCAAAACTACACTAAACTGTAAAGAAAGGATACATCAGAAGGCTAGAAAAGAATGGATAATAACCCATGATTATTCAGGGCCTCGACACTGCTGGACCATGATTGGTCATTAAATTAAAACAATTCACATGGAGCCAATCAAACATGCACCTGTTGGTAAGCAACGTCCAAGCCACATTCCAAAGCAGCAAACACAGGAGCAGCAATCAGATAATTATTGTTTTCATTCCTCTCTGAGGCTTCTCAGCTTCCCCAGAGAAAATCCTGGGTAAAGAGGATTTTTCAGAAAATATCATGATGACAAGAATGTATGGGTGCCAAAATGTATTATTCTGTTGGGGGCCAATACCATTTCTGATCACTTGAAACTTGTGCAAAATATCAAGAGAAACTCTAAAATGAAGAAACATTGAAAAAAATTAGTGGAATACCCAATTAAAAATATAAGATAGAAAGGATCAATTTCAGGTGACCTTACAGTCAAGTGCATGTAGCTTCTGCTTGTGCTTGCAATGGAGTATGGAAGTGTAATATTCCCTTGGTGTGAAGCATTTACTGTTCTGAGAATTCCATCAGATGAACTCCCTGAGCTGGTAGAGTGCATGGGAGGGCAGAGCAGACCAGTCAGCCTAAAGGAAAACCAACATTTGCCCATTGCAGGAGGATGTGTCCTTACTATGCAAGTATTAGGTTTAAATGTAGAATTGTGAAGTCTTTTAAAGTTCTTCCAAATATTTATGGATGCAATATACATGCTGTCCACATAATACAAGGTGGTGAATAAATTAAAAAAAACCAGTTATTCAGGTTTTTACTCAGCTATTATTTAATTTTATCCCTCGGTTTGCAAAGGCAGATGTTTTATTACTTGTCTTTGTTTGCTTCTCTACTATGAAAGATTTATGAACAGCCTATATTTGGAGTCACAGACTGTTCTTTCAGTAAGATTCAATGAGAGAGTGACAAAACTTTAATTTTTCATTCTTACCTATGGCCAAGCTTTATTTCTCTGGTATAGCTCTACCAGGTACCAGAAATGAGCCTGACTCTCATTCTTCTCTCCAAGCAATATGGCAAATAAGCAAAGGGATGTTGACCAGGGCTTAGATAGGGCTTAAAATCCTGAAGTCCATGAATTTGCCTGCAGTTAGGTATCAGTCTCATATTTCTGGCAGAATAGAGTAGTGAAGTTGCAATGAATATTTCTGTCTGGCTGTAGAGTCCAGCCTTGATCAGAGCAGGCCATGGCAGCAGGGAAAATGTGCCACAATCTCTACTTATGCCTGCTGCTTTTTTGTGTGCCTACAGAAACGCAAGCCTCAGTTCCAGCCTCATGAGTGCAGTGTTGCATCAGGAAAATGGTTCTGCTTCTTTTTACACTGGTACAAGAATTTGGCCCTAATGTAGGTTGTGTCAAAATAGAGTGTGTCCTGAGCTGAATGGCACTGGTCTTCATGTCATCATCCTTTACTTGCACCAGAGGAGCCCCTAGTGAGTTCACAAGTACACTTCTGATTTTTTTTTTTTTTTTTTTTTTTTTTTTTTTTTTGCCACATCAGGACATTAGTTTCTAGCTCCTAGGATTTCCCTAGCTCCTTTCTTTGCTGCTGCAAGTCAGGGTTTCTTAAAGAGCTTATTTAAGATGGGAGATTGCTGCTGTAACTTAGGACTAATTATATTAACATCATGTTTAGAAAAAAGAAATAAAATGTTGATATTAAAAATAGTGATGCTTTGTTTTCAATCTTGCATTTTTTCCTTTACTCTGAGGGTTTGGAAGATGTATCAGCAGAGGTACATCACAATGTATACTTAGGCCTTACCCACCTCCAATCAAGTTTTGCTCATCTAGGATATCTGTCCTGAAAGAAGATGCCCAAGTACTGAACATGCAAAGAGAAAAACTATTTATAAATAACTGATGTATGTCCACCATCATAGGTAGAACAATTACTTTTTTGGTATCCCTATCCATTCAAAGGAAAGAAAGGCCAAATCTACTGGCCAGAGGAGCTGCATGGTTTTTACTCTCTTCCCAGAGGCTTTTCAGGATGCAGCATTAGCAAAGTATCACTCCTGCCTTTCCTTAGGAGCAGTGGTGGAAACTCCAGAGATTTCATACTACCTGAATTCTCCTCCATACTGGCATACCTGTTCCCTTTTTGGCTGATTCCTGCCTGCTCCTCCTGAGATGGGTGTTCTGCAGAGCTGGAGGTGGGGGTACAGATGACAGTTCCTCTGGTGTACCCAGATACCACTCCCAGCTGACAAAGTGGGGAGTTGAGGTGAAGCAATAAGCACAGGAATGAAGGGATCAGCTTGGATCTGTGTCCATTGAGTGGACAGGCTCGAGGCTTGTGATGCTGTGATATCATTAAGCTGAGGGTGGTTTCCATGACATGAAGCTTTAGAGGACACTCTAAGGAGCTGGTGGTGTTTTGGGCAGCTGTGGGTCAAATACGAAGCTAGGAACATGAGAAGAGAGATGGTTAAAGAACAGTGGCAGGAAATATAAGCATTGTGACAATGGCTGTGCAGAGATGGTGGAAGCTTCTCAGTGCTGGTGATTTATTATTAAATCGACCTGTTACAACCCAGCTTTTTTTCAGGTATGGCTTGTTGGGGAATGAGGAGGGATATGGTCTTCCAAGGAAAGCTCAGGACCTGTGTTTCTGTGCACCACATTGCCAGCCTCTGTCTCTGCATCCTGGACTCACAGTTCATTTTTTCTTAATTAGACAGACCACACATTCCACGTCAATGGATCCTTTTTTAATGTCCTAGATTTATGGCAAAACCCCAGATTGGTCATATCAGCCATTAGGCCTCAGTCTGAAAAAAGACAGTGGGTTTTGTAATTGTGGGTGTCACTTTCCAGAACTGCTCTGAGTCCCAGTTAGCTGCCTACGCCTCGTGTGGCTGGTGGCTTCTGTTTTGTCTTTACTTTTTTCTGCTTGTATTTGATGGTGAATATGACCACGGAAGATGAACAGCAGTGGAAGATGTTATAGATGGGCAGAGTAGGGAGGTTTGGTACAGCAGTCCTCCTGTGTTCTGACTGGCTTGTTACTGATTTTCAGTTCATTACTGATTTTCTACTCACAAGTGGAGGTGTTAGCAACTGTGTGGTAAAGATGGAGGCACAGGCATTTACTCTGTGAACAAAACCAAACTCAAATCCATGGGTTTGGAGGTTAATACTGAATTGACATTTGGGATGCTGAAATTAAACTCTTCGTTCAATGCAAAAAATAAAAAAATATTACTTAACTTTGGTTCTGAACACTAACTAGCATTGATTTCAATACGTTTTTCTGGCTGTTCAGTGCTTTTGAACACAGGATATTCCTCTAAATGAGAATAGTGCAATTCATGGCCTGAAATAGTAATTCCATTCTACTGCTCAGCATCTGATTGCATTGCCTTTCAGAGCAGAGAAAACTGCTGAAGAGAAAGATTTGTGCTGCAGAGAACAGAACAGGGAGACAACTTGTACTTTTTCAGTGGCCTGAATTTAAATGTTTCTCCTGAATGCACAGGAAACATGTCAATGTTAATATTGAGAAAGAAATATGGTACTTCTACTTTTTATCTACTGAATTTGGAAAATACCAACTGAGCCAATGCACTTGATAAAGCTTTGCCTTCCAAAGCAGTGTAGGTACATATGCACACTTATTTTCCCTAAAGGTTGACACTAAAACTGTTGCTAAGACAAAATTAACTGTAGAGTCCATGCCATGAATATCACAGTACATGTTTTTTTCTCTTATTGGCTTATTTGTGCTTCTTAGCCTTTAAAATGCTACCTAGTTTCCTTGTACACAAGGTCTTGAAGCTGGAAAATCTGGAATTGAGCACAGTGGATATGCTGCATGTTTAAAAGAAAGGAGTTCCACCCACTTGATGGAGCTGTGGAGGATTAGGGGCAAGTGTGGAGAAGTAAACCTGTGGCTTTTCAGCTGGGAGGATTCTGACCAGTGATGCAGTGAGTTCCCAAGTGGGAAGCTGAGTTTAGGCACTGCCTAAATTACTGGAGAGATGTCATTGCCATATCAGTTTTCTGGTGTATCTGCATCCATCAGTAGATTTTACAGAGAATGGACATTCTTCTGCTAGACATTAATTTCTGCCCAACTGTGCTCTCTCATTTATGGGCATGTGCCTTAGTGCTCATATGTCTCTGTACCTTTTACATTATGAAGGAACAAGAGAAATTGCAGTGGAACCTTCTTGCTAGAGAGGATTCCATGCAATACAGGGTTGGGTGTGCAAAGTGTGCAAGCAATACTGTACATAGAGCTTCTTAGAAAATACCAAACTGAAAATATTGCAGCATGAGTGGTCTAGTTTTTATTTTAATAGCTAGTTCTTATTTGAGTACCTTTTCTTTGTAAGTCCTTTATGTAATACAGACAAGGATGTTAGCTAACCATTTAATTTAGGAAATGAGCCTTTCTAATGTTATGCTTCTGTTTCATAAATTTCAAGAAGAAGAAATTTGATCTGACAGTTTACAAAGTGGAAGTGAGGAAGAGCAATGGACAGGGGCTGTGTCATTTATAAGGCTGTCCATGTATTCTCCTTGAAAGGACAGGAAGAAAGACACCATTGCAGAAAAGCAAAACTGCATTAGTAATGTTTTATAATAGCATAGATGTTAACACCACGGGCTACATAATGTGATTTGGTTTGTTTTGAAGGTGATCTTAATGATCAGTGCTGTTTTGGTAAAAGCAAATGGTGAAACCTAAGGTCATTGCTGATATCAGTTCCTAAATTTGCATTCAACCTTTTAAAAGTGTTGAAACACAATATATGTCCCTTAGATGCCACTTCTAGAACAAAAATTTAGACTAGGAATCAGCATGTTTCCTGAACTGAAACCTTTATTTCAAGATGCAACCTAGAGTCCAAAAGTATTAAAATAATCACTGTTATGATTTACTGTTAATATTTTACTGTTATGGCCTTTGGAACATTAATTTTATTACAGGAGCTAGGAATCAAATAAAAACCTAAATGCCTTCTTTATTTTTTCATGAAGCTTTGTTTTAAAAGACGCTTGTCAAAAAGATGGCTCACTCTTACATGATGCTAAATGTGGTAGGTTTAGGTATTGTCAATGACACACTACCTTATGGGGAAAATAACTAAGTTAGTTTTTACTTTTATATTCACTTTTCCTGTAAATGACAGCTAAATGGGAATAAATTGCCTATCTGTTTCCAATTGTTACTTTTAGCCACCTGCTTTCTGAACTTCAGAGATGTTTGTAAACAGCCCTGGTTTTGCTTTGCTTTCTTGCCATATTTGTCAAAGTCATAAAGTCAATGCAAGAACTTGTTTATAACTCAAACCTGATTTTCTTCTGGGAAATTAGGGATATATTCCTCCTTTCAGAGATGCCCTTCTGTGTTTCTATCCTTCCTTTAATCAGAAAAAAAGATATATTGCAGTTTCCCACTTTCCAACAGGATTGAAACCCTTTTGTTCTCTAAAACTGCACAGTGTGATTCATGGGGTTTATTAGGCAGAAACCTTTTGCAAAGTTTCTTTAAAACTGCAGTTTTCACAAGCCTGTTATCCCTGATAAAATTTTGTGGTTTGCTATATTCTCACATCTCATGTGTCAGGATGGCTCTAAGAACTAGCTAGTATATTCAACAACTGCTGGTGGAAATGAAGAGCATGAAAAATAAAATGTGACTTGCAGAAAAGCTGGAGAATTCCTATTTATGTAGTTGCCCTGGATGAGTCACTGAAGTAGAAGTGAGATGACTTGTGATGAGGGAAGGTAACTGCCTCCAAGGGTTTTCATTTCAGTCTGTCCTTGGTATATTTGGTAGGAGGGACAGGAGATGGGATGAGAGGTAGGAAAAAACAGATGCTTTCCTTCTCCACAGAGTATCTAGGGGTAAAAAACCCAAATACTTGATGTGGTTCCTTGATGAGCCTAACAGTTTTGATGAAGGGTGTTGGCTTCATCAGTGATTATGTGGCATCTTTGGCAGTCTCGAGTCAAAGGATAAAGGGAATAGAGACTTGCACCTGGAGAAGGAAATGCTCAGCCTTCTCTTTTATTCATTTCAGAGCTGAATTGCTCTGAAATTTTAAATCATGTAACTGATTAAGCAGTCCCATGAATGAAGCAGTTGTGAAGGCACCAACAAGTCTGGGGAGACAAGAGATAAACTCTCATTATGACAGACAGGCCCTGACCTGAGAAAGGCTGACATCAGTGTCATTGCAAGTGGTTGCTGAGAAAGTCACTTAGGAAATAGATTGCTTTAGCCAATGGTATTAGGGGAACACCATGGAGAAATGATTTTTGAATGCTACTGTCAGTTCTTAATGCAGGTCTTGTTTTGCTGAGATTAGGAATATTTAAAAACAGCTTTTCTTTTTTGTATATGGTATATGAAAGGGCCCACTTTCTGAAGCAGGCTTTTTGCTTTAAGACTGCTGGCAGCATCTAACAAAGGTGCTTCCAACTTCATGCGTTGGTATTAAGGCTCTCTCACTGTCTCATAAGCAGGCTAATGGGTAAAACAATTCCAGCTGGTTTATCTAGACACATCCACATTATAACATTAACAGAGGGGATAACTTTTGTTTTAAAGCCATTTGTGAGGAAAAAACCATCACCAGCAAAAAAGCCCACAAGCAGGCCATGATCATAGAAAATGGTACCTGCAGGTTGGTGCCTGTGTTTGCCTCCTTGGGGGAGAGGAGAGGAGACTCGAGGAGAGGAGACTCGAGGAGAGGAGAGGAGAGGAGACTCGAGGAGAGGAGACTCGAGGAGAGGAGAGGAGACTC
Source organism: Haemorhous mexicanus (assembly GCF_027477595.1). NCBI lineage: Eukaryota > Metazoa > Chordata > Aves > Passeriformes > Fringillidae > Haemorhous > Haemorhous mexicanus. Next base: position 139,557,273 of record NC_082341.1, read on the forward strand.
GAGGAGAGGAGAGGAGATGAGAGGAGAGGAGAGGAGAGGAGAGGAGAGGAGAGGAGAGGAGAGGAGAGGAGAGGAGAGGAGAGGAGAGGAGAGGAGAGGAGAGGAGAGGAGAGGAGAGGAGAGGAGAGGAGAGGAGAGGAGAGGAGAGGAGAGGAGAGGAGAGGAGAGGAGAGGAGAGGAGAGGAGAGGAGAGGAGAGGAGAGGAGAGGAGAGGAGAGGAGAGGAGAGGAGAGGGAGAGGGAGAGGGAGACGAGAGGGAGAGGAGAGGGAGAGGAGGAGGGAGAGGAGAGGGAGAGGCTGCAGAAAGCATGGACCACTCAGAATGGGCCTTCGGGGTGGAAAAGCAGTTTGCTAGAGCAAGAAGGAGTGAACTTGAAAGGACAAGACTGGCATGACCCATGTCTTTTGGCCACAACTTTTGTGATAGAGCCCTGCCTTCCTAAGTGAAGGCCTCTGTCAGGCAGTGATCATTTCAAACAAAGGCCTAAGAAACAAAATGGAAGTGATTTCTTATCAGTGTTGAGTACAGCTAGTTTTAATAGATTTTGAGTTATTATTTGTGCTCCTGATTGAAATGCACAGGTTACTGCATCTGCAGTAGTTTCCTGACATTTTTGCTCCTGGAAGCTTTCCAATATCTGATTGTTTATATTATTCCTCCACCAATGTTTTCTTAAAAAAAAAGAAAAATTTTAAAAATCTCCTGCAGAGAGTTCACGTGAAAATAGTTATTGAAGTAGCTTAGCTCAGTTCTATCAATTTTCTTATCTGCATTTTTCTTATGTGTGTGTTCCTTTAGTCCTGAAATCATGGAGGTAGTGGAGCAATATGGATGGAGAAGTATCAGAGTAAAACAACGAGGTTTAGATGGGGGGAATCTTCAGAGTAGTGCTTTTTGCTTGGTGGGAGCATGAGGAGAAATCAGAAGAGAGCTAAGCATGGGAAACAGGAGACTTGCTGTGGTTTTACTGGGTCATCCAGATGAAAGATAGCACTTACTGTCAGCTTAGCCTACACATCCTGAATCATGGGCCATTTGTATGGATGTGAAGATATGGAGATGTGAAAGTCTGTAGTGAGTTAATATTGTCTTTGGGTGAAAATCTTTTAGGCATTTAGTATCAGAATAAAGTGGAAAAGGCAGCAAAAGGCAGGGGTATTTTTCTTGCAATTTTGGAATTCCTTACAAAACCTGGAAGCAGCAATTTTAATTTTTAGCTTTGTTACCTCCAGTGAAACACAATTTTATCAATGACTCTTTCTGAGTAGTGATGAGTGACTCAATAATCTGTGTGAGTGGTGAACTGATGCCCTGATGAATAAACAAGAATGTCAACTGCAAGAAGGTAGCAATAAAGTGCTTCCTGTCAGTCTCTTTTCAGAAGCCTTAAGATGCAAATGGGAGAATGAGTCTCAAAGAACATTCAATCTAGCTCCACTAATGACTAGTGAACAAAATGAGAGGAGAAAGGTAAATTTTCTTTGGACCAACATGGCTGTCTACAAATCTAGCCTCAAATACCTACCACCAGCAAAAAGTTTAAAATCTTAATATTTGACTGACGAGCTCATTCATTCACAGTAGAGGAATTTATCTTTAAACTTTGAAAATGCCTTCCTTGAAAACCTTGGAAGTGTTCTTTGTGGGAGAAGCAGCCCCTCAGGCTTATGAGAGATTGTGTGATACATATTGAATGCATGCATGCAAAAGTGTGTCTTGGCATAAATTGATTTGTGTCATCTCACTCCCTGAAATCATTCCAAAAGACGCTGAATTTGCTTCGTAATGACTTGAAGGTCTCAATTATACATTTAATTGCTTCATGGAAGGCAGTTTGGCACAAAGGTACAGTGAACGTATGGGTACTTAAAAATGCAAAGGCATTTGGGGTAAAAAGAAGGAAGTAGAGAAAGAAATCGCATCAGATGGGATTGGGAATTCTGCTTTTGAACTTTTGGTTAGGCTTTTTCCTAGGTATTGTAACTATAGAACTTGATTAAGAAGTTCTCAAGCCCTTTTATTTTTTTCCCCTACATAATCTCTGCTAGGAGCTGCATTTTACAGAAATATGTACTGGTGCTGTAGCAGATTTAGGAGATCAGAATTACAGTGAAGGAAACCTACAGAAGCAGTGATTTGCTGCATTACAATATTCTCTTACAGCCCTGCTGCATTTTTCCAGTCATTAAAATTCTGCTGCTGCAGTTTGAGTAGGGGGAAACCTGAAATGGTTGAGCAAAATGCAGTGAACATTTTTTTATGTTTCTAAAAGATACTAAATATAATTCTGGGAGAAAAAAGAGTTCTTGTGAGATCAAGTTTAGCAGATGCCAGGTTCAGCTAGCATCTGTCCTTGTCACGCAAATTTTATTGGTAAAATAGACTGCTTTTTTCCTGTAGGAAGCATTGTGCAGGTAGGGCAGGTTTGTGTTTTTGCCAGCTTGCTGTGCTCAAGAGTCAGCCTTGATTTTATAACAGACCAGCTCATCAAAATGCTTGCAGTTTGCTGATGTTGATGATCAAGCAAGGGTTTTAACTCTCGGCATTCTCCTCTGTGCAAGGTTTTCCTGTGCTGAGAATGGGCAGAGGTGCCTTTCGTCTCCCTGTGCTTGTGCAGCTCTCACCTTTGCTCCCAGGACTAGATCCAGATGTAGTTCTGTGCCTAAAAATGTGCAGACCTTGATCTGGTGGACATCTTCAGTAACTGCTTGCTGGATGAACAGGAATATGATTCTAATTTGGCACTCATTCAGTGAATTCTCTTTTAATGTTCTTTGGGTGTATTTTGAATGGCCTCCTTTTCAACCATTACACCCCTTTCACAGAAAATGTCTTCTTTTGCTTTCCTTCTCTGAAAGTTCACTTCACTTGTATATGAATCAAATGAGAATTGCCAGATCTTTTATTTTCCTGGTGACCCATGTTTGAATGGATGAAAAGTCAGAGTGATCCTTGTCAATATTGAGAAATCAATTTTTGTGGATTGCAGAGATTCTTGTATGGTTCCTGAGTCAGTATCATTGTCTCTTTTGTTTTTTCTTGCTGAGACAACTGGAAAATAAATTAGGTGTGTTAACTTTTCCTAATCTGCTTCCAATCACAGATAGCTTTAAATCCTTTTGATGGAGCTATTTTCCCTTAGAAGAGTAAAGACTGATCCAAGTAGGACTCTTGTGTTGCTAGGTTAAGAAAGCATATGCTTTTTTATGTATGCAAGGATTGTTTAGCTTTCTTATTCCAATAAAGTTCCATGTTGTAAATTGCTACTATGTTACCTATTTACTATTTAGCATAAGCAGAATCAAAAGGGTGCCATCAAAATAAATTGTCTTTTTGCTCCCTCGTAACAGTATCTTGAAATGATCTGTGATTATTCTGTTTCTTCTCTGCTCTGCCTGTTCTTCCACTTCCCTCCCACACTCCCTTTTTCTTCAAAGTTTTATTGCTCTTTTTTATTTATAAAGTGTACATATATACGGATATATTATGGGATGGAGAATTTTGTTCCTGAAGAGGTTTTTTCTTTCACATCTTGCAATTGATTTTTGCAGAGTAGGATTTAAAATGTCACTGGCCCTATCAGGTTTTCACTAAGTTATATAACTTCTTGATTTCTCAGCACTCTGTAAAGATGAAATGCAGTAGCTGCAGCACAGATGAAGATGTCAGGTCCTATACATAACATACTCAATCTACCCTTTCTCCTGTTTGTTACCTGTCATTTTATAGAAGGAAATTACTAATTTCTGCCATATTAACATGAAAAGCATTATATTCTCAGGATGTATGTATTTTAATGATTTACTGAATTCCAAGCCTTTTTTTCCCCTGCGGTATGTACTGCAGAATAAATGTAATGGAAGGTCAAGGGACTCTGTATTTTGTTCACATAAATTATGAGTACAATGATGCTCTAAATATATATCTTCTGGGCACCCAATTATCTTGGAAAAGCTGTGGGACTGGATCAGCAGGAGGTCACTGTAATGATCACTGCTAAGAATGACACTGGACTGGATTTCTGTCAGATTTTAGGTATCTCCAGATGAATCTTTGTAGTTGCTTTAAAATATTTCTATACAAATACAAACCTGGCATTAATCTTACAGCTAGACTGAGTCTGTTAATTCTGGAGTTAGTTTACCAAAACCAGGCATTTTTCTAGAGGGAATTAGTATTTTAGACAAAATTTTTGAAGCATAAGAATTTCCCAATCCAAAGCCTGACTACTTCTGGGTTTTGACTTTGTTGGAAATTTGGGGGTTTTGTGCCTAAACTGTTCTGAAAGTGGATGTCTTGACTTCATGAAACACTGGAGGTCTGTGCTGAAGCAATGAGGCTTGAGTATTTATGCTCCCAGGGTTTCAAGGAGAGGACCCTGCCTGGTACATGCAGCTGGAGCAGAGTCATCCATCCAGTGCAGCAGGCAGGAGCAGGATATGCTCATTGAGGGCAGGTACCAAACAGTGCCTCCATCCAGACTGGATGGGCAGGACAGCAAGCATTTCTACTGCCTTTTTCCTTTTCTATTCCTTTGAGTTTTGTGTGAAGATTTTAATAGATGTGTTCTACCACTAATGTGGTCAGAAGTTACTCCCAAATTTACTGGGGGTACAAATTTACTTATCTGAATGAAGTCTATATATATACAGAGGGCTATTGAACAGCATGAAGGGAATGGCTTCCAATCTCTTATTTTTATTTTCTGTTGTGTTATATTCCTAAGTTCTTCCTATTTCTCACATTTTTCACATGTGAGGTGAAAGAGGTTTTACCTTTCTGTGCCTAAGAGCATTTAGCAAGGCTTAGCCATAATATTTTGATTTTCTAATAGCTCCTTTTCATAGAAGATTAACCCAGGGAAAAAACAAGACATTGTGAGTTTGGTTAAATACATCTAGAAATACTGCCAATGCTTCCTGAAAAGGAGATGTGATTTACTGATTCGCCTGTTGACAAAAAGCATCTGATTTACCTAACAGGACTTCTAAAATCTTGACAGTTTTATTTCATGCATCTCCATGCAGCTTCCATGTTTTAGCTTGTACGCTGTTTCCTTAAAATTCTGATCAGGTGGTTGTTTAACACTTCTGCCTTGGAGCTGAGCTCTCGTTAGGAAGCTAAATACACAAATGTTTCCAAACTCACTTGTCTCATTTAACATGCTGTGGCCTCATTTGTCTTCTGGGCTCTGGTTTTGATCCTTTGAAACTGTTTAAATCTCTCCATGGCTTTCTTTTTTTCACACTGTTAGGCACTAACTCCTCATCTCCTGTATTTCTCTGTTCATCTATCCATTGAGGCTTATGTTTGATCATGGGGATCTTAACCTGGCAGTGTCAGCCAGGCACCAGCCTTGAGGTGCTCTTTGTTCTGGACTAGGGAAAAAAAAAAGCTTCACTGTGCTTTGATAAACCTCAGTTTAGTGCTTTTTGATTGGATTCTTCTTTCATTAATGTCATTTACTGTACCTATAGATTGCCAGTGTCTGGCAGTGGGTGTAGCTGCAGTGCTTATTCTGCTCTCTGGACTTATTGATTTGAAAATAAAAATAAAAAACACTGCGGGGCAGCTATGTTATACAATCTCTTGTTTCTAAGTTTGTCCAACTCTATTTCATATCATTGTGAGCAGAAAAAAAATAGGAAAAGATTGTTGCTTGTCACAGGTATAAATCTAAATGGTGGTTCAAGGGAAAGGTCATCCATGCCTGCTGGAGAGGACATGTCTTTACTTTGGCATGAAACTGAATTATGGCTTTAGACTGTCCTCTTGAATCTCAGTATGAGCTGCCTATGAGTCCCACCTGCAGGGAAAAGGCATGAGTGGTGGTGGTGCCCTTCTCAGCCTACACAAGCTGCAGCCTGGGCAGCAGCCATTGCTGCCTCTACAGAGGCAGAGATGGCTGCCTGGAGTGCTGCTTGTCTTCCCCTTCCTTCCTCTTCTTCCTTTCTTTGCCCCAGTGGCTCCCCCATCTGCAGCTGAAAGTTAAGAAGATCCCCAGTCTGCAGAGAAAGCTTGGTCACCTCATTTTAACCTGTTGCAATGTCACTGCAGGGTGTTTCTTCTCCACTTCTTGCTAGGAACATGTTCCTTCCTGCTCAATCCATCAAGACTGTGGTTAAATCTCTGGGAAGGAAAGAATAAAACACTTGTGCTTATTGCAGTGTGCCCAGGCCCTGTGGTCCCAAAAATCCTCCCCATGCTTCTGACAGAGAGTGCTGTTACTGAAGACAGTACTGAAAACATCTCAAACACTTCTGACCAGGGGAGTCCATTGAAGCACAAGAACACGGAGGCAAGACGTGTCCTGAAAAAAGTAAGGGAAAAGCTGAGAGGGATCATTTTGCTTTGGTGTTGCACTGAAATGTTTTGCTTTCTGAGATCAGTGCCTCAAGGCAAGGATCTGAACAGCCTTGTATCATCCTGGGCACATTCTTGCCTCTCAGGCGTCAACTACTTCATGTTTATTCATGCAATTTCTTACAAGGCTTCTAAATGCTCTACAACATAATCAGTATTTTAATATTTAAGTGTTTTTATGGTGTAGTGAGTTGGTAGATAACTCCACAGAAGGGTGCAAGAGGCTGTCTGCTCTTGAACTGCAGCATGTGCACAATTCTACTGAGGTGAGTGGTCTTTGCCAAGCTGTGACCTGCCTCCACAAGAGGCAGAAATACAAGAAATACAGTCCTGCCAGAGTAGGATGCTGAGAAGAGCCAAAGTACTTTCACCTCCTGCAAGTCAGATCTTTCTTTTTACTGTTGACAATAAAATTGACAGCTGGAGATTTACGTCACCCGTGTAAAAAAGGCTGGGTGAAATCTCTCAATAAGCCATGGGGTGCATTGATGGTCACCTCCTTCCCAGGATGGAGACAGCTGAGCCACCTTGCTGGTGGCCTCAGCATCAGGCAGGGACCTAAGGATGCCATGGAATCAGTAGCCCTGTCAAGTAGCTGGGAGAGACTCAGGAATACACAACTGGTTTATTAAAGACTGAGCAGTTACACACTTCATTGTGCTGCTCTCTATTTTAATTTGACAGGCAACACTTGTCAGAAGAAAGTTCAGCTTCTGCAAAAATGCTGACAAACTTGATAACTGCAGTACATTGTGTCAAGTTGGGTTTATTAAACACAAAAATTAAAAATGAAGCCTTTGGTCTGTAGATAACAAAATTAACTTTATCACTTGTAAAATACAAGAGTGCCTTTCTTTCTTTCTTAGGCGAGATCCTTTCCTAATGCTAAACTATTACTATGTGGTATAGAAACAAGATATAGGTTTTTTTCAGGAAAAGTCTGCAAAATGTCTTTTGGTGTGCTTAAATATTTTTTAAAAGAAGATTTTCTTAAAACATACGCCTTTTAAAAAATCTTACATGTTTATATAAATCTGAATTATGTAAGTACTGGAAAACATATTTATTTTTTCTGTGACAGCTGTAATTGGAAAGTTCACCCTGCCTGCTTGAAGTTTAGGTGAGAGGGACACCTGTGTCACCTCCAGCAGCCCTCAGCCCTAGCACTGTGCACAGACACGGCCTCCCAGCAGGAGATCTGGTGGTGACAACATTTTCTGTAGTCTAGAAGTGCCTTGTTTCCACTAAGTGGCAAAAATCCAAATGAATCATGGAATTTTTATTGAATATGTGTATTTTAAATTAGTGGAAATCTGCTAGCTATATCTTCAGTGGCTTCTGGCAGCCAGTGATATGCTTTGATCATTGCAGATGCAGTGCAAGCACGTGCCTATGCCTGCTTGAGCCAATTCATTCTCTCTTGGGGATGCTCATGCCCTGGCTCCCACTCCTGAGCTTCTGTGTCTCCAGTGCCTTCTGCTGCTTGGTGCAGCAGAGCTTCCCCTGGTGCACAGTCCCTTCTGCAGCCAAGGGGGTGTATCATCATCATTGTGGGCTGTGCCTGGAGGGTGAAAACATAAAGAAATAGCTATACAACCTTTATACTCTTGTGAACACCAAGTAAAAAGTTGTTGAAAATGTTCCTCTTACTTCCCCAAAACCGAGAAACAGAATAGTTGTGTGGGTTTTCCATTTGTTTTTAAATAAGTAAGCAGTATTTCACAACCTATCTGTTCTGAAGTATGTTTCTCCTTTATATATAGATACTCAGTACAGCCTGTTATTAGTCAGCTTATGAAGGGGCATTTCTTACTTCTTAGGATGACAAGAAATGAAAACATATATGCCCAAGATAGCATTTTCTCAAAAGGTGCCATTAACAGATTTCCCGTTTTCTGTTTGTGTCTGGTGGGCCCTTACCAGGGCTCTGGATCTCAGCTACTGTGCAGCTGCAGTGTCTGAAAGAGCAGAGGAGGGGCTGGCATCCCCACTCTGGGCCATTCTGGGAGCTCTGGTGGAAGTACCAGAACCCGCTTGGCCATGTTAAAGACCCTGGGTGAAAAGAGAAAGCTGGCTGTACTTAATCAGAGCTCAATGCTTGGAGAAGGAGGGTCTCCTGACAGAAAGGTAGGAGAGTAATTTTGTCTTAAGTATAAAATATTCCTTTATATTTGAAGATCTTTACTTCCCATCTAGTATAGGCTAACCTGATTTATGAATAAGAAGAACAAGACAAAAGAACAAGAACAAAAAGAACAAGACAAAAAATTTTAAAACTTGTGTGGCCAGTGCATGGTGAAACCCCCTCAAGCAAACAGAGCTTAAATTAACATGTTTTCAATGAAGGATGTGCTGTATAGATCAAATAGTCAAAAAAGCCAAGCAATATAAAGCTCATTTTATACTGTCAATATGCATGTTTCACTAAAATGCTAAAATGATACTTATTATTCAAAATAGTTGAATTATGCATAAGCTGGAAGGCAAAAATTCAATTCTGCTTTGGCAATGATGAGGAAAGACTTCTCATTTTGCCTAGGCTTTAACTTGCCTTTGACAAGTTAGGTGTCTCCACAGAGATCTACCTGATATAGTTACATCTTGCAGAACACTCTGAGAACCAGTTTATGTTCCTAGCAAGGAGAAATTCTAGATGTTTTAGCCTCCTCATAGAGACTTTACCCAAAGAGCACTTCAGCCTCAGTACAAGGGTAAATCTTGTGGCTCGAGGAAGAAGATGTTCCATTTGGAAGGAGCATGAGGGGAATTTGGATGATTTCTTGTGAGATTTGTGCTTCTGCTGCCCTGGACTGACTTCCCTCCTAGCCCTGTGATCTGTTGGCAGCTCACAGAGCGTGGTGTTTACACTCTGCAGCATGTCTTAATGCCCTCACCAAGGGCTCTCTGGCTTGCTGCACCTCTGGCCCCAGGGCTGGCGTTCAGCTGCCAAGCAGCCCCCTGTGCCAAGGCAGAGGCTGTCAGGAGGCAGCCCAAGATGCCCAGCTGCAGGAGGAAGGCCAGACCAAAAGGTCCCCACTTGCCTGGAGGCACTGCAGCTTCAGGGCTATTGTATCTGCCTGGGCTCAGATGTTGCTGTCTGGATCTCAATCACTGATGGTTTATTACCAATTCCCCTCTCACAAAATGCCTTTATACCTCACTGAATTTTCAGTGGTGAGATCAGAATGTCTTACCCCATTTATATCCCATTTTAGCATCTCATGGATTAGAGATAATAATGATGTATAAGTTAGTTTTATATTTCAAATGAGGTCATAAAGTTGTTTCAAGCTCTATGATTTACTGGGCAAGGCAGAAGAACATGCAGATTTGCATTTCCATATCATGTGACAAGCATATCCGCAGCATGTTATTTGAACCTGAGCTGTTGTTGCCTGCTGTGCTGATGATTATTTGTTGAGATGGTAGAACTACAACACAGAAACCTGTGGTACTGTAAGAGCATTGTAACTTTCAACCTGCTCTGCTGTCTCTTTGAGAAGTTAAAAGGCCCTTTTGCTTCCAAATTTGACTACATAAATGTATGCATGTTATGACTGTTTATAGCACAGCAATCTCAGGAACATTAAGTGCCCAGGGATGTTGCAGCTGACTTGTAAACAACTCAGAAAACAGTCAAGCATAGGGCTGGAATCAGAAATGTAAATGCAATTGCCTGAATTAAAGTCTGTGGATAAAACAGCTTTGTTGATGTACAAATTACTTGCAGCTAGAGCAGAAAATAATTGATACTATGACAAAGTTAATTACATGGAAAAATATTATGAGTTTGTTTGGCTTCACTGTAAGCAAAGTATTCTGTATGTCCAAGAGCATACCATGGAACTCCCACACCACTGGATACACTGGCCCTTGAAAACTCTCAATTCAGTGGGAGAGAATGTGTAGTGTAGAATGTGATCCTCCACAGTACAGGATGTGTGACAATCTCATAGGAATTTTCAGGGGAATAGGGTCTGGGTGCTGGCTGCATAGCCTGTAATAAGCAATTTCAGAAACTTCTAACCAGGTGAAGTAAAGGCTTAGAGAGACAACCTTAAAATAGTCTGGACTGTTTGAATCCATCCTTATAAATAAAGCTGCAATAGATGCAGTCCTGCAGCATTAATGAGACAAACAAGAATGAAATAGAGATCATCATCCCTTTTAAAACATTATGCAAAATATTTCTGTGCTGAATATGACAGAGCTGGAAATTTCAAGACCCATGAAAATTGTACTGAAGTAGATTTGCATAATGCACTGGAAGAGCTTTTGTGAAAATGGAACTAGTGGGAGTTATTTAAATAACAGTATAGCAGCTATTAACAAAATAGTGAGATTCAAAATAGTAATTTACTTTACACATCTCTTCTAAAACATGTCCAGAATCAAGATATCTGTCAGCAAATAGTACAGCCTTGCAACCCACCTTCTCAAAATTCTGAAAGATCAAGAAATTTTCATCCCTGACAAAAGACAAACTTTAGTAGCAGAGCATATTATTTCCACCATGCAAAGCAGCTGTAAAATATTGTACAGCCATGGAGAAGCCATATGTTCTTGAGCTGTTAATCCTTGCACAGGCTTAGGCAGGAAAATAATGAATTGTATATGCTATGACTATTGGAGTTGAATTATGTATTTAGTGTGATTGCTGCCATTTTCCTCTCCATCATCATCATCATCACCTCCCTCCCTGCTCCTGCCATGCCTCATCCTCCTGGATGTACATCTCCAGGCCCATGTGTGGTGTGGAGAGCACTTTGACTCCTTTGCCCGTGGACTCACTAACGCTTCTCTCCCAGGCAGTGAGAATGCCTTGTCACACTTGAACCACAAGTGGATTCTGGATTCTCCCGCTTGGAGTTCATGGATCTAACCTGGCAGCCACCAATCTGTATGTCTTCTGTAAATGATCCTCCAAGGGTTTACCTGTAGCAGTGCTGTCATGCTCCCAGGAATAATCACAAGGTTTGTGTTCATTTTGTAACTCTTTATTCTGTGATGTGTCCTTGAAACCCGTGAGGGTCCAACTTTGCCTATAAATCTTGTTAAAAGGGTGTGGGTTGCCTGTTCCACACAGCAAAAAAAGCTATTTTTCAGTTATTTAGATACTATTCATCTTCTCCCTGAAGCCTGGTCAAAACTTCTGGTTCAACATTGTCCTTTGTTATAGAGTGAGGAATGGTGGCAATTTTCCTGCATGTGCTGTGGTCACAAAAATAAGTGGTTTTGGTTTGCTTTCTGGAACTCTGACAATTAACAATTGCTGAGTCTTTGCATGGTAATTTTTAGTAATGTGTATACAGGAAAAAAAGAGTGTTTTGTATGCTTCCTCTACTTGTTCAAATACATAATGCTGAGAGCGTAAAGCAAAATACAATATTGAAATGCCTCGTTTTTCGCATAGCTCTCATGCCTGCGGTGCTTTCCTTGCCGAAGCTGGTCTCAGTGTTACATTGTTAATACATACCTGCCACTTTGAATTGCTCTGTGGGCTGAGTAGGTGTGAATTCATTCCCAATCCTCTCCCATCGCCCCCCATGTGAAGATCACGTAGTGTTTGCTCTGCGCCGTCAAATGATCTCATATGCTGCTTGCATTTTCTGAAAACTCTGCTGCATGATCAACACATTAAGGAACAGACTGAAGGGCTTTTCTGCAGGTTTTTGTTTGTTTACTGTGAGACGTTGATTTAGCGCCGTCCTATATTCTAGTTTGCTTTGTGGTGTTTTCTTTCTTCTCCTCTGCAATTCATAATGGCCAATTCAGATTGGAATTGCAGGTTTGTTGCATTCGGTTGCCTGCAGTACTTGGTAGTGGATAACTAGTGATAATACAAAAGATGGAGCATGCACTGAGTGCTCTTTCCCTGTGAAAAACCTCCACCTTCCAGCAATCCCTGGTTCAGGGGAATTGTTTGTTGAAGTACCTGCATGCTTCGTAGCCTCTAATGGATGCTTTCTCCCTGATTTGTGTCTTTCTTTTCTGTACCAAGTGATACTCCTGGTCTGTACAATTATTTCTGCCATGTAATTATATATACCATTCAAAGAAGTACTTAGCTGTGTTTGCTCCAAACATGTTGCTTGCCTTCCTTTGGTTCTTCTGCAATTTCCACCGGTGTAAAACCATTTGCCTCCCCCTTTCTGATTGTTGATGGCTGTAGAGATCCCTGGGCTGATTCCCTGCTGATAATTCCTTCCCACAGTCTGTTTTGCCTTGCGCCATGAGGAACCAACTCATCATCATCACAGGTGTTTTCTTCTGTGCCAGACTAATTCTGCTATCTTCCTTTTGGGAGGGGGTGGCCAGAGCCATAACCAGGTGATATTCAAGAGCATGAAACAAAATATTTTCTAGCAGCCCTCCATGGCATTGCCTTATGTTGTAGGCAGGCAGAAGTGTCGGGTGGTAAGTGGAACCTGACTGCAGACCTCAAGCCTTTTGCTTGATCCCTCTGAATTGCCAAAGCAGCCAAAGAATGCCCCAACCTTGTGCAAATGCAGATTTCTGTCCTGCCTCCGGGGGACAACCAGTGTGTCCACAGGAGAATAAAATAACTGTCTTGAGGGCTGTCTGTGCAGACATCAGTGGGTTAAGCCTTCTCCTGTGTTTAAGTTGTCAGACCTTTGTGTTATTGGGTTTAAAACAGAAGTTTGCCTGGTTTTTTTTTTTTTCAAAATCCGATAAAACCTGGCTGTTGACATCAGTTTGAATCACATTTCTTGCTACGAAGAAATCAAATTCCTAACCAGCATTCAAAATTCCTAAATGCATCTCTGAAGAGTAAACATCACTTTTCTAATAAAAGGTTTTGCTTCTCCTATCAACTGTGTAGTAAAATCTCTGCAATAGTCACAAGGGGCACAGAGAGGGGATTTTTGTACTGGGTAGATAAGAATGAGCTAGGCTTTCCTCCAAATCTTTGTTGCAGTAAGGGATTTTTTCTTAGAAATTCATGAAGATTTAATTGTACAGATTCCCAGCTCCTGAGATGCTTTTTTTGGCTGTTTGTTTCCACCATAAATGGTTTTTTCTTTTTTTTTTTTCCTTTTGTTTTAGTCTAAACTGCTAGCCATGAAGGTTTTAGGTGCTTTCCAGATATCTTTAGAAAATAATGTCTTTTTTTTTTTTCTTCCTGCTTTACAAAAAATTCAGTTTGACACTGTAATATTAAAAAAAAAAATGCATGGATTTTGTTAGGAATGGAATAGGTTTGTGATAGTGCATGCCAGGAATGAAATCCTAATGCTAATAAATTCTAAAGCAGAATTTCTGGGTAATTCACTAGCCCCAGGACTTCCTATATGTATGGCCTACCAAGCACCTGATGACTTTTTTTTTCTGAGGGAACTGGTAAGAAACTGTTCAAAGTGACCCATTCCTGGGAAGTGCTGCTGCTGGGGAGCTCAGGGTGCCAGCTGGGCAGGAGGAGGTAAAAACATCTGTCAGGTGGTTTCTAAGATGCAGTAGAAAACCTTGCAGTTGTGTGCAGAGGAAGGACAGAGAAATAAAGTGCAAGTCCAACAGCTAGTCAGTGTATCTACCTACATGGATGTCATATCACACAGCTTGGGGATGCACATTCCTCCTGGATTAGCTGAATGAGCAAACCCTCAGGGATTAGTAACCAGAGGATGCGGAGAAGCAGATTTGGGTTTTGTGACTCTGTTCAGTAGATTAGAGGTACGAAGGCTGCATAGAAGGTTTTTAACAGCTGGAGTTACTGGGATGAGCAGTGTTATGTATTGTATTTTCAGGGACCTCCGTGGCAGGGAGGAATGATGAATCTGACTCCATGTTCTCAGAAGGCTAATTTATTATTTTATGATACTATATTATTTTTAAAAAATACTATACTATACTATACTAAAGAATACAGAAAGGATACTTACTCAATTCTAAAAAGCTAATAATGAAAACTTGTGACTCTTTCCAGAGTCTCGACACAGCTTGGCCCTGATTGGCCAGAGAGTCAAAACAACTCACACCAGAATCCAATGAAAAATCACCTGTGGGTAAACAATCTCCAAAAACATGTGTACACAACACAGGAGAAGCAAATAGGATAAGAATTGTTTTCTTTTTCTCTCAGGCTTCTGAGCTTCTCAGGAGAAAAATCCTGGGTGAAGGGATTTTTTCAGGGAATGTGAATGCTACAGTTACGTCCTAGGAAAATGCAGTGAGATAGAAATGGAGAAAATGGGAGTTTAATGGCTTATTAGCAATAGTGCAATATAACTACACAAACAGGTGCATCAAGGGTGTGTTTGAACAGGGTTGTGTCAAATCAAGGTGCTGCTCTGAGCAAACACAGACCTGGTCACCAGCAGCTGAGTTACCCCAGCTTTGACCCTAGGATGTATTTTCTTGATTGCTTGTCAACAGCTGGTCCTTCAGAGTTATTCCATGTTAGCTTCTCCTCTGAACGAGACACTTTTGGTAGGAACACACTTGTGTCTTCTAGCATCCCAAGGAGAGCACAACCAAAATTCACAGAAGCTGCCAGTAGCCAGAGGACAGCAGCAGTAACCAGCAAAGGGTTCCACCTGTCCCAAAGGATGAAGATTTTCTTAGTTTTTTTGCATGGTTTTCTCTCCCCTAGAGTTCCTATGGTTTAAGAATAGTTGCAGAACAGGAAAATTTTGCTCCTTCTACTTCGGATCTCAGTCAAGTTAGGACTTTGTCCTTGCTGTCAGACAAGCATTTCCCAGCCCCACCAGTGCAGCGCTGTCTTTGCAGCCATCATCATCTGGCTGTGGGCTGGGAGGCTGCAGCAGCAGCATTTTGTGTCACACCAGGCAATATTGAAAGACCTGTGTTGCCCATTGCTGAAAAGTTAGCTGAAGGCTGCTACAAAATACATAGAATAAAAGATAAAAAAACTTTTGCCACAGTGTTTCTTATAACTTTTATTTATTTTTCTAGAAGCAGGCAGCCTGAAACAGAGGAAGAATGAGGAATGTGATCCCAAGGACTTTCATGTTCAGATTCCTTTCTGACAAGGAATAAATCATTTCAGCCCAAATGTGCAGCTGTAATATATATAAAAAATCCATCAGAAAATTCAAAACCGAGTGCAACACAAAGCTAGTAGTAGAGCAGGGTGTTGGAGAAGGGTCAGGCTTATGGAGAATTCATTCTCTTGGCTTCAAAATGCATGCAGAACTCAGGCTTACTTTCAAGACATGTGGTCTACTGCAGATACAGTCACTGAATTCAATGACTGCAGTGGTTTTTCAAGCTATTTGCTAGCCATGGCTGTATCAATATACAATTAAGGTGGGCTGAAGGAAGATGCATTGGTGTAAACTCCTTGGTTTTGGTCAAGTCATTGCCATAAAATTGTGTCCTTGCTTGAACCTGTATCCTGCTCAGCTGACCCTGTTCTTGCAGTCTGGAATAATTCAGATCCTATGTCTTTCCTGCCAGCAAAAGCACTGTCACATGGTCTCTCAAGAGCAGTTTGACAATATTACATGCACTTGCTTGGCTGTCATGGTCCTGCTTTGTTAATTTTGGTACTTATTTCTTTGGAAGTCTTACTTTTAAATTATTCTCAATTGCAAGAATAGATAATTTTTCTACATTAATTTGCTACAGGCATTTCAACCAAGTCATTTATTAATCATAAGTCACTTCAAAAAGGCCATGTGAAAATTTTACTGTGCAGATGACAGGTATTATCCCTTTATTCCTATGTGATGCTAGAGGAATAGACAGTGTATTTGTAATAACAATCTGGTGTTCCCCACAGTGCAGCAAGCTATTTTATTAGCTACTCCAGACAGCTTTATTAATTGGACTGTCCTTCAGACAGCCTTGGTGGTGAAAAATGTGTTCATAACACACCTGAAATTATAAATCATAACAGTATTTTTCAATTTGTAAAATTTATTTCCAGTCAGCTGCTGTCTTCCTTTGGGGCAGAACATAGTCTTGCATAATGCAGGACATATGTACCCTTATTGATCTGGAGGCCTCAGGATTATGGAGAGGTGCTGAACACTTTGCAGCCTCTTTGCCCACAGCTATTTTGCACAACATAGAAGCAATACCCTGCAATCACAGTGAAAGCTATGGTCTGAGGTAGAGCATTGCTTCTTAAAAGCTAGGGATTTTCTTCTCAAAAATCATCCTTAAATCTTCAAAGGTTTCTAGTGGTAAGGAATTGTAAAGACTTTTTATATCACCTGAGAGATAGTCTATTCAACAATATAGCAGAATGACATTATGATAGAACATCATTTCACTGTTAATAATTCAATGAAATATTCTAGCCTTCATTTTAGGTAAATATATTTGACCAGCTGTAGGCTTAAAGCTAGCAGTGTTCAAAACAAGATCTCAGTTTCAGGAACATAATTTCAAGCAAAAGAGCTTTCTTTTCTTCTCACATAATGTTTACTCAGAGGATTCCCTGCCCATTCTTGATTTGATATGTATCAGTGCTCATAGTGCTGTTACTTTATCCCAAGCTGTGTCTCCACTTACTCCATATATGGATCCACTGACCAAAGCCCTTCAAGTAAGGATAGTTTTATCACACTGATAGTTTTATCCCATGTCTCTAGGGCTCTTTGAACAGCAAGAGCAAATGTAAGCAGCTGGTTTATGTGGAGCAGTAGTTGTTCATTGTTTCTTATAATGTCACTCTTATAAGTCATTAAAATAAGCTGCTGGTGTTGCTGTCTGGACACAGTGCAGAGCTAGACCAGAAACCGTCAAGGCTGGATGCTGCCTACCTCAGAATTTTAATGAATTCTGGAGTAATTAAGGACAACCCAAGAAATATAACTCCAAAGGTGCAGCATCTAACTCAGAAAACCCATAAACCAGAATCTACTGAAGGCTGGAAAGATATCCATTGAGGGACTTGTTGGAGATATTTGTCTAGATGATGCAGTACAGCCTTTCTTATATGTGGGAGTGATAAATGTCCCTGTCAACCCAAACTGTTTGTGTGGAGCAATTGGAACTGAGAACCACTACTTCAAATGCAAGGCACCCTGAACTAGTCCAGAAAAAGGTTCTAGTGAAAATTGAATGACATAGAGAAGTTAATTTCTAACTGCCAATTTTCTAACTTCTAGTCCTTTCCCTGGACTAAGCAATACTCTGTATGAGTATAGTTTTTTTGTCCTCATCGTGTAATTCATAATATTCTACATACACATTGATACATTAACATAACTTCCAGAGGCTGATTACGGCCTGTGTATTTTCCATATTTAGAGCAGGTGTTATTATTATGACAATATTTAATCAATTAATATCTTAAACTAGCAGATTCCATGCTCAATGGAGTACTCTATTGCAGCCAATACCTGGATAAACTGTTTGAAAAATAAGGAAGTGCAAAGTTAAGAGGGGGATGCTTAGCATTAAATTGTTAGCCTAATAAAATTATCCTCTAGCATTGCAGAACTTTTTCATTTTGCTTCACTCACTTCAAAATTTCAGAGTTGTTATGATCCCTTCCTCTCAAATCAATATCTCACTGCAATGTCATAAACCTCTTTTATTTCCAGGATCAAATAATGTAGTCAGCTATATACATTTATAGAGACCTAATTTAAGAAAAGTATTGACAAAATCCAATGTACATGCTGTGAACTTCATTGTAACAGATTATTTGTCTCTATTCAATAACTTTAGCAGCATAGTAACTCCTATTTTATGTCCCTAGAGATAGTGGAGATATCAGAACTATGGTGAATCAGTGACAGGGGTGTACCCACCCCACTCCAAAGTAGGGTTTGAGAGTTAGTTAAGTCTTTCCCTCAGAACTTTGATAAAATGTCTAGTGATAATGTCATTTGCCTCCACTTTGAAAAGGATTTGGACAATGTCTCAGAATATACTTGTGAACAAATTATGATGTTATGTCTGGATGTGCATGCCACTAGAGGGGTAAAAAACTCAATCAGTGATTGGGCCCATAGAATAGTGGTTAATAATTCATACAGTACCTGTCTGCCAGTGATGAGCTGAACACTAATTTCTTCTGCAGAAAAGAGAATTTCTTTCTCTTTGTCATCTGCTATTGCAGTGCAAAAATGATACCTGAAGTTAGTGGGATTCTTGAGAAACAATGTGTTGAAAATATTGCAGAATGGGAAATGCAGTTGTAGAGCCATATCTGAATTCAGAAGATCATATATAAATTTTTTTCTCTTAAGACTTTCAGCAACTTTGTGCAAATTATTTAATTTCTTTGTACTCCCCTAATCTGTGGAAACTTAAGCCAAGCAATTTAATGATAGGGTAACGGAGGGCAGCTGACATGTAAATAGATTAGGGACTGATCCTTCAAGCAGCTCTGCTGGCTGATTTGAAGGCAGTTTACTATTTGCAGCTACATGGGAGATGGATGTGCTGTAACTGATTTAGCAGAACCTGAAAGGGGAAAATAATACAAGGCCTAATTTATCACTGCTGTTCCCTGTTTGGCTGTGACATGCATGAATTACTGTACAACGAACAGTAGAATATCACTGTTATTTTACTCGTAATCTAGGTATAGAATGATAATCAGCAATGCTTTACTGTCTTGAATTGCCTTTAGATTAAAGAAAAAGTCCCAGTCGGTGGATATTAGTGGGCCAGGATGCAACCCAGTGGCAGCAGAAGCTCAGACACCTCCGCCCAGCAAACCTGTACCTGCCACTCAGACAGCGGCTTCCGAGGAGGAGCAGGACAACAGCACAAGCAGCCAGAGGCGCAACCCGCGGAGGAGTGACCTGAAGAGATTTTACACCATTGGTGAGTTTCCTTTCACAGGAAAAATCAAATGTGCTTTTTACGAAAGCAGGGTCTGTTCCTTTATTTGTGGTTTATTTCTTTTGCTTAATGGCGGCTGGCTACTAATTTTACAAATGCTCACAGTGAGCAAGAAGCTATCATATCTTAATGCTGATATCAAATTGCTCTAAAGAATTTACCTGCTTTATTTACCTGAATTCTTTCTTACTCCTTTTTTTTTTTTCTCCTTAAGAAGTATTGAAGAAGGCATGCTTTAGGAAATGCTTTAGGAAAAATGTAATTCTTACAGTGGATTGCATTGGAATTTCAGCAGATGTTGTTCAGAAGGTTCCTATTTAGGAAAGATTTCCAGTTGGGAGAGGGAGGAGGCATACTGAGTGTGAAGAATTTTTTATGGGGCTTATTGTTATCTTTCCCTGAATATTTTGGTTTTCTGCATTTTAATCTGGAATGTCAGGATGAATCTAAAACCATCTTAGGCACTCTGGAACATGTTTTGCAGCCTGCTTCCCCATAAACAATTTTGAGATTGTGCTTGACTCCTTTTGGCGAGGTTGGAAGGACCATAGTAGTCATCTGGTCTGATGTCCCTGCTCAAGCAGGCTCATCCCAGAGCACATGGCACAAGATTGTGTCCAGATTGCTCTTGAATATCTCCAGTGAGGGAGACTCCACAAACTCTCTGGGCAACCTCTTCTAGTGCACGATCACCTGCACAGTAAAGTTCTTCCTCATATTCAGGTGGAACTTCCCATGCATCAATTTCTGCCCATTGCCTCTTGTCCTGTTGCTTGGCAATAGTTTGTGAGCTGTTGAATTATTGCAGTATAATGTGATTGTTTCTTCTGCTCCAAGGGAACTATTTACATGTCTTTCACTTGTCTAAAAGATCAAGAAAAATGTGTTTCCTTAGACATCTTTCACTGTGTTATGTCTGATCCCTTGAAACTTATGTTGCTTTTAAAGAAGGAAACTGCACTAGCAATCTACCCATTTTAATAATGAAGTCTGTATTTTAAGTGGTGAGTGACTGTACGTGTTTGCATTTTGTGACACCCAAAAATTCTCCTATT
This sequence comes from Haemorhous mexicanus, assembly GCF_027477595.1. NCBI lineage: Eukaryota > Metazoa > Chordata > Aves > Passeriformes > Fringillidae > Haemorhous > Haemorhous mexicanus. The sequence continues at coordinate 139,577,481 of NC_082341.1, forward strand.
TTTTTCAAGTGATCATACAGGAATATCAAAGATAAGCCAAGATTGCTTTACACATGAAGCAGGATTTGGAGTGCAGGTTGGGTTTCATAAGAGTAATAATTAGAGTGGAAATCCACCACATCATCAACATCAGTTCTAAATCTAATTCAGTATTAAAATGAATTATTGCTGATTTGTCCATAGTTGAATATTCTTCTGTGAGCACCCAAAACATAGTTTGCATATGGAACTACAGATTAAGATTTCTGTTTATCTACCTGTTAAACTTGACTCACTGCAGTTTCTTTTGGGACTCTTTATACAATCTTTATATTGTGAACTCCAATCTATATGTGCCTTGAGTGATCACGGGCTCAGAGCCCTAGTTGCTCAGGATGTAACCTCTGTGCTGAAGTAACAGAATGTTGTTCATACATTTGAATAATTTGTTTGGATATTGTGCAGCACTTTTTCAATAGACTTGTTGACTGGAAAAGGCCTCTGAAGGTTGTATGGTTTGGTGTCCTGTTTAAAGCAGGATCTCAGCCAGCACCAGATGGAACAGCCAGGGCTTTGTCTTGCTGAGTTTTGACAGTCTCCAGGGGTGGATACTCCACTGCCTCTCTTCCTGTCATGCTGGAACATGGACAGTGTGTCCACAGAAAACAGCAGTTTTGGGCAACTTGCCCATAAACAGATGCTGATATTAGTGAACAACAGTTGCAGACCCTAGGGAAGTATGAGGGGGACAGACCACAGAAAGTGGCCAAACTTGCATGTTTTTTCCAAATATCATCTTCTGTTATCTTTGTACAGAGTATTGGGAGTGTCCAGAGCCATCTGGACTGACCCAGAGGTGTGGGTTTTCTGTTCTTATACATACAACCTTGGCTATGGGACTTGTCTAAATCACAAAGATTAAGTTTCTAGAGCCAATATTACTGCATAGTGCATTATGTCTGATGTTGCTGACAGGCAAATAAAAGAGACAAGAATTGCTCTGTATCTTCTCAAATGTTTGATGGCACATGTTCCTGATGACTGTGAAAATGCATGGTTTCATCTTGGACAGCACAGTACTGACACCAGATGAACGTTTACTGTACTGGCTGAGTTGCTCCAATATGGAGTCTATGGCTTTGGTAACCTGAAAGAATAATTATCTTCTTAGAGCATATGTTAGTATGACCTAAATCATCCTATTGACTTAAAATAAATTTTCTGTCACTTGTCTCAAAAATAATTTCTGGTATTTAAAATATAACCAAATAATTTGTTACTTTCTGAGGATGAATGTACTGACACACCTGTAGCAGACCCTTACTCTAAAATAGAAAACCCCCTCAGATTCCTGTGATGCTTTGTGTAAGATTGGCTGTTATTAGCATTAACAAGCACACTAGAACTGTGGCTGACCTAATAAAATTACACAGAGGTTTACCTTGTTTTGCCCTTGTTTGTTCATGTTGCTCTACTAAAAGCAAACTGTGTTCAAGATCAAGTAAATGGATTAAGAAAATATGTTAGAAAAGTAATGTTCTCAGCTGATTTTTTTCTTTTATTTTAAAATTAGTGTTCTGTTACATTAACCTCGGAACAAATTGGCAAATGACAGTGTTTATGGCAGTGAGCAATTGAGCTTGAGCTAACAAGTGCCAAATGTGTTTTGTGTTACTCTCTTGCTCTTTAAGAATTTATTTTAAGTAATTATCATGATGTGTAAAGTACTTTATAGATATGACAACTGAGTTCAAATACATAAAAAACGTATCACATCTATGTTTAGACTTGTGCATAGAGACAGTTTGTGTTTTAAAATGGAACTGTCAGCATCACATTGTCTATTAAACTAAAACTTACTTCAGGGCCTATCTGGATTTGTTAATATCTGCCCATTTTATTAAATAGCCATGCAACTTATGATTTTGTGTAAGAAATGTGTAACCAGTTTTACTTTATCAATTCATGGGAAGTATTAAAAAAAGGTATTTTTAAAATATGTGGGGTTTTTTTTGATTTGGCTATGCAGGAAGCACTTCAGAGATCTTTCTATAAATCAGACTCTGCTTTGCAGATCCAGAGATGTGAGCATTTACCTTGCACACATATGCTTTGCAGAATAAATTGTAGCAGCTTGTGTATGCTTGCAGTTACTGTGAGTAGGCACAGGCAATTGTCTAAGAGGTTGTGTTTCTAAAGGCTCTCTAGCATCAGAATATTTTTAATTTTTTGTTTGTGCCAACTTATGGGCACACAGTTTTATCCAGACCTTCCAAAACTGATTGAGTAATGAGGAAGGAATGTCTGGTAATCCCAAGAGATTTTTAAATTTCATCAACACTGCTCCTGCTTTAGAAAGCTATAAACAAGTTACTTATTTTGCATTTCATCTTTCCCACAGACTACACTTCAGGTGCTTTCCAAACTTAGAGAGTCTAGCTGCACTTTTTAAAACTGGGGGGAAAAAGTAGGTAAGAAAGAGAAGAACTGAAGGGAATAGGCAATGAGGAACAAGTTGTATGCTTGGTTGAAATGAAATAAAAAATGGAGAGTCAGTGAGGGGGATAAATAGATCTTCCATATGGCAGGCTCAGCAGGCAGGAAGGCTCCAGCACCTCCAGTGCTGAACTGGTGTGAAGAAATTGAGTGGGAACCTCTAGATTAATAAGATGAGTGTAGGAAAAACAGTCTGTATGGTGGGTTGGATGAAGTTTTTGGAGAACTCTAGAAACAGCACCCAAGACACTTAAAAATAAAAACCTAAAATTAGACTTTTTAGATGCTTCAGGAACTTAAAAAATCAGGCCACTTATTTCTGAAGTGCTTTTTGTTGAGCAGCTCCCTCAAAAGAGAAAAAGAAGGTGCCTAGGTCTTCAGCACTCTGAAAAGGGGCTGGAGTATGAAACAATGGAGAAGGATATGGGTAACCTGAATTCAAAGCAGTAAGGCTGTATCAGCCTAATGCCCTGTCCAACTGCAAGAGCTACAGCCATTTGTAGGTGTCTGCATCACTGCTGTGTTGTTTTTAGGACCCAGCTGGTGCATTGTAGGACTGTTCTTCACAGTATGATGCCTCAGGATATACTTTTAGCCATTTCTTAAGGTGAATGAAGTCGTTAATGTTACCCTATAGAGACATGTATTTGAGGTGTATGCTCAGCTGTGCAAGCCTGGTGTATTGTGCTTAGATACCTCTAAGAGGACATAGCCAGTGGACTGCCTACCTAATACCTGGTTTGTAGATGTGAAAGGCCTTCTTTTGTTCTATTTGACATTAAAATAAAACTGCAGCACTGCTATAGAGTAAATACATGATTTAAAAATAAGAAGGTTGGATAAAAATATTTTTCTGATCAGGCAAAAGAAATTATGTAAAAGGACAGAAGTTCATACTAGAAAATGTTAGAGTACAGTATTGGTGGGGAGATAAGGAAAGCATTTTTTTTTGGGTTGGGTTTTTTTCATTGTATCTTCTAATAAAAGCCCTAATGCAAGTGTTGCTGTTCAGGCTCTTGCTAGCACAGATCATTTAATTTAGAAAACAACTATCAACTGCCTCAGGAGACATCTTTTGTTGGTACAATCTCTGTCACCAGTGGAAGATTTTGCTGCTACAACTACACACACTTAGTAGTTTAGACAGAATACCTAAGTATGTATATGTGTACATAATATGCAGCAGGAGGACACTTGGGAAATACTAATTGCCAAAGTTCCCTTCCCTATAGTGGCTCATTTTTAAAAAAAAAGTTAATTTCATATTCCACTTGTTAAAAAAAAAAAAAAAAGAGGAAAAAAAGAAACAAGCCCTTTTCTCCTTCATACTCTCTTGCAAATGAGGTCAGTAGAATTCTTAACAGAGAAAATATTTTCTGCTAGCTTAACCTTGCCGTATTAGTACTCTGAATTAACTAATATAAAATCAGTGTGGAAGAGAAATTAAGCTTTTGGGATAAGCAAATCTGAATAAATACATATTAATTGACTAAATTTCCAAAACAATTGTCTAGTAGCTAATGCCAAAGTGATAACTGGGAAAAGACTGATTTTCATGTGGGTTCCTAATTTTGTTTGTAAGAGACAAAGTTTCAGTGGGTAGTTGCTTCAAATTTAGCTGGGATTAGTTTTTTTAGGGATTAGTTTAGAATCACAGAATGGTTTGGGTTGAAAGGGACCTTAAAGTTCATCTAACTCCACTCCCTTTGCCATAGGCAGAGACACCTTAAGCTAGACCAGGTTTCTAAAAGCCCCATCCAGTCTGGCCTTGAATGCTTCCAGGGATGGGGTATCCACACCTGCTCTGGGTAATCTGTGCCAATGCCTCACCATGCTGACAGTAAAGAATTCTCTGTAGTATCTAAACTAAGCCTCTTTTAGTTTAAAGCCTTGTCCTATCACTTCATGCCCATGCCAAAATTTCTTCTCCATCCTTCTTGTAGGCTGCCTTCAGGTACTGGGAAGTGTCTGTAGGATTTCCCTGGAGCCTTTTCTAATCCAGGCTGAACAACCCCAACTCTCCCAGCTTGTCTCCACAGGAGAAGTGCTCCAGTCCTGTGATCATTTTGGAGTGTCTCCTTTGGACTCACTCCAGCAGGTGCCAGAGCTGGAAGCACTACTCAAGGAGGGGTCTCAGAGAGTGGAGCAGAGTGACAGAATCACCTTTCTTGACCTTCTGGCCACACTGCTTGTGATGAGGCCCAGGACACATTTGGCTTTTGGGGCAGCAAGCACACATTGCTGGAGCATGTTGAGCTCCTTGTCAAGCAGCACCCCCAAGTGACTTCTAATAATTCAGTACTTCTAAATGTATTGATGTGAAAAGAAGATGGATATTCCAAAGAATTTAATCCATAGAAATATAAATTATTACTGGATACAGGAATTATTACTAATGCACAAAGCTGTATAAAACAGTATTTATAAAGTGAGAGTATAATAGAAATGATTTTATGGGGAAACCTAAAACATATTGTTTCTTTCAAGTGATTAATAACTCCATTCTACCTGTTATGAAAGGAAGAACTAAATTAAAAGTGATCAGCTACTATTTAGTAGGTACAATTATAACTAACCTTTGTGATATATGCTTTCCAGTGAGTCTGTTTAAGCCATAACTCTTACAATGATATGGAAACATAAAAACCCCCATATTGTTTAGATATGCAGTAGATTAATTTTCTTGCTGTTTGCATACATTCCAGTTTGCTTCCATAAAAATATTACTTTAAAATATGTCAGGAATATATGTTTAAATGTGAAATCATACACATTTGTTACTAAATTTATATGGTGTCACAGAATCTGCCAATATAAAATTAATGTGTGCCATTAATATCAGTTCAAGTGGTGATTTCATATCTCAGATCTCACACTCTACTGGAGCTATTGGAGCTGCTGTGGGAGAGCTAGTCAGACATTACAGTGAATCTGCTGTTAGACTCAAAACTGGAAAGGGACAACATTGATCCCCCTGAAAATACAAGCTTATTTACAATCAAGCTGAGAGTTTTATGGAGTTTACCTCATGGGACTACCCACTATCGAATCACTGTTTAAAAACAGAGTTTGGGGGGGTGCCTCTTTACCTTTTTCTCTAAAATAAGCATAAAATTTGTTTGAAAGACAGACACTGTGATTTGTGGTACTCTTGTTTTCAGTGTGAAAACCTCTTCCTACTCTGCAAGATTTTATTTGGGATGCTCTAGAGAGATATTATTCTTTTTAGAAGACATTATCTGATTTTTGGTGTATTTACTGTAGAGAGGTTTTCCTGCAAGGAAGGCTTCACTTTCTTTCCAAATAATGTTATCATTTGGCCATTGAATATATTTGCTTCTACTCTTCTGCATAATTTAATGTGGTTCCTTTTTGTAGTGACTTCCAAATTACTTTGGATATTTGTTGCTGATACTAGCAAAGCACACAACACACATAGGTATATTAGCTGTTAGATAAATGGTGGAGCTTGATACAGCAGGTGCTGTAAATTTCAGCTTCATCTTCTCCCTTTTAGAGAAGGACAGGTGGGAGATGGAGCTTCCAACTCTGCCTCAGAGGATCCAGGTGCTGCTTGGACACATTTGCAGAGTTTGACTCTGTCCCATTCACTCCACTTATAATTTCTCTGTTGAACACTCAGTACTTTTTGAAAAGCATCATTCTGACTGCCTTCTTTCAAATATGTTTTCGGAAACTTTTAGAGGAGGAGGCTATTTTCCTAGCACCTCTTTACCTGTTTGTGAGTGATAAGGAAAGGGAAATAATTTGTGGAATGTGTGGATAATATGGAAAGTGTCTCTCATAGCAACAGTAACTATGCAAAATCCTTACTCATTCAACCTTTCTGAAGATTTTTATTAGTGATTCAGATCACATAGCTACTCTGGATGAGCATGCAAGCATTTACTCATGTCTTTGTTTTTCTCTTTTTTAGTATTTCAAACTTGGAGCCATTACAAGCCAGTTTTTAATGTTGTATCCTTCTTTTCTCCTTTACAGATACTCTGCATATCCTTTGAATATAAATTCGTTCTGAGCTATAGAGACAGCATCCACTAGAAAAGTGATGCTCATTAATGTCCTTTCATCTCAGTATTTCCCTTTTCTTAGCATCTGGTTTTGGTTTTAATCATATAGAATGCTATCATATCATCTGCTGAGTCATTTTGGGCAAGAAATATTATTTCAGGATTTTCTAATTATCTTGCTTTTCGTCAGGATAAAGATGAAATCTTTTATAGTTCTGTAGGCAAGATCAGTTAATCATGTGTACTCTTGGGACACTAAAATTTGAATCTCTGGGGGAAGAAAAAAAAAACCTAATCTGACCTATAAGCTCTCGGCTGTTAGAGGTTGCATCACCCTCAGTCTCTCTCTCATTGGAGGCTTTCTGTAGAAGAGAAAAATGACTGAAAAAAGGACATAAAAAAGATTTCTAACATAGTGTGCCTTGAGCACCAGTCTTTTGAGTACTGGGAAATAGCAAAGTCTTCCTCTTAGCAGTGCAAGAACAAAGAAGGAAATACTGATTCAGTGCTGAAATAGCTGGGTGATTTAGTGGTAGCAGAGGCACATAAGGCTGAATCTGGAGACATAGTTCTGGGAGAATAATTATTATTGGTAGTGGAAAAGGGCTAAGTCAGTGATTCTGTGAAAAATCTTGATCCACAGGAGTTAATGGGACCCATTGGAATACATAGTAAGGATGCTGAAGGAACTGCTGAGGTCACTGTGGGGTTCTCATTGTTGAAAGGTTATGGAGATCATGGGAGGCCCATGACATTTTGGAAAAAGGCAAATTCTAGACCCCTTTTCAAAAAGGGCCAGAAGGATTTTCCAGGGCTGTTCCACAGGCTGTTCAGCTTCACTTCTAATGGTCATCATCTTCCAGAGCAGCCCTGTGTCCACGTTGGGGCCCTGTGGCCTAGGTGGGTGGACTACTTCATGGCTGCACAAACTCTAAAGACAGCAGTCACCAAGTCATCAGGGGCCTTGTGAGGAACAACTGAGGGAGCTGGAGAAGGGACACGTTGAGGGGCACCTTACAGCAGCCTGTTGCTGTCTGCAAGGAGGCTGCCAATGAGTTATCTGTAGTCTGCTTTTGCAGTGGTGCAAGGCAGGACAATGGCACACAGCCAGCCTAGGGATTGAAATACAAGAGGTTTAGGCTTAATATAAGGAAAAACTTTTTTTCCCCAGTGCAACAGAATGTACAAAGAGGTTGTGCTGTTTTTAAGACCCAACAACTGCATCTTCTATAAGTACAGGGAATGTTAGCACACCAAAGCACCTGTTGTAATTATTCATATTTTATATTCATATTGTAATTATTCATATTTTATTCATTCTAAAATCAAGTGCACTTTTTTTCAGACAGCTTGATAATTCTAGATGGCTAAAAAATGTACTAAAATTGATTATAAAAAATTATTGTATTTCATAGATTAAATAAAGTTTAAGGTAGCTGGATTTTTCTGATTTTCCACTTGCAGAAAAAAAAAAAAAAAAAGAATGTTTAAAAGGTCTTAAAATATCATGGGAGATCTCTTGGTCCAAGGGGAGTGTGATATTTCTGTTTTAGTGATTGTTTCAGTTCTCTGTATATATATCATGAAAGCTATGATTTTGGGGCATTAATCAGAAACTCTATTGATGGTGTCAAATGTCCTCATATGTTTTTTATTTGTTCCCTTACACTTTCTTTAAATCCATAAAAAGCCCTTCTGAGACGAGGGGTGTGGAAGATAGTATGGAAAGGGTCAAACCACAAATACTGCTTGTAACCTGTTTGCAAAGTGACTTCCTGACCCTTAGAAGCTGACACTGAGATGGTGAATGAGGCCATTGAGTTTCCTTGCACACAGCATATATGTGAGCATGAAATCTGAGATCAAAATCTGGACTTATTTATTGTGGTATAACTGCACTGAAACCAAAGTCAGTCTGGAACAAAGGGACCAAATCCAGCCGTGCAGGGACGCTGATCCTGAGGTGTGACCCACCCCAGCCTCCACCACCAGGTGGCCTGTGCTGATGGGGTGGGACCGTCTCCCTCCTGTTCAGGGAAGTTGTTTTCCTGTGAGAATGATCCAATTCAAAGACCTAATTCAAGCCATTTATACTGTGCCAGAACAGACCTTGCCCATTGCCTGATATTTCTGGGTCCTTCACATGAGGGGCTACCAAATACCTTAAAGCCTTCACTGGGCTTCAAACAAACTGTCATTTTATTTCTTCCTTTTAAACAAATTTTTACCCTTTCCTTATTCATGTTTTCTGATTATTTATCATATTATTTTGCTAGATGCTGCTCGATAAATATTGCTAGATAAAGATTTTGCTAGATAAATGAAAGTGAGAAGTGATTTTCAGGAGACAGATCTTCTGAGTTAGGATCACCTCCAGGACAGCTTGGCTTGTTGTTTTGCTACTTTCCCTCAAAAACGTTTTGGGAACTGGGTGTTGTCACTAAACCCTGATTTTTATCTTAAACCAGGAAAAACAGATTTTATCATGGAGTTATTGTACTGTTGAACATCCCACAATTACAGGGCATTAGTATGCACATAGCAGTATGCAAAGACTTTACAAGCATAAAATATTCAACATGTACAAAAATTCTTTTGATAAATTTAGATACTAATTGGCCAGATACATTCATGAAAACTAAATAGTGGCAGCAGCCTGCTATGTTTCCAATGAATCTCATTAATTAATATGCTTGAGAGATTCTTTTGTTCTTTTAATTTGTAGAAGATAGAATGACAGTCTGTTTCCTCTGCCAGAGGAAATGTGACAAGTGTGACCTGTTCTAAGGGTTTTTGACTTGCAGTTTCTCAGAAACTTTTGCCATACATTTATTTAGGAACCTGTGTGACCACTTGGGTATGGAATTAGGTGCTTTTGTCACCTATCTACAGTTTGAATTATGTTTTTTCCTTAACACTTGTATGTAAAACAGTGCTGGGGTTGGCTCTTTGATAGTCTGCCAAGTCTCTGATGTTCTTGCTCTGAATAAATCTCAGAGAAAATAGCTCCTCCCTACAGTCATTTTTAAAAACATAAATGTACTAGGAAATAAAATTATGATTTGAGAAATTTGCTTAAATTCTGTCTACAAACTAGATGACATGTTCTATTTAAAACCAAGAAATTCTCATTTTAATAAAACATGAGATTGTTCACAGGTCAAGACTTCCCAACATAGCTGCTAATGTTGGCATGAGTTAGGTACTGAAATCTGCTGGGATCTTGGACAGATACCATCACCAGTGTGAACCCTGAGAAAATGCTAAATTACACCACTGCTGACTCTCAGCTATCTAGTGGTTTGGCCCAAACTCAGCTCTAGTAGTAAAAGATAAATCCCTGTGGGATTGCAACTACATAATGCACAGTTGAGTTGATTTTGATATTTTTAGTTAGAGTAGAACACCTTTGTCATGTTATCTGACACTGATCTAAATCTGCACTGATTTCTTGTGATTTTTTTAATCAATATTGAATGCATACATATCAAATCTGTCAGATAGAAGAAGATAATATGCCAAATGAAAAATATAAAATATTTATTTTTCAATGTTTGCTGGAAAACAAACCAAGCCCAAGCAGTTTATCCTTCCTTAAACACCGCATTTCTCTGCTGGGGTTACCAGTGGGACTGTAACTCATCACAAGTAAAAAATAGATTAAAAAATATCCATCTATAGTAATGATAGATTATTTGAGAGGCAAAGGGCTCTTCTTGAACCCTCCAGCAGGCTTTTCCAAGAGAGGAGAATTTATTTTTCCCTGACAAGGTGGTTCTGAAGGATTGCCTGTTTGAATGAGAATATAACCAAGTAGAATAGTGTAGGCTTAGGACTACCATGTCATTGTTGCATGTGATTGTAAATAACCTCCCAGAAAACACTTTCTCCAATAAGCCCCATTAATAAAGATGGATTGGGTTCAACTCAGTGTCTCAGTGTTCATTGAATGAGGTTCCTGTATTTGATGGTCTTTTTAAAGACCCATCTCTTTCACTGCTTTACCACCATATTTGCCATCAAATTGATTTTCCTATTTCATCTACCTGAGACAGAAAAAGCATAACTTCATTTGCTTTTGGATAGTTGGCAAACTTCTTCTTCAGAACAATAAATATTTTTCTCTACTCTGCTAAGAACAAGATGCTACGAGTTCTTTTGACTGATTTAATTTTTGTATTTTTCAAGAGGGAGAATGCGCTAAGTGACACCTAAGGACAACTTGAAAAAAGGATACTTTATTTTTTAAACATGAATAGTGAAGCTGTCTTACACTGAGAAGGAAAAAAACCTCTTCCTTGCAAGTACAGTCTAAATTACTTGGCAAAGAAAGGCTAAAAGATGCTTTCTTTCATAGGGTTGAAATAAATAGGTCTGAGGGATGTATAATTCATCTGAATAAACCCTGAGTTATTAAACTCTGCTTGAGTAAAGAAAGAGATTGCAGGGAAAGGTGTTGGAGTCAAGGAATGGCAGCACCACAGGTATGAAGATTACAGTGTCAGTGAAGCACCAATACAAGAAGAGGGTAGCACAAGGCTGGGTGTGCAAGTAAATGAGAGTGGAGCCCAGGCAATGAAGAGGAGCAGAGCTATCAAAAAAATTTACTTGATAAAAGCACAAGTAGTGATATAGAAAATCAGAAAAGCCCTGTCTCATACCATAATCCAGTGTTCTGGTAATTAACCAGCCTTCTCAGATCCTTGTTCTGCTGACAACATTCCTATCAATCACATTTAGTATTAAGACATATTTCATTTTAAAGAACAGGGAGAGAGTTTCTAGGTAATGTACCTTATTAGGAAAAATACAGAAATTTCAGCTCTTGTATACTGATAAGTTCAGTTATAGTTTTGTGAGGGGGGAAAATGTGGGAACATTTAGTATGATTTAGGTACCCACTGCCTTGTAGACTTACACTTCCCCTTTCCTACTGTCAGGATGACTTACATGTGAATAGGATGTAAAAATAGAGGGGGAAAACCTAAAGATAATTTAATTTTTAGTTGTTAGAGACTTGAGTGGGATCAGGTTTTTCTAACCAATACACATCATATGTATGAATGCAAAATTATGTATAGCGCTGTCTAACCTCATACACTGAAGAGGTATCTGTTGCTTATTAGCATAACTGATGTTTCAGTTTTGAATGTTCATCAGCTGCCTGTAAATTAGGATACTCTCTGTAAGATAGGAGATGCAGGTTTGGTCAGTTTAATTTGGGGTTTTTTAGCACAATGTATAGATTATTCTATCTTTGTTAAAGGAAGCAGTTAAAAATATTATCTCTACAAACTGGACAGTTTGTTAATATTTGCAGCTATTCTTATTTTCTGGGGGTTATATTACATAACCTTCATATTTATCTGCTCAGTGAAACAAGTTCCCTTAAAACCATCTGCAATTATACAACAGCTTTCTTCTGGTATTTGTCCCACTGAAACCTCCCAGGTCTTCAGTTACCTTGCTAGTGTGTTGCTTATGGGAGAAGTATCAGAAATATGAAACTTGCAAATTGTAATTATCTATAACAACACCAGTCTTGAGATGGATTTTAGATACATGTTCTTCCCAAATTGCAATGCCTGTTTTGGGAGACCAGCTATATTTTGAAGTCCAAAACAAAACCCAGTGTCTAGGTCAGCTGGCTCCCCCCATCCCAAAGCTTCCTGGGAGGTCCTGGGTAACCCCAGGGTAGATGCAGCACCGTGTGCTCTCCCAGAGCCCAGTGCTGAAAACAGAGATGCAGCAAGCTGTATAACAGTGCCACCAGGTGATAGCATAAAATGCAGGGTTTGCTGCGACAGGAATTTGTATCAACAATTATTTGCAGATCAGCTCCGTTGTAAAGGATCATTTTCTTCCCAAGGCTAGTGTTTGGAACTCTTCAGACAAAACTAACAGATTTCTGCTGTAAGTTGCATCATAAAAATGAGGCCTGTCACAGTGCTTTTATTGATTTTTTGGGGAGGGAGGGAGGGAGGAGGAGGGGAAGAACAGATTGCTTTTGGGGTTCTTTGCAATTTTTCTGGGTATCAGGGAGGCATGTTTTGGTTATGGCAGAAGGATCCATCTCTTTGAACTTGCCTAGTTCTAATACTGGACAGATGAGAGAAGAATCAGGACAGTTTTCTATCAAATATCAGTCTGATGTTATTTTTGTGACACCCCCAGGCATGCAGGATAATTGTTTTAATTGTTACAATGGCAATTTGAATTTAGGTTATTCATAGAATGATAGAATATTAAGGGTTGAAAAGGACCTTAAAGATCATCTAGTCCCAACCCTCACTTCCCACTACTGAGGTTGCTCAAGATCTTATCCAACCCCAACATTGCCAAGGATGAGGCATCCACAACCTCCCTGGGCAACCTGTTCCAGTACCTCACCACCCTCACAAGCAAATAATTTCTTCCTAATATCTAAATTTCCCCCCTTTCAATTTGTACCGGTTGGTCCTTGTCCTGTCACTTAGTTCCTGATGAGGAGTCCCTCTGCAGCTCACCTGTAAGCCCTCTTCAGGGACTGGAAGGTGCTCTGAGGTCGCCACACAACCTTCTCTTCTCCAGGTTAAGCAGTCCCAGCTTTCTCAGCCTGCCATCTTCATGGCCCAGCTTGCTCCAACTGTCACAGACGTATTTTCTGAAAAATCCTTTCACTAGGGTCTTTTGTCCTGAGAAGGTGAGAAGTCTCAGCTTCTTCATGTTTTGCTACTTTGGAATGTGATTTGGAGAATTGTTTACCCGGCATGTGAATTGTTTTTAATTAATGGCCAATGACAGCCAGCTGTGTCAGGACTCTGGTCAGTCACAAGATTTTATTATTCATTCCTTTATAGCCTTCTGATGTATCTTTTCTCTTTCTTTAGTATAGTTTTAGTATAGCATTTTCTTTTAATATAATATGTATCATAAAATAATAAATCAGCCTTCTGAAACATGGAGTCAAGATGCTCATCTCTTCCCTTGTTGGGGCTGCCTGCAAATTCCACACTCCAACAGTTCCTGCTCCAACAGTTCCCTCTTATGTTGGGAACACCAGAACTGCATGCAGCACTCCAGGTGTGGTCTCCCAAGAGCAGAGGGGCAGAATCACCTCCTTTGACTTGCCAGCCTCACTCCTTTTGCTGCAGCCCAGGATTTTGTTGGCTGTTTGGGCTATGAGGCCATACTGCCACCTCACACTGAGGTTTCCATCAACCATCACCCCCAAGTCGTTCTTCACAGGGCTGCTCTCAATCACATCTCTGCCTAATCTGTGGGTGTGCCTGGGACTGGGATTGCTGTGACCCTGGTGTAGAACCTCGCCCTTCACTTTGTGGAGCTTCATGAGGTTTGCAAGGCTTCACCTCTAAAGCCTGTGCAGGTCCCTCAGTATGGCCTCCCTTTCCTCCAGCGTGCTGACCACACCACACAGCTTGGTGTCTCCAGGAGATCCACGCTGTCCACACAGATGTTGAACAGTTCAGCATCAATTAATGCTATTTGAAAGCAGATTTGATTTATGTGTGATATCTGTGGTGATCCTGCTAGAGTAATTTATGTAGAGATGTGCCTAGGAATGTGATTCTATCCTAGTGGGGAAATTCATATTAACAAAAGAAGGTATTTGCAACTCTGAGGAGTTTTACAGACAACTAGTGTCAGTTGCTTGTTAACATTGTAGACGTATTGGCACAATAAACCTGTTGTCATGCAGACTACCATCGCAGCAAGGGAAAACTGAATAAACAGAGTCCCTTGCAATATAATTCAGGAAGCACTGATCAAAGTCATACAGAACGATTAAGGATTTTAAATAATTTATTCTTTAGCTGTATTCAAGTTTGTTAATAAAAACAGGGTCTTTGGTTAAAGTATAATCAAATTTCATTGCTTGAAGCGAGCTGCCCCCAAAGAATATCCCACTCAGGGAAATGCTAGTAGTTGCTAAGCTAATGTACAGTGGGGGAACCAATGCTTTCAGTTTAATACTTGTATGCCCTTTACCAGAGCTTGCTTTTTTCCTGGGGCACAAGGATATAGAAGAAACAGAGTACAAATTGTCCCACTCTTGGAAATTACTTTTCTTGTTTAGGTGAGAGAGGGAAGATGATGTTTGCCTCTCCCTCCCTCCCTCTTTGAAATCACAGCAAATAGATAATACAGAATTAGGGTGTCTTGAGGTTTATGAGACCTTACATGCCATTCTGATATTTTCTGTGATTTTGGAGTGAATCCTTCTTCATTTGAAGAAGTAGGGTTGTATATAAAATAAGAACATTATAAAACTTACTTCTCTTAGAAAAAAAAACTTAGTAGGAGGGTAATTTGAAGACAGCTGCAATATTTGCTGGTGGGTAGAGGGTTTAAATGCACTTTTTTCTTGTTGTACTTAAGTGACCTATAAAGAGAATGGTTTTGGTCTGTTTAGCCCATAATCCAACAGACTGGTATATAATATATATAATATAATACTGCTGCCATCAATACTACAGGAACAGGTTCAGCTCAAGCTATTAAATGCAGATGATTTCTGCTCACCATGGTATGTTTTATCCTGGGTTTTGTTTCACTGATGCAAGCAGGATTGAACAATTTGCCACCACCTTTCTGAGCAGAACCCCACCAGAAATGCTGTTGAAATCAAAGAGATTAATTAGTTTTTTAAGAAATCAGGAGTGTTTCCTCCAGTTATGTAATGCTCTAAATTTTGTATTGAAGTATAAACAAATTCCTGTTCAAGTGAACTGAACTGCTCCCATGGAATTCAAATTCAGTCACTGTTACCGTGGGCTGAATTAAATGGGTAGCTCTCCTCGGTTTTATGAGTGCTCATTCCCTTTGTTTTCTTTTGCTGACAATACCAGCAGGTAAATTAGTTTCTTTGCAAGGCAGATTATTTGCTCTGCTATCTTGTAACATTCCTTATTCCTGATTCCAGCTCATATTTCTGGCCTGTGAACAGCTCTACAAATATTTGAGGGCAGGCTGTCCTAAACAGACAAGTAAAATTTCCTGGTAAAGGGCAGTGCTGGCAGATGATAGTTTGCACCAACTGGAAATCCTAGCAGAAGTCACCAGAATTGGAAGAAACTTCAACAGATTCAGGGGTTGCAGACATGCTTGGAATACAGAACCCATTAGTTTCTTCATAATAAATTATGTATAAAAACAGTCAAGTTATTAGTGTTTCTTAATGGCTAGTGATTTAGGAGTTTTTCAAATGCAGCAGATATTTATATGCTGCCATCATTCAGAGGGAAGAGAGGTTAGTGCATTGCTCATCCCACAGGGAAATTAGCTGTTACCCAGTTAACCACTTCAAAGCATCAATGCCTACAAGTCTGATTATCAAATTAGATTAAATGACTTCCATTTAGCTCTGTAAAATTTATGAATTCAGATACTTTAAAAACAACAAGTAAGCTTCACAATACTTGGGGGAGGAGGCAAAAATGTGCAATTCTTTATGTACAATATAAATATAATCCACCCTACTGTGTTCAGGGGTGAGTCCTAGATGAAGGTATAAATTTGCACAAACTGTCAGTGTTCATAAAGTTGACTCTGAGTTTGCATCATCAAAGATTTCAGCAGAATGTGCCCATCATTTTTGCACAATGCTATTGTGCCCATCATTTCTGCTCAGTGCTATTTGGGAGGCTGTAGGGAGTAATGGAGAAATTTGGCTTCACCTGCATAAAGATGGTGTGTTAGGAATTGCAGGGATTCAAATAAAAGAATGGAATTATATTGGCAGCAGGAAGAGTCTGGCAGCTTCTTCCCTTCCAGGCAGGATGTGTGTGTGCATACTGCACTGCCCAAGCAGAGCGCTGTGTGGGACAAAAGTTGTTTGTTTGTTCCCCCTCTTCCTGTCACAACAGACTTGCACCAAAAGTAGAACTGTAAATTAACCTTGTGAACTCAGAGCTTCAATCCAAGAACTGTAATTCCTTTTAAACTTGAATTGCTGACTTAATTTGAAATGTTTAATTCAGCTTTCTCCAGATATTTACCACTGTTGTGCCTGAATGGTGTCCACATCTGCTGTCCATATTTGTACCCTACATGATGGTGGTTTTTAATACATGGGTGCTTTTTAATAATTTTTTACTTTGTGTATTGTTTTTTCTTTGAAACAGCTGAAGAACACTCAGGAAAGAATTTAGCCAAACTACTTTACAGGATTGAAGCTAACTAGGAAAGGAGCCTTTTTTTTCTTTTTGCACAGCTTAAGTGTCGCCTTCTTGGAGACCACTCGCCTCTTTCCAAACAAAAACATGCAGTGTGGGAATTTCTAATAACTTCTGTGAATCAGGATCTGATCACTGAAGTAAAACTTCTTCAGGCACAAAAGGGAGTGGAAATTATGTTCTGGTTGGTGCATGAAGTAATCATAGCAGCAAAGGAAATAAACCTCTTCACTCCAGGTCTGTCTTGCACATGATTGCGCAGCTGTTGCGGTTTCACAACCATCCACCCAAAACACATCTGTCCTGTGCCTATGTGTAATCAAATCTAAGAGTTCTTAACTTCTGCTGTGACATTAATGTGGCAGCAAAATAGTTTTTCAAGACATGTGTAGTACTTCTGCTACAGCTACTGCTCTAGACTGTCAGTACGAAAGCACAACTTGTGAGACATGAGCTCTGTGTCTATTGTGTAAATAGATGATGTGATTTTTATAGCAGTGATAACACAAAGAGTTTGTGTTCATATTTATCTAGACAGGAGATGTAATGTAGAAAAATGGCTCATTAAAAAAAAAAAACAGAAATACTTCTCTATGTTCTGTTCTCAAACCTTATAAGATTTTAATTAAGAACAAAAACTTACCTCCAAACATTTTACTAATGAACACAGAATGAATTAACCCCTTCCCTTATCATGTCAAGTTTTTCAAATGTTGGACACTTACTAAAATTTGATAATGAGGACACCCCAACATTGTTAAAGCCCATTTTTTTTTTTTTTTTTTAGTTAAAAATTTTGACTGATTCAAGCTAATTATAAGATTATTAAGCAGTGACAGGATCTTTAATGAACACGGTGTCTGCCCAGTACCCATCTCATTTAGCAGTTTATGTGCAATACAAAGGGGTCAAACTCTTAATTACTCTGACACCTGGGAGCCCCATTAGTGAACCTCCAGTGCTTGGTGCATTGCAAACAGGACCAGAGAGCCACACTGTCCCTTCTTCAGGCTCAGATTTCTCATCTGAGAGGCTACTGAGGAAGGCATGGAGATAAACAGCACAGGGAGAGGGTGAATGTGCCCACGGTGGGCTTGAGCTGGCCCTGTGGGAGCTAGACCCAGTTCAGGAGGCTGCTCTGAAGAGACTTGCCTGTAGATACCTAGGTCTGTTTATAAAGTGATAAACTGAGCCAAGGGGATCCAGCACAGATGTTAAGGTATAAATAGATCCTGTACATAACTGTGTCTCTTCTGCTCCCACAGTGGATTTCTACCCCAGAAAATTTCTATTCTGTTTCAAGCCTTTGCCTCTCTGCACAAATTTTTGCTATAGCAGATAAACTTACCCAATCTGCCTGCCTGTGAGGCAAGTAGAAAACACTGCTCTTTTTTTTCTTTGGTATCAAGCTGAATAAGATCTGTGAGCCATTAGACAAGCTTTAGCTGATGTTTTTGATGTCCTGAAGTTGTAGATGTTCATGATTTCCTACAGTTTGTGTATTATTTATCTAATGTTTTGTACTTCACAAAAGCATATTTAAAAGTTTGCTGTAAGTTTTATGTTTTATACTGCAGTTTATGTTTTATATGAGGTGATCTTAATTTTGCAGCCAGAGGAATATATATGGAAAATGTTCCAAATCTGTCCTTCTTTGTGAAAAGACAAACAGCAACTACCTTACAAACTCATATATTATAACCATGCATGCTCTCAAGAACAACTCTTTTCTTTTTAAACATGAATACTGCAGGACCTATATTTTTCATGTGTAATCATAACTCAGTGTTGTGATATTTTGAATTTACTGAAGTATTTACTTCTTGAGAGGTCAAATGTTTTTCAGTGATTCTGTAGAGAATATAAGCAGCTTCCCAACTGAGCATTGAATGTTACATTTTAAAATAAAATTTTTTAAAAAAGAAAAGAATATATTTAAACTGATAGGAAAAGTCATGTTACACTTATTTGGGCTAATATTCTGCAATTATGCTAGTAAGAGCTCATTGAATTAACAGGGGGATATCCAGCTTTTCCACTCTGGTCACTAGCCCAGAACTACTTTAGTCTGGTGGTGCTGGGCAGGATCTGTGGCTCTGAAATGAACTGGTGATATGGGAATGGTTTCTGCTGTTCAAGTGTGTCAGGAAAGACTGTACCAATTAATACTGATGGGCTGCTGTAGTAGCAGCTGTGGCATCAAGTCTGAAAGGTGGAGGAACATAAAGTAAACAGTAGCAAGTAAACAGTCTCAGCCATGAAGTGGACCCTCCAGAGTGGTGTTTAACCTGATTAGTAGGAAGGCACTGAGAACGTGCTCAGGCTGCAGCAGAGCAGTCTGTCTGTCATGTTAATTAAGGAGGGTCTCCAGTCTGCAGTGCTCCAGTTTAATATACCATCATTGCCTTTATTTTCTGCTGCAAGTTGTGGAGAACAGGTACCAAAGCAGCTGTGTGTAGCACAAGGAAGCATTTTGCTTACTTATTCCAGCAAAACCTGCAGTTCAATCTGAAGGTTGCCTAACCTGTGCTTGTACCTTGGAGGGCTATCATGCACAATGACACCAGCCCAAACTGGGACCATTTGAGCACCTTGAAAACAGCCCAAAAGTCAACACATTATGCCTTTTTAATTTCCTTTTTTGA
Organism: Haemorhous mexicanus; assembly: GCF_027477595.1. Taxonomy (NCBI): domain Eukaryota; kingdom Metazoa; phylum Chordata; class Aves; order Passeriformes; family Fringillidae; genus Haemorhous; species Haemorhous mexicanus. Next base: position 139,596,807 of record NC_082341.1, read on the forward strand.
AATATTCAGTTGCTGTATGGTTAGAGACAAAGTAGCTATGAGTTTATGGCTGTATGGTATGTTAATTTAGAAGACATGCATCATTTAGAATGTGCATAGGGGTTCAGGGACAAACTGCTTCCACCCTCAAACTGATTATATGAAGGGAAAGGTTGCTGAGGACTTTGTTTTGGTTTTTTTGGGTTTTTTCTGTGAACCATCCTGCTTGGATGAAACTGGAACAAAACCCATCCAGGCTTGTACAGAGCAGGCTGCTGGCACCTGTGGAGCAGAGGGAGAGCTCTGCCTCAAAGCCCTTAGAGCAGTCACTTGCAAAGGATGGGGCATGTGCATGTTCCCTAGATAAAAGTGTCTTCTCAGCACCCACCATATTTTGCTGTGGTTTTTTTCTGCCCCCAGGGCACAAAGCTGGGCCTTCAGGGTTCAGATATATATTTAAATGGCTACAAGATCTGCAGGTGTGACAGACTGGAAGCTGATGTGACACAAAATGAGTAGAAATGAGGTGAGGAGGGATCGGCAGATTCTATGCATCCAAAAAGAGATGAATAATGGTAGGATGATTTAAAAGAAAAGCATATGTTTGTTATATATGTCTTTGCAGAAACCACAAAGACTCGAAGCTCCTGTGAAAGTGCACAGAATGCTGCCACACAGTCTGAAAATATTTTTACCTTTTAGAAATAGCACACAAACATCTCAGGGTTTTGTTTGGTGGGGGGTGTTGTTGGTTGGTTGGTTTGGTTTGTAGAGATATTTTTGGGGGTTTTTTGTTGGGTTTTTTTTGTGTTTTGTTTGGTTTGGTTTTGTTTGTGGTTTGGTTTTTTTTAATTGTGAGTGATTCCTTGTTAGATATTTTAGTCCTCCTTTTCTCTTTGAGTTTGTGTTCCAGATGAGATCATTCCTGTAAGCCTATGGAGTTCATGTAGGACAGGCAATTGCAGTAGTGAACTGTGGAAACAACTTGCGTGGTGACTGCTTCTTCCTGGAATAGCATTTTAAAGGGCACAATGTGCTCAGCAAGCTTACTTCTTGACATATGATGTGGATAACTTTCTCAGACATAGGTCAGGCACAAACCCTGCCATTTGACATGGCACAGCCCCCAAATAGCATTAAAGTCACGCCTGCAAATACAATGGAGTCAATTTGCTAACTAAAATTGCTAAGGACATCTATCAAACTAGATTGAATTAATCAGATCATTGCCAGAGTAGCAGAGAATAGAATTGTTCCTTGATGAGAGTTCTGGGCCTCCAGTTACACAACCAAAATGGCACTTTTCCACAAAGTTGTCTTCAGATGGCATTTGCACGCCTACATCCCTAGCACTGCCTGGTTTCACTCATTTCTTAGCAGGGCTGTATGAATTGTGTGTCAAGCACAGATTTGGCAGTTCCAGTATGTTTTCGGGAGAGTTTATAAATACAGTGTTGTGCCTAAAATACAATGTTGTGACAGAGCTTTTCTTTTGCTAAGTAAGTTTGTTTTACCCTGTTAATCATTCAATTTTATATGAGATGTTAGCTGTATAATAATTCAGAGGAAGCAATCATACTATAGTGTATTTTAAATGAATCTATGCCTTAGGTTTCTAGAAATATAGTAAATAATTTGTCATTACATTTGTCTTTCAATATCTGTATACAAAATATAAATTTAGTTACTGGTAATAATTATATGGCTTTAGAATATCATAGTTTCACTATATAGAACTAGATGTTGGTGGTGTTGATTTTTGACAGAGGAAAACATTAGAAAAAATCAGGAAAAAAACTGAATTAATTTAGTTTGGGGTTTTTTTTTAGGTTGTTGTGTGGGGTTTTTTTATTGTTCATTGATATGTCTTCTCTTGCATTCATACACTAGGTTGATTTTGAGCTTTCAGAGGACTGGTGAATGTTTTAGTACTACCTGTTAAAGCAAGTGTAGGATTTTCTTTAGGAAATAATCTTGGCAAAAGTAACAAGCTCTGAAAGAAGAAGGAAAAGAAAAACTACTTGACCACACAAAAATCCATGCAGCCAGTTTGGTCTCTCTTTGAGGATTGTCTCCAATAGCCTGCTTTTATCTCCCAGGAGACTGGGAAGGGGAGGGGGGAGACCTGTGACAATGGGATAAGGGAAGGTTTATATGTGACTTATGATGCAAAGCATGAGAGCAGCACTATGTGCAGCTGCTTAGGTTGCAGCAGGATCTGCTTGCCATCCATGTCAATGACAGCCTGGCTCCTTCCAAACTATTTTGCATCCCTTCATTTTGCTTTTCAGTGCTCTCCTTTCTGGAAGACTGTATTAGCTTGAACAGAGATGCACTTAGCTGTCTCTGACCTAGCTGAGAGAGGGCTGATGAAGCCATGCATGCTGAGAAAATTGGTGCAAAAAAAGTGATTCTGGGAGCCTTGTAGAGCAAAGAAAGCCCCATTTAACACACTCTGCAGAGCCATTTGTATGCCCATGTTACTCAGTTCATATTGTGCTTGTAAGCTGCCTTGGTTGTGCAGCATGGTTGCCCTGGGTAACTCAAGTGGTTAGGTTGTCCACAGGTCCTGGAAGCAACAAAAGCAGTGTTGCCCTTGAGTTAATGAACTGTGCTGTCTCCTCTGTGAATTTTTTTCAGGCAATTTCAAATACAGTGGAAACTAATGGACAGGTTGACTTCTATTCTCCCTGGATAAATGGAGAATGAATTAAAGTTGTTGGGTTTTTTGTTTGTTTGTTGTTTGTTTTTTGTTTTCAAATAAGATAGATGGGGATATTGAAAGGATCACCTTACTTAGGCAAGGTTTTATCACGTGCAGGATTGCCCTGGGCAGTAATTTCTTTAGTCTTGTTATCTCAGTCCACTGAAGTATTCAGCTGCAGCTTTCCTGTAGCTTGGATGAGGGCTGTCAGCACAGCCATTCAGTTTATGAACTGCCACTGCCTAGATACAAGATCTAATGTTGCCTAGAGATCAAAGCCTTGATTGATGCAGCCATTGACACCATCTCTTGTTAAGATTTCTTCATGTCTACACGGTCCATCCAGACCAGCAGGTTTGGGATCTTTTCAGTTAACCTGTGTGATCCTGTGTCTGTGTCAGCCCTGGGCTGGGGAGAGAGCTGAACTGATTCCTGAGCAATACTGAGTTTGTGGCTCCTTTTGACTGCCATCTGGGACTTGCCCTGCAATGTATGTGTCACTCATTCAGGCTCTGTCCTCTCCCTGGTACCAGGATGTTTTGAAGTCAAGCCTGTTGCTATGCTTCAGATGAATTGGTGTCCATAAGTAGAATTCATTGAGAGATTCTGCATTGCTTCTTTGAAGTATTTTATACATAAAATAAAGGGCTTCCTATTTATACAGTTAAAGTCATGAAGTAAAAATCATTGCAGCAACATTGAGGCCTTCCCATTTATGTAAAGTTCATGGGTTAAGAATGACTGTAGTACCATTGCCTGGATGTCCCATGTGCCAGGACTAGGTGAGTGCAGCACTAGTGCTGTGACATCTATTACCACAAAAAGTCTGTTTAGAATTGACTACTATTCCTTAATAAGGAGAATTGCTTATTACATTTTAAGAATGGAAGAGTTGTGAGTGAGCTTTTCTGTTCTTACCTTGTTTTCTACATGGTTACACAGGGCTAATTAAAAAGATACCTTGTAATGAAAGTTTATTTCAGCCTGCCTGAGCTTAGGCATACAGCTTGTAATATTAGCAGGTGTGCTTGAGCTGTCATAAGGAATATGGAAAAAAATCCCCAATTTTTGAGAGAGACATAAACAAAACTAATGACAGGAAGAGCAAATTAAAAAAGGTGGAAGAGATGAATAGGAAAACTGAGTAGACCTTATACTCCAGGGGGCCAGAACGTTGCTGATAAACTGAAGCTACATAACTTACTGTTAGAACAGGTTTATATATACTCCTTACATTTTTTGGTAAGGAGTTCTTATTTTGTTCTTAACAAAATAAGAACATAACTGGGTTTTCTTTTTCTGTATGTAAATACACAAAGTAATTCTTTAAAAGTCCTATCTGTAAGGTCAAAATTATAAAGCTCGTTCCTTAATTAAATATGAAGTTTGTACTAGAGTTGGCAGGAATCCATGATGCCTCCGAAGGCGCTGAGTTGGCCAGTTGTAAGGCCTCTCTCTGTCTCTTTGAAAGGTCATGCAGATCAGGGAGATAGATCCCTGGGGAGTGGAAATAAACAAATGCACACCCATCTTCAGGAGAGAGGATCTAGACCAGTCACCTCCCCTCAGTGGGAGCAGCAGCCACATGCAGGCCCCCAGATGCTAAGGAGTGACTGGGTACACCCAGCCTGGGGCTTCCAAGGGCAGTGCCTGGGAAACCAAATGCATCCTCTGGCAAGGTGACAGCACCACTGAATGAAGGGACAGCAGTGAATGCCTTGGAGTGACTTCCAGAGGCTACTCCTGATCTAAATTAGACTAGAGAAGACTCTCTAGAGATAGCTGGGGTTCTTTTTTGAGGATAAAATGCTAAGCTAGCAAACAGGAGTCGAATTGACCAGCTCATTCAAGGCAGTGGGAGCTGTGCAAATGGGATATATGCATCATTTAAGTGTTGGCCAGTGAGTCCCCCGACATTTCTTACAGGTTAATTCAGGCTGAGTCTGAAGTATGCAAGATATAATCTGAACACTAAATCTTTGGGGTTCTTCCTACCTAATCAAGTAAGAATCAGAAATACATATGGCAGAGAATATTTTGGTCTATTTATAATGCAGGTAGTCTAGACAGCTGGTTAGAAAATGAGTATTTTCCTGCCTTTTTTTTCCCTAACTGAAGAAAAATGTTCACCCTATAAACAAGGGAAACAGGATAGCACTTGGGTAGTCCATGCATCTGATACCACAATGTCTGTAAATGGTATTGGAGTGTAAGTAGGAAACAGATTTTGTCCTTCAACACAGGGCTAAATATGAGTGTAGAATGCTAACTGGGTGCATTTACAGGGTATGCAGTCTTGTTTGGGGAAAAAAAAAACAAAAAAAACCCCAGCAGACTTGTATTTCTTCTATAGACTTTTAAATTTTAAAATATGCCAGAAATACTCTATTGCTTTCTGGGGTCAACTTTGCCATTATTCAGATGAGATATGCAAGTACTATACATTATCAGAGCCTTCAGACCAGATTTAGGGGGATTTTAGGCACACAGACAACAACTCCTCTACGGAAGAGTGAATATTTTCTGTTCTCTTCAAAACTTCAGGTTGAAATCCTGAACCCAGCAAAATGGATAGAAAATTTTGTTGATTTCAGGAAAAGAGGAATTCAACTTTAGAGTTTCATCTTGTGTCTGTCAAAGTGAATGAGTAATGCCATTGATTAGGGTGAGATCAAGAATGAGTCACAAATCCTCTGTAGTCACTAATGGTAAAATATAGATTACATCCTTTTAGGACCTCCTAGGATCTTTTTCATGTGAACTTCAAAGAAGTAATGATAAATGTCTAGATAAATAACCTTGGTAACATCTGAAGAGAACAGTTTTCTGCCCTCATGAAAGTCTATGGCAGATAACACAGATTTATTACTAAGCAGAATGTATATTTTGGGGGGCTGTTTGTTGAATTCTTTTGTTCTTTTTTTCCTTCTTTATTCTTTTTTATTTTAATGAGGCAGCAGATGTTTACTAAAGACTAATTAGAAGAAATTTGTCAGCATTTGTGGATTAGTTCCTTTCATGATTCAGGAGATAAGCCTGCTTTGTTCTTTCTCTTTTCCTCTCCCACTTTAATGAAGTGTTTCTTAATAACTACTGATTGAAATCTTCTGCACCCATATTTGATGACAGTCAGTTTGGGACAGAGAGCCCTTCTTACTGAATCTGTTTCTGTCACGATGCATCTTGCAAACAGGTTGGCCAAAAGTCTGTGTTAGATCCAAAGTGTATCTTTGCACATCGATGCACCTGTGTGTGCCAGGTCAGACTGGGATGAAGGGGAAGGGCCCCTGAAGGCCCTTGGCACTCACACCCTGAAGGCCCTTGGCACTGGGTCACTCTGGAGGGGTGTCCTGCACTGCTGTGTCTTCAGAGGTCTGAAATCCCTGCTCCAGAGGCCAAGACTTTGATGACCTGATACCTTTTCCTAATGTGCAGAAAGGTCTTTATATGACCATACCAGTGCTTGGAATTAACTCGCTGTATTTGCTATGATGCTGGAATAGTGCATTTCTGCAAGGAGAAATGAACATAGAATTTGCAGGAAAAACAAAAGAGGACAGGACTGGGTCTTGTTTACTTGCTCAATTAATGTGTATGGGTTTGCTTACAGCTAGTGTGACTGACTGTAAGGTGGTCAAAGAAAAATAATATATTTCATATGGAAAAGAGATCTCTAGCCTTGATTTCATGAGCTGTACTAGTTCTTGCATTTGGAGTGTTTACTTATTATAGGTCTTATTTTTTTATTATTCTTGATTTTCATCCAGGATTAAGTCTGGTTGAGAGAAATTTAGTTCAATTAAGCAACTGAACTTTCAGTGTGCTCATTATACTCAGATGCTGATCACCTTGACATTTTAATACAACCAGCAAAGAGTGGCAACCCATTTGCATGAAGGCACAAAGAAATTTCCTCCATATTCTGTGCTGGAAGACCTGATGCACAGTCAGTGCAGGGAGAACAAAGGGATTTCCCCCCAAGGTCACTGCTTGAATGAAAGGTGAGAGGCTCTGCCTTTCACTTTGTACTTCAGGCCAAACCTGTTCCCCTGAAACACAGGGAAATCAGCAGCAAAGGAGCTGAGTGTCTGATGTGGGGCTGCCCTTGCTGCCTCCCAGACGGTGGGAGCAGCGTCTTGGCCAGAAAGTGTTTCTGTTCATTATTTTCTATCAATCAGGTCTTTCATGTAAAAAAGGCAGAAAACAGGGGAAATTATTTCTCCTTTTAATCATTGACCTTTGTTTTCCTGATGGTTTAGTACTATTAGAGAGCTGGCTTATTCAGCAGATTTCAGTGTTTTCATTGGCTGCAGCAACAACATAAAACTCTATTTTTCTTCCTGCATAATGCAAGATTTTCAGGATAAATGAAATTGCTTTACATTAAGTGGGAAGTCTTATTAAGAGTGAACAAGTTATTGTGTAGTACTGATCTTGTCTAGATCCTCAGACTTCACAGAGCAGCTGCTTCTACAGGAAGTCATCTGTAGATATAGCTGGCAATCAGGCAGAGTCCCAGCAGATTGCATATGCCTATTCTCAATTTCTCAAATAATATAGACATACCATGAAAGACTACCTCAAAATGTCTTTAAAACTTCTTCTGCCTTACTGCTACCTCTATTTGCTGGGCAGATTCCTTTTCTTCAGCAGCTCCAGCCACAGATCTCTTGTACCATTCATCACCTCACATGTGTACTGAAATACCCATATTTTCAATCACTGCTGTCTCCCTTTTGGGACCCAGTGGTGGGGCAGCTCCAGGAGATGTGGCTGGAGATCCTCGCAGCCTTGCTAGTGACTCTGCACACAAACAACCTCTCCAGTCAGTCGCTGTTTCTTGCTGTGAGCATTCCTCATTTGAGCCTTTGCTTCCTCATAGGTACAACCTGAAATACCAATGACAGGTGTCAGTGCTGTGGTTCTCCTGAGGCATTAGGCACTCAGAGCAGGGATTCTGCTTCTGGGGTGCTGGTTACCATCCATTGCAGTTGTTCCCTGTTTTGAGACATGAATAGTAGCAGATTTCTGCCCATGTAGATGACACCTGTTTTGATTTCTCACTTGTCCTAAATTGTAGAAGCAACAGCAGTAGTACTGACATGCACTGTGGTTAAACCCTGAAGACACATGAATGCTGAATAAGAATATGATTTTCCTTTTACGTTTCCAGGGTTTCAACTCTCCCTCATAGCATGCTTCTTTCTCTTATGTCATGCCAGGTTATTCCTGATGCTTCCTGATGCTTTAAATTATTTGGTTGTGATTTTAAGTATACTGCTTTGCTGTACTTCATCAGAGACATTGTTATTTTAGGACAATCATGTTGCTCCACATCAGTCATTTAGAATATATTGGAGAGACATATGTTTATGTGTATGCATTTATATTTTAAACTATCTTCAAAATTCATGCAGAAAGAAGCCCCTGAAAATAGTGTTTTGTGAAAGGCACAGAGAGTTAGTCATCAGAAGAAGTTACCACATATTTCACTCTGGAAATATACAGGTACATGAAGGAAAAACAACTTCGCAGAAAAAAATAAGTGGATCATTATATGAAGTGCCTTCAGGTAAAACAGGCTCTGATCAAAAAAGGGAAGAACACTTAAGGATTCAATTAGAGTCTTTGCAAAGAGTCCTGGACAAATCAGAGGACTGGGCAATCACCAACCATATGAATTTCAACAAGGGACAGTGCCAGATTCTGCTCCCAGGATGGGGCAGCCTTGGATGTACGGACAGACAGAACGAGATGCTGGAAAAGCACTGCCATGGAAAGGGACCTGGGGGTGCTGGTCCATGGCAAGTTGAACATGAGCCAGCAGTGCCCTGGCAGCCATGAGGGCCAGGTGTGCCTTGGTGGGGGCATCAGGCACAGCATCGCCAGTCAGCCAAGGGAGGGGATTGTCCTGCTCTGCTCTGCTCTGGGGCAGCCTCACCTCCAGTGCGGGGGGCAGTTTTGGGTGACAAAATATGAAAGATTAGCATGTGTCCAAGGGAGGGCAACAAAGATGATGAAGGGCCTTGAGGGGAAGATGTGTGAGAAGAAGCTGAGGTCACTTGGTCTGTTCAGCCTAGAGAAGAGAAAACTGAGGAAAGACCACATCACAGTCTGCAACTTCCTCATGAGGGGAAGAGGAGGAGCAGGTACCAATACCTCACTCTCATGACCAGTGACAGGACTTATGGAAATGGCATGGTTCTGAGCCAGGGGAGGTTGAGGTTGGGTATTAGGAAAAGGTTCTTCACCCAGAGGGTGGCTGGGCCCTGGAACAGGTTCCCCAGGGAAGTGGTCACAGCATCAGCCTGACAGAGTTCAAGAAGTGTTTGGACAATCTGTGACCATGTGTTTGCACATGGCGTGACTCTTAGGGCTCTCCTGTGCAGGACCAAGAGTTGGACTCTGTGATCCTTGTGGGTCCCTTCCAACTCAGAATATTCTATGAATCTATGATTTCATGATCATATATAATTCTTCTAAATTTCCGTAGGACTACATCTTTTCCAAGATGTACTCTTTGCTTCTGGTATAAGCTGGTAAATCCTAGTTAGGAATGAGTGTGCTCTGGTGTTGTCTGCTTGCCTCCAGAAGGCAAAATAAGTCTGTGGAGAATCAAGGCACATGAATATGGCAAAAATTAGTTCAGATCAGCTGTGCAAGAATCTGAGCATAATTCAATCCAAATTTGGTCAGTATACAAGTAAGACACTCTGCAAGTAGTATTCACACACACCTGTGTTTTAGTGAGCAAGGCACAGGTCAGAACTGGAGCATTCATGTGCGGCCCACTCCTGCCCTCATCTTCCTCGAGGGCTGCTTCATCTCAGCTACCTTGTACCCATCCCCTCCAATGTGTATCCTGCTGCCCTGAATTGGTGGCTGGTCCCTTCCCCATGTCCAGGAGAAGGAAGAGCTGGCTGGAGGGTGGCTCAGCAGGAGGCACCCAGTACTTCAGGGTCAGCTCTTCATGCCTTGCCTGCAGCTGCTGGGCCACTGATGGCAGCAGAGCCGTGGTTAAAAGGAATCTGCTGCACTGAAAAGGCTCGTGGCTCACAGAAATGATGTTACATCATGCTCGACTCAGAGGAATGACCTTCTTGTTTCTAAAGCAAAAAAGAAACAGGACAACACAATATTTTGTGGTAGTTTTACACTGTAGAATAGAAAGATTTTTAATTTTTTTAAGATAATTTGATTTGTTTTAACTTAAAAAGGAGAACTGTGTGAGAAACTTCAAAGATTTGCATGTCATTTATCATTAAATGTAAGTGGGCAGGAGACCTGCACATTTCTCTTCTGTAAAATTGCAAGGTAGTGGTTGTCTTTAAAATCAAGGGCCTTTTTGGCTGACAGAAGATAATGTTATATTTCTCATTTAAAAGTTGAACTGTGCTTTATGGCTATTTTCAAATATTACAGTCAATTTTACTGTTCTGCAAATTGTGCCTAAATATACTTTATCCTTAAAAAATTGGGAAATCATTCAATATGGGCTTGCAAAAGCAGATTGCAGCTTGGCCTGATGAAGAGTCAGCTGACAACAATTTTAATGGTCTGTTAATATAGATCAAGGAATGCTGTGATGGATTTATTATTGCAGAGTTTTTTTGATTGCTAAAGAGAACAGGATGCCAGTTTAATACTGATAACTCAATTCTCATTTTCTTTTTATTTTTCATCTAGCTCAGCATTTGTTGCATTTCAAAGATAAAAAATGAATTCCCTACCAATAACTGTGTGTTTGTAGAAGAAAATTTATTTTTACATTGGTTCTCATGAAAAGGAACACTAACTTTCCTGTTAAGTAAAATCGCTTATGAATTCTAAAACATATATTCCTTCATGTAATTTTAAAAATGGATGTGAAATTTCTAATTCTTAGAAATAAAAAACCCCAGTAATTTAAGTTTCTCATGTCAAAAAAAAGTTGTTTTTTTTTTTTTTTTTCTCTTTGAATTGTATGGTTAGGTAAATGTCTCACTAAATTCAACAGGGATAATAGAAAGCTCTATTATTCTGGTTGCAGATCTGTGTATATGCATTCACAACCTTATGTAAAAATGTTCTGTGAATTTATTTGGGTTGCGTGATTAAATAAAAGGTGAAGCTCTGACCTTGCTGTGAAAATGAAAATCTATTTTCTGATTAGCAGTTCTCAGAAGCTTGTCAAAACTGTGGAGAAGGAACCATGGCTGATTAATGAACTTGTATTTGATTCACTTATGTGTCTGATGCAGGAAGGTGTGGGCAGGACATGTACTGCCTGTGGCTAGAGCAACCAGAGCTATTGCATGATGCTTGTGGAAATTACTCAGCTGTAAGGAGAGGGAATGAATGCAATTCATTTTTGTGTGCATAATTTGCCATCTTTCCTCATTCATGGCCTTGTGATGGTGCAGACCATGATGCTGCTCTAGTTCTAGCTTTAGCTTTAGCTTTAGCTCTAGCTTTAGCTTTGGCTTTAGCTTTAGCTTTAGTTTCAGCCTATGGCCCACACGCTTGGTATTGACCGCAGACTGATGTGCTGGGATATCAAAATTCCACTGACTGTGGAAGCTTGTCTAAAACATTAACTCCACCAAAGGATATTGTGGTTTTTGTACATTTACTTTCCTGGAAGAGATTGGCTTTTATGGTTTTAGTTCCATAGGCAGCTATACTTGGGGAGAACAGGCCCCTTTGCACAGAGCATGCAGCACAGAAAATACATGTTTGTAATGGACTGAGTTTCTTAGTTTTTCAAACTTCTTGTTACTTCCTATATGTAACAGACATGAAAACAAGATTACAAGAATGAATTTTAGGATATCAAAACATGAAAAAATAGAGTATGTACCATCAAAACAAGTCTGTTTAAATGTGCTAGATTGACTAGATCTGATATAATTGTCAATCAATACTTTCAAACCCCAAAGAATATGATGTTTGCTGCAACACAGAGCAGAGTTTCAAAGCAAGACTGTTCCCTCCTTCTTTGATGCTTATTTTTAAATTGACTTTGCTGGATATACCCTGCCTTTTTAGATTATGCTTTGTCAGACATCAGCCATATCTATATACATTAATGTGCCACAATTTAGTATGAACTTTGGAAATGCACATCCAAAAAACCAAAGTTCCTATAAATCTCTCATTCAACCAGTTCAGGCCATGTGTTCTGAAGACCTGTTAGAGATCTCTTTTCAAGTACCTTGAGCCCCCCTGGTGAATCTTGCAGTAAAGGAAACATTTTCTTGTTTTCAAGCCCACTTTATATGTGATTCCCTATTTTGTGGGTGGTTCATCTCCAATACCGAGATCAGCCTCTTTTCCTCTACAAGATGCCCACCTTTCCCCCAAAGAACTACATGCTTCTGGCAGCAGTATTTGCTCCTGTGAGTAGCAGAGGAGCCATCCAAAGAAAACCAACCATACTCTTTATTTTTCCATCAGCCTCCTAAGAAACATTGAAAGGAGGGGACAAAAAGCAGTAAGAGGAGCTCTCTAATGGATCTGTCAGAGGCCCCTGGCCCCAGCCTTGCCAAGTATGTATGTCCAGTGCACAGCATCTGTCCTAGCTCACACCCAGGCTCTGCTAAGGCTGGCTTTTGAGATAGTCCAGTTCTAACTGAGGAAACTTTAATTTGTCTCTGCAGCATAGAGTGAAAAACTACAGGAGCCAAACTGACTCAAGGTGAAAAGTTTAGGCCATGTAATTTTTTTTCTCAAAACCCCTCCTACACAGGAAGGTTTGTGAGCCCTGAGGGAGCACAGGTTGTGGTACTTTGTGGGTCACTACATGAGAGTGACCAAGACACTCCTGTGCCAATTTTTTATCCCAAGGTGCCAGTGAGTATCCAATGCAGAGTGCTGCAGAGCATCAGCAGTCCTGAGGTCTTAGTGGCCCCCTTATGTCTGTTAGGACTTTCTTCCAGCACTTTTGAGTGCATCCAAGCTTGCACATGGTGTGAATGCTCAGGATCTGGGCATGTGGGTGAAGATGTAGACATGAAAGAGGTCAGAATGGGAAAGCTGAGAATAACTTGGAGACAAAAAAATAGAAAAAGACAGTTTACAAAGCTAGACAAAATGCAGACAGATACTCATAAATTATAATGTTGTCATTGAGGTAGTTTTGTTGATGTAGTTGGTTTTGTTTTGGCTTCTTTGCCTGAAGAATACTGTAGGAACAGAAAGGATCAGAGCAGTAGCTACTGTGCTTTAGCTGTTCCCAGATGGTGGCTGGCATTTTAGGGACATTCTCAACTGGCATATGTCAGACTAGCAATGTGGTTACTATGGACTGGGGCTTTGATGAACCAGCCTTAGAACAGCACAGATTCTACTGACTGTAGATTTAGAATTGAACCCTATTTTTGCAAAGTGTCTAACCACACCTTAATTTCCACATTCCATTTCCATTTCTAACCACACATTAATTTCTATAAAAGCAATTCTGATAACTATAGGTTGCTTTGGGACTACACTGAACTGTTTCAGATACAATTCTGGTATTTCAGAGTTTTATATAGAAATTTTATCTGCTATATAAACCTGTGTTGCTATGAATTAAAAAAAAAAAAAGAAAGAAAAAGTGAGAAGTGGAAATAATTATTTCCAGAATTGCATATATTACAAAAGATTAGCAAAACACTTTAGTGCTCAAAATATTTTATTATTATAATCTGAAACAACCTGCTATAGGGGAAAAAAGATTAAAATACAAATATATATGGATGTATAATGTCATAATAAATTATTGTAATTTTCAGTTATAAGTAATACCTGAAATGTGAAAGAATATCTTAACAAAATATTGAAGGATTATTTGAGTGGTTTTTTTATTACAAGGAACAATGCAAGTAACATTTCTCCTAGATTTTTTTCTTCCTTTGCCACAAGGAAATGTTTATTTTGTTCCCTAAACAAATTTGATGTACTTCATCTGTGTCATTATTTAGTTCTTTTCCAGCATGTGCAATTTTCCTTTAAAATTATTGTGATGTCTGTATTCTTTATATTTACTGGAATTTGCAGTCTAGGCTTGTAGTATTGTCCACAAGGGTCCCAGGATGAAGGAAGAGACGAGAAAGTTGACTCCATGTATCAGCAAGCTAGGTTTATTATTTTATGATAGAAAATATATTAAAACTATACTAAAAGAACAGAGAGAAAAGATTTCATCAGAAGGCTAAGCTAAGAATAGGAAAGGAATGAATAACAAAGGCTTGTCTCCGACCGAGACGGTCTGGACAGGTGAACTGTGGTTGGCCGTTAATTCCAAACAACCAGATGAGACCAATCACAGATTCCCCCTGTTGCATTCCACAGCAGCAGATAAGAATTGTTTACAGTTTGTTCCTGAGGCCTCTCAGCTTCTCAGGAGGGAAAAATCCTAAGGAAAGGATTTTTCCTAAAACATGTCGGTGACATAGGCTAGTCTGTGACAGATTAGTTTTACAATCATAAACTATAGAATCGTTGGGGTTGGAGGGGATCTTTAAAGGTCCAGCCCCCTTCATCTTGGGCAGCAGGTTGAAGTGTGAGCATGTTGCTGTCTATTAGAAAGAGCTCTTAGCAATCACAGAATTATCAAATGTGAAACCTTAACTGTATGGAAGTATTAGTTTGAAACTCTTTTCCTCAAAAAAAACCAGCAAGAGCAAGAAAAATAACTTAATTATATACTTTCAGGTCCAATGTCCTAACATAAAGTTTCAACTAGAATTGTCTTTTTTTCATTCTATTCCATGTCAAGGTAGTACATTTTCATGGAAAAATTATTCAATTTACCTCCAAAGGATTAAAATATATCTTAAGGTTTTTTGAAATACCTTTTTTTAAGAAAAATGTTTGCAATCTACTGAATCACCAAGAATGAGGATGGCAGTTTTGTAAATATGAATTAAGGATTGCATTGCTACTAGAAACCTCACAAGTAGTTTCAAACATATCATCTCCCCATAAAATGTAGTTTTATTTTAGTACATAACTAGAAAAGTTGTATTTGTGGCTTTGAATTCCTCACCTCTACAAAGATTTATAACAAGTCACTATTCTTGTGGTTTGCATTTTACAACCCCAGGACATTTGGATTTGATAGAACGTCAACAGTGCCACATTCTGCCAGAGAAGGAAGACTGGAGCTGAGTTTTAATATTGTAAGGTTGGCTAGTTAATGAAATAGATGCATTTCTGCACAGAACATACACTTGAGATTCTCTTGAAAGGAAGCCCAGATCTAAAATTTCCAAGACAAGTTGTAATATTTCCATCCAGAAGACCAAACCTACCATCTGTGAAGCTGAAATGCAGATTTGCAATACACAGACCAAGATCATGTACAAAATGTGCATATGGGCAAAAGTCTGATGAGGGAAATCTGGGGTTGAGTCTGATAGTAAACTAGTGCTCACCTTACTGCTGAGGGATCCTCATGCAGTTCCTCCACTGCTGGCAGCTTTTGGCTTGGATTCTCAAATGGCTCCAACATCTGGCTCCCTTGTGAATTTAAAATGTGCTTTGCTTAAACTGACTTTGTCCCAATGGGCAAATTAATCCTTTTAGTATTAATATTGTGCCAGCGAAATGTTTTCAGTCAAAATTTACAGTTTGCATCCAGAGTACTCAGAAGTCACCATCAGCACAGTTACATGAGCTACTCTTACTGCTTGAGTGTAGGTTCTGTTGTACTGCATCATTTATTTTAAGAAAAAGATTCAGATATCTTTAGATCACCTGTAATAAAAAGGAGAAGCAATTTAAAATTAATGCATTCTTCTTCTTCAACACAAACTCAAACTCAGGGGTTGAAAAGTTATCAAAAAGGTTGCTTTTTGCTCTTATTTAAGATCATAATTGATAGAGAGGGACCACAGTTTCTATTTTTAAATGTGCTTTCTTTGCATAGTTTTGCATATCCTTTACCCTCTAGAAACACAATTTTAAGGAAGAAAAATTGTCAGCTGCATTCTCTTATGCCTCATCTGTAGGCATATAGCTTGCAAAAGCTTGAGGAAATAACATCAGAAGTGCCACATGCAAATTCAAACTGCAGTGAAGAGCTTCTCTCTAGAAGGTAAAAGGGACTGCAGGAGAGCAGGGAGAAATCACGGCTCTTGTCAAAAGCCCTTCTGACTGGTTAAATCTTTACTTAGGGGTAAAAGTTTGGGCAGAACATAGCAGATACAGCTTGTGATGGCAGTCTCTTTATGCAGGATGGTAATTGTCAGGAGATACAACTTGGGAGACTCTGAAGTTCTCAGTGCTCTGTCTTTCCTGAAGGATCTGCCTCTGGTAGACCAAGAGTTTCTACAGGAACAAAAAAGGTGAAACCAGAATTTTTAAGGTTCAGACTGGTACATCCAAGTTGAGTCAAAGATGATCTTCAGCTCCTACCTGTGAGCTTGGCAAGAATATTTATCTGCACCCTTTACTAAGGAAATTACAGAGAACTCTTTCAGAAGCATAGTAAATGAGAACATTATGTCTTTAGAATACACTTACACTTGGATAAGTGATTGCTACCTTAAAGCCAAGTGGAGAACAAATATATAGCTTCTGTTCTAAAATGTGTGGTGGGTTGGGGTTTTTTGGTGTGTGTACAATGCTGTCTTATATACAAACAGCCTTCGTGTTTTACCCTCATTCATGGCATCATGGAAACATTGTGGAATGAGTCACAAAACTGGAATGCTGCAATGGATGGCTGTAAATTCCTCAGAAGGGATGGGTAAGGAAGGGGAGGCACTGGGGTAGCCTTCTATGTTTGGAGTATTTTGATAGTCTAGGGCTTAATGATGGTGAGGATAGGGTTGAGTGTTTCTGGGTCAGAATCAGGGGGAAGGCCAACAAGGCCATAATCATGGTGGGAGTCTGCTTTAGACTCCCAACCAGGACAAAGAGCCAAAGCAAATCTTCTATAAACAGTCTCATACTCGCTTTCCCTTGTTGTTATGGGGGACTTAACTGCCAGATGTCTGCTGGAAATACAACCCAGCAGAGAGGATACAACTGGAGGTAAAGGGTTTGGAGCACAAATCTTCTGAGGAATGGGGTGGCTGAGGGAGCTGGGGTTGTTTAGCCTGGAGAAAAGAAGGCTCGGGGGAGACCTTATTGCTCTCTACAGCTATCTGAAAGGAGGTTGTGTCCTCAGGTTGCACCACAGGGGCAGTTAAAATGTATATTTGAAAAAATTTCTTCACTGGAAGGTTGTGAAGCATTGGCTCAAGCTATGTGGGGAAGTGTTGGAGTCACTGTCCTTGGAGGTATTTAAAAGATATGTAGTTGTGCCACTTGGGGATGTGGTTTAGCGGTGGATTTGGCAGTACTGGGTCAACGGTTAGACTTAAGGGTCTTAAAGGTCTATTTCAGCCTAAACCATACTGTGATCCTGTAATTCTATGGTTTTGGGAAAGACAGCTCATGCAGGCCTTCTTAAAGCCATGAACTGACAATCTCCATGCAGTAGTTTAGAGTTCTGGGCATTTCTAAGAAATTACTTAAGATTTCATGCTGCTAACTAGCTAAAAGAAGCTGGTAGCTCTGTCTGTGATCCCCACCCTTCCCTGCTGGATGGGGACAGCATCTCTGCCCCAGCTGGGACTTGATGTGACAGAGACTTCTCTAGACACACCTCTGCATGGCTATTGGCCACTGTTTTCCCCAGGCCTTGCATTCTGGAGCTGTGTGTATAAACTCCTTGGAAATACAAAATTCTGGGCTTCCTCATTTTGAGTTTAGAGCAAGTTCTGTCTCCAGTGTGGCTCCAAGGGAAGATTCCCATACATGGAAATTACTCAGTGGAAAAATACCTAGAACATCAAGAATCCTTTGCAAATCTCTCCTTCTTCTTTCACGGGAATGATAATATATGTTTTTGGATAATGGAGAAATTTATCTAAGCATTTTTTTTTAATACCAGCAATCTTTTCCAATTCTGTCCCACACTCCAGAGCTGTACTGCCTCTAGATTGAAGAGCTCCCCAAGAAAAGGCTGTTTAAGTTTGATGTCAAAGATAGACTAAAACTTGAGGATGAGTCTTGACTAAATATAAATGAGTCTTCACAGCTGACATTTAGAGAGCCTGAGCCATGGAATTACTTGCAGCTTTGCTCAGTTACATTACGTTCGAGCGCCTGTGAATTTCTTTTCAGGTTGTGCCATTGTTGCTGCCACACGTGGCATCAGTTTCTCATAATCCATGTCAGTGGAGGCTGTGAGTCCCTCCACAGAGGTCAGTGAGTTCGCCACAGTGCCAGCACAGAAGTTCCCAAAGAGGAATGGGGAACATGGAAATGTTTGTGCTTCCTCAGCAGGAAAATTATAGTCTTGTGCCAGGGGCCAGATCAGGGGCTTCCTAAGCATTTCTTGGGTTAGGATCCAGGGGGAAAAGAGCTGAAAAAAATTGGCTTAGTTTCTGTGTCCTGCTGCATCTACACTTGCTGTTAACAAGTCCTGGTGGGAGGTGGGAGGAGGGTATCCTCCAGCACAGTGTTTCCTACATGGAGATTGGAGCCATATCTTCCAGCAGAGTTTCACTGCTGCAAAGAAAAATAATAGAAAGAATTGGTGTCATCAGAGTGTGCAGAAGACATAATATCTGCTTCAAAAACATTTTTAAATTTAAGACCTTATCTTCCAACTTGGGGTGCTGCAAAATGCACCATGTGTTTTCTCATCACTGCTGAGATTTTTTCTTGTGCCTTCATAATTTTTGTTTTCTTGTCATTCTCACATTCTCACTCCAGTAGGTATGTACTGTATCACAGCAGTGCCTGAAGAGCTCTTTATACAATGTGAGCAAAAACCTACTGCAAGGAATAGGTAGCTTTAGAAGTAAATAAGAAAACAGAGAGGGGAATATAAAGTATTTTCTAGGTATTTTGATGAGGCAGAATCCATGCATGTGGTCAGGAGGAGTGAAAGGTTGGGCTTAATGCTTCAGGAAGGTGTGAAAAATCACACTTCTTAGGCTTCCCAGAGAAGTGATATTATTCATGAAGAGATCCTGACCTGCTTGCTACCCCCTGCATGCTGTTTCCTGGAGGTCACCTTCTCCTGATCAGGGATTCCATCAAAAACAGAAGTGGGGAAGAGGATGAAGTGCCTCCTATGGGTCCTTCACTTGCACCAAGAAAAAGCTTTAAGGAGACCAATAAAAATTGCATGAATATGTTTCTTTCCTTCTCTTCCAGTAACTGTGTGGGCCTCCACTACTCCTGACAGTATGAAATGCATGGTACCATAAAATTTTTTGTATAACAAGGGAACGTTAATGGTGGAGGCATAGACTGCTAGACAAAGTGGTCTTTTTACTAGTTCTACCTTTTTTCCCCTTAAAACTCTAGCTCTGATATCTGTGACTTCAATACTGTGTAGATTTTCAGATACTGAATTTCCATATCTCAAAGACTTGTCTTCTTCTTTTTGCCTGCTCACTGCAAGGTTTTCTTCCTTCTGTATAAATGAGATTTCTGAGCTGCGGGTTAGAATCCATCATGGAAAGAAATGCTCTGGGAATGAAGTAGCCAACTGTACTTTTTGTGCCTTTTAAGGACACAGTTTGTTATGTGCCAGAGAAGAGTAACCAGTGAGTAAAAAAAAGGAAGAAACAAAATAGTAAGACCTCCTGCATTCCAGACTATGGCAAATATGACTTCAAAGCCAAAGGCCATTGTGTGGCCTGAATACTCACCAAAACAATCAGTCACTTATATGGCCTCATACAGGTATTTTTGGTTTGCAGAATCCCTATTGATAAAGGGCTTTTCAAAGGAACCAATAGCAAGGTGCACTTTAGAACAGATATCTATTGGAACATTCCTTTAAACAAAATTTGACAAAATGTACTATATTTAGACTTGTACTTTTCCACTGTCAAGATGTTACATCTCAAAACTGGGCAGAGTGTCCTCAGGGAGACACACATTTCTGTATTCTGTGAGGAGGCAGGAAAAGGTGTGGCTGGCATGAACAAATCTTGGTCAAATACTTTCTTTAATTCTACTACTGCATGCTGGGTTAGCTCTTCAAAAAACCAAGAATTAGAGAAAGTTTCCCTTTCACTTTTTTCTTGATTAACCCTCTGCTCCCCAGGGAGCAGTTTATTAACATTCGGAAATAAGATCTTGGAGTGGAATAAGAGAAGCAAAGTTCAGGACTTGCAGTAGCACCACAGGAGTTCTGCTGTAAAATCTTACTGAGCCCCATTCAATGCTTTCCATCTCTCTCTGTGCTCTTCAAACAAACCCCCTCTTGACCCAGAAACAGAGCTAAGAGTATGACCCAAGTAGCCAGAAGAAATTGGCTCAGAGAATCTTTCACATTTTTGACCGTGCCCCTTCACTACAGTCCTATGCCTTGGAGTCAAGCTGTTATACCAGTGCCATCAAATACTTCTGTACTGAAGCAATATTCTTGCATGAGACTGCTCTGTGGAGAAATTTCCAGGATATGATTTATAAAGCTAACACCAGAGATTGTACCTTCTTAGAGGTCAGTAATGCAAGATTTGTTCCTGCACATATAAGGAATTCATCCAGGGTATGTGACTCATGGTACTGTGTCCTTTCTTTGGAAAATCATGTAATGATACTTTGCCCTTTCTGCAGGAAGTCATATCAGATGTGGAAAATAACTGCTTTCTTCACTTGTAAATTTTGTCCTGCAGAACAATAGCTGTGGGTTGTAATGGAAGATACAGCCTAAAATGTTCACACCCTTTGTCAAACATTCTTAGCAGTGAAATAAAAGGCCAGCACTTCTTGTGAGTGGAACAGTTCTTAGCTTCCTTCCCCCCAGTATCCACCCTGAAGGATCCAGTACACAGTCCTTGATAGTAAAAGGAGTCAAGTGAGACCAAGTGTTTAAGAAAAGAAGCCTCTAAAGATGCTATTTGATACTATGCTAATACACAATTTAGTGTCTCCTCAATGCAGCTTCAGACACTTTGGTGTCTATCTTTATCATCTTTAACTGTGTAAAACTATAAATAAAACTATATAAAGCATATAAAACTATATGAAGCATTTAGCACTGTAACTCTGAAAAATAGCTGTACTTCATGCACAAAATCTAGCATAATATGTCCTTGAGAAAACTGGGTGAGTCAGGCAGTTTACTGTTTTCTAGCAATGCTGTTTTAATTAACTGCCGTATTTTGAAAGGTAATATTTTTTTGAGGGGATTGTTCATACACTTTCTTTCAAACACTCTGTGTGTTCTTATGCAAAGAATAAGATTTCCAAGTAGGCAATCCACTGTTTATTATTATATGTGAAAACACTTTGTTATTTACAGTTTTCTGCTGTCTCCTTGCTGTGATATTTTGATCAGTTATTAGAGAAACCAAGAATTTTCTGCCCAGATCTGCAAGAGCCCTCTTTTCACTGAATGCACCATATTTTGTTACAGAACCAGCCCACTGAGTATCTGAAAACTTAATTTGACATGTACAATAGCATTAGTTAAAACATTTCAGGTCTTTTATATAAGTAAAACCATGAAGGAAGAAAAAGAAAAAAGGGCATCAGAGGAATTTAAGTTACTGAAGTAACTTAAGTGTAAGTAACTGAAGTTACTGAAGTACAACAGAATCAATTGCTTTCTATTCTGCTGTAAGTAATGAAGTGGCTCACAAGATCCTTCAGCTTTAACTAATGGAAGGAGAATCTATTGCACTTACTGATAAGTGTTCACTGAAATTCAGGGTTTTTTCCTCTCCTAAAAACATTATGATCTGTAACAGGGAATAAATGTGAAATATTTCAAGTATGTTTGGGTGAGATTGCACATCATCTTTCAGTATGGAAGGAAGTAAGAAGACTGAAAATGGCTTGGAGATCATCCCTACGGATCTATTTGCACTTAACCTTAGACTAATATTTGTATTTCCTTCTTGAAATATAAGTTCCAGAAAAAAAAAAGGCAAAGCACTTACAAACCAAGCACTTCCAGACACTGGAGATCTGTCTGAAGATCCTGTTATCAAAGAAATACAACTCTGCATTACATATGTAGATGGCAATAAAATATTTTTTATGAAGTGTGTTTTGTGTCACAGCAGGGCTAACTCGCCAGGGTGGTTATGCTTTCTTTGGCTCATAACTTCCACAAGATTCTGTTTGACACCAAGGCTGAAAAAGTGTTGGAAGAGCAGTTCATTTAAAGGGGAGTGTAAGAATTTAGTGGTACTAATATCTGACTGTATGAAAGTTTTTAAGAAAAGGGAAAAATTAATTTTGGGGGAGGAAAGGACAATATTGCTTGACAATAAAAAACCCCATAGCTCTTCTGCTTTTTAATGTTTATGAGAATGTTTTACCCTCACATGATGCAAGATGCATTTGTAAAATGCAAGAGGCATGGTAGACCACAAAATTTAGCAAGATTTTCCTATCTGCAATATGCTAAGGCAATCTGCCCTCAAAAGTCTAATTACCTCTTTCAAAAGACTTGTGTGATTGTGCAAGCTGCACACAATTTATTCCTAATTCTTTTTCTTCAGAGGAATAATGCTGATACTTGAAGAAGGTTCTTGCTATAAAATCAAATGGAAAAGCATTTAAACAGTCAGAACACTGCTGTGGATATCAAACATGGGTGATACACCCTGTTTCCCAGGACAGAATATTGCCTAGACTAACCACCCAGTGATGCTGGTTTGTTAACTGAGACACCATTGGCCTGATTCAGACCAATTTACAAAATGGAAATACAGCTTCTACATCCAGACCATTTGGTCACAATGTGTCACAGGTAGCACTTTGTTATGATGAACACACAGCATTATAATGCTCCTGAAATCCCTACTTATACCACCACTAGAGGCTTACCCCCCTTTGCTATTCATGCAGTAAAAATCTGCCAAACCACTCCTCCAAGGCCCTGCAGCACTTTAAAGCTTGTTTTGCAGCTTTCATGTAGGAGGGGTGGGGAATGTTTATGGTACAAGCAAGTCCTTGTGTCATCCAGCCTGAGTAACTTTGGAAAGTGAATGCTATTGCTAGCTCATGCTCCCTTGTCATCACGCCTCTTAAAAGTATTATTACATGTTAAGATATTGAGAAATAGTGAACTTTAATTTGCTGTCTCAAAGTTGTACTTGACCTCAACATTTTTGATCCCATAAGTAAACACTGTATGCATAAGAAAACACATAAAATGAGACTATCTTGTTTTCTACCTGCTAGCTTCAAAATGTAAAGGTAAAACATTAGTCTTCACAGAAAGGCCAGTACTATTCAGTTCAAAATTTACTACTTTCATTTGAAAGACTACTGTTTTTCTGTGAATTACAAAACAAAACACATATCTGCCTCTAGAAGAATTATTGCTCGAAATAAAATATTTAATACCAGATACGGTGTTTAGTTTGATGTCCTTATGCAGAGAATGCTGAATACAAATTACACAGTAAAAAGCCTAGAAATCTTATGGTACTGAGGCTAAAATAATTTTTTAGAGCGGAATACCTTAATTTAAAATTTACTATGTCATGCAACTTGAAAATGAGCATCATATGAAAACAAGTGGTACATATTTATTTATAAATATTTATTTATTAAGGCTTATGACAGCTGAATTTCATAAAAACAGAGATAATAAAATTCCTTTTAAAAAGTAAAAACAAAGTCCAATGGCCAAATAAACAATTATATACAAAATAGAGTAATCAGGTAGAATATTGTTAATTCAGAGGGCATGGGAAGTTAGGAAGATATGAAGAATGTAAAATATTTGTAGGTGGGTAGGTATTATACACCTACTAATTCACACCTGTGATGCCTAATCAAAAAGGATTTCAGCATCAGGGAGCTATGACTTTAGTTTGCAGAAGTCTGTTAAAATGATTAATTGTTTGAGCCACTGGCTTGTTTTATATCCATGTATTTCACTCAGCTGAGTAGAGTCTCAGTGACAAACAAATCCAAATTGTCTGCTTCCCTTCACTTTTCCTAAAAGTGTGCACAGTCATAATAATGATGAATTAGTATTTATTAAAATACTAATTCTGGTAATTCAGTATCTGATTCCTTTGGTGTCTGGTAGAATAAAGAGCGAATTCTGTGCTGTTACTCTGATTGCACTATTGAACCATCAGAAAGATGCTCTAAAAGAGCAGCCAGCATACTCTGTGTCATCCCATGCTGCCCCATCAGTAACAAGAGAGAAATGTTGTAGCATCAAGAGAGGTAAGGTAAAAGGTAGCCTTCTACCAGGTGATACAGGTGGTAGCTGATTCAAACTGGTAGAAAATAAATGATAGTTCCTGGGTAATTTATCAAAGTGCTTGAGCAGTCAGAACACCTGAGTGCTGAAAGTTTAAATCACAAGTGATCATAGCTCCATGGTACAGTCCTCAGGTTCCTCTTCATTTTGGCACGGAACAAAACTTTTGGGGAAAAAGTTATGGTCATGCTCAGAGTCCCTGTGCTTTGCTAAAGAAAAGTAACAGCTCCCAGTGCTTTGTGCTGTGCATCACTAGTAAAAAAGCCATCCCTATGAGTACGTTTTAAAATTATTTTAGCTCAATCTTGCACCTTCTGCAAGTAGGAATTTTGTTCCTTATTAAAGGAATGACTCTGACATGTTATAAACCTTTTGGAAACAAATGTTGAGTATTGCTGCTTTATTTTGGTACAGTATCACTCTGTTTGGTAAGTCATATGTGAATAGGCCATTATACTTTATAAACTGTTTCCAGGTTGATTTTTTTAAAATGAAATATACATAGTGGGTTACAAGCTTTTCTCAGTTCCCCTTCCTTCTGTAGGCACTTCATCTCTTAATTGTAACAGATTTTCCATTCCTGACAATAACTTTGCATGACAGTAAAAAATGTTATTTTGGTTTAAAAAAAAAACCCCATAAAATATAATCTCTTTTCCTAAAGGCCTTGAATTCTAAAGATTAGCTTTAATTTTTGAAAACCAAAGAATCCCTTATCCTATGTCTGCACATTGAGAAACAGTGCTATGAAACTCCTGTGCCAACTATTTGTATTACAGAGTGCAAAGCAGCATCTGTGGAGTCAGGGCACGAGCAGGCTCCTCTCCCTGCCTGCCAGCAAGCTTGGCAGTGCAGCTGCACCAGCACAGAGGGATATTTGTGTGCTAAATCAAAACCTAGGATACATTCCCTGCCCTTCCAGGATCATAGCTGGCTTCTCAGGGCAGTCTACAGCCACTATAATATACCCAGGTTGTTTGGCAAAATCTCCTAGTTGTCCTTCAATGCTTTCTTTTTTTCACACTTGTTTCCCTTGTAGAGTACAACTTCAGAGCTCTTAAGATTTAGATATCTGAGAATGTTCTGAAATCTATTTGGATTCTTTTCCAGAAACACTTTATGTTCCTAACTCCTCTTCAAACTAAGTTATCAACACTGGTACTTGGAGAGATTTCAAATTTTCTGAATAAGGCAACTGAGGTGGAAAAGCCACACCATCTTGTACTCACTTCAGATTAAAAAGAGAGAAAAAATAAAGCAAAATAATAGCTTTTCTCTTTCTCTGCTTCAATACCCATAGTGATTGAGGTGTTTTGTATGTCCCTGAGACTTCAGAACTGATCTTCTGAGTTTCCCCCATCTGCAGAGGTCACCCACCCCCTTCAGACTGCAAGTGACCCAAGGAAAGCACTTGCCAAGAACTTCTCCTGGTTCCAGAGCAGGGGGACAGTGTGTTATCATGGCAAGGGCTTCCATCAGACTGGCTGGGCAGGGTGAGGTGAAGGTAATGTTTTACTCATGTCCAGCTTAGTGTCCTATTTCCGTAGCGCCCAGCAGCAGCTGGTAATTAGGGAAAGAATTCTATATTCTTTTATAGAAGAGATCAAGTATGAAAGGACACTTTGCTGATATTTCCTCTGAGCTTTAGGCACTCTGTGGCATAGGGATTTCCAGAAACCAGTTTGCATTTGCATTCTTTTGCTTATTGGATCTTGATGGGCTTTCTATTAATTTTCTAATCACTTTCTGAACCATTCATAGATTTGTCATATACAACATCCTGTGGTAATGAATGCTGTGATTCAGTTATGTTGTGTAACAAAATGTTCCCTTTTATAAAAACCTTCCCAGTAATTTCATTAGGTGCCCCAACTTCTCTTATCACAAAAAATGTGAATAGTTTTTCTCTGATCTATTTTCTGCTTACCTACATTCTATTATTTTCTCTGCTTTCCTAGAAAGCAGCAGCTCAGCACCTTTGTTGCTTTTCTCAGTACGTTTTCTGAGTACATTGCATCTTTTTTTAAGACAGTGTGACCAGCAGTTCAATCTATATTCATTTGGAGAATTTACAGTACAGTGTAACTATTTTTTTTCTAATAATTCATATTTATTTTTCCTTTTTGATGTCTATTGACTGACATTTTCATATTTCTCTACTGGATAGCTCACATAAAGCTCATCACTGTGTATGTATAAACATAGGCACTTAGAGGAAAACTTGTCTTGATCCAGCATTTTTCAACAATGAATTTCACTTACTCCTTTGTTTATGTTTTGTATTATGAATCAATTTTTCACTTTTTTCAGCATATTTTACTTTTCTACATAATTTAGTACCATCAGCAAACTCCATCACCTTGTTATTCTTTCCTTAGCCTAATAATGCTGTAAGTTCAAAACCATGCATCTCTGTTGGGCTGCATTGAGAATCTTTCTTCCCCTGCTGTGAAGTCTGGGCTCTTGCTCATGGCACTTTAAAGGATATTAAATGATGATCCATCTTGTCCTAAAACAGCTTCATTTCCTTGCTGTAGGACTTTGTAAAAAGCTTCCTGAAAGTACAAGTACACTGCTATCAACAGATTATTCTTATCCACATGATTATTGACTCCTATAGAGAACTACAGATTTGCCAACCATGATAAAAACAGTTGTTGATTTTTTGCCATTCTACTTATCCAGATGCCTACTAACTTTATTATTCTAATTTAATTTCTTCATGAAATCTTGAGTAACACCAGAGGTACTCTGATACCACAGAATCCATCAAAGCTTTCTGTGCAAAAAACCAAAACAAAAAGGAAAGTTACTGAGGCTATAAAACAAGTCTAAAGTATTAAAAGAGTGTGGTGCTGTGTTTTTTCAGAATTGCTTTAGTGATCCTGTCCTGGCTTCAGATAGGACAGAGCTATTTTTCTTCTTAGTAGCTGGTACAGTGCTGTGGTTTGGATTCAGGATGAGAATAATGTTGATAAAACACTGATGTTTTGGTTGTTGCTGAACAGGGCTTACTGTGAGTCAAGGATTTTTCACTATCCCATGCTCCTCCAGTGAGGAGGTACAGAAAAACTGGAAGGGACCACAGCCAGGGCAGCTGACCTGAACTGGCCAGAGGGATATTCCATACCATGGAATGTCATGCCAAGTGTATGAACTGGGGAGCTGCCTGGAAGGGGGCTGATCTGTGCTTGGGAATGGGCAGGGCATCTGTCAGCAGGTAGTGAGCAATTGTGTTGTGCACCACTTGTCTTTCCTGGTTTTCACATTTCTCCCTCCTTCTCCTTTTTATTACAATTAGTAGTAGTAGTAGTTTATTATTATTATCTTTTCCTTGGTTAATTATAATTATCTTTTCCCTTGTTTCAGTCAATAAACTGTTCTTATCTCAATCCAGGATTCTATTTTCTTTTCTTTGCTGATTCCCCTCCCCATCCCATTGGAGGGGGGAAGGGAAAGTGTGACAGGGGATCCTTTCCTTCTAGTGCTGTGAGATCTGGTGCCTGTGCTTCAGCGATGGTAGAGACTGTCTCCACCAGTCAATCTCCTCCTCAGAGCCCCTGTTACATTTTGACCCTTCTACCCCCTCTTTAGCTCTGCCACCAGGCTGAGCAGCTCATCCATCCCACACAGGAGTCACCTCTCCTGCTGTCCAGTGCCACTGCCCAGCCCTGGCACACCCTGCAGCCCGACACCCAGATGTTTTCCTGGCAGCTCCATTTGTGTCAGCTCCAGAGCATGTCTGCTGGAGAGCCTTGTAGTCTTCTTCAATGCCACTGAGGTATGAGCCATAGCCAAGGCAGTAAATTAGGAACTCAAGAGGTAAGCTCCAGTTCAAATAACTGAATTTTTCCTTGTATTTAATACAAAAATAGATTGAGGTTAGACAATAGTTGTTTTTCCCTTCTCACTGAGATTTGCTGACCTTACTAAGGTTCATGACTAAACTAGTGTGCTGTAGGGTATGACTAAACTAGTATGCTGTAGGGTTCATGACTAAACTAGTACTGCTGACCTTACTAAGGTTCATGACTAAACTAGTATATTTCCAACACAGCATAATTTATTAATATTAGGACCTATTGTTGGAAGAAATAATTTTTTGACTACTGAGAAATGCAAGAGCCTGTTTTCTTGGTAAAAAGCATGTCACTAGTGCTTCATCTTTAACCCCTGTGAGTCAAATCACTGACAAATTCCAAGTCTTGATCCTGAAGCACTGGTGTAAAAAATCTTGACAGATAACCATTAATTACCTATGAAAAGAACTGCTCTTCTGACATTTTGTACACATTATGTTCACAATATTTCACCCTCAAATGAAATACAAGGAAAATAGCAAGACATGCCTTTAGCAGTTTTAAATTAAGCCTACAGAAGGTCCCATCTAAACAAATAGAAGGAGATTAATAAGAAGCAAGTAGGATCTGTAAAGCTTGTATGTGCATAGCTTCTTAATGGTGTGTACAGCCTTGCAGCTAAATGTGAGTGAACACAAGAGACACAACACACTGCAAATCATTTCAGGGGAAACTGTGGCAGCAATCAAAACCAAGATAATAAAATGTGAGAGAGACGCGGGAGATAAGATAGGAAATCTCAGGGGGAAAAACTACTGTACAAAGGGTAAAGTTTCTTAATTCAGAGATAATACAGTAATGGAGAGCCTTCAAACGATTTAGCTATCTAGAAGGAGTGGATTTGATTTTTGAGGATAAATTGTAGTAATTATTCCCAAAAGGACATAGTGAATAACCATCCACAAGTTTTCTACATGATCTTATGGGAGCAAATGAATCAGGCATACGCTTGTGATGTGGTGCCAGTGGGGGAGGGGAGAGACACCAGATGTTCCTTAAGAAGCCAGATTTAACAAGAAAGAAAAAGCAGAACTTCCTCTTAGTAAGATCAACATACTTCTTCTAGGTTTTAATTCAAAAGAAAATTTCAGGAATGTCCTGCACAAATTTAGGTGGCTCAGGAAAAGGTATGTACAAAAGGCTTTCATATGCTTATTTAAGGGAAACAACCACAAAAAAAAAACAAACAGGTAGCAAAGGCTGGAACAGAATTCAGTCTCTTTTTAACTAATCCTTAATCCTAGAATGCACTGCCTAAGCAGGAGCAAGTAAAACAGAAAATCAGTAATTCTTATTAGAATAAAATTTTGCAATCAAAAGGATCAGCTGTTGCCATTAGCCATATTCTGGTTTAAGATAAATTCTGATGATATTTTGGACCCATTTTTCTAGTAAATATCACTGTACTTTAGATGACATTTCTACATAGAACTGACTGCTCATCACTGTTCTTAAGCCTTTTTTTTTTTTCCAGGTGTCTGAGAAGAATAATTTTGTTCTAGTAAATTGAAAATATCTTGTATCTTAGGTATCTTCAGGTCTAAAGGTTGCAATGAAAGCACATAACCCATTACTAAAAGCCATAATGTTTTTTGCATTGTAAACTGATTTGGTGCCAAACAAGCATAATGAGAGTATGTGACAAGGAATTAATTATTTCTTCAAATAGACAGAACCAGTTCATTAAATCACTTTAAAGACATTATTAATTTGAAGATTTCTAATGTTATAACCCCAAGAAAGACTGTGGATTTCTAAAGTATGTGGCTTTTCCTGTAAACATGAGGAATACAGCCAGTCATGAGGTTCTGAGATATTGATCTAAAAACATTTTTCATATTAATGCTCTGAATCAAGGCTTTTGTTTGAAATCTGAGTTGTGTTATGATTGCTTAGTCTTCAGAAATGGTTTAGAACCAGACTGAACTTTAACAACTGTATCCTACCAGAAGGACATTCTATTTTGCCATGAACCACTCAGTCAGTGTAAAAAGTGAATTGGAATCTGGCTCTATTGTTTCTGAGCAAGTACAAGGAACTTCCTTACTGGATTATAGTTCATTAACAACTTGATAAGCATTTAGTGAGAGTTAAAGAAAAAAATAGTTACACTTATATGGCAAAAAGGAAAAAAAAAAAAGATTAAGTCAATACTGTTTGCTTATGATTCAAATATCTGATGAATAATCAATTTTCTGAAGCCCTTTCATAAGCAGTTATTTATCATTTGCTTAATTTATGCCTCTGTGGAGGACGAGATTAGCTAGTAAATACTAGAGAGTCATCAATTATACTGCCAGTGTTTTCCATGTTCAGTTGCAAAACACATGATGAAAGAAAATAAAATGTCAGTGAATTGATCACACAAAGGAGACGTGTCTGCAGAAAAATGACTCTGTTCCCCAAGTGCTACAACTAGTAAACATCCTTAAGCTGCATGGGTGTCTCTGTGAACATGTATTCATAGCCCCTGGAGTCCAAATTCAATTTCGTACAACTCCCTGAAAGAACAGAATGTTCTGTTTCTGGTTTTTTAGTGGCTGTTCAGCCACTACTGACCAGATAAATAGGAACTGAAGACCTGGAGGTCATTTCTTGTGTATTTGATAAGGTAGTCTGTATAAAGAGCTGAGTAACTGCAGCTGAAACTAAAGTTCTGCCATAAACATGGAGAAGTCCCCCTATGATGTGCCTTTGTTCTCAAGGCCATATTTGAAAACTTCCATGTTGATATCGCTGACATTCTAACAAATGTTGACATGTTACTGGAGAATGGATCATTTCAACACCCAAACATATGCATACTTTGGGAAAATAAGAAAAATTACATATTTAGTCTTAGAATATTCATTTTTGTAATTCTAATTCTTTTGCTGTTTCATGAAAAATAAAAGCATAAAAACAAGATGGATGGGGACTGTGATTCTATAATTTTGCAGAGAAGCTGAGTAACTGCAGGCAACAAAGCTTGTCAGTTACCTGAATCTTTGAAAATTCAGAGCATATGCAGCTGAAATTGGGTACATCCAAAAGTGTCAAAAAATTGTGGCATGTTTTTGAAATCTGATAAAATTATTTTGCAAGATGAGGTAAAGTGGAGTAAAATACCCTTAATTTATACTCACTTCTGCTGGGTTTCATATGCTTAGTATGAATTCCTGTTACTTTGCTATGTATGCCAGTACAGGACACTTGTGAATCAATTAACATTTTTCATATATGTGTTACAGCATGCCCCAGATTGGTTTGTACAATTTATTTGCATGGTGTTTCTATCTTTACTATCTAAATTTAAATTATTGTATGAAGATTTTTGAAACCTGGCTAGAAAAACAAAAAATTCCTTTGTCCTTAAAGGTGAAATGGACTTGTTGAGCTGTCCTAATTATAAACAGTCTTTCTTGGATTACATTAGAGACCAAACAAACAAACAAAACGATAATATTTATGTGTTCAACTTCTTGGTAAAAATACAAAATCACACAGTGAATGTTACAGTACTTAGCTATTATGAAATTAAACATAAGGAGCAGTGCATCTTTTGATGCTAAAATATATTTTAGGGGTAAGCTGAGACATCCAAATGTTCTCCTCATCCTGGAGAAACCTCATATCTAGGTGTGGCACCTTTATTTTGTATAGCTTCTTAAGAAATTAAAGATTTATTGAGCCATATTTGAAATAAAAACACAGCAGGCATTTGATTCAGTTTTCTACTAAGAAAACAACTCTCCTGAAAGAGATTGCTGTTATAGCTTCCTGCCTTTTTCAGTGTAATTTCAAGAATAATTGTATACAAAATATAACCTGTACTTGAGGTACCCCAGTCCAGAATCAGGGACTGCCAAATTCTCTTGTTGCCCATGTTTATTCTGTCTTGTCCCTTCTGCTGAACAGGGAACATCAGTGAACATCAGCATCAGTAGTCAAGGTAGAGAATGGGCCCCATGTCATTTCAATCTTACAAGGAGCTGGTTAGTAAAATCAGAATTATATCCCTACCTGCTGAAGTCTGAAATTCCAGGTTTGCCATTTCTGAAGCTAGTATGCAGATGGGAGTTTCTTTCTTGTTGAGTGCCTAATCTGAATAGAGGATGTGGTCTGTGAAACCTTATGAACAGCCACACCTATCCCACAGTGCTCTGTGAAGAACCTCTTTTAAACACACCCATTTACTTAGTGTCACCGACTGGTTATCTCTTTTCAACTTCTTCCAAAATTATACTGACACTGAATTTCCCCTTGGAATAAACTGAACATTCTAAATCACAAAAAATAGATCTGTGCAAATGTTTTTGCTTCTAGAACTGTGTACTTCCATACTTCATCATTCAAATTAGTTTGTTCCTAGGGAAATAGGCCTGAGAATGTGGGAGTTCTGCATGCCTGAGTTCTGGTCCCTCCTTCAGGGACTGCATGTGCATTCAGCATTCTGTTCAGTTTTTACTGAAACAGCATTGGAAACAGAGTGCAGGATGTTTTTCTGTGTCTTAAGAGTTTATCTTTTTCACAAGGAAACAAAAACCCAAACAAATCCTGAATTATTTTAAATTACTAAAAATAGGTTTCATTAAGAATTAGGAAAGAGGTTAAGCTTTTAAGAAGTTCTAATTTAAATTCATATTTTTGCCAATTATGGGTTTTGCAACCACACAAATGGTATTGTCTTGACCAGTGGTAGTTTAGAATACCTAAGAAAGGCATGCAGCATCCCCATAGCATTACACGACAGTCAGTGCCTCCAGAATGACTCAGGAACCTGAAATGGGGCATTTGGTTCAAGCTGCCAGAATTACATACTTGCCTAGAGGTTGTTTATACACAAATGAATGCTGACTAATTGCCAAAAGACTGACCCCAAGACTGCCACCTCAGAAAGCGTGCACAGAGCTCCTTTCTCACAAACTAGAGTGAGGGGTTGGGTTAGTGCCTGCTGCACTTTTGCCTGCAGCTTGGTCACACCACAAATTTGGCAAGACATCTTGAGAGAGGACCGTATCCTGCACACCAGGCATGTGAGCTGGCCCAGCCCTGAGGAAGTTGAACAGCATCTGCTGGCATTTTGCTGGATTAGTTGCTACAATTTGCACTTTCACAAGCAGCAGATCTGCCCCTGAAGAAGTGATATTGCTACCACTTGCTAAGGTTTTATCTTTTTATTCTCCTATGAAATACTTTTATATATAACTATATGTTCAGACTTTGGAAATACTTGTACCCTATTGTGTCCTTTTCTATCTGACCAAAATAGATCCCTGCTCTCTTCCCCATCTTTTAGGATGCAGCTCAATCAGCTTGTACCTGCTCTGGTTTAGGATTTGGAGATCTAGCTACGAGACCAGGTTGTGTAACAGATTAGCATAAGGTGTTATTAAATATTACATCATAAATGCAGACGTATTCTGTGAGACATTTCTGTAGCTACTGATTCTGTGCATAATACCAATATGAAAGTATCTCTATTTGTGCCACAGTCTGACTTCTAATTTTGAGCTAATATACACTGGCACTGAAGACAGAGGCTGGCTTGAAACTTCCTCTTTCTCCCTCCCTCCCTTTCCACTCTCCCAGGCACCTAGACTCATCTGTTGTTTTGCAGCTTGTGCTTCTACAGGTATTTACACACAGCTCAAACAGATCTGGACATCTAACTGGGGATAATTGTAGCCTCAAAGCAAAATAATAACAAATTAACAAAAAAGGTTTAGTTATTTTTTACTAAATCAAAAGGTACTCTTAAATTGATCAGCTTTACACACAGTTCATTCACCTGCTAAATGAATCCTTGTGCTTACACTCGTAGCATGGGAACAGAAACAAGCAATTAAAAGCAGGTAGGACCTGTTCCTCTCTATTGGAGAGACAGTTCTAAGTGGCTGAGTTACAGAGATCCTCTTTTCTCCACTGATACCACAGGCCAGAAGAGATCCTTGCTGCACATTTAGAAATCAAACACAGATTTATTAGTCCTCCTCAGCAAAATCCTGGCTGTTTCCAGACACTTTGAGGACAGAAAGGAAAAATGATCTGTAAAGGTGTTCAAGATGAATATAAGTGTAAAAAATGATAAATATTGTAGAACCCATTTATATTTGGTTTAGCTTTACAGTAAAAGGGACACACATTGCTGATGTATGGAGTGTACATGTTGCTCCTACCAATTAAAAAGGAATGCTGCAAAGCTTTTCACATGGAAATATTGGCTTCAATCTTAAGTACCAGTACATTATATTTTAAAGAGACACTGGATTAAGTCTGGTCAGTTTTCAGAGCAGCGATCTTTGTTAAAAGTCTTGCTAGCACAGGTGTGGTACTCCTAAGGCATAGCCAAGCTGAAACAGCATCTTAAAGCCCCTACCACTGGATATTTGCATTGATGATACCTACTGATGTATCATGGAATGGTTTGGGTTGGAAGGGTCCTTAAAGGTCAGCTAATTCCAACGCCCCTGTCATGGGCAGAGACACCTTCCACTACACCAGGTTGCTCAAAGCTCTGCCCACCCTGGCTTGGAACAATCCAGGGATGGGACATCCACAATGTTTCTGGGCAACCTGTTTTAGTGCCTGACCACTCACAGTAAAGAATTTCTTCCTAATATCTTAACCTGACTTCTTTCAATTTTAAGCCATTACTCCTTGCAAGAATTCCCTCTCCAACAGTCTTGTTGGTCCCCTGTAGGTGGAAGGTGCTTTAAGGTCTCCTGGAGCTTCCTCTTCTCCAGACTGCACCCAGCCCTCTCTGTCTTTATAGAAGAGGTGCTTCAGCCCTCAGATCATCTTTGTGGCTCTCCTATGGAGTGGTTCAAACAAGAATGGTCCCCATTCTTCTTGTGCTGGGGGCCCCAGAGTAGGATGCAGTGCTCCAGGGGGCTGCTCCAGGTGGGAGAGCAGAGCAGAGGGGGAGAATCCCCTCCCTCGACCAGCTGGCCACACTTCTCTTGCTGCAGCCCAGGACACAGCTGGCTTTCTGGGCTGCAAGTGTGCATTGCTAGGTCATGCTGAGCCTCCTCTCATCAACCAACCTCCCAAGTCCTTCTCAGCAGTGCTTCTCTCTGCTCAGCCTGTTTTTGTGCTTGGGATTACCCTGACCCAGGGACAGGACCTCATAACTGACTTGTTGAACTTCATGAGTTTTGCATGGGCCCACTTCTCAAGGTCCCTCTGGATGGCAAGTAGTATAACTCTGACTATATTCTTCACAATTTATTACTAGTGTAATATTAATTCTTGTATTACAGTAATGCCTTGAAATGTTATCAGTAGTTTATGAGTGTCACGTATCTTAAAGAGTAGTTACTTTTCTGAGAATTGATACCTAAACCTTGGTTTTATAGTTAAAACAGTTTAACTGAAGAATTTGTTCTTGCTAAGTAAAAACATTGCTAAATGGATGCTTTTGAGTATAGACAATGATTTTCAATACTATGAAAAAACCCCACATTTCAGTAAGAAGTAGTCTTTTTCAGACTAGTTCAGAAGGACTACTTGTGAGGAAAGCAGGTGAAAGCAGCTAAAATAAATTCATAATTATCAAATATTTACCTGAAATGTCATCAAAATGCTGTCTGAATCTGAATTTGTAGACTCTATTACTGCAATATAATGAAAAAAACACTGCCTCAAGCTGCACCAGGGGAAGTTTAGATTGGATGTTAGGAAACATGTTTTCATCATAAGAGTTGTCAAGCCTGGAAACAGGCTGCCTATGGAAGTGGTAGAGTTGCCATCCCTAGAGGCTGTGGCACTTAGGAACATGGTTTAGTGGTGGACATGGCAGTGCTGTGTTAACAGTTGGACTTGATGATCTAAACAATTTTATGGTTCTATAAAAAAAAAAAAAAAGGAGGATTATTTCAAACCACAGAAGAAATACATGCAGTCAATACAATAGCAGAGATGTGTATGTGGCTGGAATACTGGTGGGCAACTGATCTGGAAGTTTCAAATGGGCTGATCACCACATTTGTAAACTCATTTCTCATGCAAAGATGTAATAGATTTTGTCTAAAATAGAATCAGCGGGGCAAAAGACCAATCATAACTTCTTCATGGCAGAAATCCTGTCATAAAATGAAAACTAATTACACTGCTTAGAGCAAGAAATATCTGGTTGGCAGAAATGTTTATATTCTACACATCTAGTTGTACTTAGACCATGCAGTGACTCCACAGTTCCAGATTTATTCACTAGCCTTGAAACAGACATATTACTCATCCATTTCTACTGGAAGATCTTGGGGAAAGGAAGGAGGAGCTAAATCTGTCAAAATTTTCTTGTTCTCTTTCAGTGAAAGGTTTTATTTGAAAAAAGTCTTGAACATCATTATCTCCTGAGCAAGAACTGATTTGAGTAGTAGAAAGGTTGATTTGAGTGTGCTGTTTAAATCAAGTAACCCTCAGAAATCAGCACTCTAAAATGCTGACATTAAACTCTGATTTAATTGAGCAGCTGCTACAAGTGAATAGGAGTTGAAATAGCTCAGCACTTTGTTCAACAGTTCTGCATCTACACAATAGATTTGGCTCAACAAGAGCATTTTTTATTAAACAATGCCTTCATTTGCAGCTAGATGCAGCATATAATTATATCATACTCATATTAGAATATAAGCACGTTAGCTTACAGTTCTGTGTTCTCAAGGTCTATGGCACAGAAGGTATGTTCACAAGGTCTATGGTATAAATATCATTATATGGCTGGTTTTTCAGCCTCAATACTTGGAGAACCCATCATAAGGCAGATCTTAATAATGAGATTCAATGCCTTAGGCATTTGTTTTTCTGTGAAACTCTTGGATCATGTTTTGATTAGTTTTATTTTTTTCAAAACTTAAAAAGTTCCAAGAATCATGGGGATGAAGAATGCAAAGCTACAAACGAATACCACAAATCAAATGTCTTTTTCAAAAAGAAAGAAAACGTGTATGCCTAGTAAGTTTTGCTGGAAGTCTAAAGTCACCTAGTCGGTTCAAAGGTTGAGTCGGCTATCGATGTTGGCAAGCCCTCCAAGGAGGGCACCGGGCCATGGCTGGCATCCCAGCAAGGGCGGTGGCATCCCACGGCAGGGACACTCCGCGAGAGGCAGGGGTCAAGAACAGCAAAACCACACGGTGTCACGGCTGGTCCTGTCTTACACTTCCAGTGGATAAATATCTCCACGACTGAGAAAAGATTTAAAAGTAAGGTATTGCCTTGATTCTCCCGCTGGGGAATGCTGAGACAGGAAAGCTGAAAGTTCATAGAAAGCGTTGCAGCACATGGTTGTAAAGCACCGCGCTTCCAAGAAACACAACCAACTTCCCGGACTGCGGGGGAGCCCATGAAGGTGTACAGGTGGCCGTGAGCCTGCCCGAGGTCAGAAGGAAGCGGTGTCCCGGCGTCCCGGTGTCAGAGCGCCCGCCGGCCGTCCCGCCCCGCCCGCGCCCCGCGGCGGCGGCGCGGCCCCTTTAAAAGGGGGCGGGGCCGCCCCAAAGTTTGCCCAAGTTGCGGCGCGGGCCGGCGGCGCGCGGGTCCCGGCCCGGCCATGGCGCCCCCCGCCCGGTAGCGCCGCCATGGACTCGCTGACCTCTCTCACCGGCAAGGGCGGCCGCCTGCTCCGCGGCACCGCCAGCCGCCTCTGGGGCGCCGTGCCCGGCGGCCTCCGCCACGGCCGCTGCCAGGATGGCCGGAGCCGCGGGGAGCCGGGCCCCGCCAAGCCGACGCCAGGTACCGCTGGGGAAGGGGCCGAGGACACGGGGGTGGCCGGGGGGTAACGGCGGGCAGCAGGAGGCCCGGGCCTTCCCGGGCAGCGGGCTCGGCTCCTCGCCCCTCCCGAGCCTTCTCGGAGTGCGCGGGCTTCGAGGGGAAGCGGGAGCAGCCGGGGCAGAGGGTCCCTTCTCAGCCGGGAGCGGCCCCGACGTGTCCCGGGCTCGCAGCCGAGCTGGTCGGGGAGACCGACAGCGGCTGGTGCCCCGCTCCGGGCGGCTCCGAGCGGCAGTCGGGGGAGACCGAGAGGGAGAAGGCGGCGGGGAAAGGGGGCGCAGGGAGGGCGGGGAAGGGCCGGCACGTGGGCCGGGGCCGGGGCCGGGCGCTGCCGGCGCCGCGCCACGGAGCGGTTGCAACGGGGCTGCGCCTACCAGCAGAAAACCGACTGAACGTCTTCCTGATTTCCGTGACACAACTCTTACACTTCCTTTATTAACTTCCATTTCCTGGTATTTTTACAGACCAGGGTGTAGGAAAGCACCTGGAGCACAAGCTCTTCAACTAGCGATGTCCTTTGTCTACGAGGTTGCCTCTGCCTCTCAGGTGCTCCTGAAGAACAGGCAGCATTACTGGGAAACAGGCTCGGGGATGCTAAGGGCAGTAGTACCTCTGCCACTCAGTGGCCAAACAGGTCAGTCAGGAGATAGCAGTAGGTGACTCCTTGTCCTGTGCCTGGGAGGAAGAGGGCTGCTGTTGTCGCCCCTTTCCTTGATAATGCTGTTGTGGCTGTTGGTATAGGTATTGTAAGTATCTGATGTGAGCACTTACATTGTCAAGAAATACCATGAAAACTGGAGGGTGGTCAGTAAATGTACACACCCTTGTTCATGGAGAAGAGGAGCATGCAGTGAGAACTCCTAGAGAGGTAATGCTATTGATTGGGAGTTAAAAACAAGTCATGACATAACTAGTAAGAGCAGCATGATCTAATGATTACTTGGAAAGAAAAAACATATGAAGTTAAGTTTATGAAAGTACTTTGTAATAAATAAAGAGGAGTATACAAGGAATAGTAAATCTTTTCCTTTTTTTCTCCTTTTTTGAGAAGCTCTGTGTGAAATGGATGAATTGATATTTGTTATAGTCTCTAGGTGAGGTTGAAGTCAGGTCTCTACTGAAATGAAATATTAAAACACATTAAGTCTCTTTGTTATTGTAGGTTATTATGGAAGAGTAAAATAGTTGTTTTCCTTGAAGGGAAACTAGGTCTGCTACTCAGTGTGGTAGGTAGGTAATAGGAATGCCAGTGCAGCCAGTCAGATGTAGATGTTTTTTCCTTGTGTGCATTGGGTCACAGTTCTTGCACAGAAAGGATAATTGGTAACTAGCTGTATTTACATTGCCACTCTTTATTTCATGTCACTCCCCACAACATACACAGGGGGTGATAGGGACAATAACTTGTTTCTCAGTAGTGAAATGAAGTACGTTGAATAAAGCCTCTGCAGTTAAAGACTTTCTGACAAAGATTACTTACACTCTTTAGTGGAACCAAAACAGCAGTAAAATGCTTTAGCGTCTTCTATCTTTTAATCTCTTACAAGGCCTTGTGTTCAGCTGTTAATATAAAGCACCTCCTGTGATATGTAGGATTTCTTGAAGGGAAAGGCTCTGTTTTCCCCCCTTCTTTTAGTAGAAAGGCTTAACTCAGACTGCATTGTAATGTTCTGGGGTTCTTTTTTCCCTCCAGCTCTGAGGAGAAAATGTATCTTCTCAGATGCTTTTATAATGTAATGGTTAAAATTTGTGTTAATGACAAGTTCTAGAATGCAGGGTGAGTCTCTGTGTATATGAACTTTAATGCACGTTTTTCCTCACCTAGGTGAAGCATACTGCTCAAGGCAAGTAGACCTTTGCCCTCCTGTGCTGCCTTCCCCTTCACAGGGTTTCTGTCAGCTATGGGCAAAAACAAATTCTTGTGACTATAGAATTCTGTCAAGCATCTTGCTGCTTTCACAAACCACCTGTGCCCTTGTAATGGGTGCTGTGGAAACTGTAACAATGATTACAATGCTGCATTTGAAATCAAACCTCTGTTTTAATTAGAGATGGGTCCCTGGCATTAGCTTAAGACTTAATAGCAGATTCTAAGTGCTCCAAATGCTTAGTCTCTGCAGTGTCCTGAATCCAGGCCTACCTATTGCTGTGGTTTTTCCTCCCCACTTAGGGCTCTTAGAGCTTTCAATGGTTTGGGTTTTTTGGTTGGTTTTTTTTGGTTGGTTTTTTTTGGTTGGGTTTTTTTGAGTGATTCAGTTGTGACTGTGCATTACTTGTTAAGAGAGCAGTTCTTCATAAATGCTTAAAAACCATGTTTCAACTTCTTTGAAACAAAAACCAACCTTTTTAGCTTCTACAATGAAGTATCTCAATTTAATTAATGTAATACTAATAATTTTACCTTTACTGTTTTCATGCTTGTTTTTTGAGCAGTTGAACAGCTTTTCTGTCAGGTTTCCAAGTTCAGGGAGGCAGGTCTGTTCAAATGCTGTGCTTTAAATCACATCTTTGGACACATGCAGAGCAGTCTATAGTATTTCTTGGTAGGGAGAAAGTACTCACTGGAAGACTGGATTGTGCCATAGGAGACTGTAAACCTGTTTATCCAGTTTACACTGTTTGTGTCAGCAGCCTAGTCAGTGAAAGAACTTTATAAAGATTTTCTGTCTTTTAATGGTTGTGATGGAGTATAAAAATGCAAATATAATCAGAAAGTCAAGAGAAAACATCTGGCTTTAGTAAAGACACACTCAATGTCAGAGTGTAAAGTTATTCTTTTTTTAAAAAATGCCTGAACCTTTGAACTGTAACTTCTAAATATAATCTTGATAATTTATAGGATGAGCTAATATGTATGTATTCAAGCCTGGATTTACCTAGAAACTTTAGCTAGAACAGTGTCATTTTTTTGATTATTGTTATGTACTATAGATGTTAGCATGCTGAAGTTGCATGTGGTTTTAGTTCCTTTGAGAAGCAACTCAAGGAATTTTGGGAATGTGTGATTAACAATTATCTTTTCTGCAGAATTAACTTGAAGGTTCAGTTTAATTTGAGTCTCATCTATTCAGACCTTTTACTTAAATGAACCAGCAGCACATCCCATAGTGCAGTCTGCTTTGCTGTGTTAAGAGAGTGTGACCAACAGTGAGGGACATGGTTTTGCTTTTCTGTGATGCTGCTGAGCCTATACATTGAATGTGCTCTTTGGTTTGAGTACCACTGTTCAGGAGAGCTGCTGAGGAACTACAGAGGGTCCAGCCAGTTCATTTAGGGGCACAGGACATACAACTTGTGAGGAGTGGTTAGGAGAGCTGTGCTTTAGTGATGCAGAGGGGAGACCAAGGCAACGTGAAGGCAATCTAATTATGACCTATATGTACCTAGAGGGACACACTCTTCTCTGTGCTAGGAGATCAAGGAGGAGCAGCAGCCATGAGTTTTAGCTTAGGAGGTTCAAATTGGACAGTAGAAAAAACTTTACAAGGAGTGGTCCATCACTGGGACAGTTATAAGCTAACCTGATTTCATGTTGACAATAATTCTTCAAACTGGAGGCTGGAGTAAATGTATTCAAGAGGCTTTTCTTCTGAATAACCCTTTGATTCTGTGAGGATATACTTTAGTACCTGGAGTCTTATGCTTCTTCCCTCCTAGATATTTTCACTTGTCTTCATGGAGGGAGAAGATAGACTGCATAGTTAGTGCTGACTTCCTGCAGTGTGTCTTTCATGAAGAACAGAAGTTAAATACAAACCAGTGATTCAGAGACTCCTCTCAACCAGTCTATCAGGGAAGTTCTTATAGCTGCCTTCTATTGAAACTTTTGTTGTTGTTGTTTTTCTCCCTCAGGTTCAACTTGATTGTTCAGTTCTGAACCATCTGGCCTATGGGCTTATTTACATTTCTTTCATACCAGCTTTGGAGTCTTGATTGGTAAGGTTACCATACACAGTATATCCAGTAAACTGTGTGGCTTGTCAGTCCTCGTTACTATGCTTAAGGTAGCAACAGTACATTAGAAGAATAAGTGTGCAGTGCCAACTTAAAATGTTTCTCAAATCCTGATGTAAAAGTTAGTGTCTTTCTTTCTAAAAATCTGTCTTAGAATAAAGCAAATATAAGAATAAGGCAGGTTATTTTCTCATTTTATCTTTATTCAGTACCTAATTTTTAAGAAATTACCAGGTGTATGATAAAGTAGGAAAGAGGATTCAAACTGGGGAGACACACTTCTGTGAGTTTTCTTGTACACACTGTTCCGGATGAAGCACATATGAAATGTACCAACACCCTTTACAAAGACGCTAATGCTTTGCTTTCATGGCTGAAAATAATTCAGTTGGTACAGGCATAAGAAGCAAATGTGGTCTTGGAATGTATCAGGCTGGTGACTCAGTCATCTTGTGATATGTTAATGTATGCACAAGCTCTTCTTCAGACTTCTGTGCTACTGGTGTACAGGATTTCTTCAGTATTCCCTTCGTGCATGGGATGTTAAATGATCTTTTACTTCAGGTTCTGCTTTGTACTATTGCATCTTTCCCTGCTTTTATTCCTCCAGGCTTTGGAACTTCAGAATTCATTGTGTGTCCTTTAACACAGCCTTTGCTGTTGATTGTCCTTTTGAATTTGTCTGCTGATGTGCAATTGAACTGTGTTAAAAACTACTCCATTGGGATCTCATTAATATACCTCTCCATTCTCCTGATTTGTATTTCTCTCCTCTTCACTGAATCTTTTATATATTTCACAATTCTTTATCCAATTTTTGCTGTTCAGCAGGATTCTGGTGTTTCAAATGTTTAACTGAAGTTTAGTTTATATACTAATCTAGCAGATGACTGAAACATATTTTTTCTGGTATCCTTTGACTGTGTTAAATTTTTGCAAATTTGCAAAAATGCAAAATTGCATTTTTGTTTTACTGTGTTATATTGGTTTTGGTTTTATCTTAATTTTTCTGGTTAATTTCCATTTCTAGCATTCAACAATTTACAAGGTGATATTTTATTGAGAACCTGTGTACTCATAGCAGCATTTCAGGTCACTACATGTATGAATAATAATTTTCTGTTCATCATTAAGCAATACACCTTGTGTTATATGTGTAAATCTCCCTCTGGCATGGTTTGATGGGGTGGCCTTATGTATCTGTATTGCCTGCCAGAAAAATGGAAGTAATCATAGTTAGAGATAAACAATCTTACTTGCAATTTGAATTAACCCTAAAGTTAGGAAGATGATGACTTCAGGCTAGGTTTCTCAGTGCTTTTTTGTGCTTTAGAAATGTCCAGAGATGGAACTACACAGCTGCCCTGGTCAATTAGTATTTTTTGCTATCTACTCAGAAGTGCTTTTGTTTCTTCTTTTTTCTGTTACCTTTTGTTCTCCTGCTATATGTTACTGGAGAGACTGGCTCTGTCATCTTGATACCTCTGGGAAAACTATCTAGAAGGTACAGGATGGCTGCTGTTACAGTCCTTCAAAACCACTTCTTCAGACTGGAGAGGCTCTGTTTTCCTGGCCTCTTCTCACAGCCCCTGACTACCTTGGTGTCCCTTCACCAAAGCAGTTTTGTTTATCCGTGCCTTCCTTATTTTGAATGGGGGCAGGGGGAGGGATGCTAGAGCCAGTATTCCAAAGGCATTGCAGTGTAAGGATAATAGGTGTGCTCTCAGTCTGCTGACCTCTGTTCATAGTAATACAGCTGAGGATGCTGTTGGCCCCTGTTGTTTCCAGGTCATGCTTCTGTCTCCTGTTTTAGCCTCTGCCTACTAAGACCCTTGGGGTTTTTTTTTTCAGCAGAGCTGCTCCTTGGCTGGGCAGTGCCAACTGTACAACACCAAGGGCTCTTTCTTCCTGTGCAGAAGTCTTGTCCTGCTGAATTCGATTAGGTTCCTTTCAGCTTGTTCCCAGGTCCTGCTGAACAGCAGCCCTGTCATCATGTATGTTGGCTGGTCCCCTATTTATCTGCAAACCTAATGCAACAAACTTGTATAGTAAGATGTTTACAGAGGCTCTGCGAATGACTCCACATCCACAGCAGATCCCTTTGCATATGAGCAGAACAGTTGTAGTGCACAAGTCAGCAGGATAAGCTGACTGACTTTGAACTCTTAGAAAGGGGTAGGTATCATGGGCTTAAGTGTGATGAGGCAAAGCGTAAATTCTTGAAGATATGTAAGGATATAACTTGATATTGCTGCTTGATGGTGAAACTGCTGTTGTGGTATTGGGTAGGCTTGAGCATGTATGACTAAATGGGCTTAAATATCTGAAAAAGGTAGTGAGTAGTTACTGGAAAAGTTGACTCGCTATATCAATAGTGCAGACAAGATTTCTGCAAGTTTCCATTAAAAGATGTGTTTGGACTGCAGAGAGATTTTACAGGAGGTGGATACTGGAATTGGGTGGTTTCTGATGTATTAAAGTGTATGCATGTATATTGTAAATGGAACAGGAAAGGCAACTTACTGTTGATTAAGACATACTGTGGCATAATCGGAAGATTTGGTAAAGCATTTCTGTTTACGTTGAATGTGAAATCTTATTTTAGAAGAAAGCCCATGTGATGTACATACCAGGAGTATCTGGTATGCACAGAGCACATCCTAGCCACCTGGAGAAGTGTCTTGTCTTAAGATTGTTTCTCTTCAATTGTTTTTATTCCTGAAATCATAAAT
This sequence comes from Haemorhous mexicanus, assembly GCF_027477595.1. Taxonomy (NCBI): domain Eukaryota; kingdom Metazoa; phylum Chordata; class Aves; order Passeriformes; family Fringillidae; genus Haemorhous; species Haemorhous mexicanus. The sequence continues at coordinate 139,640,994 of NC_082341.1, forward strand.
TTAATTATTTCTGCCTACATGCTGTGCATCTGACTGGATAGGAGAGTGTTGTGTGTAAGGGGATCACAAAATCAACTTGGACTGATGCTGTATCTGTTGCAGGAAAAAGCTATTAGGATGTGTTGGATATGCTAATGCAACATCAACAAGGTCTCAGATTCATTGAGCTTGGGGGTTTGCTCAAAAAAAATATGAACAAAGGCATCATGTGAAGAGCAGTGATAAGGATCAAGAGTTTTGAGAGCATGACTTGGAAAGACTGAATCAGAATGAATAGCAGTTGCTTAGCAAGAAGAGAGTGAAGGAGGCATTATGACATTGCCTTGGTCTGAAAGCCTACCATTTTAGCTAAAAAACTGCAGACTACAAGTATCTTGTTGGCTACTTTTAGGGCCTCTGGTTCCGAAGATGTGGAAGACAACTGAATATAATATTCTTATAATTATTGTAAGCATATCTAGCTGCAGGAGGGGAGAAGGGTTAATGAGACAGTTGCTGACTGAAATGTAGTCCCTGTTGTTAGGAGAGTCAGGTCACCAGGTCTTTTGGAATATAAAGATTTCCTACTTTAATCTCTTTTGTTTCTTTATTAATAGATTATAAAGATCTAATTGTTATTGAGCAGATCTAATAAAGATGTAATATCTGTGCTTCCTGTTTTATCAATTAGCAAGTTGTTTCCATGCACTGCTAAATAAAGAAGTATGTGAAAATATTTCAGACTACTTTTCTTTCTTTGATTCATTATTCCATATGTGCTTTATATTTAAGATCCTGTGAAAAACTGTGTCCTAGACAAGAATTTGACAAAGTTGCTGCCTTTTCCTTTTTTCTGATGCACCAATATGCAGTTCTTGTTAGGGTGTTGGACAGTGGATGAATAATCTTTTCCTTACCTTCTTGATCATAATAAGCTTGATACCTCAAGCTCATGTATTAATTTTAAACCATTTGCAGTAATTGTGGACTTGTCCAGATTCTTTGCTTTTTCTCAGAGGATACTTGTTTGGTTTATGAATTTATTTCTCTGGAAAAAGTGGTTTTGTTGTTTTTGTTATATTGGAATGAATGGCATAGCAGCTGAGCAACATTGCAAGTTGAGATTTAATCTTTTTGTGCAGACAAGAAGGTTAAAGGAAAGTGAATTCATTTTGCTCTGTGCAGAGCTTGTAGATCCTCCAAAGCAGCTCCTGGCTTGTATCCTTATCTTTACTAGCTCTTAGGGCCAGAACTCCAAAGGATGTGCTAAAAGCATCAGTGAACAGCAAATTGGAGTTCTACAATTAAGCTGAGGTGGCATACTAAGAAATGAGAAATGCCACTCTTGTCATAATAATTTGAGCTAGCAGTGCCACAAGAATATTTTCACTCAACCAAAATTCAGTGGCACAGGGCCATATAGAGGCAGCTTATAGAAGGCCTGCTAAAAATGTTAGGATTTGACTTTAGTTGTTTTGAGTTGAATGCCACTTACTATTTCATATTTTAATGTCAAAGCTGCCTTATTGAAAACTGCATCTTCCTAAAACATAATGTCCATAAGCCCCCTTTTCCTATCTTATGTAAGTATGTTGGAAGAGTAAGTTCTCCTTTCTGTGTTGGACAATCATATGTAATTGTTCTTGTGCTGCAGTTATTTAACCTCAAGATTCTGAGCCTGTGCATTCAGACTAAATATTGGTCTTGTGTCATTTTGAGCTCCATGTTCTGCATCTTTCTAGTTCTAGTATTTTAAATGCTAGCTGAAATATTTTCTTGTCATTTGTGGATCTGGCATGCACTTTTTGACTTCAGTGTTTCAAGCTGTTGTGGAGACCCACCCAGTCCTGAATTAAAGCATGAATCCTGATGTTAAAAAAAGTCTTGTCTTCTTTCTGTCTAAAACAGCACAGCTAAGAGCTCTGATAACATAGTACCCCAGATCCTGTGTTAAACAGTTTACTTGACTCTTGAGGTTGTGTTTAGGTGGTGTCAGGTTTTTCTTGGTGTGGTCTGAGAGCATCAGCCTTTATTAGCCTCCCTGGCTTGCTGCTGGCAGAGGAAGTAATGGTTGTGTGTAACCTGACAAAATGAGAGCCTGTGCAACAGTTACCTGGAAAGTAAGTAAAATGAAAGCATCAGACTGACTCTTACTGGGTCTCAGGACTTTTTAGACCACTGCATTCTATGCTGGCAGTTGTTTCTGCTTGCATGTGCTTCCTAGAATGCTAGGGACACTGGAATGGCTGAAAGAAACATTTGCGTTGCCCTCAAAAATGAATAGCTGGCTCATTTAGTGAGAGATAGAGGCTTTGTAGTGTGTCATCAGGGAGGTTGAATTCATGTTTCTACTACTTTGACCTATTTTCACAGCTGAAATACATCCTAGTTTTGTTTCTGAGAGGTTAGGTCAAAATTGATGTGTTCTGTATGAACAGACAGCTCGAGCACTTGGGCTGTGGGCAGAGGTGTGGATTTTGGTAGCTTGGCCAGCTGGGTAGTCAGCACACAGGGAGCTCAGTGTTGCCTGCCTCCATCTCTTGTTGACTCAGGAGACTTACATCGTGTCAGGTTATGAAACACTTGAATCTGTACCCATATAGTGAGGGGGAGGTAATGCCTCACAGACTGAAGGAATGGAAGTGGGCACTAATGGGAAGGGTAGGATTTACTGCCTTAGGTTTTGGAGGGGGGCGGATATCAAAAACCCTGAATGCAGACTGTAAACTCCTGGAAAACTTGTGGGAGGAGCTCTCCTGGCTTTCCTACAAGATGTCTTCAACAGGGACTTGTCTTCCCCACCCCTACCCTCTGTTTGATCTTACTTTCCTGAAGTTACCAGAGTTCTCTCAAATCTCTGAAGATCAAGGGCCTAGAACGGAAACTGTATGAGAAGTGGCTGAGGTCACTTGGTCTGTCCGGCTTGCATAAGAGGAGACCTCATAGAGACCTACAGCTTCCTCAAGAAGGGGGAAGTGGGAGGTGCTAGCACTGGTCTCTTCTCTCTGAACAGTGACAGGGCCTGAGGGGACACCATAAGGCCGTGTCAAGGGAGGTTTAGGCTGGGTATTAAGAAAAGCTTCCTCAAGCAGAGAATGACTGGGCACTGGAGCAGTCTCCCCAGGGAAGTGGTTGCAACACCAAGACTGCCAGAGTTTGGGCAATGCTCTCTGGCACATGATGTGATTCTTGATGTTGTCTAGGGCATAGGCAGGAGTTGGACACAGTTATCCTTGTGAGTACCTTCCAACTCAGGATTTTTTATGATCATTCTGTGATTCTAAGTCTAAAGCAGCAGTGAAGGTTCTGCTGGGAAGAACAAATAATTTCCCACTTCTATTTCTGACATGAGGAACAGAAGTGGGTATTTGTGCAAGACTTCATTCTGCTTCTCAGTTACTAGAGAGGGAAAAGATAATTTATCTTGACCTCTGGAGTGGCACCAGTCTGCAAGCTCTTCAGGCACTTGAACCAGTAAGAAGAAAAAAGAAAGTTAAAGTTGGGTTGAGGAAAAAACCCCCACAAACTACATTGGGCTATATGCAACTGAAGTGTGTGTACATGTATTTGTAGTATGGGGCTTCTTTACTTCCATCTAATGGGGGGGGAGGGGAAGAAGACATCTTGTTCTGGAATAAGAGTTCTTCATTTATAGGCTATTAAGGCATGTATGGCATCCTGGATGAGATCAGCCTATTATCAGAAACATTCTTTCTCTGTTGCTTAGGATTATTTGTCCAGGCTGCTCTTGAAAGAAGATAATTAGGATATTGGCAAAGCTTTGATAAGGGCTGAAAAATTGATCAGCTATAGTCAAGCAACTGTTAGGTTTTCTGTAGCTTGCTGAGGAGGCACCTGTTGTGCTGCAAGGTCTGGTAAAATATTTGACCTAGACCAGGAGAACATTGGCTGCTGCTAAGCCTACACACAAACTTCTGGTGTATTTTATTGTTACTGAGTTGGCTTCATTTCCCTCAAAGATGTTTGTAGTATGTTTAAACGCTGTGAATATAATCAGAAATGAATGTTTCTTCCAGCTATGTTCTAAAAAGCTGCTATTAGTAAATAAGGGAAGAAGTACCCTATAATGTATTGAATGAAGATAGCAGTATGCAGAATTCGTGTGTAGGTTTTTAGAATTGCTAGAAACTTCTTAGAAGTAGGCTTAGTCTTGAATGTCATTCATAGCTATAAAAACGTATCATAATTAATACCATCCATAGATCAGTTTTAGGTATGGGTGTATTCTTCCTCAGGCTATATAAAAAAGAATGAATTAGACCAAAGTTCATATCCTTTTTTTATCTATATAAGGAGTACCACAGGAGATTGTTGGGTCTTCTGGAAATCACTAATTTGTTGTCCTGTGCGGCTTGTCCTATATAGCAAATATACGATATTTCTGAGGTAGGTTTCCTCTTGAGGTTTTTTTTTTTCCAAGATTTCATTTTGTTTCTTCTTCTTTGGCAGAACTTGCTGTGTAATTTGCATTGCGATTTCCCTGCCCTTTATATTTTGATAGTTTTGGCTATCCATGTAGAAATTTGGGAGGGGATGTAGGAAAGTTGTGCTGATACTTGTCTAGTCTCTTCCAGTGTTGGAGTTGTGATACTAATTAAATCTAATAGTGCACTGAAGATGCTGTTGGTTTATAGCATGTTTCCTTAGTACTTCAGGTGAAGCTTAAATAGATTACACTAAATATTCTATTCTCAATGTAGCCAAGCTGAAATATTTTTTAAAAATATTTTTATAAGGTTTCTTGCTTCTATTTAATTTGGCTTGAAATATTTGAGTAAATTATGGTAAAAAATTTGAATGTATCAAAATGGGAGTATAACTAATCCCATTGTAGCATGAAAACTTAATGTCTCATTCACATAAGTATTTTGGGTTCCTTAATAGCAGATACTTGACTGAGGGTGGAGGCCATGTGGTGGAGGAGGTAAATTTAAAAAAATCCTTGTGTGTGTATAGATGCAGATATTAAAATTCTCACTTTTCTAGAGATGTATGTGCTTTCTGTTGAACTATATAACTACACAGGTGCATTGTGATTACATAAATATCAAGCCAATTAGTATAAAAAAATAGAGTATACTTTAGTTACAGATGGTTGCTTGCTTGACCTGTGAAAAAGGTCATCAAAATACAGTGCCCCAATAAAAAGAACAGTTTTTCATTTGTATAATTTATGTAGAATCTTTAGTGTTTATTTACTAGCTCTGTGTGTTTGCTGCAGACAGGATAATTATGAATTTCATACTAATGCTTTTTATTTTATAAAAAAGCTTTAAATACTTTGTACTTATCAAACAGTGACAAAATATCTCCAGTGATTAGATCAAACATACAGGAACTCTAGATCATCTCTCCTCAGATGAAAGCAGACTGTGTATGATCCAAAACCAAGCACAGCAATTCCAGAAATGTTTCTTGCCTGATGGGTTCAATGTCCTATTTAGTCTTCATTAATTGCTTCCTGGATAGCAGCAAGTACTTCTGCAGTTTGTTGGTTTGCAGTTATCAGTTGTTTGTATTGGTCAAATTCTTAAAGCATTGCAGAGGAATGAAGTCCCTATTTTAGCAGCTGGTGTCTGTTGGAATCAGCAGGAGTAAGCTGTGTAACTGGTGGATTAGATGTCTGCCCACGGGGCTGTAGTCAGCAGCCTGTGACAGTACTGAGAGAGGAAAATGAATTTAACACACGCATTGCCTCAATTTTTTTCAGATGCTGGCCAGAAGAAGACCCCAGACAAGAAAGATGGGCGACGAATGTCTTTTCAAAAACCTAGAGGGACTCTTGAATATTCTGTAAGTTACTGCTTTATTGTTAGAATGTTACTGCAAAGCAAATGCAGGCTTGAAAGTTGCACTACAAAATATAAGCAAAACTGTAATGTGTATTGCCTTTAATGTTAGAATTCTGTGTATCTGATAGTTTAGTTTGACAGAAATTAAAACAGGGAATTAGCTGGTAATACTAATACTGTTTTTTCCCTTTAAGTGCCTTTTTTTCCTTAGAAATTCCAAGGTAATCAAACTGTTGACTGGTTCACTTTTAGGTAACTAGTTAGAAAAAAATAACAATAGTTATGTAATTATGTGCAAGTTCTCTGCTTTCAGCATTATTAATAAACTGTTGCTGTCAGTAGAAATAACAGAATAAAGTTGGAAAGGGAAGCTGTATCTTGATACTGGCTTTCTGGTATTCTTACAATAATTGCCGTAGATCTGTGCCTTTTTCTGTGTAACTCAGTTTCTACATCAGTATCTGAAAATGGAGCCTTTCTCTCCCTGTTCTGTTCTTGAAATGACCCTCAAACTGTGCTGCAGTCAGCTTTCACATTTGTGGTTACTAAGGGAAACAGAAGTGAGAAGTATGTGTCTTGTGTTATGTACTGGAAATACAATTAAGCCTATAAATAATGCTTGTAGAGTTGATGTTAAATTAGCAATGGTCTGCCACAGTTGTCTTTGAATGCTTTTGAAACTGGACATGATAAATAAAAATGACAATTGCCTTATGAAAAGTCTTTACTTGACCTCTTGGTGTTCTCTTAGTCCAGGAATAGGAGATATGGGGAAGACTTAACTCCATTACATTAAGTCAAGCTGTGATAATTGCTTAAGTACTGAGAGGGCTGTGATAGTCTTTTGGATAGAGACAGAGTGTGTGGGTACTGGAGCAAGAAGCATTTCATTAGCATAGCTTTTATTGGAATTTAAATATAGTTCTAGCCTGCTCTAAAGACTTCCTTGAAGTTGGAATTCAAAAGAGAAATTCCTGCTGCTTAGGTTCTAGCAGTTGAAGAATGTTACTGTAAATGTGACTGTTGTTGATGTTATATTAACTCCATTTGGTCTGAAGGACCTGGGAAAAACAGTCAGGTGTAGCTCTGTATTACTGGCATTCATACTCAGTAAATCCAGTTATTTGGCTCTTGTCACCCTGTGAGTGCTTTTACTTTGGTATGTAACATTCCAGGCAACGAGCTCTCCTTTTTTTAACTTGGTGTGTGTTTGTGTCAAGTTGTCATGTACTTCTGCAGGTTTTTGTGTTCCAGTAGGTGGAGTTTTAGATCCAAAAATAGCTTTCTTAATATGTACTGAAGTATGCATCACTTCCTTGTGAGTCAAAAAGATGATTCACAGGAATCAAAGGCTTTTTGTCATAAAACTTAGTCCACCTTCTAAAGGAGCCTGTTGCATGTATGGAGCATGGTGCATTTCAGCTTCACAAATACTGTATTCTGTCAGGTCTTGCTGTACATTTCACTCATGAGGCTCATGAAACACTTGTGTAGCATCATGTTTGCTTAGTATTGTGTGCATATATTTTAATAAAATGCACTAATATAACCTTTAGGAACTGAGCTTATGCTCACTCTGAGAGGTCTGATAGCTATTGTGATAATTTGCTACTGTTGTTACTTATTACTTTATATGAAGAGATGCACTTGTGTCTTGTTTCTGACTTCATCCTACTTCCTGTCACAGTGACAACACATGTTTGTGCACACATGTATTTATATATCTGCATGTGTTGCTTTGAAGTAGTAGAGAATAAAGGCAGAATCCATACTCCCCCTCACCTTCCAGCATTGTTGAAGTTAGTGGGGTTTTTTGCCTTTAAGATAATAATTTAATATGTTCATTTTGCCAGTGGCTACATGCTTTTAGGAGGGAAGGTCTTATTTGTATTCATGAAGTTTGGAGTGAGTTGGCATCTCACTTGTGCAAACTATGGGGTTTTTATGAAGTAGACTTCACACCAGAGTTTTTTTAGAAAAAAAATTACTATGGGACAAATAAACAATAAAATAAATTTTCTCTTTAAAGCTAAAGACAGAATGCAGTTAATGTTTAAGATTTTAATTGAAAATTCCCAAGGCATGAAAACTTGATCCTGCTGTTCTGTATGTAGCAGCAGAGAGAAGATGTCAACCGATAGGGTACTAATGAACAGAAGTAAGTCCTGATGAACAGAATTAAGTCCTGAACTGTCTCTGAAGGAAAGAAAAAACTGGTTCATTTTTGCTGGTACTGCTTAGACAGTGAACAGATATCTTTTAATAGAGTTTCTCCTTTTCTCAATGTGAGTCAGCACATTAGATGCAAGTTGATATTGTCTGTCTTTCAGAATTCACAGTTGCTGCTCAAGCCATATGTTTTCCCCTTCAGCCTTTTGTGTTCCATGTTGTACAAACACAACTGGTCCCTGCCTGTAGGTGTCAGAAGAGCCAGCTACGGGTGAATGATGGAGCATGAGCAGAGTGCTGCTTACTGATCACCAGTGACTGTAGCATGCTAGCAGTCTTGTGACTTCAGTGAAAGCCTTCTAACTTTTCTTCCTTTTGAGAAGAAGAAATAATTTTGGTTATTTTCAGATAGGTTTGATTTTTGTTTAGAGAAATGTTTGTGAGTGAGTAGTTGAAATGGATGATCTGGTTTATGAGTGTTGGAGGGTCTAATCTAAGATTTCCCTTTATCTCTCTGGGGATTGGAGGCTGTGTTCTCCTGAAGTAGTAAGTACTTAATACACAGATTATGTTGTTCAGGTTAAGGAAAGAGCCCAGTATCAATTCCTGAAGGTCACAGAAGCCTTTATAAGACCATAGCCTTGAGACTGAGTTTTCAGCTTGTATATAGAGTGCTAAGGGTTCTCTTCTGGTGCCACTAGTTTTATTGCCATTTTAAGCATTTACATACTATTTAGAAAGCTACACACTTAAGAGTTTTGGTGATCTTTTCTTTTTTTTTTAATTTCTTGGCTCTTCCATTTCAAATCCAAGGAGTGTGTTTTTTTTGGCTGCTGCTTTGCTTTGAGCATGGCACTGTCATAATCTTTTAACCTGCTTTGGGGAATATTGGAAATGTAGATCATAATGGTGATGTTACTTCATCTGTGTCTTTTACTAATTATTTTTGAAGTTGATATTTACAGGGTTTGTTTTACAGATGTTGCATATTATATAAATTAGGCCTGTTAACAATTAGTTAATTTAGTCATAGTTGGTATTTCTAAAAGCTTGGGTACAGTGCCAAAGCTGTGTTATTTGCTCCCTTTTGTTCTCACCCTTTTTTTTTTTTTTAGCCTTCCTATCTGTTTAATTTTGTTAGTTTATTTTAATGCCCTTAAACTATGTTTGATTTTCTAGCTCTTAGACATCTAGTGTTGAAATAAAAAATAATTATTTCTGCACTCTGATTCATTTGTATTTGATGTTTAATTTTAGTGGAAGACTGAATTCTGACTATTGAGATGCAATTACAGTCAAGTTCATTAAAATACCAGTAGAATAAAGTTTTCAATAACTTTGCCAGCTGTTGTTTTGAGGGAAATGAAGGTAGTTTGAACCAGAGATAGTGGTGGCTGAAGTTCTGTCTGCTGTTATATGTAAGTGCACCTGGGAAACATGGGTGCATTCTCAATGAAGATTTAATATTCAAATATTTATATAAAATTTTTAACATTCAGAATAACATTTAAGTAGCTACCTCAATATATAGGAAGTTTATTTTCTGGGAAGGAAGGAATAATTTCTTGCTTTCTCTTGTAGTGGTGAATTGATAGGGGAAAAGCTGGGAATCCATGGTATGTGGTGGCACTATTCAAATCTTGTTAGTTCTGTGCTTTTCTACAAAGTTATTCTTTGAGGTTTTGTGTGTTCAGAGTCTACTTTTTAGAATAGTAGAGGGCCTGAGAACTGGAAAATAGGCCTTGGAGCCTAGGAAGGTACTTCAGGAAGTCTCTATTATGTGAGCAGTGTCATTGTTTTGAGAAGGTATCTCTGCTGGTCCCTGAAGTCCCATGTAGTGTGGAGATTTGCCTGTGCAAACTTGACAGCCAGACAAAAAGGAAGCTTATACTTGCCAATGTGTTTATCATGAGTGAGATAAACCCTTTAGTTGCCAAGCTATTTCACAAGATGCTTTTATTTCAGAAGGCTGGAAAGAGTGAATGCATGCTTAAAAGGGCTTAAGCTTTGTGATTTGAATGCTTTTAATTTGTTTTATACCATAAGTTAGTCTGAAATCTCAACTGCTTTAATGGTTAAGTAATACACAAAAAAGATTTACCTAGCAGCTGTTTCCCTTCAACATTTATGTGAGCACAAATTTAGGCAAAACTTTTGAAATTCACTTCACAGTTTGTTTTAGCAAACTTTCTGTATCATGTAGAGCTTCTGATGGACACCTTACTGTTTAGTGATTTGGCAGTTAGTTTTTTTAAGGTCTGTTAAGCATGTAGTACCTGTCTGGTCTTGTTACAGTCCTGTTCTGATTTCTGCTGTAGTACCAGTTAAGCATGATGTATGAATTTTTTTTTTTTTTTGTGTAGCTGTGATCATACTGTACTGAATGAGAGCTACTACAATACAGTCTTCCATACTGGAAATACTAATGTAGAAAGATGTTTGCTGCTTTGTTTAGCATATTGGCTTCCTCTATAAAAAAATCTCAAAATAATCCTATCTTATAAAAGCTAATTGCCTTTTCTTTGGCAATGCTTATATTTTTTTGTTGGTGAATCTAGGTTGATAAGTGCATCTTTACAAAATTATATAGAAAAGAATTCTCTAGCTCTACTTACATTTAGCTGCAAATATATCTTAGCTTATATAGCTTCATCTTGTCTTAACTGTTTTTTCCTGGTACAGTGTTTATGAAGTCTTTTGCCATTATGCAGCAAACCTTTTGGTTGTTTGTTTCCTTGTATCACCATTATTCCTAAGGTTTTGAATTCTTTATTCTGAAATAGTCTTTCTGTGTAAAACTTTTTTTCTTTTGCTTTCTTCTAGTAGGTAATTTTGACTACACTTTGGGAGACAGAGGTCAGAATCTGAGCTTGAAAAAAAATCCTTTCCGTGGTTGGGAATCACTTTCTCAAAAAGCTTATGCTCCATCTGCTGTCATAGTAGTCGACCTGCTTAGCTTCAGCATTTTTGCATTTTCTCAGTGATGGATTTTACCTGCAAGTCAGGGTCTAACAGAAATATATTTCAATAGTAACAGGGTGTGTTTCTAGAGAGAACTCTTCAGCTTTTCTGTAGGTGAAAAGTGGAGAAAAGCAGTTGAAGAGGGGGCATGAATCATTCTGTGAACCCAGTCAATGGTGTATTGCCCAGTGGTAACCAGCAGTGCATTTGTAGATGAGAGAAGTTCAGGTGAAGTTGCTGAGCTGAGAGCTCAAACTGTGACTGACACTTCTGGCCACTGGCAACGTAGTGGGAAGGTGTGTGCTTTTACAGGGGGTTGCAGTAGGCTAATATTTAGGGGATAGATAGGTGTTTTGTGGTGGCTTGGTTGTTTTTTTGGGGGGGTGGGCAGCCATAAGAAATAAAGATATTAAAGTTCCTCAGAATTTTGGTAAATCTACACGTGCCAAAATATGTAAGCCACTATTTGAACTAACTTCTTACAGGTTTGTTTTGTTTGTTTGTTTTTCCCCAATTGATACAGGTGGAATCAAGAGATACTTTAAACAGTATTGCCTTGAAATTTGATACAACACCCAATGAACTGGTTCAATTAAATAAGCTTTTCTCCAGAGCAGTCGTTCCTGGACAGGTACTATTACATATATGTTACTTATTAAATAAAGTCCTCTTTTACTATATTTCTCATTCCTACCAGAGTGCTAAAGTACTTCTCTCACTGATTTTTCTTATTGGCTTTGTAAAAGATTTTTTTTCTTTTTCTCTCCAGTCTATTCCTTGTGCCTATTAAATAACTGCCTAAAAGGAAACATGTAAGGAAGCTACCTGTGTCCCTTATATAAGAAAAGAGGACTTTTAAAACTAGATGTACTTAATGGTACAATAATAACACTTAGATACAAGCCAAATTGTTGCTTTGCAAATATAGCAGGCTGTTTATGAACTCTAGCTCAGCAGACACATTCAGGGTAGAGCTTGCAAACAATATTCCGTGACTGTATGTTACTGCCTGCAATTCTGTTTTAATAAATTGAATAATGTCTATGTTCCACTCTGGAAAGTTGATGTTTTTACCAGCAGTATTTGAATTACCATTCACTTATTATAGGTCACTGTTGCCTTTTTTCTCCCCTCCTGTTTTTGCCTTCAATTTTCACTTCTCCTTAAAATCCAGGCCTGGAAACCAGTGATAGGTCAACTGTGGTGTCAGCCATCAGCCATTTGGTATTTTCCCTTTGTTTCATAAAGTTCTATGTTCATTTTTGATTGCTGCAGAACTTTCTCTAAGTATATTGAATGCCTGTCATGGCTAAAATAATATATTAAAAGTGTGAACACTTCCAGTTGAAATTTTCTTTGTATATTCAGTGAGTCTGTTTTCTTATTGCTCAAGTAGTAGAGTCAATAGCAAGAGAAATAGCAAATAGCAAGAGAAATATTTGGACATGTCTTCTTTGGACACTCTTATTTCTGTCATGCTGTATACTTTTAATGCTTTCTATCTGAACTTCTTCCTCTGTTATTATGACTGAAAATCAAAATTATACCAATATAGCATTTAAAACTTGAAGTGCTAAAATTTCAAGTGCTTTATTTAGTATTGTTTTTTCCCTCAACTCATAAGTCTTTTAAAAGCAGTGGGAGCAGAAACAGTTTTTTGTAGCTTATTTTGAGAAAGCATAAATATACCTTAACTGGTGGGAAATCTAAAGTAAATCTGAAAGCATAACTAACTTCTAACTACATTATATCTTCTTTATAGATTTTGTATGTTCCTGACCCAGACTACATATCTAGTGTGGACAGCTCCCCCTCTCTAAGTCCTGTAAGTCCCCTATCACCTACATCTTCCGAAGCAGAGCTTGACAAGGCTACAGTAAATGTAGGTATACCTGTTGTCCTTAAAATTAATTTTCCCTTACAAGATAAATGTTAACAGATGCTATGCTTTCTTCTTAAACTGTCCTTTTGTTTTGGGGAGAAAGTATTAGACAGTACTTGGAATTGAAAGTAAAATGGCTCATTTTAAAAAGTAAATACAAGATTTTAATTATTGTAAATTATAGTTTTCAATGTGAAAACTGATATAAAGGCAAATTACTTGTAGCAAAATACTGTCATTGCACACAGAAATCTTAATTAGTTACTGCTGCATTTCTGTATTTGTTACATGTTAGATCTTGTTAGACATTTGTCTCTAATCTCATTGATGGTTTTGGTAGAAAAGGTGTATTGACAGGAATGCTCAGTTTCCCCCTGCTTGCTCTAGAGGTGTCAGGGAGGGTTCTCTAGTTTCATTTCGCAAAATGAAGTTAAAAAAGGGGGTTTCAGTGAAGGACTAATGCAGAATTAACTGTAGCTGACTTTTACTCAGTAGTTCTACAATTGTACACGTTAAAAATGCTAAAAATGTTTAGCCACCTGCATTGTGCTGTAATTCAGCTCAAATGTAGATTTTTGGGTAGGTGCTGGCTTCGTAGAAAGAGGTGTGTTTTTCCAGGAACACTGATTGCTGTCATCAGCATCCCATAGGGAACAGTCCAGACAGGAAGATTCAGTATTTGAGCCAGAGCTACTCTGCAGTTTTTGCAACTATGATCTCATTTGGATGCTTCTTCATGCATCACCACTGTTCTTTTCCCAGTTATTATCTTTTCCTTTCAAATAAGAGATTTTCTTGTTAGCATATTTTGACACTACTCAGTCAAACTGTCAAACATCTGTTCCAGGATTCTGTGTGCTCAAAATTTAGGAAGGTTTGAGACTTAAATAATTTACTTATTTGCTTATATGACTTGGTCCAGACGAGTTGCTTTGTTGCTGATGAGATTCCCAAGCTGCATTACAAGTCTATGGTGGCCCTTCTACTGCGTATCACTGTTTGGTTTTTCTGTGATATCTCTTTTCTGTCTTAGCATGCCTCTTCTTATGTCTGTCATTTGTGCTGAATAATTTCTTTGTTTGATGGCAAACTGAGGGTGGTGTAGCACAGTAAGCAGATCACCTGCAAGAATACATTCTTGTATCATATATCTTCTAGCTATATCAGTCTCAGAAAGACCTACCCATGTAATATATATGTTGTGAGAAGTTACTGATGGGAAAAATTATCAATTTTATTATTGGAACTCTGAGCTTTTCCTACAGATTCCATGCCAGAAAAATACCTTATTCTTTCTTTTGTCAATTATTTTGTGTATCTCTTAGCATATAGTAGATTAGGAGATGTAAGCATACCTGCAATTTGTTTGAAAGCTTTTGGTTGGCTGTATGCTCACATGAGAGATAAAAACTTGCAAGTGTAGAAGAAACAAAGTAAATGAAAATACTTAAAAATCTCTTCTGCAAGAGATTTTTTTCATTTAGTGTAGTCAGTCCTGTGCAAGCAACAATTGGAATGTTAAATTTCATTTAACTGATGTACAAAATAGTTATGAAACAATAAAGTATCTTGTTACATGTCGTGGATCATGACAAGCAATTCTTAAATGCTTCAGGGAGGGTCAGATTGATTAGCAATGAGACAATATATAATGAAATTTTTTTGCTTCTGAGGCCTTTCAAAGTACATCTAAGGAAAGAAGAAATATTTGTCAAAAAATCAAGGAACAGAAATCACTTGTACTTTTCAGTGTGTTTGGTTTTGTTTTCAGTCTTCTCTAACAACTTAAAAGGCACTCAACTTCTATGTGAGCTGTTAAGGCTGGAGAGTTTTGTTCTTCATCATAGCACCTGTCTTTCATGGTTTTCTTTTCTTTTTTGCTGATTGCTATCATTATGAAGGAAAAATATACTAGTATACATTCTCTAATGCTCTCTTGATTTCTGTCTTCTTTGACTGACCTCCAGTTTTGACTCCAGATTTGCAGTTTAAATTTGAGCATGTTTCAAGGTAAAGATGTGTGCCTCTGCTTATATAATGTAAAGGAGTCTTTTCTCTGCTCTGGTCGATAGAATCAGTGATTTCTTGTTGCAAATTTAATAAGAAGGCTAACAAATATCTGAATGCTTGTTCAGTCAAAAATAAAATGACATGTGCTATTCTTGTTATTTTGTTTTATCAAAAATTGGATTTGCTTACCACAGCCATGTGGCTAGGTACAAACCAGCATGTGGCTGATAAAAGACCTGCAAAACTTTTTGTTAAAGCTGGGGAGTTTTTGGTAGGCTTTTTTTTGTTGTTTTTATTTCTTTGTTTTGTTTTAATTTTGCTACATTTAAGCTTAGATTTCATTGTGTATTTCAATAATTTTGTTGCTGTCAGTAAGATTGTGTAAGAACTAGCTTAGATTTGAAAGCTTTTCTGGTGCTGCTGGGTTTTTGAAAGATTTATTTATTCAGCAGTCTTAGGCACGTATTTGAGAAGATCCTGTGTGTTTTGCTACCTATAAAGCCTAAATTCCACTTCAAAATGATACCTAGTGACAAAGGCATAGTCATTAAATTGGAAAGTGTACCATTGTGGTGGTGCATCCCCCTATCCCCCTACCCCTTCTTTTCCCAGGCCATACTGGGATCTGAGATTGTGAGAAATAGCTGGCTTATTCAGAATGGGCTTGGATATCAGCTGAGCACTTTCAGAGCCACTTGTTGAGTTATGTGTCACAAGAGTGACCCTGTAGTTTTCAGGAGGAAGGCATGTGTAGAAGGGGAATTAATCTCCAGGAGAATTGTTTCCTAATTATACCTTGATTAGCTTTTCCAGCAAAATTCAGTTCAGTGTTCTGTATATTGTTTTGGTTTTTTTGGTTGATCTGTAATGAAGGCTGAAAGCTGCTGGCAAAGGCTAAAGTAGTGCCAGAGAGATGATGAACTGAAAACAGTTGTACATAATGTTCCTAAATATCATTAAAGGCATTTATCTGCAGTCTGTACTGGTGAATAGAAATGGACAGGAAAGCAGAAAACCAAAGGGAATATGGGACTTCCTGTTTTCTGAAAATAGTAATATTTTATGAGTAACTAAAAATAGCAGTTATTTATGAAATTGAAGCCTTTAGATGTGGGTGAAGCTCCAAAGCAGGGTTTCTGTGCCTATAAAATAGGCTTTGGTGAAGTCTGTCTAGTATTTGTTTTTCTTTAGTTTAAAAACAAATTTTTTCATTGTCTGTCCTGTCCCTGGTAGGTTTCCACATTCACTACTTAGTTGGGTATACTGGTAGACACTGAGGTAGATAACTCATTTTATCTTCCTGGGGAAGTAATGAAGGTAATCCTCTGAAAGTTAAATCCAGGCATGTGAATGACAGAGATGGTTGGAAACAGCTAGAGAGAACTTAACAAGGCTGTATCATACCTGACAATACTGATTGCTCTCTGTGAGGAAATGACAGGCTCAGCAGATGAGGGAAGTCATGTTCCTTACCCTGACTAGAGCCAGGCTCTTGACAGTGTTCCAGAGCAGCAGTATTGTTAAAATACTGGAAAAATGTGAACTGAATGGGTAGAGTAGAACATGGGCCAGAAACATTGCCAGGATCATTGTGGTCAAACTTATTCAGCATTAGTGTGATTTTTTTTTTTTTTTAATCTTTTGTAGAATCATAAAATAGGTTGGGTTGGAAGGGACCTTAAAGATATACAATTCCATCCCCTCTGCTGTAGGCAAGGACACCTTCCACTAGACCTGGTTACTCACACCCTCATCCAGCCTGGCCTTGAACACTGTTTGCTGTGTTGCTGGTCAGTTTCAAATGCTTGAGTCCCTCTTGGGGCAGTTCTTTTATAATCTGCCCATCAGTTACCTGACTGGTCAAATTACACAGCAGAAAATCTCCAGAAGTTGGTATTGAAAAAAGCAAGTTGCTAAGTTCTTCTTTGTTTCTTTATATTTCCTTTCAGGATTCAGATGGAGTCCAGCAGAAGGAGTCAGCTGTTTCACCAGCACATGCATGTGTTCGTCCTTCAAGAGTGGTATCATCCACCTCCGAAGAGGAGGAAGCATTTACAGAGAAATTTCTAAAAATTAATTGCAAGTACATCACTAATGGCAAGGTACTGAAGCATTCAGGTTTTACTGTTACTGTATAGAATGTAATAATAAAACATGTTTAAAGTATAAACATAGAGTAGACTTTAGTCGGGGATGAATAGATGAATCAACTCACATGCATAGGTCTGTATAAATATAGTAGTTTTCTTAACTTACTGTTTCCTTTGGGTTCTCCAGGCCTCTTGTTCAGGACATGATTGATTGAAGTAGTTGATATGTGACAGACATCCTCGATGCTGTACTGTTAAATAAATCTCACATGTTGAGGGCATGAGATCTGTTTGTTCCTTATGTTAGTATCTCTCTTAGGTAATTTTCTTTACTTACAGTGGACAAAAATATGTGTTAAACTGTGCTAGGAAATATACAGCTGCATAGCTTTGCTTCTTTTTTTTTTAAAGCAGTGCAGGGTGAGCAGAATAAACTTCTGATTCTGCAACAAGTTCTGTATTGTTCACCATTTGTCTTGGTGTGGTATGGTGGAAACCTTGATTTTGTTTTTTCTTTGAAGCAGTTACAGTTCTCTCAATAGCATTGTTATGCAAAATGTCTCAAAGTTAGTTACACTTAATTAACCTCTGTTTATCTCATAAGTGCACAAGTCTTGCACAGACTTCTAGGGACTGAGGTAAAGTGTGTTGACATTATCTCAGAGCACTTTACCAAAAATCAAAGTGTGTTGCTCCCCTACCTCACAGAAAAAATACTATTAGACACTTTATCTATGAAAAATGCCTTCACTCAATGAATGCAGTAAAATTCCAAGTACTTGTAATATTTCCTCCTTTGCCTGAAGTTCAGGTGTGTATGTAGAAATACCACTGTTTCTGTGTTGTTCAGAATAGGTTTTCAGATAAGGTACAGTAATGATAAACAGGTTAATAAAAATCTCCTGAAAGTGTGATTTTAGATTTTGGCTGATGGGCAGTGGATTGCAAATCTATGTGTGTCTAGGCTTGAAGCCTTTTTACAATATATGTGTATTGACAAAAGCTGCTTGGTGAGGCAAGTACTGAAACAGCTTTGTCTTTTACTTTGTTCTACTTTGCAGATAATTTTTTTCACTCGTTGCTTTCTGTCTGTAGGTGACTTTTTTAGATTGATCCTAGGCACATCCTTAGTTATCAGTTTTAAGTGCTGTTATGCGGTGGAATTGAGACTGTGAGCCTTTGTTAGAAATTGGATGTACTGGAAAAAAAATGGGGTTAAAATTACAGCATATTATTTATGTGCTATAATTTTTTCCTCAGGATATTACAGGGGGTATTAATGGTATTTTACTTGCAGCTTTGCAGCCTATTTTCTGAGAGCTTCAGGGAGAATTTTGTTTGTAAAATGTTGTATAACCCATTGCAGTGTCTGTCCATACTTGGGGAGGTGGGTGGGAGAAAAATGAATACTGACTAGCTCAGACTTGAGTGCCAGATCTTGTAAGTTTAGCATGTAATTTAGACTTCGTGGCACATACGGTGAGAATGTCCTCTTGAATGTTGTCTTGCCTCTCCTTGATACATTTCCTCATGATGCAGGTTGATAAACTTGCAGAAGTTTTCTGGAGAAAGCTTAAAAGATTCATCCTGTGCTTCCTACTCTGAAGGTGATTTGTGAAGCTCGTAGTTAGCTGTTCTTTAGGGCTTCAGCTGTGAAGTCTGTCATCACTGTGACTGCTGTTTGTAAACTGAAATCTAGTGAAGGCCTGTTTTTCAGTGTGTCTATGCAAAAGGGTTTTCATTAGGGTAAGATTGTCTCATTGCTCACTTTTTAAAACTGCTTATTCTCTATATGGTTGGAGTCACATTTGGTCACACTTGTGACTTTCTGGACAAGCACAGAGGAGTTCTCTGAGGAGCAGTGTTTGGCACCTGGAATGCTTGTTCTGCTCATTGCACTTGCTCCATGTTAGCTGGTTATTGCTACTGGTAGAGGCAGGGTCATGGGAATATTCTGTACAGACAATAAATCAATGTGACCAGTGTGCTGCAGTCACACCTTGACTTGCTGCTTACTGTGTACATAGGTGTGCCCTGTCTTACAGCTGCACCTGTTGGCTTCTGCAGTAGAAAAGTGTGCTGCTCTGGGTTTTTTTCTTCTTTGCACTGTTCTTTGTGCCAAAAGAAAGGTACTTTAAAAAGTCTACATGATTGTAACTGAAACTAGTTAGGGAAGTTTGGAATTCTTTGTTATTTTTGCTAACTTACTTAACTGTTTTGAAATGTAGTAGGTGAAGGAAAATTACTAATACCAAGGCTTGAAAAATCCCACACCACTGACCTGGAAATGAAAGCACAGAAAATGCACATTTATTGTTCATTAAGTGAAAAGAAGAACATTGAGGTTCAAAACTTCTACAAGAAACAAGACATAAAATAAATGTTATTTTCATGATAAAAGCTTAATAAATCATAAATTACAGTTTTTATTCATCCTTGTGTGTTGAAGAATGTAATGGAACTATTTAGAGAACCTATCTTTGAGAACTTCTTGTTAGGAGTCCTTTCAAACTTTCTTAGAATTGTTTTACTGAGCTGCTTAATCTTAATATGTGGGCTCACAAATGTGATAGTTTGGCTTTAAACCTCCCTTTATAATGATTGTTCAGATTTCCATCTCAGGGTTTACATGGGAGTTGGAGCTTTCATTTCCTGAGGGGTAAGGAATTTTGATGGTAAGACAACACAACTGATTCAGAACTGACTATCTACATGTGCAGTTTAATCTACCTTCCATATGTATGTTTTTATGTATCTGGATTAATATTTTCTGGAGATGATTTAAGACTCAAGGGATCTATTTTTTTTTTAATAACCTAGATTTCCACATGGTTTTTAGTAATAGAATGGCTTAGCATTTCTCTTTGAGGATCTTAGATCAGAATTTCACCTGAACAGAATTTTACTTCACGTCTTTAAAATCTATTGAATACAGGAAACTTCATTTCTACAAGTGCTTTTTTGGGTAGTTTTGTTCCAGAACCAGAACTTCCTGTAACAGTATCATGTTGAGCTACTTAGTAGATACATACAGAGTCTAGTTTGTATTTCATTTTCATAGACAGTATTTTCAGTATTTTTTCTCTCAACAACTACTTAGTAATTAAGGTCCAAGAGAAACAAGTCATTGGTTATTTTGTGGAGGATGCCCTAAAAAACTGTTTCACAAGGTTCTGTAGCAACAATTGAGCTGTTTATAGATGTTCTTTCCCCCCCCCCCCCCCCCCAAGGACTAGAAAATTTGGAGATTAGAGCAAACATCAATATACTGGAGTCATGTAGCAGTTGGTAGTATGCATGCCGTTGTCCAGTGTTTTTGCTTGAGCTTGTGCTCTGATTTGCACATCTCTAACAACATTGTTAGTACAAATAATTCTTGTGGCTATTTTGAAAAATTGAATTTGTTAAAAATGGAGTCAAAGAGCTTTTCTGAAATGTTAAGTGAGTATTTGATTTATTTTAAAGGGATCTGAGCTGAAGACCCAATTTAATAGACCACAAAGGAGAAACTGAGTTCATCTTTTCTTAATATTGGTAGAGAAGGGCTTTGTTTTTCATGAATAAGCCCCATGATGTTCTTCACTTTGAAGAATATATTCTCACTGAAAATATTTTCAGTAGCTCAACCAGGTCAGAGAAGGAGCTTGGGAACTTTCTCCCTGCTCCAAAGACAAGGAACCAAGGAGATTATATATGGAGAGAAGACTAGGCTCTCAGTCATCTTTGGTGCTTATAAGATAGCAAGGGAGGTTAGCTTGTTGGAAGTGACTTACCAAGAGCAGCATTACACAATCATTTTGGTTGGAAAACACCTCTAAGGTTGAGTCCAGTCTTTGCCTGATCACCACATTGTTGATTAGACCATGGCACTAAGTGCCACATCCAGTCATTACTTGAACCTCCTGGGATGGTGACTCCACCACTTCACTGGACAGCCCATTCCAATGCTTAACAATCCTTTTTGTGAAGAAATTCCTCTTGATGCTCAGCCTAAACCTCCTCTGGCACACCTTGAGGCTCTTTCTTCTTGTCCTGTCCCTGGTTGCCTGGGAGAAGAGGCCAATGCCCACCTGGTTACAGCCTCTTCTCACATAGTTGTAGAGAGTAATAAGGTCCCCCCTGAGCTTCCTCTTCTCCAGGCTGAACAAGCCCAGCTCCTTATGCTGCTGCTCAGAGGACTTAATGTCTAGACCATTCACCAACTCAACTGGTCTTTTATGAACTTGTTTGAGCACCTCAATGTGCTTCCTGAATTGAGGGATCCAGAACTGAACACAGTGTTTGACATGTGGCCTCCCCAGTGCTGAGTACAGTGTGACAATCACTACCCTGGTCCTGCCAGCCACACTATAGGTGCAGAGATACTCCAGGGCTTTTTCTGGTGTCATTGTTATTGCCCATTCCTGGGTATCTTATGAGATGACTGTGACATCTGCTGCCATAGTGCATGAATGTGTATAAGTAACCAGAAAAATTGCTTTAGAACCTTGAATGATGAGTGCCTGATACTAAAATGCTCAGGAGTTCATCATTGTGTGTACTCTGATACAATGGTTCTGGAGCATTTTAGGAATGCTAACATAGAAATCTGTCTGATCCTTCATTTCCAACAAGGAAATGAAGTTTCAGGTTTTTCCTTTAAAGAATAGTTGCAATTTTTTCTTGACTTATGCAAAGCTGTGGTGTTAACTCTCGAAGGCTGGAGTGTCTGCAGTTTCCATCTCTCAGGGAAGACTGAGCATAATGTAATGAGCAGCTCTTAAGCAGTTGGCTAAAGGCTTATGTGCTCCCACTTGTATCTTTTGTTCTGATGTTCTTTTTTACTCCCAGAATCAACAGCACTTGGTTTCTGTCCATACTAGAAACACCATCTATTGAGTAATAGGTTTTAAGGAAGCTTTTACTCCAAACAAAGCAGTAAAGACAGAAGGTATTTTTCCTGTAAGAGTCATAGAAATTGTAAGAGCAAGAGTCAAACATTGGCATGTCTGAAAATGAGTAACTAAAATCTGCAGCCAAACAAAATGTTTCTTTATCTGGCTCTTAGCTGAGCATTGCTTAGCTACCTGGGTTAACGTTTAGTGATCTTGGAGGTAATAATGAAAAGTGACAGAAATACTAACACTAATTAGTGTATTATTAGGAACTTAAATTTTTATTAATTTGGAGCAGCAGTTCTTCTCTAGAAGAGTATACTAAAGTGTTCATCTAGTAACTGTGAACCATGTCTAGTAACTTGTGAAGCAGAATTGTTGCATTATGCTTTTTAAATAGATAAGAATGAAACAGGTCATTTCTTGTTAAGGTGCTATAAATCCATTTTTTTCAAGATTCCTCTGTAATCTTTCCCTTCCTTATAGTAATTGCAAGTGAAGTGTTTGATCAGCCCCTTCGTCAAATCCAGATAAAGTCTGCTAGGTCTGAGTGTTTAATTCTCAATTTCTATTGGTCCAGTAAATTTTACATGGAAATACACTTTCCAATTAATTTTCATGTTGAATACCTGCCTGTTTGGTGTTGAGGGTTTCTTCTAAGGTCAAGATAAGCTTTTATTATTTCTAGCTGTGTCTTTGAGGCTGCAGAGGTAAGCTTTAATCCTTAATTCCATATGTGCTAAGGCCATGTCAATGTACCAGTTTGGGATTCTTTGCCATGAGGTGGGTCATTGTCAGTCTTCTCTAGGAAGCTTCTGTTTACAATAGAAGGTCTCTTAAACTTTTTTTCCTTATATAGTGAGTAGCCTTGCACATGCACTGATTTTTGTCCTTGATATCATGGTGTTTGCTTAAGATATTAACAAGCCTGGCCTGTGGGCTTCGGGAGGGGTAAGTTGGTGTTTTCTGAACTGCTAAAACTGATTCTGAAGCAAGACAACTGAAATGAGTGGTTGATGTGTAACTGGTTCTTCATCCATGTTATTCTGATGATGTGACTCTAATATTCAGATAAGCAATGTCAAACATATGAAGCTTTTTTTCTTTAATCAATTTTTGACCTGTGCTTTCAGCTGAGGCAGTCTTATCTGTGCTCTTGAAAGCAAGTTATAAAGCATTGGAGTTTGTTGACACAAATGATACCTTAGTTGTGACAGCACATCCTTTGACAGAAAAATATCATCTCTTTATTGCCTCAAAAGCTTTAGCACTTCCAGCGTACTTAATTTATCGAGGAAGGTTCATGAGATTGTGGACGAATGAAGACAATATTTTTCTGGAAATGAAGAGCTCTCTAATGAACTCAATTACTGTTTTTTTTCTACTGAGTAATACGTAATTGTGGAAGTTGGTGTTTAACACTTAAATCCTTCAGATGGACCAGTCATACAACCTTACCATTTTCTCTTCAGCCTGGCTGTTTTGAAGATCTACATGCCATATTTGGGCAGTGAAAGAATAGAATAGGATATTTTGGTTGGAAGGGACCTACAATGATCATGTAATCCAATTGCGATCAACGCTATGGCAATTTCTGGGTCAGATCTAGAGACTATTAAGAAAATTCCATATTCATGACCATTAATGAAAGAGCTCAGATGTAGAAAAGCTATTGCTTTTTTATTTTAATTATGTACTGAATTTAAAAAGATGCAGTCATTCTTCTGAGCAGACTCATTGACTTCTGCAGTTTTGTTAAATTTGTTTCATATAACAAAATGCAGACTTCACTTGACAGTTGTCCTTTTGGAGGACAGCCTTGAAAGTCTATTTCCACAATACAGTGCTAGGAAAGAAATGGCCATTACAGCCTTGTTTCAGTACTTTAAACACCTTGGAATTATGTAGATGTCTTCAGCACATGTTGCACTCCAAAGGATGTAGATGAAGTCTGATTAAGCACTGAACAACTAAAAGACTCAAGTACAGATGCTTGGGCTGCTTTTGAGACATGCCTTCATTTTTCCGTATTAGAAGTAGCATTGGTCATTGTTGAGACTTTAATGACACTTTTGTTTGGTTAGGATTTTTTTGTAACTTACAGTTTTCTTTATACTACTTGACATCTTTGTTTTCCTGTTGTGAAGGTCATCAACCATCATCTGGGAACAAAATTTCTTGAATTCGGAAGAGCTCTATTTTTGTTTGTGCTGTGCTAATGTCTTCTCAAAACAAAATTGAAAATAGTCTCCTCCAATACACAGCCTTTATAGTACTTGTGATTGTTATATCAGTAAGATAAATATTTAATTCCTTCAATAGCACATGAACTGAGTTCTTGTGTGAAAGTTTGGAATGTCTGACAAGATATGTAAAGTCTTTAGGAGTCGACCTGTAACTGAAGTATTCCTGTCTACTTAAAGCTAGGCTTTCTTCTGTTCATAGTTTGAGCTCTAATTCCACTATTCCAACAGTTAAATGAATTTCTGTAGCAGGCAATTGCTGTTTGCATGTGTTTCTAACTTTTTTTGTTCAAACAGACTTGAACATATTGTAAATTAACTTTGTTTTTATACTTGTATTGTGTAAAAACCCTACAATTCATAGTATGAATATAAACCTCAACGTTTTTCATAGTTAAAGTTTAAACTCTACTTGCATTTTTGTACTGCAGTAGTATCATTGTGATTAAAACCATCCAAAGTTTCATCTTGATAATCTTGAGTCTTTTTAAATCTAGTTTCATTCTGTAAATGTGTTTCTCCAATCAGTCAATGTGTCCATTAAGTTAGAAGGACTTGTATCAGCCTCTCGTTACTTTTGTGTAAAATTAACTAAGATAAATGATAGGTTTTTAAGGTCTCTCTAAATAAATACTAGGAAGTGAGAGAGAAGAGTTAGGAGTCAAGTTTTAGACAAAGATTGCTTTCAAACCTACCAGTTAAGCCCTGTGGTTATCTGGGAAGGATGTCTCCTTATCTCAGAGGAGTTGTTTAGTGTGTTCTTCAGTGTGTAAGGTTTCTCTTACTTTACTAAAACCAGTTATTGATTATTTGTCAGGAATAAATAAATAAATAAAACTGTTTTCTTTTGGGAAAGCAGGTGGTATTAATTTGCTTCCCCAGAAAAAGTTAGTTTCTTGTGTTTAACAGTGACTTAGTAGCATAACAGGTTGCTTAAATATAAATTAAAAATGCCTATATTAAAAAAAAATAGAAAACGCCTTTTTCCTACTGAAAAATGAAGAATAAGCTGGAATTTGAAGGAGAAAAATTACCACTTCTTTTCCCTCTCATTTTAGGGTACGGTCAATGGTGTGCTGCTAGTGACGCCAAATAATATAATGTTTGATCCTCATAAAATGGATCCTCTGGTCCAAGAGAATGGCTGTGAAGAATATGGCATCATGTGTCCAATGGAAGAAGTGATGTCAGCTGCTCTGTATAAGGAAATTGTGGACAGCAAAATTAAGGAGTCATTAAGCATGTAAGATAGAACAGTATTTGTAAAGCTTTAAATAAATTTAAACTCTAGCCACGTTGTTGACCATAAAAAACTAGCAAACCAGCATTTTCCTTCTTTTTCTTGTTAGGAAAGGATATCAAAGATTGGCCTGGAAAGATCCTATAGAAAGTTTGCTTTACCTTCAGTTCTCACATCCTATATATGATGCAGGATAAATCTTCTATAAACACGGATTCTAATTTCCTCCAGTTGTCTCTTATAAAGCTCTGTGGTACCACATAATTTCCTATGCCCCTTCCCCACTATGGAAACAGTAGTAGATGTTGTTTGGCTCTTCAGTAATTTAAAAACTGGTGTTCACAATAAGAAAGTGCAACTTTGACAAGTTTAGGAACGAATTTTTATTGTTTAGCATTTTTCACTTGCTTCTCAATCTTGTTGCTCTGACAAATGATTTAAACTCATTTTCTAAGATTTGTATATATAATCATGGGCCTAGAAGTATATTTTTTCCCTTTGTGGCTAGGGGAGGGACTGCATATTCACCTTAGGTGTAGTCTTTTTTTGGATAAACACTGAATCTGGATTGGGGAGGTCTAAGCACTGGTGTTTAGTGCAGCAGGCATTTAAAATTAAATTTAAAGAGCATTATGAGAAATCTTTATTCCATTCTCTCTGGTTTTTTTATGGCGAGCTTTTGTATTATCATCAGAAAAAGATAAATTCTGTCTTGAAATCCAAAAAGGATTTAAAAAAAATCATGCCCCCTTTACCTGTCACAGCCCATCAAGCACTAACATTTGCAGACTACATCAGTTATCTAGCTGTAGGGAAGTGGGCTTCCAGGAGTGTGTGAAGCTGTTTGCTTAATATGTAATGCTATACCCTACTTAAAATAGTTCCATTTTTTAAGATACCTAATAGTTCTTAAAAATATCCTCTTACAGTTCATATAGGTAGTACCCTAAGCACATCTTTCTGGATAATCTTAACTATATGGACACTCAGAAGTAGTAATTTGCCTCAAACCATTTGTGAGCTCAGTTTTGGCATGAACCTGGGAATGAATGGGTATCTTGGCATGGTCTCATTTGCTGCCCAATGTCATGTGTCTATTGACAGGGCAGCTGAAATACATGCTGCTACAGTAGTACTTTTGGGGCTTTTGATGATGATGATGCCTTCAGCATAATTTTTTCTGGAAGTTTATTTTCCAGACTGAGTTTTAAAAAGTAGCTTACAGTTCCTATTTCAATTGATAGACAGTGGAAAGAATTAGATAACTCTATGCTTGAGTCATGTTATTGCAATTGCAAAACAAGTATTTTTCTAAAATGCTTAGTTTGTTCATGACTTAATGATACCGTTGATTTTTGTGCTCCTGTAGCACATGCTTTTTCTCTTTTGTTTATAATATGAATGCATGTGGAATGAAAACATCTGCTAGTAAAAGGTCATACTCTGCATTCAGAGGCCTGCATGCCCAATTTGATTTATCTTTCTTGTCAGCTCTGTAAACTAGTGGATGCTCACTGCTAGCATTTTCTTCAGTCCCTGCACTTTTGTGCCTTAGCTAAATATGAGGCATATTTGTAAATTTGGGGGAAGACAGAAATCTTTTAAGTCTAAACAGAAGTCGTAACAGCTTCAGCTAGATCTGAAAAGACCCATGTGTCTTGAGGTATTTGACACTTAAATCATGCTTTCTCACTGGCTTTTTTCCTACATGTTCCACTGTTGTAGTTAACCTTCTTCCACTCTCCCAATTTTTCCAACTGTCAAACCTGCTTAAACTTGGGGAAACAATCTTATTTTCAGTGTTCAGATTGTTGGTATGGAAAATGGTCATAAGCCCAATGGATGCTTTGGTTCTTAAAACTAAAATTTTGTGTTGTATGCTTTCTATATATCAACCGCAATCTCTGCTGAAACTGGACAAAAACATCTGACTGCATACAGATGTTTTGCAGATTTCATGAACCTTACATTGTGCTTCTATAAGAGCACCTATAATGAGCATAATCCTGCAAATTTAAAGAAATGGCCTGGTCTAATAGGTAATGATTTCTAAAGCTGAATCCACATTCTTTGTAAGCAAAATCATTCAGTCAACTAAAGCTTACTACAAGTTTCATGTTAACATTTAGGTAAGAGGGTGCATATGCTTTGTAAACATCCCGAGTTTTAGCAGCATCTCAGTAATATGATCTAATTGATATGAAGTTTTGTGAGACTGTGGAGTGAATTTATTGTCCTTCAAAACAGAGATTAATATACAATCTTCTTCAAAGCATTTAGTACTAGGTAATGGAAGAGTTGGTGTGCTTCTGATAGCAGAGAAGTTGACATTGAGAACTCTAGTCATGAGTAAGTTTAAATATGAGAATTTTTTGTGATGGCTGTGTGTTGCCCAAGTTTTTTGACAACAGGGAAAAGCTTGAGTTCTGTAGGTCTACTTGAGGGTGTTCATAGTACCTTTCTAGTTTTCCGCTTCTAAAAGTCATAGAATTTCTAGTTAGTTTACTTTGAAAAGCAGGTTTAAGCAAGATTATTTCCTCTGAGTAAAAGAAATTTTTATGCTTGTTGTTTTTTTTTTACACTATTTATCAGCGTCTTCAGTTGTATCAGGTAGTTTGGGATTTATTTTGCAAAACAATGGTATCCTCAAAATTAGGTACCTACTGAAGACACTAAACACTGTTTCAGGTATTTTCTATGGGCAAAATAGTGAGATATACTTTGATGGTTCCTACTATTCTGCATTTTCTGGCTTTGATATCTAAGGTTAGACCAGATGATTCCTGCCATCCACATCTTACCTGTGAGCTAGGTGTCACTTTCCTTGGAGGGTGGGACATGTCTGTACAATTGCACTGACTGCTTGGGGAGACAAAACCTAAAAAACTGTGGATGATTTTTACCTTTAGAAATTATGGTTGTGTGTAGCTTTTTGTTGGTTTTACTTTGGTTTTTATTTTTTTTTACACTTTAAGTGCCTCTCACAGTCTTGTTAGTTTCATAGGAGAGTTTCTTGTGAAAGTCATGTCATGAACTTGGGAAGTCCCAGCTGTTTTGTGCTGGCAAAAGGTCAGCCACATTTACCATTATGATATGACATTTTATGCTTGTTTATTATTAATGCTCTGGATTAGGTTGGTTTTTAGGGTATTTGTTTGTTTTAAGAACTTGAACAAAACAGTGAAGCAAAGAGCTTGATACTTTAGAGGTACTTATTATAACAACATTCTTATTTTGCTCAACAGAGATGTAGAACAGCTGTCAGTAAGGGAACTTGGTCATTCCAAGAAAGCTGCAAAGAGCAATACAGATGACACGGATTCCAGGGTTCGGGACACAGGCAACGACAGTGCTAGTACTGCCCCACGAAGCACAGAGGAGTCTCTTTCAGAAGATGTATTCACAGAATCAGAACTCTCTCCAATACGGGAGGAACTTGTTTCCTCAGATGAGCTTCGACAAGATAAATCTTCTGGAGCATCATCAGAATCTGTCCAAACAATAAACCAGACTAGTGCTGAATGTTTAACAGTCATTTCAGACTCCAATGAAGCTGCCAGTGACTTAAAGCCCAGTGCCGAAATGGTTGTAGGTGTTAAACAGTTTGGTACCCACTTAAGTTCAGAAAGTGCTAAAATGTCTGTAAAGGGAGGACAAGAACCTGCTGAAAACACTGCAGATGTCCTTCAGCAGTCTTTGCAAAGATCACAGGGTAGTGAGGAGCGCAGCAAGGAGACAGAAGGGAGCAAGGATCAGGGTTCCTCACTAGGAAAAGAAGCAGATAATGAGATGGAAGAGGCATGTCCGGGTTGTGAAGATACCACAGACTCTCAAAAGAAAGAGACACCTAGCAAAGGAAAAGTAGTGGGAGAGCAAAGTCAAGACTCAGAGGCAGAAGTTGAAGAGCTCCGCAAGCTCTGGAAGACCCACACTATGCAACAAACAAAACAGCAAAGAGAAAACATGCACCAGGATTCCCAAAAAGAGATCAGTCAGAAAGCTGTGTCTGCAGGAGATGGGCGGTTAGAAGGTGAGTCAGTGGGTATTTATGGGAATGATATTAACCCTCAGATTTAAAATATATCACTCTCCAGTTTAATGGAAATTTTGGATTTCTTTCATTCTGTACACCATATTTCTCTATGTGCTGGTTATATTTCTCATTGGCTTGAAGATACTCCAAAGTTAAACTTTACATAAACTTATCAAGAAAATATTTGATGCTTTCAGAATCCTGTTTCACTTGCATCTTGTCTTACTTTGCTGCTGACTAGAACAAGGTTAAGCATCCAAAAAGCATGATTCAGGAAAAATAAGGGCTAGATATTAGGAAGCTAGTGCTGTGGATACAATGAACAGCTAGGTTTTATTTCTTGAGTGCCTTGATTCTTCTGCAAAGATCAGGGTCCTGGGATTATTAGTTGGAAGTTACCATTAAAGTCTGTTCAAGTTTTTATCATACAGAAATATATGCCTTTAAACTGCTTAAATATGTTTCTGGATGAATTTGAATTTGTTTTCCAAAAAATTCAGAAGTTACTTTCTGGTGTCTTCCCATCTTACTAATGGAGATAACTGAACTATTTGTTTTAATTGTGCAATATTTGGGGTACTAGAAAACACTATTAGTCTGTGACAGGCATTAAAGATAAGTGAAGTGCATTTGAAGGTTAAATTCATTATGTTAATTATTAAAGTTGAAATTATATTGAATAGAAGTACATTCTTTGGTTAACAGAAGTTCCTCTACACTTCAAAATCTTATATAATAGTTTTTACATGTTGGTTTTTGGGGTTTTTTTTTTTTGGTTGGTGGGGTTGGGGGTTTTTTTCTTCTTTTAAGGAAGTAACTGAATTTTGAAATTTGAAGCAGATCAATACTTGCATCATTCTGTGATAAATTTGGCTTTTATGCCCTAAATATTAGAATTATTTCTAACGCTTCTGGCTACTTCCTAATATACTTACTAATACTACTTTCTAATACCTCTGGCAGATGTCAGGTAGCAGTACTTGCTTGTTGTGACTTCCAAAAAATTCAGGTTTTAAGTGTTCTTTGGAACAATTGCTGCTTTTCTTACAAATGAATATTTGTAACTCAGTTGCATTAAATGCTTTAGCTTTGGGGTTTTTTTGTAAGATTGTATCAGTGACTGACTGCAGGTTGTTTTTGTGTTATGTGATCTGTATATTTTCAGAGTA
The DNA here is from genome assembly GCF_027477595.1 of Haemorhous mexicanus. Taxonomy (NCBI): domain Eukaryota; kingdom Metazoa; phylum Chordata; class Aves; order Passeriformes; family Fringillidae; genus Haemorhous; species Haemorhous mexicanus. Next base: position 139,671,457 of record NC_082341.1, read on the forward strand.
AATATATATATAAAACCAAAAAAGTGTCTGCATACAGTCCTACAGAAGAGTGGTGGCTAGAAACCTTATATACACATAGTGCTGCTGCCTCACTCAAAGTTGAAGGGGTAAAGTACAAAGAAAAAAACACAAAAAGCACAGGATGTCTTTTGGAGATTTGTACCAATTCAGTCCAACTTCAGCAGGAATAATTGCATCTCTTATTCTTGCTTGTTGTGTTAGCAGAATGCAAATAAATGAATAAATTATGAAGTAATATTTCTCGGCCAGATTTAGTGAAGCTTCTACAGATTTTGTGAAGCTTCTACAGGCATGAACAGGCTTCTACAAGCTTAAACAGAACCAAGGAAAAACATAGGTCTTCTTTATAACTCTTGAGAAACGTCAGACTGAATATGGTATCTGTTAGTAGTAGGTCACTAAAAACACCAGGTCCTTTAAAATTTGAAATATAGTAAACGCTTTCAAGTAGCCTTTCTCAAAATAAAACTCTGAAGTAGTCATACTGTGAGTTTTGGATCAATAACTTACCTAGACAGTCTTTTTGTTACTTTCATATAGCAGGAACTTAGTTGAATTTTTTATCTTTTTTGGCAGTTTTGAGAATTTAGGTTTTGAGAACTATTGTTTTTTGAGCTTTGCAGAGGCCAGATATTTGAGTTTGAAATTAATGATCTGAATATTTGTTCTGAATGTTGAGGTGATGCAATGCAAGTAGATGCTTTTGAGTAGACACATCATGTTTGGAATAACTAAAAAGGTCTCACTTGAATCTACTTTCATTTTTTCATTGCCCAAGCTTCTGTTTTTATAGACACCTTTGTTAACCACTGGACTGAAATAAAGCTAGATGTGGTTGATACTTTGGAGAAATTGGAAAAATCGATAATTTTGTGTATGTATAAACAATTTAAAATATCATTAATGATAACATGTCAAAATATTTGCTGCTTAGCTGAATACTGGCAGAGATTGAAAAAAAAGACAAGAAGAATGAGACACAGTAGCCATTGCTGAAGTCTTTTCTCATTAATTCTATATCAAATATGCAAGAAGATATGGAAGAACTCACTAAAAAAAAAAGGCATCTGAAATAGTCATGGTGAGACTTGGGGCAGAGCTAAATTGTTTGTTTTTATTTTACCTAATGGCTGGAACCATAATCCCACTTCTCTGAGCTCAGGGAAGTCCTAATCTGCTGCCTCTAAAGGACCAAAATCACAAATACCAAATCATTTGAAGAGTATTTATCTAACACTGCCACAGAGTTTGCATGCCAGTCCTATTAACGAGGCTTTTTTGTTTATTTTTGTTTCCTTTTGGTGTTGGTTTTTTTTTTTCCAATCTGGCAATTTATCTTTGAGCTTACATATTAATAAAATACTTCCAAATAATGCATGTTATTATGGCTAATTTACTGTACTATATGCTTCAGGTATAATTCTAAAATGTTGACTGAAAACATAACAGAAAATTAGGAGTCATACATTTAAATAGTTACTAGAAAAAAAACAGTCTTTTGTGGAACAGTGCTATTCTAAACTTCATGGTGAAAATCTCATTGAGAAAATGTTTATAGAGCAAGAAGGTGATGCTTTCTGTGCTTAGTGGATCTGTGATAAAGGTGTGTCCTGAGAAACTGAAACTTATCTGTATATACATGTGATACCAGAGCTAGGATAAACCCTTTATTGTCAAAAAATAAATTACATTTTCCTTGCTTTAAAAAAGCCTCTTGTGGCTGGAAGATTTAGCAAATATAGTAAAAAAAGAACTTTAAGAAGGCTTCTTCCTTTACCTTGTGCTGAGTTGACAATTCAGACCTTGAGGGTAATCATATAACTCTACTAGTTCAATTAAATATACTACCAGAGAGAAAGATCCTGTACTGCAAATCCAGTGTACTTCATCCTGAGGTGGTGTTTATACCATTGAGGTGTTTGATATAGCTAAAAGATTAAAATTCTTCTTAATCGTGTATCAGTAGGGCCAGAATGTTTTCCCTTGTAAACAATAAGTAACTAACAAACAGCTCTGACACGTGTGACTCAAGTGTATTTAACACAGGTTTTTTTAATACATATTTAACCCAGTATCTTTTTCATATATGTGGGATAGCTGTTTAATAGTGGGAGGGTGGTGATTCAGTGTTGAAAGTATGCATCAAGAACACTGTCTGAATACTTGCAAGCTTGGATGAAATGCTGTAGCAATGTGATCTGTAGTTGGAAACAGAAATGAATGTTAGAATTATTTAGTGTGTTGTACTCTGAAGTTAATTCTGCTGTTGTGATATTCATAACAAAAAAGGGCAGGTTATTATTACTACTTCTCTTGCCCCATCTGCCACTGCTTACTTAAATAAATGCCCTATATCCCTCAATTGTCTGTTATAAAATTAATTAATGATTTTGTTAAACTCTTTGTTACCTTGTGGACAGCTTACTTTGTCTTTATTGTTAGGTTCTTCTGTTATGAAAGAAAAAAGACGACATCGATCTCACAAGTTTCTGTGTCTCAGGGTTGGAAAACCCATGAGAAAAACATTTGTTTCTCAAGCAAGTGCAACAATGCAACAGTATGCACAAAGGGACAAAAAACATGAGTACTGGTTTGCTGTTCCACAAGAAAGGTAAGACAGAGGCAAACTGTAAAAATCAGCAATTGCCCGTAGGTGTTTAAACTTTTCATTTTTTCTGCACCATGCAAAATTTTGCTGCAACTGTATCTCTCTAAGTAATCACAAAAAAGGGTCTGAGGATATTGTTGATTGGCTTGTATTGTATTTGCCATTGGAGTACCTCATTACCTTACTGACATTTTACTGATTTACTTGAGTTACTTGTGAGTTTGGCAAGTAGTTTCTTATTATATTATTTAGGCTCTTGTTTGTAGCAACTAAATTATAGCAACTCAATTACAAAAGAAAGAGTCAGGTGGTGTCTGGTGGAGGAAGTAAGTTCTGCAGCAAAATTTGTGTCTTTATCTGTGCTTCCCATTATTTGGAAACTTTCTAAAAATCCTCTCTGAGTTCAGAAGAGCTACCTGGGGTTCTTTTGTCTTATATTTGTATATGGAAGGTGAAACCTTCCACCTTAAGCATGTCTACTGGAAAAATACCCGAATTTCTTGAACTCAGTCAAAGACATGGGATTTTTCATGCTCACTCACTGGTACAGCCTTGTATTCTAAAATGATCTTTATTGCTAGGAAACTCTGACTTCTTTTCAGCCCAGAAGTGGTTTTTAGGGGTGTTACATCCTTGTCAAAGAGTGGGGTGAAAAGAAAGAAACAAATAACTTTCAGTTATCATCTGGTGTGAATACCTACCCACAATGATCAAGTCGCTTTTCCATCTTTTCTTTTGAGCTGAATGGCATAGAATGTCCAGTTGGGGCACTGCAGTTGAGGACAGATATGGATCAATTGGAGAGAGTCCAGAGGAAAACAGCAAGACTATTTAATGCCTAGAAAGTGTAACATATAAAGAAAATTAGAAGTAAGTGGGGTTCTTTAATCTAAAGGAGAAGAGGTTGATTACAGAAATAAAATTATTTTATACTGAAATTGGCTGCAACAAGAAAGGCAGTAGTCTTTTTTTATTTTTTTGTCCACTATGGATGGAAATGTGTGATGGACTTAAATTATTTCAAGTATGATACTTATTATGAGTCTATGGTAGTGCATCACTAACCTGCTTTTAAACACTACCCCTGCTACCTCTTAAGTGGTAGAGAGGATGCAAAGTTTTGAGTCAAAAGGTCTGTCCCACTAATTCTGTTGCTGTTAATTCTGTCTAGGCCAGGAGTTTACTTCTAGTTTCAGTTAACTCAAATCTGCTTGTTCTAGAAGTATCGTATTTAATTTGAAAACATAAATGTTTCCTATATGGCAATGATGTCTAGATTAGTTGATTAAAATGATTACTGTATCTTTGATTTATTTTCTAATGTAGCAAGTACTTACCTTCAGCATAAAGCAGAATTGATCACCTATTTTGGAAGAAATGTTTTTTATTTTTCAGTCTTTACTGACCTCCTTGGAAATTATTTTCAACTGTGAAGGGTCTCTCTAATTGAATGGGGTAGTATACTATCAGTATCAGTTCTTTATTCATTCAATGTGTGTTCTATGTTTTATGTAAAGAAGAAGCCATGTTCTCATAGTGGGGAGTTTGTTTTCTTAATTAGGTGTTAACCTTGCTGAATGCTAGTCTGCATAGATGAAAATACTTAGTGCCAATCCAGTTGTCTTTGTCACTGAGTGGTACAAAAGAGAGAAAAGCCTTATTTCAGTGTTCTTACTCTCAAAGATGCCAGTCTGGGAAGGAGAATCTTATAGCATCAAGTTTCATGTACTTTTTTTCTAACTTTTTTTTTTTGCTATAATTGTACATAACTCAAAGTTCTTGAAAAGCTAAAATTGGGACTTAAAGAAACTTTCATACTTGCATGACAATTTAAAATTGATGCCTCATTCAGTCCATGAGGACTCTGTAGCTTCTTGTTTTGGACTTCTGTGATAGAATTTACCTAAACTTATGCTTCCAGAATGTTTTATTCTTTCCTACTGCCAGAGAAAGATTTGCCCCTTTTCTCTTTTTCCTCCCCTTTTATCATTGTTATTCAGGGACCTCAATCTTAAGAAGGGTGATTCTGGATAACTGACCCTGTTCAGAGGCAGTTACTACATACCCATCTGCAGAAATCTTTTGGGCAGTGGTGCATGAAAAATATAACTGCACTTTTGAGAAACTTTGCAGTTCTGTATCTCTTGCTGTTCTTAAAGTGTTCAGTTTTTCAAGGATTAACAAAGGGAGAAGGAAAGCCTCAAATATTATTCTTCATGCTAATACAATACCCAGATATAGCAAACATCTCTGGAGAAAGGCATAAGGAATATTCAAACTCTTGTAACCAGAGCCATAAAGCTCTAGCTCTGACTCTCTTTTCCATGATCAAGAGATACTAGTGGATGCACTGCAAGTCCTTTTCCTGGGTGCTCTGTCTGTGCACCTGCAGCAAATACAGAATAGACTGACATCTCTTAGGGTTGCAAATAATTTCCTCCTGTGAATTTTGGGTGATTTTGCTCTTCTAACTGGAGAACAGTGCCATTTGTGGCACATAACTTAAAATGAGGTAAATTTGAATCTTGATACTTACTATAGTTAGAATAGTCTGAAGTTTATGATTTTATGATTCATATATTTATGTGTGTTTTCAGCAGTCTTCCCCCCCATCTGTAGTACTTCCCACAATTTGTATAATTCTGATTATGTCTTGGAGGTGGTCAGCTGTTCTTCAGGCATAAAGAAAACAAACATGCAGACATTTTTTAAATTCTAATTTTGTTTGGTTTTATGTAACTCTTTCTAAATAAGATAACAAAAGTCTGTGTTTTATTTTTGGAGTTATTTCAGTTTTAAGCAGAGGTATGAAATTGGACAGAAGTGGTTGAATGATCATACTTATATGTGAAATCACAGCTAATCTATTGCCAACTTGTTTCCTGTTTTTTTTTTCTCCAGAGTCAGCTTCATATATTCAAAAATTAAAAATAACCTAAAGAACTAGCTAGTTTTTTTCTAAATGTCTCTCTAATATGTAGTAAAATATGAAATAGTATTTTTATTTTAACTTTAAATACTCAATATTATTAAACATCACAAACTTACCTTATTTTTTTTTCTGTGTCATAACTTGACTTTTCTAGGACAGATCACTTGTATGTCTTCTTTATCCAGTGGAGTCCAGAAATATATGCAGAAGATACTGGGGAGTCTCTTCGGGAACCTGGATTTATAGTGGTAAAAAAGAAGGAAGAGCCTGAAACTAGCGAAGAATCAAGTACTGAAGATGCTGCTAAGGAATGGGAGGTAAGGAAGAGCAGTATCAAGGATTTTTTTTTTTTTGATACACTCATTAGAGCATATTAAAATAGTATTAAATATTTTCCAAGTGGAAAAAAAAAAACCATCTTGTAAGTCTGATTATCATGATCATGGCTGTTCAATTTATGCCATCCTAAAGCTTTACTCTAACATCAGATCAGGGCAACATTTCACAATTCCAAACTATTTTTATATGGAGCAAGTTGTAACTTAAAACTCCTAGGGAAAGGAATATGAGTACAGCAACAAATTTGGAATTTTGGTGAAGCAGACTTAATTTTCAGTCTCATAAACTGACAGTTTTCTGATATTTATTATTCCTGTGTTTAGAGTGTTCAATGTTTATTAGTAAGACTCTAAAAAAGGGATGGGACACAAAAGAGGAAAAGAACAGCTATTAATGACATGTCTTTTCAATAATTTAGTAATTAATTGTTCAGTTGTGACTTATTCACACATTATAATGCTATTGACTGTGTTTTAGAAATATATTGTAACTGGAACTATTTCTTTTTTTTTAATAATAAGCACATTTCTCTCATGTGATTCTGTGTCCACTGTGTTTCTATGGACACATCTTTACACGTCTACGTGGCTTTGTTTTGTAGTGTACATGCAGTTAAAGTACTTTCAGTCTTGTACATTCAAGTGTTGGTCAAAAGTTTGATGATTCTTGTCATATGTATATATTGTAGAAGTATCCCATCAGCACTGTTTGAGTCTTTGGACAGTAATTGCAATCTCTGACTGTAAGATTTCTTTTGTTTTTCTTCCCACTACCCTGCAGTGGAACATGTTGAAATTAAGGAAGTCTATACTGTTTTATGTAGAGTGTGAAAGAAATTTTAAAGAACTGTAATAGTCTAACTACAGGTAGTAGTTTTCTGCTTAGCTCCAAAACCTAGAACCACAGAACTCTGGATTCAGAGTTGAAATGTAGCTAGTTGAAGAATTAGGCCATGGTTGCAAAAGATTCCCTGCAACTCAGTGATTTTGCGTGGAGCATTTTTGCTTTGAGACATTGAAATTAGTATCATAAAAGTCTTTTTAACTTCCATATTTTCAGCATATGTATTACTCGAGTTTTTACTAGCAGTGTATTTTGGTGCTAACTCTTGCTCAAAGCCCTTGTAAGTATTTGGAGTTTTAAAATTTTGCATTTTGGAACAAGGGTATCAGTGAATAGTGATCTATATTATGGTTTAAAGCACAGTGTATCTCTCCTTTAGTGAGCTCTAAAGTAATTTGACACATTTATATAACTACAGAATAATTTCCACAGAAGAGAGTGAAAATGTTTTTTTCAGGATGGAATGTTTTTTCATGATGGATTTTAGAAACTAGTTCTGAAAATAGTTGAGGCAATACATTTTTTACAAGTATTAAAATCTGTAAGTTATTTACCACAGAATGAGGCCACACCTTAAGTCTCTATTTAGGTCTTCTCTGGAAAAAGTCATAGGAAACATTTCAAAAATATTGTAATTTCTATGTGTTATGTGAAATTGTAAAGCCTGGTTTTCTTAATATTATCACATAATTTTCTGGATTTATGTGATAATGTGTTTAGTGAGATGGATAACTTTATTTAAAAAGTTTATGCAAGTACAAGAAATGCAAATGTGGTCTTATGTGCATTTTAATTTGTGTAATGTGACTTCCTATGACTGACTTTTAGCACAAATTTGAAAGCTCTTAAAAGCTTTCTAATCAGAAATGTTTGACAGTACTGGATGGTTTGAGCTGTTGTTACATAAAACTGCATTTTAGTGGCTTTTAACATGTGTGCTAGAAAATATAAGTAAATACGGGGAATTGTAGCCATTGTTGTCATACCCATTATTTCCACTGAATTTCAGTCATTATTTTCAATCACTGTACTTCCTTCCTTCAATGCAACAAGCTTTTCTTCTGTCAGTTTTTGCTCCAGGTGCAATCTAAAATAGCAGGTGAACAGTAAAATTGAAGCATTTTACTGGGTATTTGGCTGAAAAATAGGCTGCCTTTTTCAGATCACAGGATGGGAGAACTCTGGGTGGAAGGGAAGTGGAAATGCATGACAAAGTACTGTTCATTTAGCAAAGGATGAAGGCAGGGAAATACTTTTCCAAGACGTGTTCTTCCTGCTGTCATTGTACAGTATCTTAAAACTAGAAGAACAGGGAAGAGGATTAATGGGTAACCCAGATGTGGTGCTCTGAAACAGCTTTTGTTTCTTTGCAAGTTCTGTTAATACATTCAGGTGCAGCTTTTTATCAGTAGACTTTGAGAAACTCTATGCTTGTTTGGTGGAAAAGAAATGATGGGAAGAAGTAATAAGCAAAGGCAAAGATCAGTAACATGAAATAAGTAGTAGGTGTTGGTTTATTAATTTATCAATGAATAGGACTGAATGCTTATTCAAACTTCAGTTTTTGTCTGCTTGCTTCTACTTTGATCAAATGCTGCATTGTACATAGTGTCAGGGAAAAGCCTAGCAATTCCTTTAACTTTCTCTTTTTATGTGATGCACCCTTGATAGAAAATTGACTTACTAGAAATAACTATGAATCTACTGCTCTCTCATGTTACCATCAGTAAGGGTGACTAATTCACAGAGTCTGAAACACTCTGAGGACCTTGCAGCTGCTGTTGCTGATGTTGTTACTCAGTATTTGTCTTCCTGCCTGTGTCATTTGCAAAGCTTTTTAAAAAGGATACTTTTTCACTTAATATCAGCCCGTACTATAGACTTGTCTCTGGTATCCATTAGAAATGAATAGGCAATAACTTTATTTAATATACTGTCTAAAAAATGAAAGTGATGCTAAATTCTCAGTTGTGTTATCCCCATCTATTTTTCTCTATTATCTCTTTTATCTTGTACTTTAGTGAATGGGCTTACACCAAGAAAGAGGGTGTTTTGACTTGTTTGGGGTTGTTGGGTTTTTTGTTTTAGTGCTGGTTTTTTTTACCATCTGTACTGAGCTATAAGGTATATTTATCTTGTGGTTTTTTTTTTTACTTGATGTGTCTAAGTTCATGTGCTAATGGCATTCTATATCTGTTAGCACAAATGATGAATACTGTTATGTGTTAATAAACAAACTTGTTCTTCTAAGCATATTCTGTACTTGCATCTAAACATGGCAAGACTTGACAGCAAGCTGACTCCTTCTGTTGTGCAGTGTCTCAGAAACAATTTCCATTGGTACTTATGGTCTAATCTTTTTTCCTTTTTAAGTTCAAGTAGTGTTTATAGTAGGTTCCTATTTAAACGTGAAATCTATTAAGGAAACACTTGAATTGCTCTGCATTACAGTAATTCTTGTTTAAAGCATTGATTCTTTCTTTCCCTTCCCTGTCACTTAATCTCATTGCCATTATTCAAGACTGAGTCCTACTTAATGTCCATGAAAATATAAATACTCATTCATGAAAACATAAATATTCATTCACAGATATTTGAAATGGGAAATTTCTTATGACCCACACACTGGTCTTAAAGTAGTTGGAAGTTCATCAGTTTGATTTTTTTCATTAACTTTGTTAATTGTGGAGGAATTACAGAAAATTTGATTTTTAACTGTCTAGAAGTTTATTTCCAAAATGAAGCTTGAGTTTATAGATACTTGCAAATATTTTTTTCTAGACATGGTAGATCATGTTCTGAACTTGCATTTCATAGTAATTACCTTTGGTTTTGCCTATTGAATGTCTGTAGGAAACGTGGACACAATGCTTCTGGAAAGCAGTAACTCACTTGTCCAACTGAATTTCAGTTAGAACTTAAGACGTGGTTTGAAAATGCTTGGTAGATCAAGCCATTAGTTGCAGTTGAAGTTCTGTCTTCTTGAAATGGTATTTGATTTGGACGCTCTGCCATCCAATGTTACTGAACCTGTAGCTTCTGGAGTGTCTCAGAATTCTATTTCTGTGTATTTATGGAAATGTGAAGGTCACAAACAGTGATTGTCTCCTGGTTAGATAAGCACCTATGTCCAATATCCCAATCTTGAAGCCTTTTTCAGGTGTTAAGTTCATTATTGGATCTGGACTGGAACCTACAATGTTTCTATATTAAAGTGGATATTGCAGTTTTTGAATGCACTGCAACCTAAATTTTTGGTTTTCTTAATCATGTTCTTTCTGTAAATTTGCTTCCATTCTTTGCTGTATACTTCAGTGCTTGGATGCTGGTGCAACATCTGCTTGTTGTGTCTTGCATTTTAAAATGTGATATGTACATAATGCTGTGTGACAAGTTGGATAATACTGGATGAGCAGAGAGAAGAGGAAGCCTGAAACTTGTTGGCTTCTTGAATGAAATATTGCACAGGATGTGTAAAGATGAACCATGCTAACAGTCTTCAGAAGAAGAGTATTTTTTTCCAATATGTTTCTGGAGCAGCTATCTCTTTATGATAATGAATTACAAGCTAGATGGTTATTTGGTTTTTACGTTGTGTATTGTCAGTTAAGAAATTGGATGTGTCACTATGCATGTGTTGCTGTGCATTACCACAGAATTTCCAATAGGCTTTGCTCTTTTACTGGAGGATGAGTCTCTTCAATTTTAGCAGTCATGTGCGATAGTAGAAGAGTTTCTGTTAATTTGTTGTGGTTGGAGAAGAGAACTTTGGTGCCTATTTACATAATCCAATCTCTTTGCAGAGATTGGTAATTTTCATTCTTTGCAATTTCATTCTTTTTCAGTTAACTTGAATGATATTGTACTGTCTCTCAACTTCATGCATTAGGATATTTCTTGTTTTGCTGCATTTATTGTCACTACTTAATCTATTTCAAATCTATTTATAACTTGTAAGTGAAAATTCAGAGGTTTTTATGACTTGGAGCTGTCCTGTAGTTGGAGTCATGAATGTGCAGTTGGCTAATTGAGTTCTTGGATCGAATAGAGGGATCTGGGTGGTCCCTCTGCTAAGAGTTAAAGCAGAGCCATTCAGCTAAAAAGCTTGTGCTTTTGAGATTCTTAATGGCTTTCAGCATACCTTTGAAAATCCTCAGGAAAACTTTGTGATGGAAAATGGAAAAATACTTCCCCCCCCCCCCCCCCCTTTCCTTAAGCTGTTGACAGGAAACAAAGGATGACTTCTCAAATTAGACTTCCTTTCTTATGGAAACTTTCTCAACCAGCTAAGAAGTTGTGCCAGTCCATGTTGTATTGACACTACAGGAGATAGCTTTTTGTAATGTTTTAGTGTTTCCTGTACTTGTAAAGGGAAAAGGGATCAGACCTTACTTAACTGTAATTGAATGTTAGCTTCACCTCCAATAATTTTTACAAAGACTCACTTGTACTAGAAGACAGAGAAGTAATTTTGTATAGAAGCCAGTACCTGATTTTTAATATTTTTATTTCGACTGCATTCGAACTTCATTACTCCTGAACTTTACACTTATTCATATGGAATTAACAGCAAGTTGTAAATAAACTGTTTATTTACAACAGCAAGTTGTAAATAAACTGTAAATAAACAGGCCCCTTCCTGCCTGTCCTGTTATCTTTCTGGGCTAACCTCTGTCTCTTAAGAGGGGTGGAGCATGAGAAATATATTTTCTACTAATGTAACCTCACTCAAAAAGCATGAATGTTAAGTGTAGGGATTGTAGAACTCAGTGTTACGACTTTTCTGTTGCTGTGGTATCAGGACATTGTTAGTGACTATGCAAAACAAAATAGTTCCTTCTTATCCAGCTGCAAAAACCTTTTTCCACACCTGGTGTCGTCTTGCTACTGAAGTTGAGGGTTACTGCCCTGTTTCAATGTTATGTTATCTTGTCATGTGATCACTTGAAATCTGGTATGGCAAAAGGTCTAAACCAGGTAATTGGTTTGGAATGGAAATAAGACATTCCGTAAGTTGTACCTTTATTTGTTGTTACTCTGCTTTTTCTCTGCTACTGCTTAAGTATTTTTTTTTGAGACAGATTAGTTTATTAGAAGAAGCAATGTTGTGAGGTAAAATCCTGAAAGGACTATGTGCATTGATTGTGTAGAGATGTTCATCTTGGTTATGAATCAACAATGACAATAACAAGATTATCATTCAGTGTAATTAGATACATGTTCTGTTGCTCCATTGTCTATGGAAGAAATAGGTGGATGCCCTTAAGTGGTTGCTGCTGTTCTGCACGGGTCATGTGTGAGCTTGTGCTCCTCATTAGAATCTTTTATTAAGAACACTGATGGCAAGGCCTACGTTAATTGCAGCAAGATATGAGGTTCTGATTCCAGTTAACAGATCTGTACTTTAATCCCAAATGCATGAAAAAATAAAAGGGCAGTTTATTAATCTTTAACTAAGTGTTACTACTGAGGTCAGAGTTCTCATATGGGCTTCTTTCTGTGGCTAGGGTGGAGATTTTGTGGCAATTTTGCCACTTCCCTGAGTATGCTGTGTCTCGGTGCTGCTCAGGTTCTGCCACTCCCTCTGCAGCAGATGCTCCCAGCTGAGGGCAGCTGCAAGCTCCTGGGGACAGCTGCTGCTGCAGGGCTGAAGAGCAAAACACTGTCAGGGGGTCTCAAAGTTACTCGTGCATTCATTCCCATTAAACTTGGCAGCTGTAATTAAGTGAAAAAGTGAGTTGCTTGCTTTTCTTTTGAGCAAGTTTTTAAAATCCTTTTGAGAAGCTATGAGAAAAGTAGTTTTTATTCAGAGAGAAGCTTTAAACTTATAAGCAAATTGTTAAAATTGTTTAAGATTAAATGTTGCAGGATGAAAAAGGATTCAGTTATGCGGATTCTTTTCTTCCTTGCCAGAAACAATGTGTTGGCTTGTGCTAGGGAAGAATTTTTTTTTTTTCTTGAAGGGCAGGGAACAGATGACTGATAAAGTAAGCTGTGGAAGAGTTATTTGTATTACTAGCTCTTGCTTTCAGCCTTAAAGGTTTTATTTCCAAAGAAAGTTTGAAACACTTTTGCTGCATATTCTCCATTCCTTTAAGATTTCCCATACTTGGCAGAGAAGGGGGTGATGTCTGTAGCTTGAATTATATTTTTGTATTGATGATAATTCTCATTTGAAACAGTTTTAAGGGTGTCTGGTTTTTGTTCTTATTTTAAGCCTCAGTATTAGTTCACTTATTATTTGAAAATTAAACCAAATTAAAAAACTCAAGCACATAAATAAGTGGAATCATACACCATTTGACTATATATTTAGTCAAATCATTGCTACATATTTGAATTTCCCAAATCCCACCTTCAATGTTCCAATGATAGCAATGTTTTTACTTGCCACCTTAATGCTTCTGATAAGTTAGAACAAATTTGCTTTTACAGATGCCAGCTCCCATAAAAGGTTTTAATGAAAAGAAAAACATTTTATCCATCTGAATGTTAGACAGTGGTGCAGGGTGAGGTGTTCCAATACATAATTTGCAGTGAAATACAAGTTCTGGTTCTGGTTTGCTCTGCTTGGATGTCTTGGCTTTTAGATCACAGCGCAGCAGCCTGAGCAAGCAATGATTTAATGTTGTTCTGTTGCTGCCCTGGCCTGTTTAATAGTTTCCCACAGAACTTGGAGCATAGGTGATGTGGAGATTATTTTTGTGGTTGTTGTTTGTTTTGGGGGATGTTGTGGGGGAAAGGGAGGTGTTTCATGTTGGGTGTGGGGTAGAAAGACTGCAAGTGCTACTGCAAGGAGATTCTTACAGGGTTATCATGCTTTTTAGTATTGCACATGCTTGTTTAAATAAACATCCTTCCCTAAGGGAAAAAGTAATCATGATTCCAAAAATACTTTCTTGCTGAGATTAGCATTTAACCCATACAACAAATTTAGCTTATAGACAAAAGTATTCATTTTCTTCTTGTAGCTTACAAACTGAAAAGGCTGCAAGGCTAGCAGTTTCCAAATAATAAAAAATAATATTTTAAATCTTCACTGACCACTCTAACTGGTTTTGGACTCTCAGAAATTACTTACAGCGTTTATGTAAGGTTGTCAGCATAAGGAAGACAAACTATTAGTTTAATATTGAATGCAAGCACTTTTCCATTAGAAATTGTTTACTTATATCCAAATATTGCAGTCAGTTCTCGGGGATTATTTTTGTGTTCTTCAATATTGTGTACGAACAATTCAGCTCTGTATCTTTAAATACTTTTGCCTTTTAACAAACTAGTGCTCTGCAACCACACTTGAGCACAGGAAGCCTTCCTCCTGGTGTATCGTCATCATTTGCGATACATCCCCTGCTGCACACTCGCTCATTTGCTCCCTGCCTTGTCAGTCAAATGTGAGCGTCCAGCAAACTATCCTGTCACGGCGTCGTGGGGCTCTGCCTCTGCCTGGAGCTGACAGCAGGTACAGAGAATGCTTTCAAACAGCCTGGAACCGGGGGTTTGGTTTCGTTTCTTTTTTTAGTCGCGTTTTATTTTTGGAAGGGAAATGTCTCGTCTCTGGTATGGGAAGAAGGGAAGAAAGCACCAGGCAGTTAATCGTAAATGCACTCTGGTAATTTTCAGTGTAGTATGTTCATGTCTGTTATTGCAGTCTTTAAGTGTTGTGGTGCAGAGACAGTTTCTGGGAGTTTAAATTTTGAATATGTAAACAGGATGCCAAGTCACAAATTTTCATTATCTTTGAAATTACTGGTATTCCATTTGCATTAGATAATAGAAACTACTTTGAGCATGAAGGAGTTCAGCAGTTTTAAGGTGGTTTTTTTCCCCTTTCTTTTCCCTTGGAGTAATGCATTTTTTCACAAAAAAATGTGCTTTATGCCTAAGTACCAAGGCCAAGAGTTTGCATGGGCATACAATTAGAGAAGTGTAAATTTCCTGACTTACCATTACCTTCTCAGAAGTCAGTCTATAAAGGTCGGATAATACTTCTAAGTCCGTGGACATGAGTCCATTGTTGTCCCATTCTCATGTTTATAGTGAAGGGGAGGGAGCAAAAACAGTGGCTTTGCTGTTTATTAGATACATGAAAGGACCTGGGATTTTTCCGTGTTGTTTTCCCAAACAGAATTTTTGTAGTACTGTTTAATAGGTAGTAGAATCTAAAGGAAAAAGTTTTCAGTGAGACCTGCGAAACAACAGCTTGAGGATAGGGAAGAAGTGATCTTGACAATATACTGTGCTTTTTCCCACTGGTAAATGTGGAAGATAGTTTTCATTTAGACTCTCCTTGTGACAGGAGAGTCTAATTCTTAAGAATTACATCTTAGTGGGTTTTGAAGCATGCTTCTTTAAGGCTGCTGTTGAGTTGTTTGTTTGGTTTTTTTAATTTATTAACATGTTCTTATTCTTTATCTTCCATGTATTGTTTTTATATTTATTTTTAGCCAGGCTACTTGCAAAATATGAAATTGGTTTGTTGAAACAAACGGTTCTATAAAATGTGTGTTACTAAATAACACATTTTTGAAGTAATAGTCTCTTGACTTTCCTCTGTGGTAGTGGAGTAGAATGGAGATATAATACCTAAATGAATTGAAATGTTATTCTAGCATACCCTGTAGCAGTTTAAAAACTATCTGAAATTCAGTTTACAAAGAATGTGGTTTTTAACATGTATCTAGATACATAGATATATAGATACAACTTGCACAGATATTTTAAAAAGTAATAGTATCCCTTGTTTTAATTGTTTCCCTTAGGACCAATACTGCACTTTAGCCAGAGTCTAACGATGTTATAAAAACAATACTTACCAGCTTTTAAGGACTGTTTGAACTAAAGAAGACTCTGTGAGAATAAGGATCAACTTTGCTGTGGGAGAGGTAGAGAAGAAGTTATTAAAATATGTAAAAAGTCAAATTGGAAAAAAAAGTTACAGAAGTTCCTACAGATGGGGATATTTTTAAAATGTTGCTATGTCAATAAGACAAGCTCTATTCTTTAAGTTTTTTCTTCAGTGAATGTTCATAAACCTAATGTGCAAGTGTAATCTTTTTACACAAAGGAAAGAGTATTGGTATAATTATTTCTGTTATGCAAGACCTGTGGAAAGCATACTAAGCAGCCTGGCAGCATATAAAGTGTGCAGGTTTGTGACTGAATCTCTCATTAGTGATTGTTCTGAATTTGGATGAAGTCTCATCTGACATGAAATAACAGTTGCTGGGCTAAATTAAGTGATACAATAAAACAAAAATGCTAGCTTGAAGCAACTAAGTTGCTCTAGCTTATTTACCAGAAAGGCCTTTCCTGATGATACTGTTAATTTGAACTGAGCATTTGAAAAGGTTTGGTACTTTCCCAGGGTAAGAAATCAGAATTTTGATGACTTACTGGTGTATTATGCTCCCCCTTTAAAAAGCTAGTAATGTCACCTTCCCACATTTTAGTAAATGTTTGCTATTTAGTGAGTCTATTTTATGGCAATACAAGAGATGTCAGTAAGTTTCTAGAATGTCAAAAATGCAGGCAATGGTTCTTCCTATTAAAGCATTTCAGACAAAAGACATCAGACAATGCAAGGGAACAAAAGGTGGATTGCCATCTTTGGGAATGCTTGTCTATGCTTTGCACAGCTTGGATAGGCAGTATAGCCAAAGGGGACAAAACCAATGAAAACTGATCTTGGCTTTTATATTCTCAGGTTATTGGTGTGCAAAGAGAATTAAAATGTTGGTTTTCATACTTGAATTGTTTGACACTTGCACAACTTCTGACATTTTGAGTTATTGGTTAACTTTAGTTGGTAAGCTAATGGCTGTGTTTCTTTGTCAGTTATGAAGGTATAATAATAGAGGCTTACATGCGAAAGATGAGAATTTAGTACTTCTCTGTGGATGTCAGAATTGTACACTATCAATTCAGTAATACTACTGAAATATTTTTAAAATCAGTTTTTCATATTAAGTTTTTAGAGTAATTGAGTGAACTAATTATATGTTTTTAATAATAAAAAAGCTAAGTGAAATCCAGTACTTTCTTATACAAGTCATTTGGCCTAGAACCTTTCCTTGACAGATATTTGCTGTACCTGTTGTCCTAGGTAATTTGGGGGTTTATGCATCATGTTTGTGCTTTTGCCATGACTGCATGGTCTCATGCAGGCCTCTTGGAGCAAGTCCAGAGGAGGGCGACTGGGTTGATCCAAGGGCTGTGTTTTGGTATCAACTGGACACCTCTGCTATGGAGACAGGCTGAGAGAGTTGGGACTCTTCAGCCTGAAGGAGAGAAGGCTCTGGAGAGACCTAATTATGGCACCTTGCGAAGCCTACAGGGGCTCTCTAGTAAGAGGGATGGAGGGGGACTTTTCACAATGTTGTGACAGGACAAGGGGGAATGGCCTTAATCTGAAGAAGGAAAGGTCTGGATTAGATACTACAAAGAAATTCTTCACTATGAAGGTGGTGAGGCACTGGAATCGATTTCTCAAGAGGATTTGTGGAATTCCCATCCCTGGAAGTGTTCAATGCCAGGCTGGATGGGGCTTTGAGTAACCTAGTAAAGTGGAAGGTTCCCTACCCATGATTGGGGAGGAGGTTGGAGCTGTATGATCTGTAAGGTCTGTTCCAACCTGATCTATTCAATTATTATCGTTCTTCCATTGAATTATTGTGTGTTATGTTGTTTGCATTTTTAGTAGTTATTAAATATTAGTGTACCTCGACAAAGTTGAGGTAGAGTAGCAGAGGAGTTTTTGAAAAGGTTGTTTATAAGTTAAAAGAAAGCAAATGAGTAGTAAAGACTTATATTTTTCCTGTATGTCTTTAATGATGTGTGAAATCTGATTTGGTCCTTAATTGACTTTTTTCTGCTTAAAGCAGGAGACAAATATTTTCATGCTGGGCTGTGATTCAGTTATTTCTAAGCCTGTGTAACGCTTTCTTGTCATACCTGAGAGGATCTTTGCCGGGCAGTATCAGAGCTGAGATGTAACCCTGCTCAGTCTGCCTTCTCCTGTAATGGCAGCTTGCACTCAAGCACCAGGTGCTGTGGTTTCAGCAGCTGAACCTCTGGTTTCTCTGCTTGCAAGTGCTGAAACTTCCTGAAATAGTTTTGCAAGGGAGCTGAGTTTTATTGGTCATGTTGCTACAGATCTTTTTTTTTATTAGGACAAAATGAGTAAAGTTGTCTGGCCTGCCTCTTTAAGAAAGTAATTTTCTTAAATCTAGTTCTTAGTTCTTTGCATAAACCTACTAAACTGTTGAATGCATGCTAAATTTAGTTATCTTGCTGGCATTATCATGTCTCTCCTATGAATGTTTTCTCCTATCTTGAAAAAAATAGTTTGTTATCAAGGTCTACAGACTTGATGTAACACTTTGTGTGCTTCAGGCTTTGATTGCATTCTTTTCAGGTTCGTTTATTCTGGTTATTGCGGATATTTCAGTTTATCTTCAGTATATGTTAATTACAGCTTGGTACAGTTGCTGTGGGCTTAGAGCACTTTGAGGCAGATACTTAACAGCTCATCCTGCAAAGCTGTGGGGACAGTACTGGTCACAGGGAGATTGCTGCTGTCCTGTGACCTACTCAGCATTTCTGTTCCTGCTCTGGAAAACACCCCAGTGTGCACAACAGTTTGAAGAGGGACAGCTTTAAAAATACTGAGAGAAAGAGCCATGGTGACAGCCAAACCAGGGGACTGCTGTCATTCTATGGTCCTTCTCTGCATAAAATGGCCAGCTGTCATCCCTTCACTTCCTTGCCACCAGTAGAGTGACAGGGAATTGAATTGACTGAATTCCACACAAAACAGAAAATGAATAGCTTTGCACCCACATGCTTTAAAAATTAATCAACTTAAATTAGTCTGAAGGTTTAGGTTTTTTTCCAAATGATACCTTACAACTGTTTATATGGTGCAGTGTGACCCATGAATTAATGCATTTTTGTGATGTAATCAGAATGTCCCAAATAATCATATTTGATATGATGGAGCAGAGTGCTTTTTCAATATTATCTTTTCTCCAGCAATCTTATATTTGTGGGAGGAAACTAAATTTGTCTGAAAAATGAAGTTAGTGTTTTCTCTTAAAATATTCATAGCAGCATTCAGTTCGCATAGGCAGCTTTTTATTGGAAGGCATTCTAAAGTAACTTTGTAAGTGGCGTAATAAAACTGCATTGGGTTTTTTTTTCTTCAATTAAATATCCTGAAATATTTTTGAATCTCAAGAATTAATGTTCATGAAGTTTACAGTTCAGCCAAGTTTACACCTATGTATTAAGATTCAGTATTATGTTTTAAGATTCAAAGTAAAATTGTTCAGCTTGTGTTCTTTCTTAATACTTGTCTTTTTATTTCATATTCTGAGTTGGTAACAAGGTTATAGATAACTTACATTTCAGAGCTGTTTATGCCATTAAGCTTTATCTGTTCTTACTTCCAGAAGCACTGTTCAGCTCTGATAAGACCCCTCCCATTCTCAGTGGAGACAGTTTGAGCTACTTGTTAGCTCTGAACGGTTAGCTGTGTTTGTTTTGAGGGCAGCAATGAAAGCTGCTCCCTGTTAGCAAACAGGCATGGGGGGGCAGTAGGGAGTGGGGGGTGTCACTTGCAGCTTTGTTGAACTGAGGAATCCCTCAGTGGTGTAAAAAGCTTTTTCTACATCTGCCAGTAGCAAGATGATATGATCAGTGGCCGAAGGGGTTGATCAAATATTAAAAAAAATTAACTGTGTTTTCATGTGTGTTGTTGAAGGACAAGAAATATTCCATATTTGGAATTTTGTCTTCAGTTTCATTCACTGCAAGTGGCCAGCATAGCTTGCCAAGCTAGGTACTTTTGAGATACTTTCAGAAAAACAAAGTTTAGAAACATGAGTTTCTCCAGAAGGAGAATCCTTGGCTTCTTGACTGTTTGAATCATTAGTATGCAAACCCTCGACTTATTGCATTAAATATTAAAACTGCTGGGTGTTTTGCTGGGTGTTTTGCTAACTGCTGGGTGTTAACACACATAGTGTGGAGAGGTTAAAAAGGTTAGAGTCATGCCACGAGTCATACAATTCATCCTGTGTTTTTTCACCAGTGCTGCCAATATGAATACAGCAGGTAGTATTAGATCTCTAAGGATTTATTCCATGTCTCTTCAAACTTGGAATCACAGAATAAACTGAGTTGGAAAGGACCCACAAGGATCATCCACTCCAGCTCCTGGCCCTGCACAGCACCATCCCCAAAACTCACACCATGTGCCCAAGAGCATTGTCCAAACTTCTTGAGCTCGGTCAGGCTGGTGCTGTGACCACTTCCCTGGGGAGCCTGTTCCAGTGCCCAGCTACCTTCTGATACCCACATTTTTCCAAAACCCAAACTAAACCTCCCCTGACACAGCTTCAGGCCGTTCCCTCGGGTCCTCTTACTGCTCACCACAGAGATGAGATCAGTGCCTGCCCCTCCTCTTCCCCTCATGAGGAAGTTGTAACTGCAGCAAGGTCTCCTAGCTGAACAGACCAAGTGACCTCAGCCTCTCCTCATAGAGGTTCCCCTCAAGCCTTTCACCATCTTTTTTGCCCTCCTTTGGACACTCTCTGATAGTTTTCTATCTGTCTTTTCTTGTGGCACCCAAAACTGCCCCCAGCACTCAAGGTGAGACTAGCCAGTGCAAAGAGCAGGGCAATCCCCTCCTGGCTGGCTGGCTGCCTGGCTGGTGATGCTGTGCCTGATGCCCCCCAGGACACACTTGGCCCTCCTGCCTGCCAGGGCACTGCTGGCTCATGTTCAACTTGCCATGGACCAGGAACCCCCAGGTCCCTTTCCATGGCACTGCTTTCCAGCATCTCACTCCCCAGTCTGTACATACATCCAGGGTTGCTGCATCCCAGAGTGGAATCCAGCACTGTCCCTTGATGAACTGCATGTGGCTGGTGATTGCCCAGTCCTTTGGTTTGTTGAGGTCTCTCTGCAGGGCCTCCATCTCTTTGAGGGAGTCAGCAGCTCTTCCCAGTGCTGAATCATCTGCAATAGACAGTTTCAGAACCCTTTTGCCCTGAAGCGCACTAACAAGTGCTATACACATTACTTGTTTTGCTCCATTCCAGCCAGTGCCCAGATTAACCATAAGAGGTTTAGCTGTTTTTCCCTTCTCCTACATTATTTTTAAAGCAGAAAAAGCTAGAGAGAGAACAAAGTGTCCTTTAGGAACATTTCCTGATCCTCAAAAATTAGCTATGGTTATCCAGGAAACTGGATGCTGAGATGGCATAGTGAAGAGAGCATAGTAAGTAAAGCACATAGCAAAGTCATATAGGTAGACCTTAAACTAATAATTTTAGTGGAAGAATTTTATCACAAAGGAGTACTTTGTATTGAAAACTACAGTCCAGTATGATGAATATGAATCTGCATCTACCTTCTGTTTATGAAATGCCTTGCTTTCTAGGTATTTATCATACAGTGTGAAAGACTATGTGCTAGGTTTGAGAATCAAAGTTCAAAGTAGAATGAGGTAGAAGTAGGTCCTGGAATGATAGGAAAACAGACAGCTGATGAGGGGCAGGGAGTGGGGCAGGAGACAGAAGAAAACACTGGTTTATTTAGCTTGGTGAAGTAGACTAGAAGATTAATAGGATTGCAAGGAAGGAACATGAGGAAATCTTGATGGAAGAGGAAATAGCATAAGCAGTCTGTGCATTGAATCAGGTTATAAGGAAGAATAAACTTCTAATGTTACTACTAACATTTCAAAGCAGTGCTCTTGAGCCTGGCAGTGACAAAATGCTGTCTGTTTGCAAGATATATCTCAATTCCTGAATGAAGTTGAAGGTAGCTGCTAGTAAGCTTAGACTTATGTGACTTTAAGATTCTGTAGCTAATTTAATCAAGCAGTATATAGTCTTGTCCACTGCAAAGCAAGAGTAAAGCATGTTGGCCTAAACCACAGGCATTATATAGAAGGCCAGGTGCTGCATCTGAAAGGTTGAAGTATCTTAACATAATCATTTGAAGCCTAGTTCAGTGATGAGTGGATAAACTTGAGACAGTGTCTCATAGTTTACTTGCAGAACTTAGTATGGACTGTATACTTAGTACACACTTTATACTTACAATAAACTCTGGGTTTGAGAGCGTGGGTTCTTTTCCTTTAATTTTCCTGTGGCTACTTTGACATTCTGCAACATGGTATTTATGATGTTTGTCATTGCATACCAATGGCCTGCCATTATGCAGGTTTTTGTTCTCAAAACAAATGGAATGTGACAGTGTGCAACAGATTCAGCATGCCAAGAAGCTATTATATTGTACACACATGAATAGGTATTCATGTTTCTCTCAAGCTAGAAAAATAAGGCGTCTCCATGGCATATGAAAAGGTCGATCCCTGAGTTTAAAAGCTGATAAGCAGTTCACAGATGCAAGATTATGACAAGTATGCATTTGAGAGGTTGAAGGCAAGCTGGCAGTGCCCATAAAACTGTCTACATTTCCATTATGTGAAATAACAACTATATAATGGTGTTGGAGATTTTGAGATTTTTTTTTCCTCAAGAATCTCCTTGAGTAACCACACGTTTACAGAGTATTGTAAGTTACCTGCTGCCTCACATGTGGTAGGGTATAGCTTAAAGAAACAGTAAGGCTAAAGGGTCCTCACATTACTGCTTTCAGGGTTATGTTCATAAGTTGCTGATGTGAACAGTGTAAATTTGCAATGAAGTATCATAGCAAATACAAGGATAAAACTGTCTCATAAATTGAGTGGAATACTGCTAAAGCTTTGCATATAGCTGTTTAACTCTGAGAATGCACAAGCCAATACAATTTACAACAATATTTGGTACCTGATTTGAGAGAACAGTAGAGAAATAATGGAGATAATTTGAGTGCTAGTAATATCAGATGATTCCTTAATAAGGCTGGATGTCACATGTATTCCTTTTTCCTTGCCTTGCAGTTGCATGGGGTAGAGTGAACCATCGCTGCTCAAGAGCCAGTCATGCATGACTGTGGGCTCTGTACTCAGGACAGTGGCGAGTATCTGGCCAAACTCCTTGTAGTAGGGACAGGTAGATGGGGAGCTGCTGGACTTGTGGTTGTCTTCCTTTGCACTGTGGTAGGCTCTAGAAGTTTTTAATATGCTCTTACTACATGGGACATCCATTTAATCTCTTCACCAGCTGTTTAAAGATGCTTTCATGCCAATGATGATTTTGAGTTGTTCTCAAAATCACATTATTTGCTCTAGTTACATCAAAATGACTGTTGTAGTCCTTTTAGCCAGCTTGTTGCTCCAGAGCAGCATGTTCTAGAGCTTTCTGACTAAAGACTTTCTGGCTGTACACCTCCTGCCAAAGTGGAGATGCCATTTGAAGTGAATGTGATGACAGATGAGCAACTCCAGAAGCTTTGGAGGGGAATGGAAAGTCCAGGACAAAGAAATTGTCGGGTGGTATTGGGATGTAATTAAACTGTAGTCTTGCTACATTGTCTTTATCTTCACTGCCAGACACAAGAGTTAGAGCTCACTAAAAAGCCTGAGATTTGCTTCTAGTCTTCATCTAGGAAAGCAAACCAGGTTCACAAGGTTCATTAATCTGAGTGTAAAGAATGTTTGAGAGGACCTTGGGCTGAAGAGTTTGGGTTAAGGCATGTAACTCAGATTGACTTTTCATTTAGCATCCTGATACTGGAAACTTTATGCACTCCTATATCAGTTCTTTATTCATCCTAGATCAGTGAGATATCTGACTGCTAGTGCCCTTAGTGTTTATTTTGTAATCTTGCTGTGTTTACTCATACGTCTAAAATCACCTACATGTGCACTGTCCTTGCAGAAACAAACATCTTTTGGCCCTTCTTGTTTGTTTGTTGTCATTGCACATTTTCCCTTCATTACTCTCCTCCAGTTTTTTCTTTCATACCTTTTTACTTTTCTTCAACTGTCAGTGGAATTATTGTCTTCCTGTCTCCATATTCAGGTAGTGTCAGTGGCTGAGTATCACCGCAGGATCGATGCTCTAAATAGCGAAGAACTGCGCACACTCTGCAGACGTCTCCAGGTGCCCTCTTCAGTAGTTTAAACCCCATCTCCAGATACTAAAACATCTTTCTTTGTAGTGTCTTGGATCAGGGCAATTCCTGCACTCAGTGGGTTTGTCTTGTCTACAGCACTACAAGGATCCAGCAGAAAATTCCTTTGTTTTGGATGTATTTAATTGTGCAATTCTATGATGGAATCAGTAATTTTATGATGGAATTACTAATTCCACCTTTTTCACACAGGAATTTTCTGTTAGAATTTGAAAATTTGTTTTCAGTGCTACTTGACTTGCAGTGTTGTGTTTTAACTTCTACTTTAGACTGGTGTGTTGTGTTAGAAGCTTCCCTAAAAAGAATGCAAAACAGGTGAAGAATCAAAACTTTGTTGCATGGGTGTTTAATTTTATATAGGAATCTTTCATCAAGAATCTCACAGTATATGGCAAGTATGAAGCTTCACAACTTCTGTGAAATAGGTAAGTATTTTTCCCCATTATAAAAACAGGTAACTGAGGCAGTTCAACATGGCAAAGGTCATACACATACACAGAAAACAATACTTTGAAATCAGTTTGGATTTTTGAAGGTCTGTGGCTATGGATTGAAACTGATATTTGCATTCTCTTTAGGTGTTCTATAGTTTTTTGAGAGTTATAAAATTGTTAGCTGTTGTGCACATTATACATGCCTTACTGATGGAAACATAGCTTAGATTTCCTTAGAAGCATTGAGTATTTTGTTTTTCTCTAGTACTTGGGTGCTGAAAATGTAAAATTTTTTTTCTGTATTTTTTTTATTTCTTTGATCTTGGCTTTTTTTACATATTAATAAGCAAATATTTTATTAGCTCTGATATTTGTTTGTTTAATAATCCAAAATTAATTGCTTTAAAATGTTTTGTAAGTAGTACAGTTACATAGATCAGTAATGAGCATGAACCTTGAACCCAAAAGCTGCACTGTTACAGGAAAGTCAAAAATCTTGGAAAAAAAAATTATTCCCACTTGAGAACAGAACTATTCTGTTTTTGGCAAGTGGTGGTGGAGAATCCCTGTATTAGTGTTCTGGAAGTACAGGAGCTCTTTCCAAATACCTTTCACCTGATATGCCCAAACTCATGGTTTAGGCTGACTAGAAAAATCTGATGTGATGGGCTGCAGCCTATAAACTCTGCTCTGAGGCCATTTGAGAGTTGTCAAATGTGGTGTAGCCTGTGTGACATTTACCAATCATGGAAGTCCCTGAAATCTGACTACAGCTCAGTCTGCTCTGTCCAACTTTGGTAGGAAATAAATCTGCCAATTTTGAAGTTAGAGTGCTTTCTCTCAGATTTTTGAACACTCTTTGACTGCTTCTACATGCAGTGTTCTTCCTAGAAGAAAACCGCTTTACTTTAATGATAATAAAAAAGAAAAAAAAAATCCATCCAAAAAATACACCAATCACCAAAAACTCTTAACCAAAAAACTCAGTTCACCACACCACTTGAATCCAAATAATTTATGTTTTGCATGGTGGTCTTTAATGAAAATTAAAGAATGGCAAGGGGAAAAAAACTCTCTGCCTTACAGTTGGACAATGCTGAACTTCTCTGGAGCTGAAGCAGTAATATGATGGATGACAGGCATTTAAAGTGTAAAATACTTGGAATATGAAATAACATTTTAGAGATAGCACTCTGTAAAGCAGCATGCAGATCATCTTTTTGTACATGAAACTATATGGCTATATGGGTAATTGCATTTTTTGTTGCAATATGGAAATTAGTGTTTAGTCTATGTTGGAAGTTCTTGTTGCCTTCCATTGAAAAAAGGAAAGCTTCAGCATTTTTCTTGCTTGATACTCACTTTAAGCACACCTTTTATTGGGTTTGGAATTAGTCCTGTAATTGAGTTATTGTATGAATATACTTTGATATGATGACTTCATAAGCCGATTTTTAAATAACAAGAGTTTGTGATAGGAGTTTTTTTGTAGTTCTTGAGCGAGATGAAAGGGGTGCCTTTTTTTTTTTTTCCTGGCTCAGGTGGTTGTATTTGTGTAAATACTCCTATCTGTATTTCAGAGTTTTCTTTGATTTGACTTTTTTTTAATTAACTAAGGAAGTTCATAAAAGGTTGGCAAAGTTTACCATGGTGATACTGTGAAATATTGCAGTTGTGTCCTATATGTTTAAAGTATGAGGGATGTGACGAACTGGATTTGGCAGGTATTTTCTTGAAATTTTCAGGATTGAGGATTTAATTTGGATAGTCTGGCTTTCAGTGAAACCTGGTTTAGGCCAATAAATTTTTCAGATGCGCTTAATCTTGTTAAGATTTCTTTTTTCTCTCAACATTTTAGTAAGTCTTGCTGCAGTGGCTTATCTTACTAACTTCCTCACTTTGTCCTACTCCTCTGTCGAATTTCACCATTCTTAGGAAGTTTTAAGTATCCCTGCAGCTGGATTTATAGATGGAAATCTGTTTGGATCACAGCTATTCTAGTTACTGAGACATGGCACTTGAACTTGGAAGTGCCAGTGAGTGTTGACTGGGGTAAGAAGCTCTTGTGAGCTACGTCTGATGAGGAATTTTGTGGCCTCTGCCATCTCCACTCAGTAGGGTCTATATGTAGGTCAGGTATTTTAATTTCCTGCAGGACCCTGCATAGTGCGTCTTTGCCAAACCTCAGTGCTCACTATGCAACTTAAGCATTGTTGCTGCTTTCCCACCCCACCATCTCAATTCTTTCTTCTTTGATTCCCATAAGTACTCCAGCAGATCAGCTTATGGAGCAGCACTATTCCTAAGGCTCCATTCAAATGGTCTGCTCAAAATATATGGCAGCAGTCTTCCCAGAGTCTGCTGCATATCTGAAAAGTTTCTTAAGTACTCTAAAAGAGTGTTGATTCAGAAGCTACTAAGAAATGTTCATGTTGAGCTTTTAATTCCTTTCCTTTCTATTCTTTTTTTTAATTACACTTAGAATGCTATGTCAGTATTAAAATGCAAGAACTTTTTAAGGTATAATCTGAAAAGCATTTCAAGCTCTTCAGCTGTGTATGAGACCTGTTTGTTGTTTTAGCATAAAACTGTAGCTTTCTTCTGAGTAGGCATCCATGTAAGTTATTGCTATATAGTTGTGTACCAGTTTGCTATTGGAAACACTGAAAATCTCTATCAGATCAAATCTGTTGGATTTCTAAACTTTGGAAGGACTTGTATAATTGATAACTGCATGATTTTAAACCTGTGAAGTTTTACCTTCGGCTAATAGGGTGGCATATACTTATTTTCTTGCTCTTCTTTTTATAGATAACAACAAGAGAAGATATCAATTCACAACAGGCAACAAATATCAAAACAGACCTGGAGCCTGAAGCATTCCGGCCAAATCTTAGTGATCCAAGTGAATTGCTACAGCCAGAACAAATTGAAAAGGTATGGACTTAGATATATCATTTTTTGCTCTTGCACATGAATGTATCACAAATACTGTAACTACAGCATAAAACATACCATTAAGAAGGCCTTGTGTGATATTAAATAGAAGAAAATAAACTGTGTATATTAGAAAAGATGGCTAAGACTACTGAGTCCAGCTGTTACTTCAGCACCACCAAGTCCACAACTAAACCCTTTCCCTAAGTGCCATGGCTTACACCTCCTTTAAATATTTCAACAGGGATGGTAACTCAGCCACTTCCCTGGGTACCCTGTTCCAATCCTTGACAGCCCTTTCACTGAAGAACTTTTGCCCAATATCCAATCCAGGCTTCCAGTGGCTCAACCTGAGGACTTTCTCCTCTCCAGTTTTGGGAGAAAAAACTGACTGTTACAACCTACTCTCAGGTAGTTGTAGAGAGTGATGAGGTCCCTCTGTGCCTCCTTTTTCCCAGGCTTAACAATCCCAGCTCCCTCAGTCCTCTCCAGACCCTGCACCAGCTTTACTGCCCTTTTTTAGACACACACCAGCATTTCCATGTTTTTCTTTTAGTGAGGGGCCCAGAACAGCACACAGTACTCAAGGTGTGGCCCCACCAGTGCTCAGTACAGGGGGGCAAGTCATGATTCCGTTCTTGGCCATCTGGGCACTCACTATCTCATGCACAGCTGTCTGTCAAGCAGCACCCTTAGGTGCTTTTCCTCTTTCCAGCTGCTCTTCTCCCAGCCTGTAGTGCTGCAGGGACTTTTGCAGGACCTGGCACTTAGCCTTATTTAACCTCATACTGTTGGCCATGGTCCATCAGTCCAGCCTGTCCAGATCCCTCTGCAGAGCCTACATACCCTCCAGCAGATTGACACTTTTGCCCAGCTTGCTGCAATCTGCAAACACACTAAGGATGCACTTCATCCCCTCATCCCGTTCATTAGTAAAGACATTAAACAGGACTGGCCCCAGTACTGAGCCCTGGGGAACACCAGAAGTGACTGGCCACAAAGTGGATTCAACTCTATTCACCGCCACTCTCCACCCTGTCCTCCCTGTGGCTCCCTCCCACAATCATCCAGCCAGTTTTTTACCCAGCAAACAGTGCAGTTGTCCAAGCAGCCAGTTTCTCCAGGAGAGTGCTGTGGGAAGTGATGTCAAAGGCTTTACTTAAGTCCAGGTGGGCAATATTCACAGCCTTATCCAGAAAGCAGGTCACCTTGTCATAGAGGAAAATCACATTTGCCAAGTACTAAGTTCTTATGAACCCATGCTGGCTGGGCCTGATCCCCCGGTTTTCCTGCATGTGCTGTGTGATGGCACTCAAGGTGACCTTCCCAGGCCCTGAGGTCAGACTGACAGGCCTGTACTTCCTGGGATCCTTCCTACAGCCCATCTTGTAAATGGACACACACTTGCTAACCAGGATGTCCCCAGTTATCCTGGAATACTGGTGGATGGTGAGAAGTGGCTCAGTGAGCATATCTGCCAGCTCTGTCTGTTTCCAGGGGCAGATCCCATCTGACCCCATAGACATGTGAGTGTCTAAGTGTTGAAGCAAAGCACGATTCATAGCTAAAATACTGGTATTTTTAAAAAATCCTAACTTTGAATACATGATATGTTCAGACAGACTTTTGTCTGTCTTTTCCATTCTTTCTTGAAAACATCAGTGGAAACACGGCAGTTCTTGCTGCCCAGTCCAAAGTGATTTCATTGCAAATGTGTTAATTGAAGTTTTGGATTAGAAAGCATAAGAACAGGGCAACAAGCAGCGTTTACCCTTCAGCTTGAATGATACCCTTGCTGATTTGAATGATCTACTTACTCAATACTAAGGCACTGGTGGGGCATGTAGTATTGTTATGCAAGAATAATTACATGGGTAAACCTTTTAGAGACCTTAACAAACACATGTTCTTTTGTTGATAAATCATTCTTCTGCAGGTCACTAGTAGAGGTAGGAAAAGAAACCTGCTGGAGTGACCAAAAGTAGAAAATATACTTGTGAAACTTCAGGTTTAGGACTTAGGTTTTAAGGCCACAGGTTTTAGGTCTTCAGGTTTTTAGGTCTTAGGTTTTTAAGGTAAAAATGATTGAGCAGAACATAATCTGCTTTCATTTATGTGTAATACATTCTTAAATATAAAACATATATTAAATAAAGGGTTGTCATTTTCTTGTTAATAGCTCACCAAGTCTCTTCCACCACGGACTATTGGCTATCCATGGACTCTTGTCTACAGTACTGCAAAGCATGGCATGAGCTTGAAGACCTTGTATCGCACAATGATGGGATTAGACACGCCTGTGCTGTTGGTTATCAAAGACAGTGATGGACAGGTAGGAAAATACTTGTGTGGCAGTAGGGGACCCATCAAGAAAAATATTTGAGAAGTATAAAGGAATAGCTGATGCTTCAATCCATCATGGGAGATAAAATTATGTGTATCAAGCAAGTTAAAATGTTGCGTATCAGGCAGATTTTCTCCTTAGAAATGTGTTTTACACTTAAGCAGTCCTCCAACATACTGCATGTCTAGGAAAAACTTTAATGATATAAGTTAGCTGTTGTAATGCAAGAGTCTGGCAATATCCTATTAATCAATTTAAATTTAATTTTTTTTAATGCATTTAAGATACGAGAAATACATTCTCTAAAACTTTCCAATGCTGGAAGGTGTTGTTGAGTTGGAAGGCTGTTAGCTGTGGCTGGTGCTTCTTGGTATATTTTGTGGCTGCAGCCAACATCTTTCAAGAGCCATACTAGCTTTGTTACATTATTACCTGATTTTTTGAGTCTCTGTAGTTGTGCTCTGTTTTCTTTTGACTGGGTTATGAATTTCAGGAAGTGGCTCACATCTCACCATTGGAATAGCAAACATCCTCTCTTGAATAATCTAGTAAGAAGTGAGCACTGCAGGCAGTATGAAACTTCTTGATTCTTTTTCTGCAGCTTCTCTATTTGCTTGTGGAAGCATGTTACTGCTGTCATGAAAAATTGACAGAACCTCTATAAAATCTGTAGCATTCAGTTTACTTATCTCTCCCTGTTTGGTAACCACAGTTTTTATTCTCAGGAAGCATGGTCTCATTCAGGGGGTCTGATGTACTTCTAAATGAAGTATATCTTTTCGTATTCAAGTCACAACCTGATTTTTTTCATTATTTTCTACCCCTGGGGTCCCTTAAAAAGAAAAATCTGTTCTAACTCTCGGCTAGTAGTGGATTCTTTCCCAGAAGTTCTTTAAAAATATTTTCTTCATTTACCTTTTGATCTTGAAGGAAAAAACAATTGAATAGTCTTGAGATGTCTCAGCAGACTCATCAGTCTCATAAATGTACTTTGACTTCTCTAATTCACTTATTAACTTCTCAGGATAAATTGGTAAGGTATACCTGCTTCCTAGTACCTGATCTGTCCTGGAAAAAAATGTCCTTTTTCTGGTGGGGCTGTCTTCTCACCACTATGTAATATTGTCTGTTGCTGAAGGAATTCATGTTATTTTCTGTGTATGAGCATCTTGGCTTGAATGTTCAAAAAGTTGTCATGGTTGCCCTGTGAAAACATGGAGTTCATTTCAGCTTACAGCCTCATACCTAGGAATATGTATGAAAGCATGCCTTGGAATTCTGGATCAAGTAGTCACTGAACTCCACGCAAGAGTGGGGGAAATCTGTGTCTATTCAGTGAGCAGCATATGCAGAAGGAGTGGTTCAGATGAGTTTTACATGCTCAGTCCTTCACCAGTATAGTGGAAGTGGTGTTTTCAGTAGCTCTGTCTCATGTTATTAATGAAAAATGTCTGCATTTGACAGCAGAAAATCAATTTGCACTATTTTTCTGTTCAAAACCTATGGAAATTAAGCACAGTCTTTTTCCTCTTCATGCAAGGATCTACAATCATGAAACATAAGACAGTGGTAACTAACTATGCTCTTTGATAATTAGTCTGGGTAATTAATTTTATTTGTGAAGCTATTGATTTTTTTGAAGGAGGTTAATTTGTTTTTAATGTCTTGTATCTTCCTGGCAGATTGTCCTTTAAAACTGCTTCCATAACTGAAAAAAAAACCTCTTAAGTACTTTATAGGAGAATGTGTCCAGGAGTAGTTCACTAGCAGTATGCCAAGATAAGTACTGTATATGCCCTCCAAAAATGTGTTTTAAGAGACCAGGTGTTATTCATACCTTACACTCGAAGATCACTGCCTGTTTTCTAAGATTCTAGTTCAGAGAAGATCCTAAATGACATTCAGCCATTTTGAAAAATGACAG
The DNA here is from genome assembly GCF_027477595.1 of Haemorhous mexicanus. Taxonomy (NCBI): domain Eukaryota; kingdom Metazoa; phylum Chordata; class Aves; order Passeriformes; family Fringillidae; genus Haemorhous; species Haemorhous mexicanus. The sequence goes on from NC_082341.1 coordinate 139,702,933, forward strand.
AATTATGACCAGATATTTTCTTGACATTGTCTGAGCATACCTGCTCAGTCCTCTTTGGTATTTTCCATGTTTATGAAAGATACTGGAATGGTCATATCCTTGGTTGAGGCCCTCTTCTTTTAAACTAGAATGAATTTCTTTCCTGGGCTGCTTCCCTGGGTCCCCAGATATGTTTCTTTGTTGCCCATGTTTATGAAGACCGCTTTTTTATTATGTTAATAATAGGTTGAGTAAGGAGCAAGTGTACCTTGTAGCTCTTCATAATGTTCTATTAAAGGCTACTAAGCCTCATGCTGCTGATTTTTTTAATTCAAAAACCTTTTCCAATTTTGCTTTCTTTTTCAGATCAGTTAATAATTTTATTTAAATGGCTGCCTAAACAAACAAAAGAAAAAAACAAGCAAAACACTGAACTCTTACAAACTTTATTTGTGTAAAAGCTGAGCAATGCCTAGTTGGAAGTTGGAATGTAAAGCAACCTAAATTGCCTGCTCCAGTCAAATCTAGGAGATTCTTTAAAAAAGGTGTCCATGAAATCTATAGTTGCATCATTACAATTGTTATGGATTGTCTGTCTACTGTTTTGTGTTGTTAGTGAACTCTAAGAGCCATTTAAAAAGGAATTGGCACCTGATTCCTGAACATGAATCACTAAATAAGTGGTGGTCTGGAAATGAGATTAATGCAGTTAACCATTCCAAGGACTGTCTAGTTTTTATAAAAAGTCATTCTTCACATTGTATGCCCTGCAGAAGTCTGAGACATGGAACCTAGGACATGGGAATTCTAGTTATCCACCCTAACAACTAGCCACAAAAATTTGATCTCATGGAAAAATCCTAGGGACATTGCTTCTCAAGAACTAGAGTGACTGTTGGGAAGAAAATTGCACTTTTACTGTAAAGCCTTATTCTTTTATTGTTGCTTATAGCAAAGAGATGCTCTTCCAAGAGTCAGCTTGACACATCTAGAACACAGAGAGATTGTCAAATCCTGATTCCTGAGGGTACTCAAAGATCAACTGGACAAAACTGAGTCAACCTAATAGCTTCAGAATCAGTTCTCCATTGAGTAGGGAATTATGTGGGAGGCTGTCTGAAATTCTTAATAGCCAAATTTATTCCATAGTTAGAAAAAAAAGCTTCGGAGTCTCTTAGGTAAAATACGTAAGGTCTTCTACATGGTTAGAATGGACTAGTTTTGTGTTTTACTGGATGTACAGATAACATCTTTGAGAGGATCCAAGACAAACACTGGAATAAGTGTTGTGTGTTAAGTTACACCCGTACATAGGCTGAACTGAGTGTAGGTTTGTCAAAACTCTGTTTGATACTTTACCTAAAGGTTAATTCCTCTCAGGGAATATCTGTTGTTAATGAAATCTTACATTTACTTTTTATCTATTTTATTTATATATATTTACTAGATGTGGTATCAGCCCTAAGGATATTTATCTGAAGTAAGGCATGTCATAGCTACCTGAATGTAGCTTAGCTACCGGAACTGCTGCAGTTATTCAAAGAATAACTTGGGCCCTTAAAAGAAGTTAGGATACAGAGACTCAAATAGTTTGACAACTAAGAAATAATTGCAAGGGTTCCCATTGCTGGAAACTATGCATGTAGTTACTTAAATATAGAATATTATGTATTTCACCAGCCCATTTTGTTATATTTATTGATGAAACTAAATTTTAATTCAATATGGATTTTTATGCTAAAAAATGCTTTATATAAGTTCACTTACCTGCATACACTAAGTGCAATCTAAGGTCACAAAATGTTTGACAGAGAAAAGTTAACAGCCAGTTTTCTGAAGTCTATTCTATTGACCCAGGTGCTTGAAATAACAAAAAGGAAGAAGTGTCTCATCTGTCCTGCTTTTTAGAGTTTTCTTGTGCAAAGACCATATCTCAGTGCACTCAGAACCGTGGTACAGTGAAATTCATAGAGTGAATTTCAAATTGACATTATTTACAACCTGAATTATTAGTTACTATTATAAGAGATTCTTGGAACCTGATTTATCAGTTACTATTATAAGAGATTCTTGGATTCTATGTCGTTTCTCTGAAGTTTTTCTTGCTCTGATGTATTTTTGCTACAGGTTTTTGGTGCACTAGCATCTGAACCATTTAAAGTGAGCGATGGCTTTTATGGCACTGGGGAGACCTTTATGTTCACTTTTTCTCCAGATTTTGAGGTAAGTAGTAATGACTTGGTATGCTTTTGCTCCCTTCCTCACCACCGCCTCAAGTGCATGATATTAAAATCCTTAAGGAATAAATCTAACTGTAAATCTGGAAAATATTATGAGATGGCCCCAAAAAAGTCATCACACTAGTTTTTTTGTGGAATCTTTAAGTGCAGAGTGAATTGGGAGTGTTTGCATGCTAAACATATTCAACCTCTTTAATTGTACTGAAGGTTTTTCTACTGTTTAAATTCTTCCAGATGTGTGTCTGAAAATTTATAAACTACATCCTTTTTAGGGGCATATCATCTAATCTAAGCATATTTCCTTGGTATTTTTGATTGTGTAGGAGTTCTGGTGCTCAAAACCAACTTGTTTTGGAATGGTCTTTTTCTAATTAGCATAAAATGTCAGAGAATTTTTGTCTTCAGCTGTTTCCTGAATTTTCTGTGTCAATTTCATTAAACTGGCCTCTACCCACCCATAGTCTGTCTTTACTGATGGTTGGTTTCTCTTCTGCCAAAATGAAAAGTTCATATCTTTTTACTTGCTAGTCTGTTTTTTTTTTTTTTTCCTTAGGTTTTTAAATGGACAGGAGACAATATGTTCTTCATTAAAGGAGACATGGACTCTCTTGCGTTTGGTGGAGGAGGGTAAGTTACAGTTAGAATCTATTAAAAATACTTGTCTGGACACCTTTGAAAAGAAAAATTGGAATTCAGTAAATTTCCTTTGGTAGCTCAGGACTCAGCAGTTACCAGCCAAGAAACTTTAGTATGTCAGGTGTTTAGCTTCCAATGCTGACAAAACTTAAACAGGAGATTTGTCTTCCCCATAGCGTGGCATAAAGTTTCAGCCCTGCAAGGGTATGATGCCTTCATATGATTGTGGAAGGATGTAAATGTGAACATTATGTGTAACTAGAAGAGGCCTGAATTGAAACTGAGCCCCCCCAAAATATGTCAGTCTCCAGAAATCACACATTGTCATGTCCTGGCTTTCTTCTGCCCATGCAGGTGCATATGCTTCTAGAATGTTTTCCTTATTTGTTGCTAGCATTCTCTTTAGATATAAAAGTGCTATTATGCTATCTCTTTAATAAAAATGGAAGAGGCTGAAAACCAAGGAATTCTAGTTAGCTTATTTCAGAATATCTGCAAAAGGGATATTCCTAAATTAATAATAAATAGTAAAAATAAATAAAATCATTGTAGCATAAATTTTTTAACAGCCATGAGGTACTTGTGTTAAAAACTAATCCTTTAATTCCTTCTCACTTCTAAATTTTGAATGCAAAATACCTTGATGGATTAAATGCTTATTCTCTCAGTCTTTTGCTCTAATACATTGTCTGTCTTGCAGAGGAGAGTTTGCTCTTTGGCTTGATGGTGATCTCTACCATGGAAGAAGTCATTCATGTAAAACATTTGGAAATCACACACTTTCTAAGCGAGAAGACTTCACTATTCAAGACATAGAAATATGGGCTTTTGAATAAGTATTTCACTATTTCTACAGGTTATTGTCCCAAACCTGACATGAATCAGTGCAGCTTAAAAATCCCTAGGAGCAATATAATGTATTTTACTTACCTGTTCTGGTTTTTTTTTCTAATTTTTCAGTGTGGCCATTAGTTATTATTTTTAAATAGCAGATGTTTTTTCATGCCCTTGCATCTGTAATATACTATCATACTTTTTCTAAGCTATAGACTCTTTTACAAAATATTGATCTTGTGGACTAAAAACTAACATTAGTTACTTTGAGCCTTGTGGCCTGCAAAATTGTCTTATCCATATTACAGTTGCCTCCCAGGTTTCCCACACACACCTTTCCTGCAATCCTGCTAGGGGGCTGCTTCATTGAATATAGCTTATTATTTTTGTATTCAAATTATGTCTATGAATGAAGTTGCCCTCTGTGAACCTCTGAGAAAGCTGCGTGTGGGTATTTGGCAGCAGCACTGCCAAGATTGGTCCAGACCAATGATGGGTTACTCAAGTGGTGCCACAAATGGATGAGAAGCTGAGCATTCCTTCTAAATGCATCCCAGTAGGCACGTGGTGAAGTTAGAAGACATCCAAAGTCAACAGTGCCACTTGTCTTGTTTCTTGTTCATGTGTAAAAAAAGTCAGTTAATATGTGTTGTAGCTGCATGCTGATTGTATTTAAAGAGTGTTTTGCACATGCTGTTAATGATCCACAGGTTTGGGACAAATACTGACAATATTGAGCTAAGTGGCAAAGACTTACAAAATAGCAAGAGAATGTAAGAATATGATAGTTCCAAAAAACTAAAAGGCTAAAGCAAGCAAAACTCAGTGAACAATTTGTAGCTATAGTAGGGCATTAAAAGTACAGAAACAGATGCATCTTTCTTCAACATCAAGTGTCAGATATATACTGTTATACTGTTGTAGCCGTGTAGCACATCAGCTCTGAGAATATAGCTTATTCCTGTCCAAAGAAAAAAAACTTGTGATGTTTTTGAGTGGGTCTATGTTGTAAATTTACAATTAGCACCAGCTCTGATTAAATTGACATCATGTATCATAGGTAGACAATATTGTAATTCAGTAGACTTGTGGAATATGCAAACTTACTGTCATGTGACCTCAAAAAATAAATGACAGGCTAGAATACAGTTCCAGTAGCTCTTGTCCACTTTTGTAGAAAACTCGATAAGCCATTGTGGCAATAACAGCTCAACAAAACTGTTTGTTTCAAAGCTTTTATTCTATGTTCTGCAAAACAAAACAAAAAAGAACAAAAAAATTGCTGTTAAGTGTGACAGTGACTGACTTCGTGCTGAAATTTCAGCTATTTCAGACAAATATTGTATATTATCTTGTAAATTAATGTTTAAAGTAGTTTTGTTATTATAGAAAAGTGTTGATTGACGGGTTGCTTATAGCACTTTAAATTATTCTAGAAATGTAATAAAAGCCAAATGGGTTGGCTTACGTAGATGTTGTTGTATATTTCAAAATATTTGCATTTCTGGAAAGTTAAACTTATTTGAAGACAGCTTACTGCTATGGTAATGAGAAAGGGCAGATGTTTCATCTATAATATGCTAATGCTCAATATGAATAGAAAAACAGGGCTTTGTTTCCTGTCTCTATGTATATCTCTTTATCCTTCTTAGAACTTAGTACAATGTGTAGAGTTAATGTTTACAAAATAAGGAACTGTAAATAAATTGAAATGGCTTTTCTCCCCTTTGGTCTTCCACAGCAGTATTATTGTCTTTGTGGAGTTACAACTGATTATTACAACAAAAAAAAAATCCTGTAATGGATTTCAAGTACTATAAGCTCACAGTGATGTATAGCAAATAAATCTAAATATATGTAAAAATAAACTTGAGTTGGAGTTTATTTAGAAGGTTGAGTTTATGTAGAAGCACAGAGGCTGCTTTTTGCTGTTCATTTAACAACTGAATGTATAGGATGCATTTTCTCATTTTTTCTGGCATTTCTGGGGCTTTTTAAAGCCCCATGGAAAGCAACGGGAATTAAATACATTGTCTTTAACAATTTTGAAGAAGGAGAAGGAAAAAGGAAAGTCTCAGATTGTCCTTGCTGACAAAACCATTAATTCAGCTGTATCGTCTCTATCCTAAGCTCACATTGCAAATAAAGCATATTTTAGTTTTTTAGAGGGTGGTGTGAAGAATTTTGTAAATAATTATACTTCGAGTAATTGAATGAAAGCACACAAAAATCTTCAGTAGCTAAATGTTGCCTAGTATTGGACCAGTCTTGGAAAAGAAAATAGGAAGCAAAAAAGTGAAAATTAATGCTTACTAGTGTTTAGTAAGCAATAGATTAGCAATCATGCTTGTAAAATACTAAATTAGTTAAGATACAGAAGCAGAAGTGACTGTGGCAATGCTTGGTGAAGCAACAGACTGTGTAAGGGATCTACAGAAAGTAGTGCATGTCTATTTAGGCAACACCATGAATTTTATTATCAGAGGTGTAGTTAATTTCTGTATGACACACATAAAAGCACAGTCTTGATGTCCCTTCTGCCTTCAGTTCATTATCCTTTTTTTACAGTAGAATTCCTTTCCAGCTTTCCTGGAAAGGTTTATTTCTGTGATTGTAAAGCATTGAAAGTTTGACATTCCCTGAAGGCTTATGAGACCTGTTACCTGGAGTTGGCTGCCATAAGAGTATTTCTCAGCATCCAGTACTTAGATGGATTCACTGAGTAACTTGATGTTTTATTTGGGTACCTGGGATCCAAACATGGGATTCTTAAATTAACACCTTTTGGCTCTAAATCCTATCTGTGTTAGTTACTGCTTTTGTGTGATCTGCAGAGAGGTCATAATTTATGGCATAGGGGTTGTGCTTGCATCTTCCTGCTCACCTGTTTATATTAGTTATTTTTTTGTACGGGAATTAGAATGTCTGTATAAAATTTGCTCTTGGAAGATAAGTAAGAACATTGACTATTCCTTCAAGTTCAAATAAAAAATAATCTTGTATTCTTCATTCGGCATTTGAATCTCAAATCTCACTAATATGTTCTCCCTTCATAAAAGAGCAGATGTCATCAGGGTATTTTACTGTTGTCATTGCCATTTAGAGCTCAATTAAGGGAGCAAAACTTCTCTTTCTCCTCTTAAAGAGTATGTGCTACTGCAATGATAGAGAGCTACACTGTGCTTCTGGAGCAGGGAGAGGAATTGTCCAGCTGAGGGAATGGTGTACACTTGGTGCAGTATGTGCAAGCCAGTCCTGCTGGCTGTCTCACTGCAGAAGTGCCAATGCCAGCTCTGCTTTCTGCTGTCCTGCTTCCCTTACAAGCAGTGTAATCTTAGTTTGTTTTCTCTTGTGATAATTACACTGCTAATAGTACACGTGCTGTTGAATGCTAAACTGCTTCATGCCCTGAGGTGTCAGCAGTGGCTTTAGTTGAGATGTTGGGGCAGTGCAGTGTGTGCATAGCAGCAGAAATGGCTGTGGGAGAAGGGCCTGCCACTATCTGTCCTGTGATGAGTGATGATTGAACTTATCACCATGAATAGTATGCTCTTCACTACAGCTCATTTTATTTCAGTAGCCTTCCCCTGTTTTAAAAATGAGCTTGCTACTGAACCTTACTTGTACAGAAACATTTGTAAAGAAGGAATTACTGCTGTGGAGGAGGGAGCTGATTTCTACTGGGTAGAATACATGTCCAGTGAACCTTCCAATTGCTTCAAGCCACTGTGGTAAGACTTGGGAAAATGCAAATGTGTAAAAGTTAAATTTATTTCTTCTGATGCAAGTTTCATGCTGTCACTTAAACTTTGTATTAGAATATGAAAAATGTATCTAAGTTGCTACAGAAGAAGATAAAATTTTTTTCACTACCAAGGATGTGCAAAACCAGCACTAGCTTCAGACAGGAGGGTGCAGGAGCTCTGTTTCAAGTAAAACATTTTGGGAATGAATACAGTATTTAAGAAAAGAATGTGCAACTACAAGATACCATGAGAGTAGCTGAGAGTTGCTCATCAAACATTAAGAGATGTATTTTCAAAGCAAGTCAAAATTAGGAAAGCAGGTCTTAAATAAAAATTTACAGAGTGCTTTAATCAAGCAGGTTTTGACTTTTATAATCTCTGCTTAGAATATTTAAATTTGGCAGAGGTTGTGCTGGTTTCACAGGAATGTAACACAGTATAGTAGGAGAGTTAGGGTGAGTAATTCAGGGAGTACTTCTAGTTTGTTTTTTAGTGAGGTCAGATTTATTATCTCCCAAACCATGGATGAATTTGTCACACAGCCTAATGTAAAAAAATGCTATGAAGCATATAACCTACACAAAATGCTTCCAAACACCATTGCTTATATCAATTATTTAATATTTCTTTTTGACAAAAATGATAAATTATTTTCAGAAATTTTGCATTCTACTGCCTACTTTGCATGATACTGCCTACTCAAAGGTAAGTAGTGGAGGATAGTATGAGCAAAAATACTAGTTATGTCACGTGGTTTTCTCATCTGATTGTAAATAAAATAGTTTGAGGGGAAGAATAGGAGAAAGGTGGGGGTTTGGTTTATTTTGCATAGGGATGACTGAATAGGAGGCTTAAGTTACCTGCACTGAGCTACCAATCTGTGAGCTTAATTCACTTAGCACTTACATGCCTTAAGTGTGTATTTTTTGTACAGGTGTTTTGTATAAGGTCTGTTGCCATGTACTCTCAAATCTTTTTCTGGTGCTTTGGACAGAGAAAGCTTCAAAGGAAATATTTTAACAGCCTATGAAAAGAAGAATTTATGTGTGCTTATGTTTTGAAGCAACTTAGTGACACTTCACTGAATATGCACACGTGTTTGATCCCTAGTATGTGGGAGAATAACCCAAGTAATAATTAAGGAGTTCATGTATTCCTTTGACAACAAAATTTTATCAAGACAATTTAGACAGCTATAAAGGGTCATTGTGTAAAGATGTAAAGAATAAGGTAAGAATATGCAGGTAAAAATTATTTTATGTGAGTATTGCACTAAGACGTCTGTTTTGTAGGTCAGCTTGAGTAGTCTTAAGAGATCTCAAGAAAATATTAAATAAGCTCCATTGATTCCATCTTACAATTTTTCCTCTGTAGAGTCATATAATTATGCCTAAGTATTAATGATTTGCATAGATTTAGAATAGATGTAGTAGTCAGTTCTTGTATCAGTAAGTTATAAAATATTTGGTTTATTTATACAGCAAAGCTTCAACCTGGAGTACCTGTATTCATAATAAGACAGCAATATTCGTTTTATCAGAGACAAGATGTTAAGACACCTCTACTTCTGTAAGAAGATATTTGTTCTTTCAGTTTGAAATAATATTAAGGGGGGAAAAACCACTTCTTTTTCACTATTTGCCCAGGCATCTGCTCTGAAACAAATGCTTTTCCTGTGAAGCACACACATTTTACCAGGATAGCTATTTTTACAGTGGTAGACAAACTGATCTCTCTAATCCAGCTAGTAGCAGAGACCTTACAGAGATCTCAGATTTGTGAATAATACAATTTTAAGTCCTAAAAATATTAGTTCATTAGCACTTAGTCTTCTCTAGCATTGCCTGGACTGAAATACATTATTTAGTGACATTGGAATGGCAAATACTGTAAAATTGGGCCAGTATTTCTGTGTAATGTGGAACAACATTTTCCTCAAAGTTATGGATGCTGTTTCTCTGTTTTTTCACAGAAGTACATTTCAATGGAAGTTGATGATGTTAGTCACTTTTTTGCTGTATATAAAAGTACATGTACCTAGCTAGTTTTTATATGTTACATATTATTTTTCCCTGTATTTATAAGAACAGTATCGGCATAGATAATCAGGTAAGACATTGCACAACATTACATAGAAGGTATTTTTTGGTAACTATCTAATCAAAACGTTTTTATTCATTACATTCCAACCTCCATAAGTTTAAATATTAAACAATCTAAAAAATTAGTTCTATAAATACAATAAATATATAAAACCCCATTTATAAAAAGATTTTTTTATGTGATATGTAAGAGAAAGCTGTGTCAACAGTTGTATCAACAAGAGAATACTGCAGTAATAGTTACAGATTGTGCTTGTAAAGAAAACAAATGTATCTTTGATTCTGTATTAAAATAAGGTAATTTTACTTGTATTTAAATCAATTAATTAGAAAGTGCATGCACAAGAGCATTTTTCAGATCAAAACCTTTGTCTGAGTTTATTTTGTCATTCAGCTTCTGATCTGGCCTGTTTCATATTCCTGTAGCTATTTATATTGGGCTTTTATCATCAGCTGCTTATGTTCCATATAGGTTTTTCTCCTTATTTTTTATGTAGTAATGAACTTAATTGTTCTGAAAGCAGTTCTGGTACAAAACAAAGTCCATTTGAGTGTTTGGGTTTTCATGCACTAATTATAAAATACATATTTTAAAAAGTACAATTTTCTGCATGGTGAACAGGGGAATCTTATGTTCAAAGTGTGCAAATGCTAATGGCAAGGGAGAAGAGGAGAAAAGTTTTCCAAAAGTTGTTCTGGTTATAGCCTAACTTATTTTAATAAAGTAATGATGACATTATCATCTCTTCCTTGCCATAACATTTCTCCTTCAAAGTCCACCAGCCCATGTTTCCTGGCTCTCATCAGAATCCCAACAACCTTGTCTGAAATACGAACGTATCTGTCGAAGAGTTCCCCAAAAGTGACTTGGATCTTGCCGTCGGGCCGTGGCTTGGCCATCGACTCGATGATGAAGCACATGTCCCTGATCTCCCGGTGGATGTGGGCCTCAGCTCGCTTGGCTCTCTCGGCAGTTTTGGTTCCTTCCTTTGGGCGGCCGTACCCTTCATCTCCTTTGTGCAGGCGTGTGGACATGGCCAGCTCGTGGTCAAACTCCTCGCTGAAGGGGTTCAGCTTCTGCGTTGCGATGTGCTGGTCGGCCCATTCCTGCCACCTGTCCTTGAGGCTGTGCACGGCGCTGCATTTCCTGCGCGCCTTGCTCCGCGCCTCCTCGCTCAGCCGGCTGGCGCTGAAAGACACAGAAACACACCTGAGCTTTGCATCTCCTCCTTTCCTGATGCAGTTCTGCTGTTCATTGGTCTCTGCTGTGACTGGGTTCTGTGGTTTAGGGGCCAGCTGGAATCCACCAGGTGGCATGAGTTCACCACTACTAAATTAGTTCTCTGGGGGCTGTTCACCCATATTCAGTTTGCACACAAAGGCAAGTTCCATGACCACAGTTTTATCCTGTCTACACTACAACCTTCCAGCCCGGATTTGAGCCTGGTTTCACAAACTTTGTCCCAGAATGACTTAATTCTATAAGGGAACAAAACAGTACGTTGCTGGTCGCCTGCACTTTCTGTACCTTTGGTCAGTCACGCAGTTCCTCATTCTTGCCTGCTTGGCCAAGCGAGAAGTGTGCCTCCCCTGAGGTTAGAGATGCTGATTGCTATAGGTGTATGACCTAGCTGAGAACTAGAGGGTAGTGCCTAGAAAAATCTGTTCTCTGTAATAGATGTCAATGATTATAGCAACAAAAAAAACCTAATTGAGTGCCGTAGCTCTGTCTATGCTTCTGTATCTGGAGTCTGGTTCTGAACAAATATTCAGAGTTCAAAATTCACATTCCTATGGGTGTCAAGGACAAAGGATAAGAAAAGACCTTCAGAGATTTTTTTTTTTCTTTTTTACTTAGTGTGATAATTCTGGTTGACTCCAAGCAGACACACTATCCTCTTGTGGCCAATTTCACATGTTGTGGGGGAGCTGTAGATAGTCTGAGCTATCTACAGCTCATTGTGCTGTCATTGTGCTGTCCACGTTCTGTCAATGTGTATGTACTGAACTCTGTTGGGACTATGCTGTGCTGTGACTGTGCCAAAGTAATTTGTTTTCTGATATTTTTACTCCCCAAAAGGCTGCTCTGCAACCTCCCCAGTAATGTCAGCTGAATATTAACACCAGAAAATCAAAATGCACTTAGCAAGCAGCACACAGGGCTGCAAAGTTGCAGAAAAATCTGTTCCCCTGCTGTTTGGACATTCCTTTGTTTTCTACTAAGCTGGTTGAAATAGAGAATAGGAGTCATGGAGATGTCCTAGTTCAGATTGGTGCACCAGAAAGATGCCAGTATTGGACAGGGCTATGCTAGGGTAAGAATTGCCAACACCAAGTGCCAGGGATAGAAAAAGAACTAGGAGAGCTACACTACATTAGCTGTGGAGTTGCCCTAAGATTGGCTTAGCTGTATTGAGGAACTGTGTTTAAAAAGCTCCAAAATGCTCTTCCCTATCAATTTGGTGAAAAACCATCAGAAGAATCTAGCACACTGAGTTGCCAAGCGCACCCTTCTTCTGTGGTGTGACTACAGAGCATCCTGAGAGTCGGCAGCATGTCTGTACCTGTAATTTTGTGTAAATGACTAACAGGTAGGTGTTGGCAGGAAAGCATTAAAATATACTAGTAGGGTAAATCTAGAAAATTTGGTTTCCCAACAATAAACCAAATGCTGCTCTATACAAGCTGTTGTCATACAGAGAAAGGGAGTGCTGTTATCCTTTGTCCCTTCACCTGAATTGTGCCTTCATTGTCAGAGAACTGTGGGCACAGGGTTTGGCTATGCAAAGCAATTTGTCTCCTGAAGCCTGTGGCTATCTCAAAAGTCACAGAAACCCTTTGCCAGCACAGTCTGAACTCCAGCTGAAGCTAAGATTGCTTCACTAGCTCTCCATGTGGAAGCCATCAGTTAAGGCAGGGGAAAAAAAATCCTAAGTGAATCAAAATTGCCTTGAAGAAATGATGCCATCAGTCTCAGTGGAGTTTGAGTAGATATCATCATGGAGGGTTTATTCCTCAGCCACAGCCACCTGCTTCCCCTTCTCTCCAGGGACTATGACCACTGAGAAAGTCCTAGATGTTCAGTTCCCCAGGTTGAGTGGAGAGAAGAGGGGGACTGAGACAGCAGGAGGCTGTGCAGACTTTGTTTAATGGTCTAGAATGTATTCCCTCCTTTTTCTATTGAAACTAATTTTCCTTTCTAGCAGATTTTCATTGCATTCCTCATCCAAATAATCTTCTCAGTGGTTGAGAAACCCATCTTATCTATCTTTTTGCTTTTATCATGCATCATGTGGGCTTGACAAAACCTGCCTTTTTTAATGCAGCTTGTAATTTAACCATTTCTAGTTGATGAAGTGCTATTTTTGCCATTGTTTGGCTTAATGACAGGTTTAAAACATGAATTGTGAAATAGAAGCATTTTTTCATTTTTCTACTACACCTACACAAAGGATTGTGCACCCAAAGTGAAGGTTTTGAACTTCTACCCACTCTAAGAAGTGCTTTACATGCAACAATCAAGTAAGTTAACCTGTTAACCAGAATGACCATCTTAAATGCATTCTGACCTTCTAGGCAAATAATGTCCATGTTGCATATTTGCCCTGTTTCTGTCTGTAGGGGAAAGATATGAAACCCATTTTAATGTTTTGAGTTTCATATCCCTTCTGTTGCATCTTTTTTGCTTCTATGCATGAACAGAAGAGTTCAGAAGAGTTTCTTATGCCAGTTGAAATCAACAGGCCTTCTACTAAGGAAGCAACCTTATTCCAGTATGCAGTGAAGCTGGAAATAATGAAGGTGCTGATGTGAGGAAAACAAAATACTTGTATTGATGCTTTTTTCCAGGAACATGGAGAGGAAAACAGGAGGTATGGTTTAACAACTGTCTACTTATGGCCTTTTTGAAGAAGCTTAAACCACATTGAAAGGTTCATAAAGGTAGCAGGCTGAAATAGTATATTCTTAGGCTGTAAAATAAATTTTAAAAAATGAATAGTTAAAAAAGTTCAGTCCTGATAGCAGCACCATAAGTGCAGAAATTTAGTTCTGTGTTTGATTTCAGTGGAAGAAAGAGCTGTAAGTAACATAGAGGGTGTTATTTCAATAATTTGGACCACAGTAAATATGGCAAATCAATCTTTTTTCATGGTAGCAGCACTAAAATTAGACATACGAGGAAAATATAAGAAAAGTTTAACAGAAGCTAGATAGTTGGTCTGTTTCTACCATAACATTTGAAACTGAGAAAATTTGTTTTAATTGAAGTTGTTTACAGATAAGTGCTGCAAATGTATTTTTTTCCACTGTATATTTGGAATCTTTGGTTTGAGGTCATTAAAGGATGGTGCACACAGACCTTGCCAAAAGCAGGTACCAAAAACTTTCAAGCCCCAGGTTACTGGGGAGCTTTTTTCACTTGGGCTGTTAACCATTTTCTTCTTACAGGAGCTGACTGCTCAGCTGTACTGCAAAGCATCATTCTAATTCCATTTGAATAGTTAAAATAGCTCTGGGGGTGTGTGTTCAGATAGCTGTGCTTAAAGGTACTGCATGGTTGAAATCCATAACTGTGTTAGTCACAGTCTAATGGTCACGATAATGCTCATCAGTAGTGAGGTGTAAAACCAAAATAGTGGCCATGACACAGCCTGCCTGCCTGTCTGCACAGGGATCACAAAGTCTGTTTTGGCATTTTCATCAGTTTTTCGTTGTTGGTTTCTGACCCAGTTTTTAATTTCTGAAAATGTGATTGGGATATGGTATGAACTTGTGGTCCAAGATACTGTGGAATTTTCCTTTCTTTGAATTGATGAATTCCAAATTCATGGAAAGCTTCCAGAGAGAAGCAGTGAACTCAATTTTTGGTAAGAAATATGTGGAAGTAATTCCCGCAGCATTAATTTGGGACATTCTCTTCAAATTGCTCCTGAGAATATTTCCAATTTATACTAAGCAAAATAATGAATAAGTACTTGGAAATGCTATTTGTCAAATATATTGATTTAGGCAACATTTGCTCAAATAAATGAGTAGCTAAAGGCTCTCAATGAGGTAAAAGTTGTGATTCTGAAATATGGACTGAAGTATTAAGAAATAGGTAGCTATTTTGATGAACTGGTAAATCCACTGTGAAAGTTAAGTATAATTAACATGTCCCAAATATAACTTCCTAACTTTTTGTATTAGGTACATAGTCCAATGTTGTTGAGTAACTACTTAAGTATGGAGGGATAAGTGAAAGGTCTCCTGAATATTGATTAATTTTTTCTAAATCAAGAATAATAGTTTATCTTTGACCACTTACTAAAAAGTGCCCCCCCCCCCCCCCCCCCCCATTTTCCCGATGGAAAGCTGTGCCCCTCTGCCATTTGTGTTGATGTAATGAAGATGTTTTACTTACAGAGATGGGACAGGCCGTTTAATCCTCACTGCTGTCACCTCCTGGTCACTGTCTTCCTGCTCGAGCTTGTCCTCTGCTTCCCCATAGCCGCTGTCCTGGGCATCCAGGCTGTCATCACGGCACTTCAGCAGCAGCTCTCCCTTGGCCCCATCCTTGTCCTCATCTTCCATCTTCTCCCAGCCCTTGGTCAGCTCTGATACCACATTTGAACACTTCCTCCTTATGCTTGAAGGTAATTTGTTGCTAAGAATTTTGTCAATAGCACTTGATTCTTCTTTGAGTTTGGTCATCTCTGAGCTGCTGTTGTTGTTCTCGTATCTTTCACTGAGGAGGCTGACATCGCCTCCTCGTTCATAGGCTTTGCTGACAACTGTTTTGGTCACCTCTTTGCTTTTAATGCTGAACATTTTGAGGTCTTCATCTGATTCCCTTGCATTTTTTTCAGCATCTCTTATTGTCACCGAATCCTTTGCTGAGGATTTTTCATCGTCTTTTTCTTGGTCCCTCTTGACGGATGGAATTTGCCATTTTTCGAAGGAACCTTCTGGCACAGGCTGAGCTGATGAGCTTTCTGCAGTGGGGACCCATCCAGAGGGCTCTTGCTCTTGCTTTACATGGTGGTCAGATGCCCACTGCTGCCAGCCTCGTGCCAAGCTGAAGACCTGGCTGGCCATCCGGATCTTGTGGACAGCCCTTCTCACAGGAGCAGCGCTCGGCTTTTCTTCGGGAGCCATGCTGCTGTCTGCTGCCATCCTGGCTTCTCCCCTCCTGCTCAGCCCCTTCTGAATGGGCTTCCTGAGGTGAATAATGCCCTCTGAAGAGGACCACACAGATTTAAATAGAAGCAGGAGCAGTTGATGCCTGTGGAAAATATGTGACATGCTTCTCACAAAGATAGAGTATCCTCACGGTTGCAGAAGTCTTTTTTTAAAACGCAGGGTTACATTTCATCACAGCAGATGAATGATGCATGATGTAAACAGTGTGACACAAACCTGTTCTAGAAATAGTGGGAAAGTAACAGCTCCTTTAGTGTCCCCTCCCTGGGACTGCTGAATTTCCAGTTTGTTGGCAAGGGTCTTGTTCTTTTGGAAATGCAGCATTTGGGTTAGAGATCCCGACGAGAGTCACTAAAAATGCTAAATGTGAAGGGCTGTCAGTGGCTAGGAATTTTGGCCAGAGTGGACACTCTTCATCATCACAAGAAAATAGTGGCCCTTGTCATGGAGTGTGAAGCCAGAAGCAAGTTATGACTGAGAAATTTTTAGAGGTGTTTCCTAAAAAGATACTGGGTGGTTTTTTCCTTATTGCTCATGTGTCCAAGGAAATCGAGGTTTGTTAATTTTTTAAAAGGTATTTATGTGCTCTCTTCCCAGTCATTATCTATTAATGTCTCTCTCTTTAGAACGTCCCTTCAGGGGGGCCTGGGAACGCTATCGTGTTTGGTGTCAGCACCAAGGAAGAGGGAATCACTATGTCTGGGGATCAGTATAGTAAGTCTGACTTGATCAGATACATGAATGATCTCCAAGTTTCAGGGTTTTGAGAAAATAAAATATAACCTATTTAATTTCTCACTGCTTTTTCGATAGAGTTATATACAGCATAATTATGTTTACTGTGTACAATACAGAAAAAACCAGTTTTTCTAGGAAACCTTATGACTTGTTAATTCCAGAGGACTTTCTAGAGTGAGTTCATATTCAAACTTGTAAAATTGTTTAGTGAATTGGTACATCCATTGTTGCACGGTAAGAAACATTTTTCTGAGATACAGTCCTGTGATATCCTATTTCTTAGTACAATGTTTCCTAAATAGGAACGGAAAATGTCATTGCTTTTTCAATCCATCATACCTTGCAGATTACAGGATGACCTGTGGCACTTGCCATGTGGTGCTCTGAGGCACTCAGAACTTCAAGGAATCCTGTTGGCTTTTTTGGTGTTACATCAGAGATAAATATGGACTCTCATACTCTGTCTTTTTTTAATCTTCCCTCTGTTAAAGGCTGGGCTGTTTGAAGTAGGTCAGATCATATTTAACTCTTGATTAATGCTATAAGACTACATCATACTTTTGACTTCCATGTAGAATTCCTCATTAATCTATGGAGTAATTTCCTCTTCAGAACTGATGACATAATGTAAGTTTGTGTTGCTATTAGATATTTACTCATGCTTTTATTTTAGAAAAAAATGTGTCACCTCTGTTTACTGTACAGTCTCAGCTATTGCCCACTGCGTCATAGCTGTGAGATGACATTGTGAGATGTACCCATACAATTTTATTAAGCAACATGTGTCACCCAACATTTATTTTTGGGGTAATTTCAAGGCTAATCAGGAGTGGGACCTCCTTGTGCTTAGAATTAACACATGTCCATGCACGCACACAGGGGGGGTATGCTCCCTGAAATACAAGGAAGAGGCAATTGAAAGAAAATAATTCACGTGCAAAATAGTTCATGATGTCAATCTGTGTGGTTTCTGGAGTGTAAGGGTGGCTAATGCCTTTTAAGAATGAGCTGAAAGCTAAATACAGATAAGGGGTCAGGACAAGGAAGGAGTGCAGTGAAACAAGGGACTGTGGAAGGACAATCCTGGAGCATAAGAGCAGTTGAGATCCCTGTTAAAAGGCAGGGTCAGCTCCAACTCCATGTGTCCTGGATGGATCCTCTTTTACCTGCTCTTAAAGACTACCAGGAGTAGATACTCCCCACTGTCTAGGCAATCTATTCCACGGGCTGAATTTTGCAATCAAAGGCCTCTTCCCAGTTTATTTCTGCAAATACTCTTGAGGTTCTTGAATGCTTTTGCTCTCATACAGTATTTGCAAGTAGTTGTATTGAAATTCATGACAGTGAAAAATAATTGCATTCCTGAGGAATGTTTAGAAATTACAGCACATTTCAAAGAAGCTGTTAATATAGAGACTTCTGGTTTTTTTCCTAACAGACTTGTCCTTGGTATACTGTTCAAAGTCCTACAATCTTACTGCTTACATAGTTTAGACAAATGACAATGAAATGTTACAGACGAATGAAAACCACCAAGGTTACAGATCTAAACTACTATTAAATCCATATTGCACAACAATATATTAAAGAAATGTTTAGTTTAAATTGGTCACTATATTAAGCTGAAGTGTTATCACAGACTTATCCAAAGTGCCAGTGAAACTTTGATATAATTATTCTGAGGATAACTATCTTTATAATTCTTAATTTTAGGGTGCACAATGATGTTGCCTTGAATGTGTTGAATTTTGTCTCATTTTATATGGTTGTACTGCCAGCCAGAAGTTAATTATAAGTATAAATTATGTCCAAATCAGCCAGTGATATTCGTACTTCATATGTTGTTTACTTTGCAAATGTTTTATTGCTGTAAGGCTAGAATTTATTACTTCATGATTTTAAGTTTTTATTCTTAATGAGATAATCAGCCAAGGTTGCATTTCTGCATGTAATTTCCCTACTGTGACTTTCACAAGCCAATAGCCAGCCCTAAAGACACAGGTATATTTTAGGCAGGCAGGACCCAAACACATTTTCTATGAGTCTTCCACACATCACAAGGTCACAAAATGCACTCTAAATGCTTAGCAAGGCTGCCTGAGGGTGACTGTCACAGGCTTTCACAAATTCAGTAACTATCCTTGAGACCAGAGTGGAGGGACCATTTCTTGCAGGATATCTATAGGAGAAAAGGTAATTGGAGAGAGTATTGACTTTGATGAGCAAGCTTGACACACCCTGATGTTGTAAACTTCTTTTTCCTTGACCCTGGCTGTCTACATTTCTGGGATTTGATCTCTTTCATACTTTTAGACAAGTTTGCACATGTCCCTAAGACCTTGTTGCTGCTTGTGGATTGCTGCATATCACATAATATCTCTGACTTCCTGAATGCAAGGTTGAGAAGGACCAGCTGAGGGATTGCCAGTGTCAGAGAAGAAAGTTGGGATGTTTTTGCTGTGTGATGGTTTGGTTTTTCCCCCCTCAGATGGATTTTTCCCTGTATGGTTATAAACTGTTTAAAAATCCTTTCATTTTCTCTTTGCTGTAGAAGACTAACAGTGTCTGGGAGACCAGTATGCCATCAAATCATTTTTGTTTTGTTAAAGGATGATTAATTTTAAAGGTAGAACTGTATCCTTCATACATCATTTTACCTTGCCAGACACTGACATAAGTTATTCAATGTTTTTGATTCCAAGGAATTTAATTTTGAACCAATTGTAAGTGTATGAAAGATGCTGTCTTCCTCCCCAGAGTTAGTGGTGAATAGCAAAAACAAGATGTGTTTCTTTCCTCAGTATAACCAGCTGCCGTTATCAGGAATCTCAGGAGTTCTTCTCACCATGACGCAGTTAAAGTCCATTGTGTCATAACATCATGTGCTGCCAGTTATCACAGGAAACCTGTAAAAAGAGTTAGAGTTTGGGATTTCCTTATTTTTAGAGTTCCCTTCAAACAAATTCCTTCTAACAGCAGTGAGCAACTGTGTCTCCTTCAGCATGCAGCTCCATGGACAATCCAGGTGTCTGTGCTCCAAGAAATGGATGCTCCCGAGCCTTTGGACTGGGTTGTGTCCAGCCATTAACTGAAAGAAGTCTATGCATTCATTGATGCAATTTTTTATAGTTGCTTCCTATATCTGGCCACAGCCTTTTTTGTTTAACTGAAATTGTATTGTACTGAGAAATTATCCCTGTGTAATAATTACATGGAATTTGGAGTCTGCATTTGACTATGTGTCATAGGAATTCAACGATATGAGAGATCAGGGCTTATCCATGACCTAGCATGGCAGCACTGCTCTGTGAAGAAAATAAATGCAACAAACTGCCAAGAAAGCCCTGGTCAGCACCCAGCCTGACAGACTCTTAGTTGTGGAAGGGTGATGGGGACAGGGAAGGTGCAGTATCCAGTAGCAGCAGCTGCAGATTGGTGGAGTGCAGCCCCAAAGCTCCTCTCCCCTCAGGTGTGACAGATTTAAATGCAAATCACCCAAGTAATAGAAAACAGCCCTACAGATTCTCAACTGGCTGAGGATGAGATTTCAGCATAATTTTTCACTGCAGTCTGGTAGAGAGACCTGTCTGTTAGAGCTGACACAAACCCAATTCAGGACAGGTTTACATGCATCTGTGGATCTTCAGGTTCCTCCCCACACCCTGCTACTCAAGTGACAAAACTCTTAGCTGTCTTGTAAAGTTGTCTTCACATTTCAGAAGATGGAAACTAAGACTGGGATATGGAGCCTAAAAGCCCTTTGGCACACTTTTCCTACTTTTTCATAAAGTGACCACAGCTTTTTTTTTTGGAGTCGGATGCTTGCAAGAAATCCATACAAGTTTAATCAAATTTATACAGGAAAATAAATTTTGTCCCATTTAAGCATAAATACAACTCTTATTTTAATAACTATAGTAAATGAAGAGAAACAAGTAACAAGCAGTAATGAAACAATTTTGTTTAAAATCTAAGCAAACACTTGCAGGAAATCATTTGCATCAGACATTTAGTTCCACTTGCACTAGGAAGGAATTTCTGAAGATAATTTTAACAAGATAGCCTTTGAAATAAATCCACAAATATTTTGCTATTCAAGTTTATATTGATCGTATCTATTTGTCAGTGAATGGTTATCCTTTTCTGGTAAGAAAATTATGTCATATTATAAGTAATTTAATTTTGTGGTTCCAACTTGCTGACGTATCTTAGTTCAAAGTTTACCTAGAAATAGTCTTATGGCTTTGAGAATATGGCCTTCTTGCTGCTATTGAAATCTGAGAAGAACACTGGATACGAGGAATTGGAAGTCTTCACATAACTTTGCAATACAAGACGGATGGGAGGCATACCAGAATAGGAGAACTCGAAATCAGACACCTGGATGTAATGTGAGAGATGATAAATGTATTTTACACATCAACAAGAAAGAAATCACAGGTAAAAAAATAAATAAAAGTACAGTTCTAGACAGTCAAAAAGTGTTACAAATAAGAGATAAGAGGCATAACCAAATCAGTGCTCTCCAGGTATTGACAAGGCAGTGCTTCCATGCATTGTGGCTTTTGATTTTCAGGGTAATATTAACTGCATGTTTCTGCTAACGGCTCTTTCTCAGATTTCAAGGTGGCAAATGTGAGAAGAAAATAGAATTTTCACAATTAAAAAAAAATCCGGTCAGAGACAGTGTCCACTTATTTACAGCAGTACAAATCAGACCTGAATGGACCACTTGATAAGTGTTTGCTTTATCACTAGTCTGTTTAAAGTGCATTTACTTCCAGTTATCACTGCATGGGCATCACTTGGTTCTTCTGTATTGTCTTTACAGTCTACTATATTTATTAGCATATTAAAATCTGCCAATAAAAAGTATAAACATAAACAGTTATGCCTTTGATGCATATAGTGTATCTACCATAGGTTTTTGGAAGGATCGAAAAATTTACTGAAAATTTACTTTTCTACTCCTAATAGAGTTGCTACTTATTGTCTTTACATTATAAGTATTGCAACTTAAAAAAAAATCTTAAATCTTCATTTCTAAAATTATCTTTTGAGAATGGAGTGGAAAACAGACTATAAATTTTAGGAAATATGTTTGAATGCAGAAAACTTTATACAAAAAAAGAAAAAACCAGAAAAATTGAGTCTAAATATAATATAAATGCAATTAATACAATATAACATTCATTATGATAGAAATGCAATATTTCATTAATTGCTTTAACGTGTAATTTAGAACCAGTCTCAGAACTCAGGAAACAAGCCTCGGTATAATATTTATGTTTTATTGTGAAGGTTTTTTGATATTCACTAAGGGAAATACCTTGAATTAGGTAAATACTGCGTTTCTGTTCTAATCTATCAATTGACTAAAGCAATTAGCTAATTTTCAATGCCTCAGTCAAAACCTTGCTCAGCTCTTTTGTTATTCCATATCCTGAAAGATCCTGACACAAAGGATTGTTTGAAACAATTGATGTTACAGCTCAGATTTGGAAGTATCTATGGTAAAAAGCAGAAATCCTCTTGACTAATTCATTGTGGTTTTTTCTTGCAGTGTGGGGGATCTCATTTTAGAGGTGGTAGCAGCATGCTGAAGCCATAACCTGTGACTGATTCTTGACCTTTGGGTAAGGTGGATGAATCCTGGCGGGTGCCGTTGGCTCTGCCTGCTCCCCGCTGTCACATTCCCCTGCCACAGGCGGGGCAGACCCTTATTTATTGGCTCTCACTCAGCCACCAGCTGCTCTCCCAGCTGTGTTCCTGTTAGCACAGGCAGACCCCTAGCTTTGAGGGAAGCCTGGTGCTCAGCCTGCAGGGATGCGCTGCTCTCTGGAGCTGCTTGCCTGAGCCCCGTTGACTTTCGGTGTCAAGAAGTGAGTGATGGGAATTGCTGGAAGATCATGTGATATTTACAGTGCCCTATGGATGTTGCCTTGGCTCATGACTAAGCTTCAGTCGCCAAGGAAGCTGGCAATGAAGAGCTGAGAG
This sequence comes from Haemorhous mexicanus, assembly GCF_027477595.1. Taxonomy (NCBI): domain Eukaryota; kingdom Metazoa; phylum Chordata; class Aves; order Passeriformes; family Fringillidae; genus Haemorhous; species Haemorhous mexicanus. The sequence goes on from NC_082341.1 coordinate 139,725,388, forward strand.
GCCCAATGGTGGGCCTAGTTTTCATCAGAAACTACTAAACCGCATCAGATTAAATTTCACACCTACCTCATTTTAAAACTATGCTTCAGACATCTGCCTTACTTTTCACATGATGCAACAGTAATTAACAGGCCATGATTATGGGGTAAAATTCTCTGCAAAAAGAAGCTGAGAGTAGAGGAGTGGGAACTTGAGGTCATTACTTAAAACTGCTCATCTTTTGATTTGCAATATGGGAGCAAGCTATGCATTCCTGTTGGATACAAGGATATCTAATTGCTAGTAGCAGCACCTAAACTGGAATGAGCTGTTCTGGGAGGCAGTGACAAGTATCAACGCATTTTTGTCCTCAACTTGATCTTTAATTGTATGGCTACCACATGCTTCAGCACAGAGAGAGCTATGCCTGTTAATGCTGTGAATGACTTAGTGACTGAAAATACAGATCAGTGTACTAACAGGGACTTTGAGGGAAAAATCAACTTCCTTATCCCCTTCACTTGACTGAACCAGGACAATATCCCTCACAATGGTGTCAGTCATTTCAGCACTGAAAATTTGAGAAATGAATTTTCAAGGGTGGTTTTTGATATCTGAAAATATGTGATAGGTCAGCTGGAAGTGTTTTGCTTTTCAGGCAGGTAACTGATTGCAGCTCTCACTAGACTGGAGACCTGGACCTTCCTAGCTCTTTCCCTGCATCCCTAGTCACTGCTGAATTAATCCAGTCTTGTATATCCCAGAGATTTGTAGGCTTGGAATTTCAGTGAACACTAACAAAATCAGTCTTATCACCAACCGCTTTCTTGGCTTTTCTACCTCTTTCCTTAATATAAAGGAGAAACACATGTTTACATTTGAAGAGTACTTTGGTACTCACATCACTTGGCTGGATAGAGTAATTTTGGGCCAATTGCATTTTTCTTTTTTCTGTGGAACCTAAGATTTGTGGCAGAGGTCAGTGGATCTGTCCCTGAGGGCTTAACAGGTTTCCCAATATAATAACAGTATCAGAATTTTAAATCAGTTGAAAATAATCTATTCTTGCTCTTTTCTTAGCCATATAATTGCCAATAATTTTTTGTTGTTGTTGAAATTACTGCAGAATTCTCTCTACTAGTGGTCTTTATTTCCCTCTTGATATTTCTCTTCAGATAGTGATTTATAAAGTTCCAGGTTTACTCAGGAAAGAAGGAGAAAGTGATTGGGAGGTTTTGAATGGTAGGAAAGATGTAATAAAAATAAAATCTACTTGTCACACCTTTGAAACCCATGGGAGTCGCGTGAGAAGCATTTCAATGAGTGGAATCCTCAGGCAAAAACTGGTATGAGAAAAAGTAATGAGCAGAGGTATGTACTTCTCTAAGGCCTCTCCTATTTTGAGAGTTGAATAACAAAAAGGATACAGTTTTCCACATAATTTCCAGCTTAGGAAGACTCCTTCCCAGGAAGTAGATCTGCTGCATATACACTAGAAGTGCAATTCAGAGCGTTGGGTGTAGGAAGAACATTTCTCATTGTCAGTGTTTAGGAGGTACTTGCTATGAAGTACTTCAAGGGCACTTTCTCCTGAGATTCCATGGGGGAAGCCTTGCTGAGATGAACCCTTGGGGCAACTCCTGACCATCCACCACTCCCATGGAGTGCACAGTACTCCCATGGAGTGCACAGTGTTCCCATGGAGTGTAGAGTGCTCCCATGGAATGCACAGTGTTCCCATGGAGTGTAGAGTGCTCCCATGGAATGCACAGTGCTGCCATGGAGTGTACAATGTTCCCATGGAATGCACAGTGCTCCCATGGAGTGTCTAATGCTCCCATGGAGTGTCCAATGTTCCCATGGAGTGTACAGTGCTCACATGGAGTGTCCAATGTTCCCACGGAGTGTACAGCGTTCCCATGGAGTGTACAGCGTTCCCATGGAGTGTACAGCGTTCCCATGGAGTGTACAGCGTTCCCATGGAGTGTACAGCGTTCCCATGGAGTGTACAGCGTTCCCATGGAGTGTACAGCGTTCCCATGGAGTGTACAGCGTTCCCATGGAGTACACAGTGCTCCCATGGAGTCTACAGCGTTCCCATGGAGTACACAGTGCTCCCATGGAGTGTCCAGTGCTCCCATGGAGTGTACAGTACTCCCATGGAGTGCACTGTGCTCTGGCTCCCTGAGCTGCTCCTCCCACTGGTGCTGCTCATGATTCCTGTGCTGTGCCAGTGAGACTGGATCCATGGAGAGGCCAGGAGGCTGAGCAGTGCTGTAGGAGGCTGCCTGCCCACTGCACCCAGAGCAGAGTCCAGGGTGCCAGGCAATGAAGGTCTTTAAAGTTGTGGGAAGAGTCAGATACCCAGAGAAGGGCTCTGCAACAAGTGGGTAGCTGAGGAGGTCAAAGGGAGGAAGACCTTAAGTTGTTTTATAGTGAGAATTTGTGATCCTGCAATTTTATGGGAATAATCCTTGGTAGTAAATAAAGTAGGTTAACAATGCAGAAGAATGTCTAAGGGAACATTTGATTTCTGTGACTGAGCATGATTTTATCTAACTTTATCTAATCTTCAGTTAATCATTATACTGAACCATTCCATCTTCCATATTTGTGCAGGTGCCTCTAGATGAGGATGGTTCCATGACATTTATTAACACAGACCAGAGACTGTAGTCCATCAGTACAGTACCTTTTGGAAGTTGCAGTATTAGACACAGATCAAAGTCCTGTGGTTCTCTCTTTTTTTTTTTTTTTTTCCCCTACATGAAAAGCACACTGAATGTCTTACTTTAAGCATATTTAATTTTTTAGTACAGAAAGCAGTTCAAATCTAGGGAAATCTGAAAGAATCAGATTCTAACATCTACTGCTGCTGGTTAAGGCTCATTACACAGGGACTTGCAATGACACTGGTGAGTGCACTGGCAAGATAAGGGATTTTCATCTGATCCAATAAAGGGTGGTGGTCCATCAAATGAAGAAAAAACTGTTTTAATTGAGCTACAGAAAAGCTCTTGTTATTGGGACTGGAAGACATGCACAAGTGTGGACAAACCAGATGGTGAAGGGCATGGAATGGAACTCAAGGTTCCTGGCTGCCCAGGCTAGAGTGCAGGGTTAAATGATGGCAGTGATGAATGCACATACCACATACTATCACAAAGGTAAACAGTCACTGTGTAATCACCCAAATAAGTCTGAATACATGATCAGTGTTTCTTTGAGTGTTGGATTTTCCCTATGGAACACATGATACATCTTACTATATAAATTTTAGGAAAGTGTTCCTCCTGCTCATTTGGCAACAGCTAACTTTAATGTGTTTAAGAATAACAATGGCAGCAGTTGTAAAAGTACCTCAGTGACACTGAAAATCAGAGAAATATCAATGTATCACAAGTTAGTTTTAGAAATATCCTTGTAGGTTAATGTGAATTAACTCCTACCCACTCCATTCTAACAAAAAGTTGTCTGTCTTTACTGTCATGAATAATCCTGAGCATTTGCCATGGAATTTTGCCATAGACATTTATATGCATGCCTGAATCTAGAAGGACTTTAATCACAGAATCAGAATCACAGAATAGCAAAATGTGTCAGGTTGGAAAGGACCACAGTGGGTCATCTGGTCCAACATCCCTGCTCAGGCAGGGCCATCCTGGAGTACAAGGCACAGGATTGCATCCAGAAGTTTCTTGAATATTTCCAGTGAGGGAGACTGCACAACCTCTCTGGGCAAAATGTTTCATCAAAATAAACCTTGATCCAAGGTTTCTCAGGTACTTCTGTAAATGAAAATGCAGTAGCTTGTCTTGGAGAGAATTTGTAAGAAGCACATGAAGCTCTGAAGCAATAGCCAGAAGACTTCTCTGCCAAATCACACTGACTTTGTGTTTAACGTTTTGCATCCTGTGTGAGTCCAGGACAGAACAAGAAGCAAAGGTCCTCGTGACTGTTTTAACTTTGAACATGACACCAAGGGTTGCAGAAGAAATAGTAACAGGATTAAGATACCAGCATTGATCCAGAGCCTTCCTACTGGATGAGACAGAAATGTTCTGCTGTTAATGAGCAGTGTATGTAACTTCTGTAAGCACAGAGCTATCACCTCCCTCTGTTTGATCTCTGGTATTGTCTATCTATGCTCCTGTTTGATATCTTCCTACAGCTTAGCTCTTTTCTACATTTCAGCTGCTTTCTGAACAAGGGAATTTTCATTACTTAGGCAGGACTAGTTCATATAATTGCATGACTACAATAAATCTCAAGGATCACTTCAAACACATAACTTTTAGTTTCCTTGTTGAAATTTTGGATGGTAAATGAATTCCCAGGTTAAATTTCCTTCTACAACACCGTCTGTCCCACATCTGTATTATTAGACCATTAAGGCATCTCAAAAACATAGATAATCTCTTCTAAGTGACTGTCTTTAAAAAAAAGATGCTGACCTCCAAGCCAATGTAAATAGATTTATAGAAATAAATAAATTAGTGTAGGAGCCAGACTTGTCCCAAATTCTTCAGTGAGTGGAGACTTGGACATAATTGAGAGATCAAGAGTCATGAGGTTAATGAGGTCATGCTGCCAGGGCCTGGTGTGGGTTTAGTATAACACGAAAGCCTCAGCTCTGATCTGACTGGCACGGTCACTTAGCAGCAATGCTTCCCACCAGGACTCTGTGGGGAAACCTGACACCAGCCTCGGTCAGCCCTCTTGTGCTGCATGACGGCCCCAGGAGACGCACGTTCCTCTGCATGTGAAACCACTTAACCCTTCCTCCATGGCTTTTGTCAAAGGGTTTATCAAGAAGAAAGAGGGACTAATAAAGCTTCCCCTTTTTGAATATGGGTGGCCTTTGAACCCACCTAAAAGTATTGCTAGAATAGTAGCAAATAGTGTTTGATGACTCTTACTAACCGTCTACTAAGCTGTATTTGAACTATATCAAATGCCATGTTTTACACTGCACATTAAGACGAGCTCTTAAAATCAATAGCTCTCATCTGAATGATGAGAAGGGCGAATCTCCTGCTGCTGGATGCTTTATGACAGCTGACCAGTATCAGTACAGACGACTGCTATCAACATTTTTTTTATTGTTGATGTTCTCAGGGTAGTGTGTGATAACAAACCTCAGATAAAAAGAATAATGGCTTGTTGCAAAACATATTTGTCCCTGTGCACTGAAGGAGGAGAAGTTTCTGAGGAGGTGGACAAAGTTCCTGGGTGGAGAGAAATGGCTGGGGCAGGAGGGGAGCAGGTGTCCAAAAACACAGCTCTTTTTTATTTTTGTACAGTAGTACCCCTAATACTGTACTACAACAAAAGCAGCGTCCTGCATGCCACAAAGCATACTACAGATTACTAGAAAATTTTCTATGGACCACCTTCTCTACTGGAAAATAAAGTTAAAGAAAACCCAAAAGTTTCTCAAAAAGAATTCAGTCTCAACAAAGTTCTGACAAAACATTGGGAATTTTCAGAACTTCATGTTTGGTTGCCACATAAGACCTTTTACCTGCACCCTCTGGAACCCAAAGAGTTTGCAAGGAAAAACAGAAAACCGTTTGTAAAAATAAAAACTTTTCCCTTTCAAAGTTTGAAAATGGAAAATATTACAGTTAATTTTTCACTTTTATTTAATAATTTACGGTATGTAATATCAAATGTAAACTCACACTGTAAGCCTTACTTCTGCAGTGAAAGAAAATAAAAGAGTTTTTGTTGGGTTTCTTAGTTAATTAAATGCTTCCGATTCCTTCACTGATTTTTCATTTGGAAGGAAAGTAGGAGACTCTCTTTTTTGCTGCATCTGAAAAAGAAAGTTACTTATTGTCTCACACACATGTACTTTGTGAGCACAGCCAGCAGGTGAACTAAGTTATTGCAGTCCTTGTCAGACCTCCTATCCTCATCTTGACTGTCATTACCAGACTTGGTCTTCCCAAACTAAAACTGATGAGAATTGCAACACCTTCAGTCAGCAGTTTCCAGGGTCTGTGACTTCAGCAGTTCTGTGGTTTCCCAGAAATTCTGGAAATAGTCTATTTATGTGTTTCTATAATAACATGTAGGAGAACTTCATTTCCACACAATTCTCTGGACTTCTTCATCTCAGCTTGGGCTAGACTTCTGTGAATTCAAATATTTTTTACACTGAAATTAGACTGCTCAGTAATTCTGTGGATAATGATTTCTTTTGAGTTTTTCTTCTGACTGTCTGCAAAGGTTGGTGTTTCACCAAACCCAAATAAGCTTTAGAGTAATTTAAACTTAATAACATTCTGTGTATGAGTGCTATCATTGTTAATTTGGATTTTACAAAGTGCTATGGTCACGCTGTATCTTGATTTTTGTTTTATTGCAACTCACTGGCTCCATCTTTGTTCACTGGTATTTCCATTGGATACAGTGGCTTCTTAAATATTCCTTTGAATACAGCTGATGGCATCAAAAGTTGATAAACAGAGTTAGCATCAAAGATGAGGAGATTTTGCTTTTGTTTTATTTAAATAGAGCCTTGGGCTTAAAATTTCCAATCAAACACTTTAAACTGATTTGCAAATGTTAAACATCAACATATCTATTAACTGCATTGTACTTTAAAAAGAAACTCTTTTAAAGTCTTCCAAATACACCAAACATTAAAAAAAAAGAATGACTGTGTGTGATGTGATATGTTGAAAGACTATCTTAATGGCATCTTGACCCAAACCTTGTGATGCTGTTCCATGATCTTTTAACTAATGTGAGGATCATGGAAAACTGCTGCCAGATTTGATTAAAATAAGAAGCAGATCACTCAGGGAGAAACTTTTCTGTTCCTACAGCCAAGGCATCATAGCATGGCCAGTCCTGAAAAAATGCCACCTAGCACTGCCATGGGCTGTCAAACCTCTCATTCCCCAGCAATCACAAATAAAATGCTAAGATTTTTACAAGTTTCTCTAATTGAAGGTAGCACTGGATCATTGACAACATGGATTCAGGTCATGACTAGGAATGGAAATAATTTTGGAGTCAGTGATGGATGGTCCCCTGTTGGTAATAGATGCTGGGCAGGAACTGATCCCTGGTTCTTAGACCTCTCTGCAGACTGCAGAAAAACAGTAAGGCCTTGAGAAGTGTACTAAAATCTGATAGATTCTTCTTGGGGGTCCCCAAAAGGTTAAGAAAGGAATGTCTGCCACTAGACCTTGTCTTCTTCCTACAGCCATATTCTGTAATTCTCTTTTTTTCTCTTCAAGTCTATCAAAACTTGAGGGAAGCTCTGTGGGAAATGGAGGCTGTCTGGATGTCAGCTGCTGCAGGCTGTGAAAGCCATGGCTGGTGTCAGCTGCCTTGTTATCATTCCCTCTCCTTCCATGGCTCTTTCTCACTGTTTATTGGTGAAGGAAACACAAAAAGGCTCCTTAAGCAATGCAAGTGTTCTTTCTCAGCTTTACTAAAACCTTGCCTTGCAGCCTAATGGATACAAAATTGTCCTCAGTTAGCTTATATGCTTATTTAGGAGCCAGATGACAACAATGAACACACAGGAGAGTGTATTTAAGAAGGTTCAGCTAGAACAAAGCAGTACTGCACATTTTGCCAACACCAAATGTTTTCAGAAGCACCACAAACCTTTGCTTTTCTCCATAGTACTGGAGAAAAAGAAAAGCCAGACTGGCGGCCTTGTTCTTATTTTGGAAAGAGTAAAATGATTGGTTTGGATTTTGGGTTTTTTGATGATTGCATAAAGCTCTAGTATGAAGACAGTCACTGATAAAAATAATTTCCTGGGTACAAGGAAGCCTCCAGTTGCAGTAATGATATATGGGAAGCAGCAGTCTTTACTGGGGCCATCCTCTGAAATAAAGTTCCACAAGGGCAAGAAAAGGTTTTGTCACCTCCCTCAGCAAACAACTGTTCATACATTACAGTTCCTCGTGCAGCACCTGCTTACCTAAACTGCTTCTCTAAGCAGCTCAGAGCAGCCTTTAAAGTTTAAAAGTCACAGGTCAAGGAAGCATGATCATTTTGGCAGAACAGTCTCAGGCAATATTGGTTTGCAAGTAAGGGCAGAATTTGCCAACAAGGAATCACCCAGGGCTGGTACAAAATTGGAAAACTGATTCTTCCTAGGAAAGGCACTTGGTGTTTATTTTGCTTGAGGCAGAGGATGGCTTCAGATCATGTCATGTTCCTGAAACTGGAGCCTGGGCAGAAGTGGGCTCAGACGTGACACCTCAATGATAATCTGTTGCCACTCTCCCTCTGTCCGAGGCTGAAGCCAGTGGCTGGAGCAGTCTGCTCCTCTGTGCCAGTGGCACACAGCCCAGCACTCAGAATGCAGCTACAGCCTTTCTAGTCCTGACATCTTGAAATCATGCTGAGGCTACAGGATTGAAGACTGAGGGAATTTCACATCAAATTTAAAATCCTAGCTGGTCTAACCTAAATAGCTTCTTAGCCACAGACTGTTTCTAAGAACTGCTTTTTTTATTTCTTTTAAGGAATTTTTTCCCAACAGCTTCATTTCTTTCCCACAACTAAGACTGATCTTACTTTGCTATGACCAGATTTGCTCTCCTTCCTCTAATTTGCACAGAGGAAGGGCACGTATATAAACAGGAACTTTTCTTGAAAAGTGGTTCCCACTATGATCAATGAGGATCTCACACCTTGTGCAGCACTCATTTCTTCCTACTGGCTCCTGCTAAACATAATCAAAAAGAGCATGACAGGAAAGTTCCACAGCCATACACTATTGCATAGGAGGTATTAGGTGTCCCCCTTGAGCATCATCAATAACACTGAACCATTCATGTGAAAAGGGAGCCACTTGTTCCTTTGCTATGGCAGTTTTCATTATGCTTTCCTGAATTTGGTCATGTAGCAGTGGTAGCAGTTACAGAAGGGATATTTCACCTGAAATCTGACAATTGATGTTGTCAGCCCCCAGCCACCCTACTGGAGGATGCCCCATGGACAGGGAGAGACTCCTGTGGCCGAGGGGGGTGGTGTAATATACTTCACATTAAGTACATTCACAGTTCCCTGAGGAAAGGGGCAGCAAATGTGCCAGATCACTCTAAAATCACTCTTAATGTGAAATGAGGCTAGAAAACAAGTTTAATTTACAAAAGGTGAAGAGGAGCTCTTAAATCAATCTAGAGACAAACAGGCTGGAAACACAATAAATGGCTCAATAAATACCTGGTACTTCATTGCAATTTCAGGCTTTTGTTTATTTTTGTCAGTTAGCAGAGTTGAGCACTGAAGTACAAAGACACAAATCATTTTGGATGCCACAGCTGTCTGTTTCTTAAACAAGTTACATTCTCCCAGAGTTGTCTTTCTAGGTAATCATTATTGGTATATGGAAGACAGGCAGGGATAGTACCACTGTTCTATTGTAGTATTCCCTTGGTGTGGATTCAATAGCCCAGAAGGTCTAGTGGTTTATTCAATATAAAGAATGTGATTCTGTGCAGAAAGGACTTGTTCCTATCATTTGATAGGAGGTAGAAGAGGGGTTTGCTCATTTTCTTCTGAGTTCCTTCACTTTTGGGAAGTAAAGAAGCATTTCTGAAAGCTCTGAGTCAGCTATTGCTCTGTGAATGCCCAGAAATATTTCAGCTAGCAAACTATGCTAGCCTGCAGATTAGAACTCAGGTAAAGATAACACAGTTGTGGTTTATATTTAATAGAAATGAAAACCTCAGAAATGCTACACTGCAAACAGAGCCACTCTGTGCAAACAGTGCTGCCAAGTTTTCACCCCACTCTGGTGTGCTCAGCAGTGGCTTTGTTGGGGTGTTGTCTGTCAGGAGCTCTGTGGCTGCAGGGAGCCATGGGTGGGGAGCCAGAGCTCGTGCTGCAGGCTGGGCAAGACTCACTGCCCCGCTCGGGCACACACGGGCTCTGTGCAGGACAGGAGAGGTGAGCAGGGGCTGTGCTGAGGCACAGGGTGGGACCTGAGGACCTCACTGTGCTCTCTGATCATTAGCTTCAGTGTCTCACAAATAACTTCCCATCATCTGCACACATAGTGGGGGTTTTCTTTTAACAAGAGGTACCAGTGGTCACTTCTGCAGATGGCTACTGAGTCCAGCTTGTGCAAGGCTGCCTTGGCCAGCCATGCTTAAGGAGAACAGTGTTGTTCTAAGAGACAAAACAGCCTGTTTTGTCTCTTAGAAGCAGCCAAAATAGTCTTTGCCACATATTGCTTACTGCAGCAATCAAATCACCTGGGTGATAAAGCAACAGCAGCAACTACCAGCTTCAGTCTTTTATTTCCTGCAAAAGTTAGAAAGATGAAATATTTGATCTTTGAGGTTATTGATGCATGACTGCTTGCCCATTCTTGTTTTTCCTTCTCTCTGCATATCCTTTTAACTAACTTTTGGGAGTAATTTTCCATTCCCCTTTTTTTTCCCAAATGCATTGCACAGTTTAATGTTTTCAGATGTTGTCAGGGAAACTGAATTTTGAACCTGGCTTGTCAAACAAATAAGGGAGCAATTATTTTTGAAGTATTTCTATAAACTTGGATCAAAGATGATCACATACTTTTTAAGGGAGTATTGCTGGCACATTTGTATACAATTACTCAGCATTTACAGTGACAACTTCCTGTATTGCGAGTCCTGCTGTTCAGCAGGATATTTCCTTTAGATGCTTTAATTGGGAAGTACCAGGAAACCTGACCCAGCTGTTTCCAAGCAGAGAGAGCAAAAAAATGTTTCAGACATATTCAACTAAGTCTTGCAGCTGTTTCCTCTGTTTGTGGAGCAGTCACTGTAGCAAGGTGAAATTTTCTGGGGAAGGAGCACTCTGGCAGCAGGGGTTTGCAGGGAGGAGAAGAACATTTTTCTCTCCTGGAATTTGGGCCTGCATTTGGGCTAGCACCTTTCCCAGTTGCAGCCATCCCTATATGTAGTTTCTTCCCTTCTGCTGCTCATTGGAAGGGAATATGGGCAAGCATCAGGCTTTGCTGGTGCTGAGCTACTGGTGTGTGCTGGGAGATGCATTGTGTGGGCAGCCCTGAGCCCTCTCCTTCATTCTCAGCTGCTTTGTGAGCACACAGCTTCTCTCTTAGAGTGGTGACAAGCCACATTGTCTTAGCATTCAAGGAAACTCAAATGCAGAGGATGCAGGAGGGCTCTGTTGGGGTGGGCATGCCAAATTGCCACCAAAGTTGGCTGCAGCCCATGTGATGTCCCAGGGTTTTTCCCAAGACTCTTCTGGAATGGGCAACTCCCCCTGAGGTCAGTGGGTATTTTCAGTTTGTGGCCAGGCACCTTCACTTTGCCATTCTGGCTGCACAGTGTTGTCCAGAAGGGGCAGGTTGTTTCCAGTTTGTAATGTTGCTATCTACAGAGCCTTCTACTCCTCTAACATTACAAAGAAATTTTAAATCAGTATTACCTTACACTTCATATAGCTATCTCAGGAAAAGGGTCCTCACACACCCTGAGACATACCTTTAAATAAAACCAATGTGCACTGTTTTCTCAAGAACCTTCTTGTACTTTATGTCATTTATGTTACGTCCACAAGGAATTCTTTTTCATCAAGGCTCTGTCTGTCAGTGAAAATCATTATGCACTCAACTTCAATCAGTGAGTGGAGCCACTAAATTCTATAGGCATTAGATTTTTACTATTTGGTAATGAAAAATGGTTCTGTAAACCTGGGAATGAAAGAAAAAAATATACATGCACAGACTGTCAGTGATTATGGGCTGGTCTAAGGCAGCACTTCCCCACTGCAGTGATACAAGCTGTGGTACAGCTTTCACTGTCCTGTTTACAGGATACCCACAAACCCTGACTAGCTCACCAACACCCTGGAAAATCTAAGGAAAAGTGATTGGATTTGACACAGCTTGTGCTCTAGTTCTTCTCATAGTTCTTAAAAAGCTGCTGGAAGATCTTATTATACTACCCTCTCCTAAAGAAGAAAATGTATCTCGAAATGACAGATCAAAATATTTTTAAAACGCCCAACATTTTTGTTTATGTTTGCAAACCAAGACTTTGTTAACAAAATGGTTTTCCTGTTCTTTTGTTTTTTTCACCTTTCTTCAAGTTGTAACATTAGCTCTATATATGTTCATAAAGTATCAAAATTCAAGTGCTGGAGATCCAACTTAATAGTAAATTTCCCATTTTTGTTTTAAGTGACTATACCACTGTATTGCCAAGCTTCTTTATAGAAGAAAGAAAAAAAAATCAAGCAAATAAAAACACAGTAACGATTGTATACTGGGCTGTATCACAAGAGGCATCACAGAATCACAGAATCTCAGAATAATGAGGTTGGAAGAGGCCTTTAAGATCATCGAGTCCAACCTATGTCCTAACACCTCAACTAGACTCTAGCACCAAGGGCCATGTCCAGTCTTTTTTAAACACATCCAGAGATGGTGATTCTACCACCTCCCTGGGAAGAGCATTCCAGTACTATATTATTCTTTTGGTGAATTTTTTTTTCCTAATATCCAACCTATACCTTTCCTGACATAGCTTGAGACCGTGTCCTCTGGTTCTATCAGTTGCTGCCCAGTGGAAGAGACTGACCCCCACCTGGCTACAACCTCCCTTCAGGAAGTTGTAGAGAGTGATAAGGTCACCTCTAAGTCTCCAGGCTAAACAGCCCCAGCTCCCTCAGTGGTTCCTCACAGGGTTTGTGTTCCAAGCCCCTCACCAGCCTCGTTGCCTCCTCTGGATGCTCTCATGCGTCTCAACATCCTTCCCAAACTGAGGGGCCAGAACTGGACACAGCACTCAAGGTGTGACCTCACCAGTGCTGAGTACAGGGCAAGGATGAAAGGATGACCTCCCTGCTCCTGCTGGCCACACAATTTCTAATGCAGGTCAGGATGCCCTTGGCCTTCTTGGCCACCAGGGCACACTGCTGGCTCGTATTCAACTGGCTGTCGACCAGTACCCCCAGGTCCCTTTGTGCCTGGACACTGTCCAGGCACACCATCCCCAGCTTGTAATGTTGTAGGGGATTTTTGTGGCCAAAATGTAGAACTCAGCTCTTAGACTTATTAAACTTCATCCTATTGGACTCTGCCCATCCATCTACCCATTCCAGGTCTCTCTGCAAAGCCCTCTTACCTTCCAACAGATCAACACACGCTCCCAGCTTAGTGTCATCTGCAAATTTACTAATGGAAGACTCAATCTCCTCATCCATGTCACCAATAAAAATATTGAACAGAACTGGCCCCAGCACAGACCCCTGAGGAACACCACTGGTGACTGGCCCCAGCTGGATGCAGCACCATTCACCACCACCCTCTGGGCCGGCCATCCAGCCAGTTCCTAAGCCAGCAAAGAGTGCTCCTGTCCAAGCCGTGGGCTGCAGCTTTCCCCGGAGTGTGCTGTGGGGGACAATGTCAAAGGCCTTGCTGAAATCCAAATAGACAGCATGCACAGCCTTTCCTGCATCCACCAGGAGGGTCACTCAGTCATAAAAGGAGACCAGGTTGGTCAGACATGACCTACCCCTCCTAAAGCCATGCTGGCTGGGTCTGATACCCCATCTGCCCATCCTGTAAGTGCTGTGTGATAGCACTCAGTATGAACTGCTCCATTACCTTACCTTGCCAGAAAGTCAAGGGAGGTGATATTCTCCTTCTACTCTGCCCTTGTTAAACCCCACCTGGAGTATTGTGTCCAGCTGGGCTCTCACAGAAAAAAGACATTGACCTGTTGGAGCTAGTCCAGAAGATGATCCAAAGGCTGGAACACCTCTCCTGTGAAGCCAGGCTGGGAGAGCTGGGGCTGTTCAGCAGAAGAGAAGGCTCTGTGGAGAGCTTACAGCACCTTCCAGTGCCTAAAGGGGACTACAGAAAAGCCAGAGAGGGAGTTTTTGCAGGGACATTTAGTGAGAAGTCAAGGGGAAATGGCCCTAAACTGAAGGAGAATAGATTTATACTGGATATTATGAAGAAATTTTTTACTCGAAGAGTGGTAAGACACTGACATACTTTGTCCAGAGAAGTTGTGGAATCGCTATCCCTGGAGGTGTTCAAGACCACATGGGATGGGGTTTGGAGCAACCTGGTCTAGTGAAATGTTTCCTGCCTATGGCAGGGGAGTTGGAAATAGATGGTCTTTAATGTCCCTTCTAACCCAGGCCATTCTATGATTCTATCAAAGGGCCTGATTCACTTAATTTGAAAGAAACATTGCTGGAAATATTGTAATGCATTTTCACCTGTCTGATACCCTGATAGAAAACCACAGTTGCTGGTGGATAGCAACAGTGCTCTATGGTGCTGAGGCCCCCATGGGATCTTTCTCTTGTTTGGAACAAATGGGATCCTTAGGTGTTTGTAGGAATGAGGGCTGCAGTGCAGGACCTGTGCAGAGGGCTGGTGATGGACGATTAAACCTCAGCTGTGGTAACTGCCAAGTATTTCTAGCCAGACGTCTCAGTGCTTTTTGAGGAAGGCAGATATTTAAGTAAAGATTTTGATATACAAACAACTGTCACAGGACAAGTTACCATGGTAAATTCTCTATGGTAACTATCTTCCTATGCTTTTCAGCTACCAGGCACTCTCCAAGAGATGAGAAATAAATTAATTTGTGCCTTAATTGAAAAGTAAGTAACTTTCAATTAATTAGGTCACATTTGCCAGCAGGTGCACAGGGGTGCCTTGACTGGGAGCTAAGGAGGAGCCGCAGCTCGGCGCCGAGCAGCGCAGCCGGCTCCCTCTGCGCTCCGCAGCCGCCGCCCGCTCCCCGCCGGAGCCCGGCAGCGGGGCAGGCTCTGGCGGCAGGCGGGCAGCTCCGGGCGGGCCCCACACCCGCAGCGCTCCGCCCAAGCCCCGCAGGTTCCCGGTAAGCTCCGACAGCGACCTGGGCTGCGGGACGGGCCGTGCTCCGGGCGGGGACAGGGAGGGACCGGGCGCGGTGTGCGAGCGCCCGGCTCCGGCCCCGGCAGCCGCTGCTCCACCGGAGTCAGCCCGAGGGAAGGGATCGGTAGCGCTTTGGAGACCACCATCCACTTAAAAAGTCGTGGGTTTTTACGTTTTCTTTTGCTTTGGGGTTTGGCTTTGGGTTGGGTTTTTTTTGGTTGGTTGGGTGGATTTTTTTTTTTGATTAATCGGTAAATAAGTCTTATTTCTGTCAGCGAGGAGGTTCTGCCGCTCCTGGGGTCGGTGTGCTTCTGTCCCATTCCCAGACTCCTGCTGACACCTGCTGGCCTCCTGCTGGCGGGAAGCTCAGAATGCTGGAGGACATCTGCCTGGGAAAAGGGGCCAGCTCTCTTCTCTTCTTGCTGCTGCTGCCTTCGAGGCTCTGAGCTGCCGGCTGTTTGTCTATAGTGGAGTTTTGTATATTTAGAACAAATATTTATCGGGCTAAGCCTACATTATGCTACGATCATGGCATAAGAAGAATATCTCTACTCTGCACCTGGGAGGACTGTAAACATGATCCTTAGGTCCTTCAGTATTTCTTCCAGGCTCTTCTGAAAATGGGACAGGCCAAGCTGGTGACAATGGAGCAGAGCTCCACTTCAGACCGCTGAGGGCTGGCTCACCACAGAATGAGGCATCCCAAAACCTACTCAAGAAGACAAGAGTTTCAGCTGAGCAGAAGATGTACTGTGTAAATTGATTTGTCATATGTTTCAAAGTGAAACAGCAGTGCTGGCTATTTGGCATCTTTTATGACAGGACATTATGAAACATTAATTGTTACCGCTACTTCAGAGTTTCTGACTTCACAGGGATACTCAATGCAATGCTGGGCCATTAGATATCAGGCTGGAGAATCTAGTATTTATTTTCTAGCAAGCTGGAGTTGCAGAAAGACCAAATTTTCATTTGCCTTGACTGAAATGCTTATTTAGTGGGCTAAAAAAAATGTGAAATGTAAATAACTTCACATTTCTCTAAATGACAGTGCAGACAGGATAGTAGGAGACACAGTCTAAAAGTTTGAGCATAGGGCTTCATGTCAATCTCTGCAAATGAATGTCCTGTAATCTGAACTGAAAGAAGTGGGTTTGGTTTTTTTTTTTGCCTTTTAATTTGCAGCTTCAAACCTCAAAAACTGCAACATGCAGTACTGTTGAGGTTTAACCCCAAGCAAGCAACCCGGTATTACATAGCCACTGGCTCACTCTCCTACCAACAGGATCCAGAGAGAGAATCAGAAGGGTAACAATTACCCTTGAAAACCCTTGAATTGAAATAAAGACAGTTTAATTGGGAAAGCAAAATTTGCACACAAAAGCAAAGAAAAGCAAGGAATTTATTCACTCGCTTTTCATGGGCAGGCAGGTGTTCAGCACCCCCAGGAGAGCAGGGCTCCATCACACATAGTGGTGACTTACGAAGACAAACCCCATCATATCTCTCCCTTCTTTTTGCCCCCACTTTATATACTGAACGTGATATCACAGGGTCTGGAGTATCCCTCTGGAGTATCACATGGTCTGGAGTATCCCACCTGTTCTGGCTGTTTCTCCTCCCAGTCTCCCATGCACCCCCAACTTTGTCAGCATGGCTGGACAAAAGCAGAAAAGGCCTTGGCTCTATGTAAGTTCTGCTCAGCAGTAAAAACTCATCTCTGTGTTATCATGCCCAAATCCAAATCACAGCCCTGTGCCAGCTACTGTGAAGAAAATTAATTTTATCTCAGTCAAAACCAGCACAAATACAAACCAGTTACTGCTATTTGCTGAAATCAGATAAATGGAGTATTGAATGAAACATGGTTGCTCCTCACAAACCGTGCTGCTCTGTGTGAGATGCTCTTTTTGGAATGAATAATGATGAGACTCTCAGGGCTGGTTTGGTTAATTACTGTATTGCAGTAGCACCTGCAGTGTCAGCGTGAGAGGGACAGCTTTCACTGAGGAATAGCTGAGCAGAAGGAAAGAAGAGCTGCCATCTTGTGTGGGGAACTGAGACTGCACTGAACAAGAATACAGCTTTAGGACAATTAAAAATTCATTAAACCTTTGGGAATTTATTAAGTAAAGATCGTTTCACATTTCTTCCATACTTTATATAAGTTTTTAACTAATAAAGATAAATCACTTCAACCAGGAGTGCTGTTTTTCTGGCATCATCATTACTGCAAACTCATTGGGAGGATGCCAAGGCAATGAGAGCTGCGACCCATCCATTCTTTCTACCAGAGATGCTCAGCAGAGTATTCTTCTCAGCACAGTGGATTGGCCACAGAGCAGGAACAGCAGCCCTGTACACAGAAAATATCTTTGTGACCTTTTGTATACAAAATAGAGTAACCACAACCAAGTTTATGATGTGTTACATGGTGTTGTTGAATCAGATGGCAACAGGCATCTTTCTTCAAGCCTCTTGGTATGTTCCTATGGGATATGTGGTCAATGCTCTTTTGTGTTGCTGGATGTGGATGCTTAGCACAAACAGGCAAAGAAATGTCCTTGTCAATACTAGAAGCAGAGCAATGTTATTCCAGCTTCTGTTTTCCAATTCCCTCCAAACTCCTAAACCGAGATCAAATACGAGACCTACAGTAGCAGATTGTGAGTCTACCCAGATGGACAATGTTGTACACAAAACCCTCACTTACTCTTCTTCTGATGGCCCTGGGCAAGGAAAGTGGGATGTCCTGTTTCTGGAGACCGTATGGGCACTGTCCAGTATTGTGTCATCCACAAAGTAATCGAACCCCTGTGAAACAGTGGCTGCATTCCCTGTCTCTGTCAGTGAGCAAACACAGAATGACACCTATAGAGGCTATTCCAGCCTCTGTTGAGAATCCCAGTGCTGTTGAGAATTTATGAGATCCATACAGATCTCACATGAGAGATGATCATCACGATTTCCACTGATGAGCAAGAGAAAGCTTTGCCCTTTTTTTTGGCTTAGGATCTTCCTACTGCATCATATGGAAATTAAGCCGGAGTCTTTTTCAGCCACTAAGGCAGCAGGAAGTATAAAAAACTCCTTACTTCAATTTTTGCCTTTTGAGAGTGAATTTGATTTTTTAATTCAGTCACTGGTTAAATCCAAACTTAACGAGTTGTGCTTCTAAATCAACTGCCTCTTATACAATCTCAGTGTTTTTTGTTTTTTTTTTAATTTGGAGTTGACACACAAAAGTTACAGAGATCTTAGTCCTGATCTGTGTCTGTGTCAAGTTAACACTGCATGCTAATGCAACAAAATAAACTAAAAAGTATGATTCCTTATTCTCGGGCTTGCAGAAAACATTCAAACTGTCTGCTCTAAGAGCAGTATTGGGGAGGATACCCAGCTGAGAAGGTTAAGATATCTCAGCACCAAACTTGGTTGCTTCTTGTTAAAATTGTCCTTTTTGAAGGCCTTACACCAAATACGTAGTGATGTGCTAAATTTAATGTCATCTCAAAATCAGCCCTTGGAGTGTCTTTTCTTAGATCACTAAGAAAGACCAGAGAGAAGCCACTGACACAATTTGTCTGCCCTTACTTTCATCAGAGACTGTTTGGATTTTCTGCCCTTTCTTTCTAGTAACTGATAAGCAGAAGATCTTACCAGCTCTAACTTCTTACCCCTGCTTTTTCCTGTAATCCTCTTGAGACCCAGCACTGTGTCACTTCAAGCAGATAACTATCTTCAGTTAACCCTACAAGCATTAATGAGAGCAGTAGTCATCTTCTACCTCTGTGCTGTAAAACATGATCTACTCTGATTAGCTGTTAAAACTGTTTCCTAGGTAGAAAACAACTGATTGGAAAAGGGCTCAGGCTAGAGTATCAGAAAGGCTCTACACAAGCTTGGATAAAAGCTATTTATTCTTTCTATTCAGCTCTTTCAAGCATTCAAACCTCCTTTCAGACACAACTGCCCCAATGTCTCTTATCCCATCCATACCTTATGGAATGGTATCAACTCAGCCTCTGGTGGAGGTAAAAGCCCTTTGCATTGCATGTCCTGTTTCAATTATAACATTTCAGAACATGTAGCCACTTTATGATTGCTCACCTCCTCTCATTTTACATTGTGAGACTGTGCCAATTTATACCTAAAATCCTTTCTAGTCATTCTGTACATGCACATGTACCTGGGAATTTATCCTATTGCCACTCTTGTTCCTAATGTCCCTCTCTTGCCAGTGATCACCAGCCTATCTTGTATGCTGTTTTGATCTTCCTCTGGTGTTGCTCTCCAGCTATGTGTCATCAGCAAGCCCTACAAGCATGCTACTTTTTGTGACAAAATCTGTAATGACACTCCTCCCCACACCAAGCCTCACAGCGCTCTGTTGCAGCTCCTTTTTTTTCTCTCTACCTGATACTTCACCTTTCAACACTACCCAAAGCTGTTTTCAGCCTTTCATAATGCTTTAATTCCTTCTGTTTTTCATGGTTTATCTATTAATATCTCATGCCATAGACTATCATATTCACCTAAGTCCAGACAGATCAGATTGCCAAGAAAGTCAGCAAAGACTGACACAGGCTCAATTTAGCACAGCCTGTCATTAATGAACTGATATGAATTAACCCCTCTAATAGACACCTCTATTTACATATTCAGCTTATCAAACGTTTTTGGGCTAAGAGAGGACACAATGAGACACAAATGTGAGGGGAAAGAAATCAGATCTGCATTTGTATGTAACGTTTTCTGCTTTTTAAACTTGTATAATAGACTTTAACTGTTCTTTTCCATCATTTGATAAATATATTAAGAAGACTTGCTAGAATGGGATTCCATGTTCCTATTCCCTTGGGGTTATATGACTGAAGCCAATGTCTCAGTTTCCTAATTTGAACATAAAGACTATATTACTCTGAGTGTGGTCATTAAAGAAAAATTTCAGGCTGGAACATTACTATTGACTGTGTCATTAAGAAATTTTCTTTACTGCCTCATCCTGATCTGCTTTATGCAAGCACAGAGAAGCTCTCAGCACAGAGAGAAGCACAAATCTGAACTGCATTTGTGCATTGTCCCACTTGCCTGTGCTTAGGCTTATAGGCATGAACCAAGGAACACTCTAATTGCAATCCTAACCACACACCAGAAACATCCATGCTTTCAAATGTGAAGTATGTGTAATCAAGTTCCAGCTATTAAAACTCAGTTCTAGGAGCAGGTGTAGCCAGGCTGTCTTAGTTTATAGAAGCCCAGTAACTAATAAAGATAACTTCACTTACATGTCTCGAAAAGGTAAAGGAAATTGATTCATCTAAATGTGTCTTGTTGTGAAGTTTCCTCTATGGATCAGAGAGGCTTAAATGGCTAGAACAATTTACAGTTGTAAACTCTATCCTGAACTTCTTTTACTTATTGTAGTTTGTGACAAGTTTTCAATGATTTCAATGTGGTTTTAATGTCATATTACCTGCTACTTGGAAAAAAGAGTTTAAAATCCCAGCAAAATTTGCTGTACTGCAGAAACCACTAAACAGAAATACATATAAACAGAAAATCTTACCAAAATGTGATGCAATAAAATGTTTATACTAGTTAAAGTAGCAAATATTAAAAAAAAGACTGAGACAAGGTAGAAGGATCAAGAAATATCTATCCAATTGCTAGGACAGTGACAATATATGGGGTGGTAATTTTCTGGCCAATCTTTCAGAGTGGTGATAGCATTGCTATTTCCATCCTTCCCTTGTAATTTTTTTTTCTTTTTTCCCAGAACAAAGTTCTGATTGAGCTTTAGAAAACACTGGATTTCTAAATTTTTTGTTGGGAGAAGGGTCAGGTACACCAGTGGGACAATTTTATCGCTGTTAAAAGTCACCCAAGCTTCTGTTTGTAGTGGAATGACAGTTGACAGGGTTCACTTGCCTAAGATTAATTTGTGTATCCATATCCAATAGTGACTTACTGAAGAGCTACCTTGTATCTACTTGTTGGGTAGAGGAATCTTTTAGTACTTAATCCAGTTTAATTATCTCCTTGAGATTCTGGGCTCTGCGTAAGTAGATAAGTACCGTCACACTGTGCTGCATCTTGCACTATATCAAGATATTCCTTAAGCAATTTGGTAAGAAATTTATTTAGAATAAGCCTTATCATAACAATCAAAAGAGAAAGTTTCCCTTTGGTGAGTTTGATATTCTACTTTCAAGTACACCTTTAAGATGGAATCTATGAAATCTTCAGTATGTACTAAGGTCACTAAATCATGCAGGCTTTATTTTCAAAGAAATGAATGTTTATGATATTCTTAACCAGCTGGTAGAGGCTCAAGAATTCCAAGTGCTCTCTCCATTTAGTCCCTGATACGCTCTCCTACAATGAAGAAAATTGCTGTGTTTTCTTACAACAGGGGAGCACAAGAATGTGCTGAATGTTCCAGGTTAGAGGTGCTGATGTCGAGTAACTAAGTTGCTGATGAGATAAAATGGAAAGGTGAAACCTCTTTGCATTACTATTTGTGTAATTTATGTCTTTATACAGAGTGTAGGCTTATGTGGCATGGCGATCTCTGGAAAGACTTGCCACACTTTCAGCAAATCATTCTCACCTTTGTAAGCTCACTGTATTTCTGTGGCATAAACCAGTATTATTCATTTCTATATCAGATAGTATTATCTAAATCCTGCCAAACCTGGGATTTAAATGTATGTCCTTGTTTGGCAGCAAAAAGTTCTGTTCTTAGGCTACAGAGTTCTCCATTTTTAAGCATAGTTTTGAAAATATAAAGGCAATGAACCATGTTTCCCATGGAATCAAAATAACGTGCAATCCTTATTTATTGTGTTCAGCGATTAAACAAATAATTTCTTCCTTACATATTCCAATGGCCATCCATCAGGTCTTTCAAGATTGAATCTATAGTACCCTTCTTAATAGCTGCAGAAAAGTCTTTCATTAATTATCACATACAGTGTTATTACTGCATGTTCACTGCTGGCTGCAAAAACAATTCTTTGTGTTTCTTTGTTGTAATGTATTGCTTTTATCCTGGCATAAAATCTACTCACTTGAGCCTCAGGAGTCTAACCAGCACTGCCACCATGTAGAGAGCTCGTTACACACTCAGAATCACAGAATCACAGAATCACTGATTAATAAGCTGAGTTGAAAAAGTCCAACAAGAATCACTGAGTCCTGCTCCTGGCCCTGCACAGCACCATCCCCAAGAGTCTCAACAGGTGCCCAAGAGTTCAAACATTTGAGCTCTGTCAGGATTGGTGTTCTCATCACTTCCCTGGAGAGCCTGTTCCAGTGCCCAACCACACACCGGGAGAAGAACGTTTTTCTAAAATCCAGCCTAAACGTCCCCTGACACAATTTCAGGCCATTCATCTCCTGTCACTGGCCACCGCAGAGAAGAGGTCGGGGTCTGCCCCTCCTTTTTCCCTCAGGAGGAAGCTCTAGATTGCAATGAGGTCTCTCCTCAGTTTCCTCTTCTCCAGGCTGAAAAGACCAAGTGACCTTAGATGCTCCCCATACAGCTTCTCCTCAAGGCCTTTCACCATCTTTGTTGCCCTCCTTTGGGTGCTCTCTAGCAGTTTAATGTCTTTCTTATATTGTGGTGCCCAAAACTGCCCCCAGCACTCGAGGAGAGTCTGCCCCAGTGCAGAGCAGAGCAGGACAATCCCCTCCCTTGCCCAGCTGGTGATGCTGTGCCTGATGCCCCCCAGGACACACTTGCCCCTCCTGGCTGCCAGGGCACTGCTGGCTCATGTTCAACTTGCCATGGACCAGCACCCCCAGGTCCCTTTCCATGGCACTGCTTTCCAGCATCTCAATCTCTAGTCTGTATCTACATCCAGGGTGTCCCCATCCCAGGAGCAGAATCTGGCACTGTTCCTTGTTGAAATTCCCTGGTCTGTCATTGCCCAGTCTTCTGATTTGTTGAGGTCTCTCTGCAGGGCCTCCATCCCTCTGAGGGAGTCAGCAGCTCCTCCCAGTCTTGTAGCATCTACAAACTGGCTCAGTATCCCATTGATGAAGATTTTGAAGAGAACTGGGCTGAGAACGGAGCCCTGCATAACCCCACTAGTGACATCTCCTGTCTGATGTCACCCCTTTCACTGAAATCCTTTGTGCCCAACCTGTGAGCCAGTTGCTCTCCCATCACATGGTGTGTTTATCCAGCTGTGATCTGGAGATTTTTTCTGGAAGGGTCTTTTGATAAACAATACTGAAGTTGAAAAGATTACATGAACTGGCTTCCCTTCATCAGTAAGTGGCTACCTTGTAGATAGGAAAGGAAATCAGGCTTGATAAGCAGGACTTTCCTCAGGATG
The DNA here is from genome assembly GCF_027477595.1 of Haemorhous mexicanus. NCBI lineage: Eukaryota > Metazoa > Chordata > Aves > Passeriformes > Fringillidae > Haemorhous > Haemorhous mexicanus. The sequence continues at coordinate 139,748,581 of NC_082341.1, forward strand.
CTATGCTGGTTGGGACCAATGACTGCATCACCTTTCAGGTGTTTTTTCAATACCTCCTCCATAATTTTACCAGGCACTGAAGTGAGACTAACAGGCCTGTATTTTCTGGGGTTCTTCTTGCCCTTCCTTAAAATCAAGAGATCGTTCACCAGCTTTCAGTTAGCTAGGAACAAGAATGGAGAAGATAGCAGCCCCTTGAGTAGAGCACTTATCTGGTTCAATGAAAGGAACAGGGGCCATAGCTGGCAGGTAGAGTAGAAAATGTTTCCTCCCAAACTTGAAGGTGATATGCAAACTGCTCTGGGTCGATGGAGAACTCAGATCACAGAATGTAGAATCACAGAATGGTTTGAGTTGGTATAACTGAATATGGAATATTTTTTGCTCTTCTAATGCATTGAGAAATGCTTTCAACGTGCTCAGTGCAAAGCAACATTATGTTTCACTTCTCTTCAAATTTGCACATTATTCCTCTGAGTTACAGACTCATTGCACTTTTCTGAACTCTCCTTCATGGCTGAGCCTTTTTTCACAGTTTGGGCTTTCTGGATGAGTTTCTGCCAGTTGAATAACATCTCTTTTCCTTCAGAAATGGCTTGAATCTACAGGAGAGTGGGGTATGCACAGAATGAGGAGAACATAATTTCATTCTTCTTTAAGTTTAGAGCTCAGCATCTATGCTACTGCCAGTAGACTTGACTGTCTGTAAAGCAGTGAAATGTGCATTTTGTCCAGGTTTCCCTACTTATTTATAATATTATGTTTTACTTATCTCCATTTCTGGCTGCACCTTGTTTGGCAAAAAGGCAATTCTAGGTTAATTAATGTCTTTAGTAATGGTAAGGAAATGTTAGAAATCATTGTTAATTAACATGGACTACATAAGAACTCCAAAAAATGCAAAGTGTTTTGAAGGTGAGGTCCTCATGGGCATTCTAGAAGCTTTGATTCCTGAAAATTCAGATGAAATGGTAATTTCTGCTTAGGAATTGTATTTGGGTACTTTCTTTTTTCCTCATGACAAGAAAGAGAAGGATAATTTGTGGAGCTCAGTGCTGGTCCTTACTAAACAAAACAAAAAAAAATTGTGAGAGTTGCTTAAGGAAACAGTTTGGGACACAAAGTGCTGGTCTTTCAAGGGGGGCATAATTTAGGATACATAGATTATTAAAAGTTAAATAAAAAAAAGAAACAGGCTAAGTCTTAGCTTGCCAATAGACTCTTCTGGGATTCTAGAGGACTGAAATGGGCCAAGTTTCTATAGCCTGCTTGGAGAATGGCAGATGTGGGAGCTTCTGGGAAAGGAAAGTTATGTTTCCTAGGGTTTGAGGCCATAAGGATTGTTTATATAGACTGGTAAATTTATTTTGAAGAAGCATACACTAAAAACTGTATTTGAAAATAAATTCCTCCTTACTGCTTTGCTCAAATCTACATGAGAAGGAAGCAAAGAGCTTTGAAGCCAGGGTTTGGTGCCATGCACACACACACACACACACACACACACAGAAATAAACACTCACATACACAGAAATACACATACACACACACCTCTCCAGCATTCCTCCCTCAGGGGACAGGCCTTGTGCTTTGCTCCCATGCTGCAAGCCCACAGTTCTCTACTCTTACACTGGGGTGAAGGCTATGGTATTTTTGTGCTTGAATTCTGTTCATCCAGAAGATAAATCAGATTACTCTTGCTAATGTTTTCCTTGAAGAGCATCTATTGGTTTAGTGGAATGAGGAATCACTTGAAAGAAAATGCAGTTTACTTTTATGACAACATAAAATGACAAAGTGGGGGTTTTCTAATCTAGATTTATAAATGAGTGCATGAATGCCTACCTGAACAGAGCTTTTCCCTTCTCTGGGCTGGATGCCAGTTTGTTACACAGTAGCTTCTGAAGCTTGCTCTGCATTTTTATAGCTAAAAGAAGATGTTTATTTCTGGGTTTTAGTTGAGACATATAAACTAGTTTAATAATATTCAGAAAACAAATGTTGCTATCAAAGCAGCAACATTAAATGCATAACTTTGGTGTTTTTTCTAAAAACCTGCTATCTGGTTGCATCTATTTCTCCATTCCTGCTTGCATTTCCCCCCACTAATTCATTACTGAATTAATGTAGCCTATACTTATAGGGAACTGCCTAGCAGACAGTTCTCAGCCCACTGATGTATTGCTCTGGGGAAGCTGAAATCTATCATGGGGGGTGAACTGGAACTGATTTAAATTTCCATTCAATTTCTCAAGAATGCAAGAAAAAGGAAAACAAGGGGAGGCAGGGTGGTAAAAGGACTAAGACTTTAAATAGTATTCTTGACATTTTGAAATAATGATCATTGGCACTAATGCCTAAAAGCTTATAAGCCACTGCCTTATGTGGATTAAAGAAGTAGGAAGGCCAGCTCCTTCTTAGGCAGAGTACTTTGTAGTGCTATCTTGGTTTTGTGGATTAAGATGGATTTCAATAGGCTTACATTTCCTAACAAGTCTATGACCACCAGTGCCTCTTATGGCTATTCTAGTGTACACTCTGACCACCTGAGAGGGAGAGGAAACACATCTTTCTACTTGTAGGGCAGATCCAGCACTTGCTACTAGGAATATCACTTTTACTTGACTCTTCTCTACTTGTATGATTTGCCATAGTGTGGATTAGAAACAGGGAGTAGAGGCAAAACAAATCAAGCTTACTCTGGAGTCCTTGGCAATGCAGAGGAGCAGACAGGAGCAGATTTGCTTCCTTCAGCACTTTGTCATCCTTTACTCTGGCTTTCAAGACACACTTTTCTGTGCTGTGAGATGTGCCTGCCTTTTGTGAACTTTGAAAAAGCTTTTGATGTCTTGGGAATACTGCCATTATGGAAGAATGACATCATTTCTTCAGATCAAACTCTGGCAGTTGGGGTGTACTTCCAGTGTCAGCCAGGCTCTCCTCCCTCCTAGCAGGCTGCTGTGCAAGCACTGGCAGGAGCACAGTCAGCTTAGCAAGGACAGAGAGCTCCATTCACAGCTCTAGATTTCTCACCATGTGTAGGAGAGCTGTATAGACACAGGAACTGATCTGACAGGGGAGAGACAGACATCTCTAAAGTGAGAAAATAGCTAATCTGTGACAGAAGGTGATAAGTCTGCATGAAACTATTAACTCTTCTGGGGATTGAGTCCTGAATTATCAAACTCAGTCTCTGAAGAGCCTGCAGAGATGTTTGGCAGTCGACAGTCCTGGCTGGGGAAGGGGCCTGCCTCCTCCTCCTCAGGAGGAAGGCAGTGGCTGCTCAGTGGGAGGCAGGCTGGTGGGGCTGTGCTCCCAAGGGGAGGCTGCAAACAGCTTTCATGGTGCTGAGGTTTGTATGATCATGTGCTGTGAGCCCAGGGACAGAGCCCAGTGCTCCTGAATGTCTGATACTGGGGGTGGTAAATCAAGGCAAGAATCACTGCAAAGGATGAGGTTCTGTAGCAGTCATGGCAGGGACTCTGGTTTAGGAAACCCTTTCCTCCTGCCTCCTTGTTCCCATCCTCAATCACAGCTCTCATTCCATGTCCCAGTTCCCTCTTCCCACTCTCATGCTGCTAAAATTGCTGTTGAACAAAATGTAAATCTGACCTCTGTACCAGGGTTTCTCCTTTTTAAACTTTCCTGGTCAGCTTTTCCACTTGTCAAGTGCACTAAGAGCCTGTTTGCACAAGTTAACTGGATTCAAGAAAAATCTGATTTATGTTATTTTCATCTCCTCTTCTCTCCCAGCTGTTAGTTTTGTCTGAATTAACCTGCCTGAATTTCCTGCTCCTTAACTTATGCCTGCTATAAAAACCAATTCATTATCAATCTGGATCATAAAATGGTCAAACAAATGTTATATCCTGCTGGCATCATGGGAGTAGAATAGCAGGAATGACCATTAAGGAAAGTCTGGAGACTGAAATTATTTCGTCTGTATTCAGCACAACAGCTTGTGTGACTTCAGAAATAACACAGTCACACCTGAAATGCAATTTTTTTTTTTTTTTTTTGTAGGAGTGTGTAACAGAAAGTGATGCAAGAAATTAGCTGGTCTAGCAGAGACAGCTCTTCACACTGTGAGCAGAAGGAACCAGCAAAAGGGGAGTAAGAGGATTTGTTTTTCTTAAAATCAGAATGGTTTTCCCCTGTTCTACTTCAAATTTGTGACAAAGGTTTTGCTCTGAGGTTTGAATAGAATTCCATAAGCTTTAACGAGTGAAGCTGCCAAGGATGGCCTTCAGAAATGGACTAAATTCCTGTGACCCAGAGCTGAAAAAGAAGAAATTACCAGAAGTGAGTAGATTTCCCTCTCAAGTAAAAGGTGGAGACTCCATTATTCATTTTTTAGTTAATTATAAAATACGGAATTTTCAGACTAGGAATCCGTGGTGGATGTGGAAGGTGTTTGCAATGCATGTTTATAGTTTCATTTATGCTGTGGTTTAAGGCTGTTGTGTCCACATTGGGAAAAATTCAATCAATTTATACAGAAGTTGCTCACCAACTTGGATGCATAAGCAACCTTTCTTCTGGAATTGACTGCATTTTTAGTATAATACTTTCGAACAGGAAAGTTTGTGGTCAATCTGATACTTAAAAATCAGTAGTTAGGGTGTGAAAATCATGCTTCTGCAATTGTAGGTCTTTTGGTGGGTGAACAAAGAGATGGGACCCCCTTTCATTTACCTGCAGAGCTTTTGATTTATGAAACATATTATTTCATATTTCATGGTGGACATTTGACAATTCTTTTCATTGTGTTATCGTGTGACTTTAAAAGGAGCACTTGCATTTAAACAATTTGGTATCTTAAAAATAAATTTATCTGAAAAAGCTGGGGGAATTTGGAACATCAGGAGTCTATTGCTTAAAGGTGAGCAAAAGGAAACACATTCAGGTCTGCTTTCTAAAAGGGCTTTCCTAAAGACATAGTTATGAGAGGCCTAAAATAACACTCTCAAATAAAATACTCTAAATAAAATTTTTAATAAAATAAAATAAAATAAAATAATACTCTCATCTTCCTTCTCTTCTTTGAGTTGGCTTTGGTTAATAATGATGTAGAGAAGAGTTGCAGGTTTTTGACTTCGTTGTATTTGGAAGAGTGGTTTACTGGCCATGGCCATTATGATGTTTTGATTTTACCTATAGCTTTTTTCTAAACTCCATATTGATAAGCTCTTTTGTGTCACTGCTAGTTGAAAATAATTTGGGTTTTATTAGTTTTTTTTTTTTTTTTTTTTGCAGGTTCAAAAGTTTCATGCTCTTTTTTTGATCCATAATATATCTTTACAATGCAGACAGCTTGAAGATGGTTGGATGAATGAGGGACCTTGAAAGAAATCTATCAGAATCTTGTATTGAGTTTTTTTCTCCCATATGCTGGTAGTGGCACAGCTGAAGCCATAGCATTAAAAGAAAAAGTATCCATGTTTCTATATATTCAGTGTTCATGTCTCAGAACTTAGATATGAAAGCATAAATAAATACTCTGAGCATCACTGGAAGTCTCAGCAAGCATCAGCAAAACAAACCCCCAAATCTCTTGACCCAAAAGAGAAGTTAGACTTACACATCTTTTATTCTTGGTGGCTACTGCTTGAGACTTGGCATTGGGCTGGATGCCCTGTGGTGCAGCTTTCACAAGAGAGAAACAACTGTCTCTTTACTCTTGACATTGGGTTAGTGGATGAGTTCAGCTGAGGAGGTTGGGCAATCACCCAAATTGGAGCAGAAATATAAATATTAGCCAAGTATTCTCACGGGACACCCATAGCATTAAAAATTGGCCTCCTTGATTGGTCTCAGAGCCTGACAGAGCTTGGCAGACCTATCTATTTTCTCAGGCATTAAATGAGCATTGCTTGGATTATCTCCTTAAATATTTTCTCTCTTTTCGGTGAAGTATCGAAATTGGGGAATGACTTTAAAAAAAAAAAAAAAAGAAAATAAAAGGGAAAAATGGAAAGTTTGCATCCTGAATCCATATTTATCATAGAAGAGAGGCATAGGAGAGATTTCAAAAGGTCACCTACTTCATTTTCCTATTCCCAGGCAGGATTAATGATACATGAAGTGGAGTTCCCACGCTGTGGGGCACTGCTGATACATGGATCCCTTGAAAGTGAATGTAGTAGTGCTGCATAGAATTACAACTTCCTGGGGCAAATATTCTGTGCACAGGAAATACTTTTTTCAGGAGATCATTTGGAATAGGCTTCTGAGCCTTCAGCCAAGGGAGGGAGGCCTGACTGAGGCTGTTCAGACTCAAATTATGGCGAGAGCAGCTTAGTGCTGGATGGAGCAGGATGAATCTGCTGTTGTTCAGCTGGGCTTTCTGCCTGTGACAGCTTTCCTGGCTTGCCTCTCTTAGCAAGAGCTGTAGCTACAGTCCATGGGTTTCTCAACCACTCTGGCTAAATTTGTTCATGTCCATTCTCTGACCCTGAATCCTGGAGTGGATTAGGATCATTGTCATTACTGTACTCTGCCATCTCTCCCATGTAAATGGTCATTTGCAGGATAGCTGCCTATTGATGGCAACAGTGGCCCATTCAGACTCCAAAAACATGCACAAGAGAGAGAAAAGAAGATTTTTTTGGAAGCCAAAACATGTTCAGAGACCATTTCAATAACTTAATAGAAAAAGTAGTTGAGTCCCCAGGCCTGGGTACATTCCTTGTTGCAGCTGAGCTTAATTTGATAGATTTAGTCCTCACTCTATAGATGTAGCCCCTCCCTGTCCCTTCTTGAAGAATTCCTTTATGTGTGATGTCTCTGCATGAAATAATTTCCTCCTGGCCCTCCCTGCTTGTGGCTTTTTACTTGAAGTGTAGAACAACTTTCTCCAGGAGTTTGACACAATCTGGTCTATGCCTTTGTGTCCAGTTTGCCATAAGGCTCAGAGATTCATGCAAGCAGTTTTTGCAGATGGTGTAACTGAGTGCTGGTCCCTTGAATGCTGATAACTTCCTGCTGTGATCTTTAGTTTGTTCATAGGGCCTGCTTTGGAAACACCCCTAGTCCTGTAATCTGCATTTCCCTCAAGGTTACTAGGGCAGGGACCACACAGGTGAAGTAAAAAATGTTTTTTTGGGACACAGGGATTGCTTTTGTCAGTCAAGTGAAGAGGACAGAACAGGAATTGAGAAAGACAGATTTTGTGGGTTGGGGATGGGGAATGAGGTCTCCATCTGATGAAATTATGTTGGAGGTGATAGGGCAATAGCAAGTTTTGTGGCTAGACAGAAAGTCATATCCCCCACTTGGAAGGATGGCCAGGAAAGCAGCCTGTGCTGTACTGGAGATAACACAGAGCTGCTAGACCATCAGGGTGCTGGTGGCCAGTGCTGATGCAAGAGGGAAACCTTGGCTTTTGGGCAAAGAAGCAGGCTGTGTTATCAGTATACACAGGATGGCATTATGACAGATCCTTTACTAAAATAAAGAAGCTGACCAAAAAAGACCTTTTGAAAAGTAGTTGTGCTGTGCCTGAAAACATTACCTCTTCTCAGGAAAATAAAGTATCTTATGGACATTCAAGATTTTTTGTGTCTTCTGAAAGAGGCAGATGAGAGACAAGAGACACTTCTAACACCTTGCCTTGGCCTGACAGAGGCAAATATTTCCCTTGGAAAAAAACCTGAGTGCTGATAACTTTCCTCCCTGTGAAGAGACCATCCTCAGGGAATCAATTTATAAAGGCATGTACACCATGCCTTAGTGTGACTTTGAGATTGAAGATGTGGATTTATGATCTTAGCTTTTGATAGTGACTATTTCAGTGACTATTTTGTGAGGAATAAAAGGTAGCTGTGCCCATGAGTATTGTCACTGTCATGTCTTCTCTTCCATAGTGCAGTGCTGGGTTTCCATACCTGTTGCAGGAATAGAGAGAGCTGTGCCAAGGTATGATGCCTGTTAGATACTTCTCCTGTGAGACACAAAACTAACAGAAGCAGAGCTGGTCTTGACTAGCACTTGACCCTGAAATTGTGCCCTTCTGTTACAAGGAGTTTCTTTCACTGGCCCTTTCCATAGCTGCATATCATGATTTGTCAGAGTGTTTTGGTGACCTGGTCTCCCATTTAGTTTAATATGGTGGTGTTCAGAAGACAGGTTATCCTCCAAGAACTGCAATATGTGTGCTATTAGGAAACACTGTCATTAATGGATGCTGAAAAGTTAACATTGAAATGTAATATATAATAATACTCTCTTCTGAATCTCTGAACCACAGCAGATTGTGTCAGGTTTTATGATGTCCTCAAGGCAGTAAAATATTTGTGGGCATATAAAAAAAAAGTTCTTTCCTAAATCTCTTATCAGCCAATTTAGGGGAAGAAAGCCACATTTAAAATATTATCATTTTTGAGTGTAAATGTAGAAAATCTACAAGCTTGTGCATGGTCCTTCTGACGCTGTCACCAATTGCCAGGGAATTCAGGTGCTCGGAAATGGCACCACAGTTCTCATACTGGCTCACTTCCAGCTTTGCTTCTCTTGTACCACTACATGACCTGCAGAGAGCTGTCACTTTCTAGATTCTCAGGCAAATAAATAATGAATATGGCTTCATTTCACAATTGAGATATTTACTTCTGCAAGTTAGAAATTTTTCAGTACCTTCAGAAGAACAGTGTGCTGACTGAAAACCTTGAGAGGGAGGAATAGCTTTATTATATATGTGTCTGGAATGTCAGCATATGGTACAGATAAATATTTTTAACACAGAAAGTATTGTTATATTAAAACCTAACCCACACCTTAATGGTGGTATTGTAGTCTGTCTAGCTCAGGTTGCTGTTAGGGAAGAATGCATTTAAATGTATGGATAAAATTTCATTACTGAAACAACTTTCTGAAGTTTGGTCTGGGACTGTGAATTATATTTTTGGAGTAACTTAGAATATCACCAACACACCACTGAAGCTACCTTTTGCTCCAAACACCAGGAATATATTTTTAATGTTTTTGACTTTCATGTAGATTAGATGTATTTCAATGAGAAATTTTAGGAAAGCAAATTGAAAATTAGTTATTACAGAAAGGAAAGTGCACAATTACAAGAAGAAAGTTAATAAACAAGTAAATTATGGATGGAAACCCCTATGATGAGCTTCATATCAAGTAATACTACCACACTGCCTTTAAAAAAATGTTCTGCAGAGTTTCAATCCACCTTAACCCAGTTGATTAGAGTCTTTAACTACCAATTGAAAATTAATTTGTATTTTTCTTGCAATTCTAGGATAGACTCAAATGAGAATACCATATTATTTGTGTTTCAAAAGCCCTCTGTTGCAGTGTTCTGAAGAGACCACGAGAGTCTACCAAGGGCTTGTCCTCAATGCTTCCCCTCGCTTCTTCCCCTAGTTATCCCTCTGGTCACTCTTCATCATAGCTCAGTCTTAGGAGAGATGGGAAAAAGGGAAATGACCTTGGCTTTAGCCAGTGATTTAAAGAAATCCCATCTCAGGAAGTTGCCTGTATTCCACAAAGGGCTCCCAGATCCTTCAGTCCTTCAGCTTCATATGGGAAACTGTTTCACTTTGCTCCTACCAAGTGTGGAGCCACTTGGATACATTGGAACATGCAAAGAAAAAGAAATCAGTGGTCTGGAAAAGATTTTCTCTGCTGGAAAATGTGTAATAAGATGCTGCCAACAGCTCAGCTGTGTAAGCACTGGGAGCACAGTCCTGAGTATCTGCTGAAAGCACACAAACCTTTTTTGTGCTGGTTGCTTGGCACTCATGCAGCTGAGCTCTGAAATCTCCAGAAAGCTGGGTATGAGATGTCAGAGGAGAGAACAGGACTGATCTGCTTGGTGCTATGAATGCAACATTTGCCTCCTGATTAAAAATCTTTGGGTCTCTATCAGGTTTGGATTCCTTCTGTCCACTAAAATCCCAACAAACTAGGCTTTTAGTGAAAATTTCACTATGAGGCAACTTTCGCCTCTATAAACACAGAACTGAGTGCTAAGTGTAAACTAGAGTTGAGCAAACAAACCCTGAGCCACAGATCAAAAATATGATTTCAGTGGATATTTCTTCATGTACTTCTGGTTGTTTTGGGACTGAGGCTCATTATATACTCAACTACTAGGAAGGTATGGCTGAGAACCTTGAATTATGGAATTACTTTTTCCCCTATCCCAGCTGATGGAATTCTCAGCAGTGGTGACTGAAGTAAAATGTGACCAGACAGTTTGGGAATTGGATAATGTGTAAACTGAACACTTCATAATGGCAGCTGTACACTTCTTCCAGCAAAGGTGAGCCAGTCTATACTGGCAAAGAGGTGATTTCTGCCATGGAGGACATGTGAAAGCCACTGGATTTTTTTCAGGTGGAAATCTTCCAAGCTCATCTGTAACTCTGTCTCTCACCAAATATTTTTATGCAAACATTGAGTATGATATACTGTATACATTTCAATATGCATCTTCTTATTGGCTAATTAGGCCTACTCTATTTCTCAGCATCCCTGGCTCACTAGAAATGGATGCCTGCATTTCCTTGAAGACCTGATTTTTGCTGCCTTAATGACATCTTCATAGACTCAGAAGAAAGATATTAATTTTATGTGTGAGAAACTGAATTTTCAGCTAGATTTACCTGTATTCTTTTCATGTCAGGCAGACGTTCATTTTTCTCACTAGTTTGATTTTTGGAAGCTAATAGAAAGGAAAAAATTGTGAAAAACTTACCTATTGCTTACCTCACAGCTATGATATCTGAGTAGTGTGTAACACAAATTGCTTTGGAGTAAGAGTGTTTAATTTTCTTTTTTGTTTTTTTTTTTTTGGGGGGGGGGTTATTTTGTTTTTGTTTTATTTTTGCTTTGCCAAAATCTTCAGACATGAGCTCTAGTGTAACATCATATCATTTAGTGCTCTGAGATCAAATAATTGCTTTCCTGCTATTGTGATAGCAATAAGCAGTTTCTTGTAAATGCATGTATCATGTGGAATCATGGATTTATGGTTTTTATTTTTGGAGTGAGATATAACTTTTCAAGACTGACTAATTAAAACAAATAAGGAAGATAACCTAGGTGGGACTGAGATGTCCTTGACTTGCCTGGAAAAGCTTCTTTATTAAATTTCTGTGTCAGAAATCAGCCTGTAGATGTCCTCCAACACACACTGTGCTACATGCAGTGCTCAGTTCTGTTGAAAGCAGCTGTCACATTTTTAAATTACCAACAACCCAAGTTAAAGAGAGATAGAGAGACGAAAAGCTGCTCAGGGATGACTATTCTGTGGGAGGACAGTTGAGCTAATGGCAGACTGAAGAATATCTCAGACCAAGAGAAATACAAGCTAAACAAGAGCTGATAAAATTAAATAGAAATGAGTCTTATAGAAGACTGAAAAATTGAGCCAATAATGACACACTTCACTGTGACTCTAGATATGGAAATGATAAATTTTCCTCTGGCTTAGTGAGCCAGAACTGACCTTAGCACTGTCAATACTTGATGAAATGGATGCTGTACATCCATAAAGTGACAGGTTTGTCTTTGACAAAATCAGCAGGTTAGGGGGAGGAAATACAGCTCAGTCCAAAATCACCCGGATGAAATGAGGAATTTTGGTGACCTTTACCTATGTTTAGCTACTGTAATTAACTGCTGAATAGTGCTTGCCTCAGTGGGGGACCTGGCCCTGCCTCTGTAACCTACAGTGGAGCTGGATAAATCCTGCATATGGTTTAGAACAATGGGTGGAATCCTAAAGACTTGTTTGTTTCACCGATTTACAACCTGTTGTCTTCAACAAACAGTTGATTTTTCTCAGAGAAAACTTTGATAAATGGTTTCTATTTGTATCAATACCCATATTCACATGTAACCAAGCACATTTGTCAGAGAGTATCCATTTCACACAATTTATTGCTTGCTCTCTTGTCATTTTGGCCACTAGTCTTCTGTTTTCAAAACTATTCAGAGAGAATCTGAAAGAATATAGACTAACTTTTCCCTCAGCATAAATAAACAAGAGTCAAAGCAGACACTGGGTGACTTTCAGCCGGGAAATTTCATAGCACTTAGATTCTGCTCTCCTCCTGCTCTAGCACAGATCAGAGCACAGTAAGCAATGGAAAGTCAGCAGTATCCAGCTCGAATTTGGGCTTTCAGGTCTGCCTGTGTCCCCAGGGACAGATCTATAACCAGGACCTAAAGTCCCCAGCTGTGGACTCTCCCAGGCCTCCCTCCAGGCAAGCTACCCTGATATTGGATTATTTTGTTCTTTGAGCGACTTACTCAAACTTCTTTCCTTCATCTTCTTTCCCACTTTTTTGGAAAAAAAAAAATGGAAAAGAAGATGAAGGAAAGAAGTTTGGCATAGCTAATAACAGCATCCCCAATTAAATAATAATTATTTCTAATGTATCAAAGATCTGCATGCTGGAACACTACTATGTTCCACCCTATTCTGTCCTCCCCTTCCTTAAGATGCACAACACTGTTTCTTTCATCCCTTCCTCAGTGAAGACCTTTTCAAGACATCATTTGCCACTTCCCTCCAGAGTCTTTCCAGTTGTTATACATTTTTCAGGGAGGGACAGTGTCATATTATTTTGTGATTAGGTTGCTATTCACCAAAACACACGTAATTGTTTTGGTAGAGCTGTTAGATACTGTCTTGGTTTACTCTCCCCATTATTTCTGCCTAAATTGAAATGTTTTGATGACAAATAACAATTACTGATGTGCTAAATACAATTTTCAATATTTTTCCATCCACCTTAAAGTATTTTGTTTTTACACAACCTCTGAGATTGTTGAATCAATGACATTTTTCTGTGTAATGGTGGAAAAAAAATCCTTAGAGGTAAAGAAGATAAGTAAACATGAGTATAAAGATTTAACTCAATGATGGTCTTTTCTAACCCTAATGTTTCTATATTTCTAATACTTTTTATTTCAGTAGGATTTTGAACAATCTTAGGGAGGGATTAGTTGACTGTTACTCACCTGCTCTTAATCAGAATGACTTTCCCAAAGTCACACTGCAAGAATTTTGATGTAACTAGTGCAGCAGAAAAAGGGAGACTGCACTCTGACCAACAGGGAAAAATAATGAAGCCCTGGAATAGCTGAAATGTTCACTCAAGAAACATTTAAAATGTGATACAGTAAAGTATTTGTAAAAATCAATTTTTCATAGATAACCAGTAAGTTTTCTTCTTCTATACTACTTAATGAATAAAAGACATATTTAAAATTTATTTCTAGTAGTTTTTTAGAGGAATTTGCAAAAAAAAAAAAAAAAAAGAATTGACTGAAAGAAGTGTGTGTCAGACCATATATCTGTAACACATTTCTGCAGTAAGCCTTTTTCATTCCATGGATGATGTAAGGTGAATACATTTCTTCAAGTGTATTGCTTCTGGCCAGTAAGTGGGTGTGTAATTTAGCTCTTTCACTTGAGTGAGTCCCAGTCTAAAGGAATGTAAAAAAATTGCATCTGAGCTTTCAAGTAACAAGTTGCACACAGGGGACTTGCTGTGAAGAGCTGTTGAAATGTAAGGTGCTAAGACTTATAACAAGGTAACCACATACACTGAGCCTTTAATATGATTGATTGTGCTTTTGGTTTTAGGGTTTTTGGGGGGCTTTTTGTGGTTTTAATTTTCTCTCTCGCTCTTTTTTTTTTTTTTTTTTTTTTTTGCCTTTGCAGTGGTGATGTATTTTGGTTTTTTCTTCTGACACAAACATGCAGACAAATTATAGGGGGTGGGAAAGAGACCACTTGAACTGCTGACTGCTTCAGTGAGACTGCGGGTGCAAGGAACATCTCATATTTCATCAGACCTCCACTGGTCACCTAGAGGGATTGAGGAGAGCAAGTAAGCACCAGGTCTGGGTGAGCAGTGCCACTAGTCAGTGAAAATTTATGAGCCTACTTTTTCTGTAGACCTAACCCATCAAATAATTTTCTCAAAGCCAGAGCAAGTGTATGAGAGTTGTGTTTGGTTAAGATTGATTATGCACGTGTTAATCAAGGACACAGAAAATCTTCACATCAGGTTGCTGTAGCTTAGCAAGCCAGCTTACCCAGTGAAGTCAGAGAAGCTGTGATAATTTCCTGAATTTCAGGTTTTCACTGCATCTTTTGTGTTTTCCTGGTGCTCTTTTGCCACACACCCATAGAAAAATTATTCCTAGTGCCATAGTCAAAGATACATTAATAAACGAAAGGAATCCACTTCTTTTGTTGACACTCTAGAGTTTACATATTTCATTCTCCTAAAATGGTGGAAAAAAGGAGTAAATGTATCCCTTTTTAAATGTTAAACTGATTTATATATACATATATACATATATATTTCTCACTTTATCTGTCAGTTATTCCTTCTACTTGTTTCTGTCTTTTGCGGGGTGAGGAGAAGTTGACCTCGGTATTAGAAATTTTCTTTCCACAGTTGTGTCAGGACATGAAAGAAGCCAATTTCTGTCTCTGACCTCAGTCATACACAAAAATAACAGATGTCTCAGTATGCTGAGATCAGACACTAAGGGGAGCTGAGGAGAACAGATGTTGCATCAACAGAGTTTTCCTTCTAAATTGTTTTGGAGTAAAGAGTTGTTTTCTGGTCTTTTTTCTTCCTAATTGAATCAAACTATATTGAAATAGATCTGATATCAAGTCTAATTATTTGCTTTTATTTAGGGATGAATCCAGAACAACACAGATTTAGCTTTAAATGTATACATATTTTTCCATAAGAAATTTCTCTGAGGAAACATCATGTACTTTATTCAGAAAATGAGCTTATTTCTGTAGAAAAAAGTGAGGCCAAATTATCTGCTTTAGATGATTAATAGATTATTTACTTTAGATTATCTACATTTAAATGACATATTAAAAAAAATGTACGATCATTATGGAATCAAAATATGGTATTAATTCTGACAGAGTAAATGGACCCAAGGATCACAAAGGTGTTAACCTGATCAAGTCACTGCAAAGCAGTCACAAGTATATCAGATATCTGAGTACAGAGACTCTGGATCACCATGGCTAACTCCCATGATAAATAAACTGGAATATTCATGCTAAACACACACACCCTCACACTCACACACACACACACACACACATACAAAGTTTGGATTAGACTGTAATGGAGGAAAAAGCACAACAAACCAAACCAAAACAAGTTTAGGAAACAGCGTTATTGTGAAAAGTTAATTTATTTGGGAGTTTCCTGAGCCTTCTTTTTGGTCACAGATATTGGTCAGGGCCTCTTAGTCTGCATTAGTCTTCAATATTATTAGAGAAAAGTAAACTGCTTCTGCTGAAGGTTTCTACAAAGCACTCTGAAGGAGTGATTTTAGTCTTTTGCTCTCTCTGCTAAAAAGTAGAAAGAGGAGGAATGAGAGGTTTGGTAGTATCAGGTGGGGTTGTTGGGGTTTTCTCTGAGTCCTGGGAGCCAAAAGCAGCTGTTTATTTGTGGTGGGTGGTCAGAGCCACTGGTTCAACCTCAGCTGTTAGATTAGCAAGTTTGTCTTGGTCCCACAGCTAAAGGTGCAACCTGTCATGCTCAGCTGCCTCTCCTGAACTGAACTTCTGGGGCTGCTCGATAGAGTGAGTGCAGAGTCATGGAACCAAGGAAAATGAGGGAGAGAAAACGGCTGGGATGGGAGGGGTGGTAGTATGTGGCACAGGTTGCTGTAAAGAGGATTGGCAGGAAGACAGTGCCAATGCAGGGGCATGGTGTTGGAGAGGAGAGACTGGTTTATGACCCCCAGTCTCCCCTGAAGTGGATCAATCTGAGGTGCTGTGGTCACATGTTGCTCAAGGATATTGTTGTCTGCCATTTCAGCTGTGCACACTCTCTGCAGGACACTAACATTCAGAGTGTAGTATGAAAAATTTTGATCAACTCATAAATTCAAAAGCAGGACCAAGGACTTTATTCAGAAAAGTATAGTTCTCTTATCTTGAATGGGTTTTGCTCTCAAAGTCTGCCTTAAGGTATGAGTTGAATAAATATTTTTCAAAATCATAATTGAGAATAATATTAATTAATTGAGAAGTATTAACATTGGAAGTATTTTTACCTGCATGCTCTACTGCTCTAGCAGATTCAGATGCACAAAAGCTCAATTACACCCAAGGAACATGTTGAATCCTTGCTGAGCAGGAGGATGTGGTTCAGGTTTCACTCAAAGTTCTGATTGTTTTGTTACCAGGATCTGTTTCATTCTCACTCAGCTCCAAGAGAAGATCTGTGTGCTTGTCATCTTCCTATGTACATTGGTTTCCTTTCAAAAAACAACCTGGGGTTGTGGACAGGGTGGAATCTGTGGTATGCTCTGATATCTTCCCAGACAGCATATTCTGAGGGCTGGGGTGTGGGTGCACCATTCTGCATCCTCACCACAGCCAGAGTCTCTGCATGGAGAGCAGTGCTGATATCACTGTGAAGAGCAGATCTTGGCAGCGTCTTCAGGGATGTCAAAAGTTGGGTTTCTATTGTGCTATAGGAAACATCTACAAAAAAAAGGCAAGTCAAAAACCTGTGATTGTACAAGGCCCCTGCTATCTCCATTTTTAACAATGATGATCTAGCAGAAAGTTGTAATAATTAATTTAAATGGTATTGTTCATTACAATAAAATTATACAACTTTGCTGCCTGCTTTCTATAAATATTACGCTAGAGATCCAGAGGGGAAGCTGAAATGTAAACAGTACTTTTTTACATAAACATTCACTAAGAGTCTTGTTTTTTTTTCCTAAAGACTCCACACCAGCACTTGATTGCAAACTTAAATTAAATTGTTTGAAGAGTGAGTTTAACATTTTTCAGTACAGATAAACAACATACTTCAAAATAAATACTGTTTTGTGACATGTGCAACCTTAGAAATATACCATTTTAATCATTACTGACAATATTGCTTGTTCATCCTTGGTATAACATCATTAATTGAAGGGAAATTACCTTTGATTTTACTGATGGAAATTGGAAAATTTAAATTCTTATTTTCTAATATGTACACAACTAAATTTCATGTATCAGTTATGAATTTAGGAGATGTTAATAAATGCCATTACTAACTTCATATCTGGTCCACGAACAAACTGAGAACTTTGCTATGTGCAAAGTGAGAAGGTAGTTTGGGTCTGTCTATGAAATGATTCATTCTCTCACACAAGAAATATCTCTCAATTACATTGTTGCCTTAATCTAAGCTCTGGTTCTTCTGACTGAGAAGATACTTGTGCATCCTTCATGTCTGGGAGTGTGCAGCCCTCTAATGATGTAAACCACTTTCACTGCTATGTCTGGAAGAAATGGAATCAACCACATCCCGTGTCTTGTGCCTCTGTCCTCCTGCTCCTCTCTCCTAAAGTGGTTTTTCATGACAAGTGCTGCAAAACAGAAGCCAGTGGGAAACGTGCTTCTGAGCAAAGTAACTCTGTGAAGCAGAAAGTTAGAACCAGAGAACAAAAGGTTAGTTTTCTTGAAGAAAAGATAACAGCTTGAACCTCTCTCCCTCTTCTCTCCCCACATCAGAAAAGGGTGCACTAGTGAGGTTAGGTCAGCACACACATGTTTTAAATTAGTGGTTTATAAACAAGGAAGTGACAATTATTCGTTATGATTATTTGTCAAATAATCACATCTGTACCTAATTATCATGTATATGACAGTGTTTGCATTTCTCTTTAAGCTGAATTCAGTGAGGACAGTTTAGATGGTAAATTGTACCCATTAAATGTGGTGAGCCCACATTTAATGGGTACAAATACTTTAACACAGTACACATTGTGTTAAATGTTATAAATAAAAGTGCCATATAGTTCTAATCAGTCTCACTCCTTATCTTTCACTTGCAAAGTTTACGAAACACGGCAATGAATCTTACATACTCTCTGTGATGTGGGTTTCTCTCATTCTTGAAGACTTCTTATCAGATAAATTTTAGTCTTATTGTTTTATTAACAAACAGTGTTCTCTCTTTATTAACACATACAAAGCCTCACTATACTCTGGCCAGGCTAACATTTTCAAAATTCATCTTATTTATTTATATTTCTTTTTTATATCTTTGCATGCAGTTCATTCCTTTAGAAACACAGGCTTTCACCAATGGTTTACTTTCCAAGGTCAGCTTCTTTTAGGTGTCACAAACTCAGCTTTGGGATACAAAACAAAAAAAATCTTTCAATGCTCATTTGAATAAAGATAGACACTTCTTTTTGACATTCTTCTCCTTCAGAAATTCTTATCTCAGATTCCATCCAAAAGTGTATTTGGGGAAAGGAAAATTGTAAGTATGTCTTTACATGAGTGTTTGTTTGCCCCAGAGGTGTTTGTGCTGTCATCTCTTAAAGTGCTTGAGTTTAGGAGGCACTCAGGGTCCAGGGAAACATAACACATGCTTGAATTATTCCAAGGCTT
The DNA here is from genome assembly GCF_027477595.1 of Haemorhous mexicanus. Lineage (NCBI taxonomy): Eukaryota > Metazoa > Chordata > Aves > Passeriformes > Fringillidae > Haemorhous > Haemorhous mexicanus. The sequence continues at coordinate 139,767,017 of NC_082341.1, forward strand.
TGGATTGGATTCTTGGAGTACGTGTGATGTTGCCTTGCCTGCCCTGAAAGAATGCTTTCCCAGCTGTGCTGGGGTTTTAACACCCCGTTATGTCATTCTCCTATGTCTTACAGGGAGCAGGGTAAGATGTGTATCACCATCCTGCTTGTGGTGAAAGAGCATGTCTGTGACAAATTCAGACAGATTGGGAGATGTTGTGGAATCCCTGGCTGGAGGAATGCCTCTGTGGTTCATGCTTGTCTGACAGGGCTGTGTTCCTGTGTGTGGTCATGCTTTGGCAGCCGCGCTGCCTTACACGGTGGGAAGTCTGGGGTGTTCTTTTTCTGCCCATCCACATACCTTTTCCTGCTCCTAAGATTTTTAAATTAACTCATTTAAAGGACAACAATTTGACCTCTTTGTCTGAGACCCCACTGTCTAAAGCCTCTCTAGCCCAGGTCTGTGAGCTGTGGCCATGTGGGCAGAGCACGTTGCCCCCAGCAGGCCCCTGTGCACAGGGCTTCTGCACAATCTCACTTTGGGACAGGCCATGAGACAAAGTTAAATGTTGGGTAAAGCAGCATTGGGAATAGCTACAGGAGGAAACAAAAGGTTTAATTGTAAAATACGCAATTCATTTGTGTATTTGTGAAACTAGTGACCAGCCACAGAGAGGTATGATGTTACTCAACTATAACAGCATTACCCCACTTGCATCACATGATGATGATTTCCTGGATCCTTTTTAGGTAAGATGAGACACCAAGGATGATCCCACTTACTCCAGTGTCCAAGGGAATAAAATTAGCATTTATGCTTGCTCAACAGAGGGTCAAGATTTAGTTTAAGTCTTTATTTTGCTTCTCATTTTCCACATTTCTGGTGGCACTATGATAGCTGCAAAATTAAAATTGGAAAATTCTAGCCTGACAGTTGCACCTTGCTGCTCAGCAAAGTGAATTCAAGCCACCTAAGGTGGAAATGAACCTAAAAACCTGTTTTCCAATTTCCTGAGGATATTCTTTCAGGAGTAGGCCATTGCTTACAGGCTTTCACTTCTCTGTGTGTTTCTCTGTTCGTGTTTTGGAATGAAAGAGGGTAAGCTTTGCATTAGACTCAGTTCTATCTAAAGGAGCTAGGAGCTTAAGCATACCTGTTGGACTGTTTTCCTGTGGGTGTTTAGATTTAAATTGAGTATTTTCCAGCAGGACTTGGGCATGGTTCCCAGTGCAAAGCACTTCACAGTCCAGTTTAAGGAACTCTACAGTATAGTCCCAAAAGATGTAATTGAATAACTTTAGGTACACGAGAACAGAGGATATGAATCCTGAGACTTGCATGCATGAATGTTTTGAGCTTAGTTGTGATCTGAATACATTTACAGCCCAGCAGAAACAGAACCTTCATTTTCAGAAAAAACAAACTGATGAATAAGATGGAAAAGTTTCACCCTAAGAGCAATAGGAAAGGGTGAAATTGGTATTGTAGTGTAAACCAGATCTTTTCACGAGATTTGCATGACTCTAAAATTAAGACCTCTAATCTGTCAGGGAGAAGGAAAAACACATTGCCCACTCTTGTTTTTTTGAATATATACACAGAATATAGTCACTTAGGTAACAGCTAGTGTTACTCAGTCAGCAAATGACACCTGAAGACAGAACTGCAGAGGGAAGGTAAAATAAAATTATCATGGTGGAATTCAATGTAAGCAGCTGCTTGTACTGCCTTGTTGCCTGTATTTAAATGTCACAATTTTTGGAAATTATAGATTAATTTTATTCAGTAAATTAATTACAGCAAATAAGTGAAATTCTACTATTTCTCATCTTATCACATATTGAACCATTAATGACAAGGTCAAAAATTGTTATAAAAATAGATTTTAAATATTGTGAATGAATTAAAACAAATTGCTTCATATAAGTAAATATATAATGTCAAAGAGACTAATTTCTCCAAGGTGAAATTAATATGAGTCAAATAATCTAAAAGAAAATTTAAACAGAAAATTATGATTTGTATCTGAAAATGCTGAAGAAAACTTAACTGAATTCCTCAGAAACCAGTCTGAAAAGAAAATACCGTGCTGATCAAAAAATCCAAATCATAAGCATAAAAATCTAGTCTAGAAAAGAAATTGAATAATCTAAATTTAATTTTATAAAAATGGATATAAATTACAAGATAGGAATTGGAGACAATGATTCCTAGTGAAACCTGAATATCTTTGTGATACCTGAATTAAAAAATTAAGCATACTTTTGAAATTAAATGAAAAAAAAAGGAAAATTATTAGCATGGCAATGTACAGTAGAGTTCTGATGAATTTTCATTCAGTGCTAGAAACATGGAAAATTACAATACCAATATTGGATTGAATAGTGTAGAAAATTTGAAGGTATTATTTTAATTATTATCTATCTTTAGAATAAGAAAATAGGATTACATTGCATGATGTTACACATGTCCTTTCCAGTGTAATCTTAGCCATATATCATAAGGTAATCACTAAATTCTAGGTATTTTTAAATTACTGGTCCAGATAAACTGTGTCCAAGAGATTTAAAAACTATGGCTTGGGAGCTGTCTCATTTATTTTTAGTAAAGCAGAGAATACTGAAAAAAATCCAAACTAAGCTAATGTCAAGCCAAAATTGAGATATGAAAAAATCTGAATAATTCATAGACCTGTCATCATAACTTTGATAAATGATAGTATGGTAATCAATTAATAAAAAATCAAGGGGGAGTCAGTAAAATTAACAATAGTCAGCATGGTCTTGTAGCACTAGTCATATTAACATTGCATAATCCCTTTGGTCCATAGAATATTAATGACATAGTATATTGGATGTGCTATTAAACACTTGAATTATTATACCATTGTGGGCTCATTTTGGAAATCAGAGTGTTACAAATTATACACTTTGAATGGATTAAACCCTGAGCGTATGTGAATGCAAATTGGGGTTTATTACTTGCATGGAGGAGGAAGCTGTGTTAAAATGCACTTTTTTAAAGATTTCTTGGTCCTGGGCTTAAAAAAATTATCATAAATGAAAAAATCATAAAATTATAATGGATTTTAGTTACATATGATTCCACGGTTAGGTGAGAGATAAAGCAGTTGCCTGAAGTGATGTGGATCACCCTACAGATGAGAGAAAACCCATGGGATGCAAACAATTCATCACAAAATGAGAAATTTGTACTCACTGGAAGTAAAAATGTAGGTCATAGTTACAATAATATTAATGACTTGTTTAAATAGCAAAGGCTGTAGTGACCTTGATAAGCACAGTCAGTTGGCTGTAAATTTTTGAAGATTTTCCTTGACTGAAGATAAAATATTAAGATGGAGTAGGTACATGATGTACAAATTAGTATTTTTTGCCTTTGTAGTTCTCAAAGAGATCCAGATTTAGTATATGTAATTTAAGAAAAATATTGAAATATTAAATGAGGTTCCAAAAACATTCAGAGGGTAACTAGTGGTTCAAAAATTATAACGAAGGATTGATAAATAGTCTGTTTTTCAAGGAAAAGATTTCAGGCTGATTGAGCACTGTTTATATATATTCTATAAGAACAGCTCCATTTCACAGGTGGATGGCTGAAGTGTAAGAGAAAAATTAAAAATTGAAAGGAAGTAACTAGGATGTGTCCTAGTTTTTCCTCTGTGTGTCATATATTTGGTCTGATGACACAAAGGGCATAAGATTTAGTTTCTGAAAGACCTCTTGCGTGTTTTAAAACGTTCACTTTGGTACAGTGGTAGTCATTACAAAATGGCACCTCATCTATCACTCACTCCCTATTCTTCCAACAGAAAATATCAATGTATTTATTGGCAGATGGAGAATTGTTAATTGCTCCCAATAGCACCTACTTCATGTAATGCACTTTTAGGGCCAAAATTTGCCCTTAGATCAACTTTTCTTCAGGGGTTTGGAGACTGTTGTTGGCTTCTAACACCAACAGACCCTTTTAAAGTTCAATGCCATGCCTGTCTTTGCAGCTCTCGTTTAGTCTTGGCAGATAAAAAGTTATGGTTTGTCTTGGTACATGTGTGCACCAGTCACTTCAGGAATCATAAGTAAAAAAGACCTTAACTTCAACAATTCAGTTCTGAAAGGTAGGTGGATTAAGACATTTTCAAGAGACAGATTCAGAATGACCTTTTTTGAAGGAGAGTTCAGTTAAAACCTCAAAAACTCAGCAAAGAAAAAGGCAACTGAGAAGATTTATAACTAGAGAGAAAGTAAAAGCAGAAGTAATGAGAAGGTGGTGAGTAGACCTCATATCAGAAGAATAAAGAAATTACTAGGCCTCATATTAGAAGAATAAAGAAACAGAATCAAGTTTAAGGTTGAAACAAACTGAAGATACAGCTGTTCACAGCTTTCTACTTAATCTCTGGAGCTCATTGCCACAAGGTGTGCAGAATGCCAGAACTATAAATGCTGCAAAAAGATATTAAGTAAAATCATAAGTAGGTTCATGGAGTGTTGTGAAATGGGAATGAAAGATTGCAAACTCTGGCTCAGGGTTTCCCTAATCACAGATTGCCAGCACCTGGAAGGATTTGCCATGGGGACTATCATGTTATACTCATTCAATTTTTATTCCTTTTTTCTGAAACAACTGCTACTGGCAGTGCCAGAGACAGGATCTTGGACTGGAAGAATCTTTAGTCCAACCCACCACAGACATGCTTGCAGGAGCTCAAATGCAGCTTTTTTTCCCCAAGAAACAGGGCTTTTTCCAAAAAACAAGTTACCAGACTGTACTTCGTTGCACCTGAGACATGCCATGCTAAATAGTAAAAGATCATTTATTCTGACAAAACTCCTAAAAAAAGGTCAAGAATAGTTCAAAGTAAGAGCCTTATCTCTGACTTATTTTCCTTTTTATCAATTCTGATTAAATCATTAGTGGTTCTTCAAAAGTAAAAGTATTTGTAATATTATATCACATAAAGTCTGTCTTCATGTTGGATTTACATTGTCACTGTTGATTTATGTGCTTTTAATATATTAGTTTTAAATTTTCTGGAATGTTGATCAAGTCTTTAATGTAGCTTGAAACATATTCTTTCAATGTTTTTCAATCCAATTTAAATAATTTTATGATTTAATAGTTTTATTCATCATGAATTCATAACATTTACTTTAGGAGTTGACTAGATAAACTTTGGTATTTTTGGTGGAAAAAAAAGAACTCAATACTTTAGACATTTTAATGAAATTTTTTTAAGTCAAAAGTTCCAAAATTAATTACTTTGTCTCAAAATAAAAATAAGTGCCCTGTAAAGGCAATTGCTTTCATTTCTGTAGCTACAGGCTTATGGTATATTCCCATTCACGAAATGAAACACTTTATTTCTCCATAATGCAGCACATACTTTTCCAGTGAAAGTTACTCATGTTGGTAACAATCTCTCTTCCATACTCCACAGGGTAGCACATGTGTGCACACATGCACACGCTTAGAGGACAGTATATTCATTACTTCTGGCTATAAATAAAACTAACATAAAAGGTTCAACTAAGTGCAAAAGAAAATAAATAAAATAAAAGTGATATGGATGATCAAGTTGTTAATGCCCAAGATTTCCTGGAACAATAGAGGGCAATTTCCACATGAGAGTGGGGCAAACAAAATCAGCTCTATGTTTGTGCTGGGGCTGGGATGCAGCTCATTTTCCCCACAGCAGCTCTCACTGTTCTGTGCTTTGCATTGGGAATGAGGAAGGCATTTTGGTGGTGCTGAGCAGGGCTGACACAGCACCAAGTCCCCCTTTCCAACATTCCCATCTCGCCAGCAGGCTGGGGGTGGGAAAAATCAATAGAGTATTCCCAGCATCAGAAGTTAGGAAAAAGGAGGAAATAGAATATTCCCTATTTACTACAAGTCTTCGTGAGCAACCTCTGTGTATACTGAAGCTTCCCAGGAATGGGTTGCTGGTGGGAAAGAGAGAATAAAATCTTTTTTTCCCCTCTGCCTCTGTGTGTGTGACCTGTCCTTTTGCTTTATTAAATGGCATAATCTTGACCCAGATGATTTTCCCATCTTACTTTCTCCCCCCCCGTCATGCTCAGAGGGGTGTGATAGGGCACCTCAGGGGGCACCTGACATCCAGCCAAGCTCAAACCACCCCAAAGTCACTCTGATAAAAGATTTGACAGACTCTGACATTGCATCTCAAGCCACACTACCACTAGTAAAAAGGAGCAGAAAAACTATCCTGCCTCTGCTTAGAAGAACACACTGGAGGATAAATTTTACCTAAAATCACAGCTAAAATTATTCTTTCAAACACAGACAACGGGAAATGTCCTTTTATTTAAGTAGATCTCATGCTAAATGATAACATTTAGAAATTAGGCTAAATGATAACATTTAGAAAATACTTTTATCTCTTTTTTTGATTCTCCTTGGTCTAGTCAAAGGCCTCAAAGGGTAAGTATTGGCAGTTTTTGTCTGCACAGCACTCTGGGAAGGTGAGAATTATGCTTTTGCTGATCTGCTACCACAATGAAACAAAAGATCCTTGCCCTCTCCATGTTCCTTGTACTAGCAAAAACCATGGACAACTCTCCAGGCTGCAATAACAGCAAACTTCTTTTTGTATAAACATTTTTCTCACAATTGAAATGGGTTGGAGGGAGGAAAGAAGAAAAGATTAAATGCCAGATTATTTTATGAAGAACAATATACTTTATGCCTGGCTTAGCGAAAACCAAGGTAGAGGAAATAACCCAAAAGAGAAAAATGAGACAAAGATGGTTCTATGTTTGTGTGTGGCAGCTGTAGGAAAATGTTAATAAACCTACTGTGTGGTTTTTAATTAATTAGCTGGTCTATCTCTCATTAAGCTACAAAGAAATTGGTAAAAAACATACCAGCCTTTTTTCTGACTGCCACTTCTGCTTTGCTTTTCTTATCCTTGAAGTTACCATGTGCATTAGTTTGTCTTTAAAATTTGTTAGAAAATCATTAATATGCTGATCTGTAGAATGAAACAAGGCTGAAGCACAGCTACCAGCAAGAGGAAGTGAATCCAAACACCATCTTCACTGTCAAGACTAAGCATTTTCCTCTAGTTCTATGTCCACATGAGATTTCAGCCCTCTAAAACAACCAAATAAAGAAAATATAGAGATTTATTTGCTTGGACTTGTGTCTACCTGGATACAATGACACCATCTCCATCACCTCCAAGTTGCCTACATTTAAGATTGTTTGGGTCTTTAACTTTTAAACTTTTATCTTTTATTTCTTTCCCATCCTGATCCAGTTAGTTTGGGAGGGAGTGCCATATTAAAACATCTGGGATTCATCAAATGTGTTCTTTTTAACACAGGTTCAGTGCGATCAATCCCAGATGCTCAACAACTAAGGTTACTTATAAACTCTTCCAAGGTTTTGGCCAAAATCATATTTGTCTCCCCATATCTTAAAAGCAGAAATTCTTTAAATAGATGTGATTTAGATTTAAATAATTTATTAAAAAACAAAAACCAAAACAAAGCCAAAAAGAATGAAAGAAAGGAAGGAAGCAAAAATTGCAAATGGATCGAATTTAAAATATATTTGAGTTATACATGTTTGTTTTACATGCCACTTTAGGCTGGATTTTCAGTGTTATCTGTCATTATAGTTGAGTAAGACTTCTTGTCATAAGTTCATTCTTTCAGTCACTTACATTTTGAGGCACCAGGGTAGCCAATTAAAACTAAAATCTTTCAAGGAGGTCTGGATCAATTCAGTTCAACTCTTCCTGAGAAGTAACACTGGGGAGGGACATAATAATTTACTCATGAGAAAAATATTCTTGGAAACAGTTGTTAGAAGTTCTCTCAGACCAAACACAGTGAAATAGGACCTCGAGATTAGGTGGGGTAGACAGGAAATACAAGGCACCCTGCAAGTCCTTTGGCCATTGCTAAGAAGTTTTAGCTTGAGCTTCATGTACTCAGTTATAATTGCTTGGGGAGCATTTTTAAATTCCTTGTTATGGCATGCATGCTTGGCACCACCCAGGAAGCATCACTTCACATGTTTGCTGGTGCTAATGAGCACAGAACTGTAGTGGGAATGTTCCAGTTTCCAGGCATGTTGGTAGACATTCAATTGAGTTTTGTTTATTCCTGGAATAAAACTTCCATTTGCGTAAGTGTAGGACACATAATGTGTATCTGGTGTAAATTCTACTTCCCTGCTTAAAACCAGATCTTGTACATGAAGATATTCTGAGCTGAAGAAAGCACCAAAAGAAAAAAAAAAAAAAAAAAAGCTAACTTACCCAAAGTAGAGTTCTTCTCTTCATGAATGTAACAGTTTTCAAAGCTATTGCTGAATGAATTTCCAAGGTCAGAATTAAACAAAAGCATTCCCTTAATCCAAAGGCAGTTCTGATTTTATAATGATATCAGTGTCTCATTTCTAGACTTGTCAATACCTTTTCCCAGTTGTGAAAATTGTGATACAGGCTGTTGAATCAGTTAATCTCACTGATCTCACTGATTCAACAGCCTGTATGACAATTTTCACATTTGGGAAAAGGTATTGACATTCAGGGGTAAAACCAGATTCTTTCTCTGGGACTTCAGGGTGCACTCTTTTTTTGGGTCTAATTTACAGTAATGATTTATTTAAATTTAATACTTATGGGTCTTTTTTAAAATTGTGTTCAGAAGGATGAAAGGCAATTAGTAACATAAACTCAGCAAAAGCTCACAATTGGACTACCATGGTTGAAAAAGCTTTTGATGGTGAAATAACTGCATTCTCTTCAAAAGGTTTATATTATGGCAAAGAATGCCAGAAAGAAACTCTTTTGTCATTGCTTCTTTATGCTGTAATATTGTCCAGGAGCTTGACCATTCAGCAGAAACCCAATTTCTAAAAGTTGTGAAGCAGTTAAAGACACTTCTGTGAAGGAGGCCAAGGAAGCAAACTTTGTAATATTATCAAATAAGGGGTGGCTTTTTCAAAACTTCTGTGCAAATCAAAGTGCACAATGTTTGTGAGCTTATTGGTGATAATGACATGTTCTCTAATGATTTGGTTGGGGAGAAAAAAAGCAATATATTTGCTGCTAAACAAGCCTGACTTCTACCAGTTTGTAACTAAATTATGTCTTATCTCCTCTTTAGACATGCCTCACCTGCCTGGCCTCAGCTGTCTAGCACTGAACCAAAACAGAATGTGTCATTTTCATTGGAAATTAAAATTTTTAAGATGAGAATGCTCCTTGAATGGGAAAAGGTGAACTTTTTTCTCAGATCTTTAGATTCCTTGTGTAGCCAAGAAGTGTAAAACCATTTCTTTTATAAGAGGATTGCAAAACTTTTTTTTCAAGGCTCTCCCTCCTAAAACTGAGCTGTGGAAAGAGCTGCTGAGATCAGGCAAGGCAGAGTTTCACAAGACAGTTGTAATAAAAAGTTTATTAGGTTTGAATAAATCAAGAGGTTTTCTCGTCATCCAGAAACACAGAATAAAGGTAATTTTGTAACTTATTCCTTCCACTATCAAATACTAGTATATATTTGAATATAGAGTACAAGAACTTGGTTGCTTAATACAATATTAAGAATCAAGGAGAAGTGATCTCAGGTAAAAGGCGAGATTGGGAAATGAAAATAATGAAAAAAGATAAAAATTCAAAAACTAGGGGAGACGGAAACAGGCATGATAAGGGGGGAAAATTTTTAAGGAAAAGTCCAATTGAGTTGGTTTTTGTCTGTGACAGGTCAAATGCTTTGGTAAATGTTTTAGGTTATTTAAAGGTTTTGGGAAAATGAGTGAAGAAAAATAAATGAATAAACAATTAATTTGAATTTGAACATCTCTACAGCACACTTTATCATATCAAATCTCTAATCTTTCACTCTGAATCCTGGGAAATACTGTATAAAATGATATATATGTAGAAGAGAAAGGGAAATATAGTAGGAAAAAAGAAGAAATAGAGATGATTTTTAATCTTCAAGTCCAAACTTCCTTCTTTTTAGCCAATTTGATTAGCTGGACTTGAATAAAAAAGTAAAGAAGAAACCAAATTAATTTAAAGCCTATTAAATTCATGAAGAGCTGCATCTTTGTCATCAAAGTTTTCCATTAGGCTAAGTATCCCTAAACTGCAGCTGCTCCTCATTAGTTTAAGAAGGATAAGAATGAAATCTATGATAAATGAATAGGCAGTCTTCTACATTTAGAAAAATAAAATTCTTTTCCTCTCTGATTAGTTATATAGATATTAAAATGTATTATGGGAATTTTTGCAATTAAATAACAGCAAAATTTTAAAACAACTTTTTTCATATAGAGTATAACTCTTAAGTGGATAACTGACTTTGTTATATACAAGACTGCAGAGTGAGTTACATACAGTACACAAGTCTTCCCCCACCAATGACCTCTGGAGCCTCTCCCTTAAGGAGCTAAGACTTGGAGAGAGAATAATTGGTAACTGGTCTGCTTAAGTCTGACAATTCCTAGGTTACCTATACACTCTAATGCAAACATCTCTTGAACTCTGCATCCTAGAATGTATCAGACCATAAAGATTCAGTAATCAGATAAAGCTGGCAGCCACATTTCTTCAGGCTTCATACATCAAAGACAGAGACAACATTTTAAGTTATTTTAATGTCTGCTGAATAGAACATTTTGAATCTCCAGCTGAAAATAAATGTTTTGTGTCACAAGTCTGTATCTAATCTGTCCTAAGCCTTTTGGTGATCACTAAAGCCACTTTTTTACAGAAAAGAGGATGAATATGAAATAAATAACATATTCCAGCATGAAAAAGAATTACCAAGAGGCTGATTTTTCTTCTGTGTGCAGGGGTGAAAAACTCATGTTTTATCTCAGTGAGGTCTTTTTAGTCTAAACAGAGCCATACACAGGCAGAAGAAACTGCGTCTCCTTCCTGCTGCAAACCCAATTCCCAGAGTCCAGCTTGCTTTTATCTACCTGTGACCATAAAGCCCACAGACAACAGACACAGATAACATTTGGTGTCAATCTGTCTGCCTCTGAGCTGAAATTTGTTCCTTTGCCAATAATTTTTTTAAATACAGGAAAATAGTACCACATAATTTAGACACAACTCTTTTCAGATGGAATGAATCGAACTTTGAAGATGCCTAAGATGGAAGAATCACAAATCAAACACACAGATAGAAAAGCCAGAATGCTTCCAGGGTCATTCTTGTCATATTTTGTCAGTTGCTCGGTTTGGAGTTTCCAAAGTCACAGTAAGAACCATGTCTGCATATAGAATGCAGAAAAGTGGGGGAATGTTGGCTTGAGGAGAGCAATACCTTTCCATGTGAGCTCCAACTGGTCAAATTTGAACTTGCATCTGACCTCAGCATGGGCTGTGGTCCTTATCACTGGCTATCAGTACCTGAAGGGAAGATGTCAAGAGGGTGGATCCAGGCTCTTCCTGTGGTGCCAAGTGATAGGACAAGAGGCAATGGGCCGGAATTAATGCACAGGAACTTCCACCTGAACGTAAGGAAGAACTTTACAGTGCAGTGACTGTGCACTGGAACAGATTGTCCAGAGAATTTGTGGAGTCTCCCTCACTGGAGACATTCAAAAACCTTCTGGACACAACCTTGTGTAATGTGTTCTGGGATGACCCTAGCTGAGCAGCAAGGCTGGACCACAGGACTCACTGTGGTACTTTCAAACCATACCCTTCTGTGACTCTGATCTAGGGTAGAAGGGTGGTTGAGATAATTTCCAGGTGATTCCTCTTGTTTGGTTCATTCTATACTTCTGCTATATCACTGTTCAGGCTTACAAATCATGAGGATTACAGGATTGGACTATGGTTTCAGTTTTTCATAACACAATATACCACAGCCTACTATAACAAGTATATAGAAAATAAACTCAACAATACTTTCAAAAATTATAGAAAAATTATAGTAATTTTTTTTTATTGAAGCCACCAGTGAAACATATCCAAAAAGTTGTATGAGGCTATATGATCATCAGAAGTCATCATGCTGTAAAAAAAATATTATTGAAATGAAGTCAAAATACCTGGAAATAAACTCAAGGAAAGTATGTCACTAAAATGACAAAAATGTCAAATAAATGTAAAAGAGTGTATTTAAATTAATATATTTTACTCACATGAAAATGTTTGACTGTAAAAAAAGGGTATTGCTTTCTTTTTGCAAAATGTAAAAGCCTTTTCTTCTGCAAAGGAAAAGGCATCAATCAAGCAAAACCTTAATTGTAGTTGAACTCTAGTGGAAAGATCCTTATAAAACATATCTGGAATGATGCAGACAGGACTTCTGAAAAAAGAGTTTGCTGATAAGCACTCACCATGTTTGCTACATTAAGTAGTACTCATAAAATAAGTTAATCTTTTAAAGCTTGGAAAGTCAGAATGATGGTGTGATTCAAAGCAATAACATCAGGAGCAAGCCGGAAACAGACCCCATCTCTCATGAGCTACAGTGGCCGACACAGAAAAGAAAAACATATTTCCTCTTCTTTCAACTATCTGCAATTAATAAGCAAGTGATAGGATTGTTGTCATACTGCTTTTGGCCATTTAGGAATCTCATGCAAGTCACAGACTGATGGCATAGACACATTTTACCAAATTGGTGGAGAAAAATGATATTTCTTAGTCAAGTGTCTAAAGCTGTCTGGGATGAGTCTGGGAAAAGGAAGCTGAATTTAAACACAGGGGAATGGACCTAATTTTTGGATCCCAAACCTGTTATTACCAAAAACCACTGCAGACAAACTGGAATTTTTCTGTCCTATTTGCAGTTCATTCACACCATTTGAATTCTGGCATCTTACATCCCATGCAAGTCTTTGCTTATACTTGTAGCAGGGATACCTAGGTTATAGCAGCTTTATCAGTGCAGATAGTTAAAATATCTAGAATTTGTTGTTCTCCTAAAAGAGGTATGCATAGGGGGATACAATATAAGAAAATAAAGGTAGTATAGAAAGTAATCTTGCCCCTAAAAAATTGCAGCTGAGCCAATTATTAGACATTAGGAACAAGCCTGACTTTAACAGGCCACAGCTGTAGCCAGTAAGAAGAAGAGTGTTATAAAGAGTGGGTTGGTTAGTTGAGGTGGAATTTGAGTCAGTTGGCTGCTGTGAGAAGGAAGGGTCAGTGGTTAGAGGAGCTGCCTATGAGAAATATCAAGGAGGTACAAAACTCTAGCAATATGGAACCTTTGCAATATAATACCAACATGTATGTATGTTTTCACTATATTTAGTTAGTTCCTTAAAAATGACCCAAGGACACCCAAAGCTTAAAAATCTGTGTATAAGAAATCCTGATGTTATAGTCAACAGTCATACTGACAAAAGAGAACTTGTGTGAAATTATTCTAAATTTAAGACAGAAATATCTGCTGAAAGTATTTATGGTGATTGGAGTGCATAATTCCCTTGGTTACATGGAGTTACTGTCTAAAAATGAAAATTAAGTTGGTTTTTCTATTACATTTCTTTCTAAATTCTACAGTAATAGATCATTATAGAAAAGCAAAAGCTATCATAGCTGAGACAATTATATGTTATTTTACTATAGATTTAATGTATCAATATTTTACTTCTCTTTAGTTTTCTATGACTACATTTCTACATATTTAGTGTTTCACCAAATGATTGAGACCACTCAATCATCAGGTGACTGAGATCAGGGTTAATAGTTTTATACAGAGAAATGGACTTATCTCTGTTGCTGTCCTGAAGACTAACATTGCTAAGGAAACAAAATTGATTGCTTAATATTTCCTCTCATAGCCTTTCCAGTTCACAGCAATAACATGCTGATCATGTTTCTGTTTACATGACTGATGCACTGCAGGGGTCTCTTGTGACTCAGTCCATCTTGCAGACAACTGTGTTTTCTTCTGTCTATAATTCTAGCATCTAGTGAGGAAAAATTGGCCTTGATACACTGCTTTAAGCAGCTCAGAAGTATTCTGCAAGATGGGAAGGGATGGTACCTGAGGAATGAAATAGCAGCTGGCAACCTGTGTATTCCCTTTGGCTCTGGTCTGCATGCAGGCATCTCGGCAGAGGCTCTTCAGATACACAAAGTGAATTTTTAACTTAACAGGAGCTACAGTGTGGTCTGCAGGGTTATCTTAAGCTGCATCAGACCTAGGCAGTGAAAGAAAATAGAGCTTCTGAACCTCATGCTGAAACTAAGTCAGTAGAAGGGTTTGTGAGGACAAATAAATCATGATTGCTTTAGGTGGGCCATGATTTCTGGAAAGGGAGGCTGAACAAGTTTCCTTTTGATGAATGCAGCACACATTATGCTCTAAGGTGGCCAGCAGTGATCCTGGTGAAAGGACAAAGTAATTTATGATGCAGTCCAGTGAACTGACTTCATGCCATAGCCTTATACTGTCACTCACCAGGACACTGGCTTTGAGCAAGGCTTCATTCCTCATGCTCTAGGCTGAGCTGAGATCACATGGCTTTAGTTCTTGGACTGCTTTAGCACTGATTTTAGTTCTGTTGTTATTCTGCCAGCAGGAATAATAATGAGACAAAAATATGTCAGGTAGCTGAAAGACAAGTTCAGCTGCACAATGAGAAATCAGGGATCAGAGAAGATATTGTGTAATTAATTTTGTTAATACACATACTCATTCAACTGGCCCCTCCAGTGAGTACTCTTTCCTTATCATGAATCAAAATCCACCACATTTGGTCATGAAAAACCTATTTTTGTGCCAATGTTGCTAAGTTATCTAGAGAACTCAATGTACCTAATGATATTGCTTTTTGTCATTGTCACAACTTGTACGATCCTTTGGGCTTTTGAGATGACACTGTATTCTCACTGCTAGTGTTGGAAATTGTACCTCTCCTTCATGTCTCATTGTCTTTGTGTCCTGTGCTACAGAATGTTATTCCTATAGTGAGTGAAATATAAAAAATTAATCAGTAGTCCTGGAAGATAAAGCAAGAAATCACGGAATCATTTGGATTGGAAAAGATCCTTAAGTTCCCAAAGTCCAACCATTAACCTAACACTGCCAAGTCCACCACAAAATACCACCCTCAAGTGCCACATCTGCATGTCTGTTAAATACCTCTAGGGATGTCGACTAAATCACTTCCCTGAGCAGCCTGTTTCAAAGCAATGATGGTATGGAATTCAGGTTGGAAAGAAAGAACAGTCTTTGATATTTCTTTTCAAAGCAGATGATATTCTTACATTGATATAAGATCTTGGCTTGACTGTTAGATCAGATCCTTTTATGTTGTCTTTAATATACTTGATGAAATTAATTTCTAGGTCTGACACTCTAATGATTTATATCTCTGTAAACTATGTTAGAATTAATTGTAACAGCATTTACCCAGTGAGTGAACTTTTTCTATAAGTTCCTCTTATCAGGTGGTCTGTGGCCTAAGGGAGGGGATCTGGGTGGAGGAAAGGCAAATCTGTGAAAGAGCAAAAGGCATCCCCTCTGGGATCAGCTCCAGCTGGCAGAGATCAGGAGGAGACTGGGGGATTGGGAAAGCTAAGCAGACCCAAATCACAAGCTGACTTTTGTCAGCTTCTGTCCCTCTGATTATCCCAGCAATTTTCCACTAACTGTTTTTGAAGATCACTTGCTTAAGGACCTTTTAATCTCCCTTACCCCATCTTTTTGCTATCAACTTCTTCAGACATCTCAGATTCTGCACTACTCTATGCCTAGCAGGAGTTGAGTGACTTAGAAACCAGAATAGACCTGTTCCAATTTCAATGATAAACCAATGGAATGATGCCTAAGTCACCAATCACTCTACACAATTACTGCTGATTGATTCACTTCAAACCGTTGAAATATATTTTGAGAATTTTACATCAGGTCTTTGTTATTAACACGTTTCTTATCTTATTTTGCAAATCCTGGCCAAAAAATAACAGCTTTAAGAGTCAAGAACTTGTCAAGAAGCAGCTTTATTGACCATGCCTTCAAAAGTAGTGAGAGCATTAAACATAATATTTTACTGGGAAAGGCTGGAAATACAAAGTATTTTTGGCTTGATACAGTAAATAATTTTCTTTTTTTGGTATGGCAAATAAAGGCATCTCTATCAAAATAGATCATCCCTCAGGCTAGTATATGCTGTTTTTCTAAAAAACATGCCCTTCCTCCTCAAGATACATTTGAGTGTATATGAAAGGCAAACACAGATGAATCAGATTAACAGTATTGGAGCATGTCAGCCTGAGATCCTGTAAGGATCAGTGCTTGCCAATAGCCAGCCCCAGTCAGAGTGAGAACATCAGGCTCACATTACCCCATCCTCCCCATAGCAGATACAAATCTCGCATGTGTCAAGTGTGTGTTCACTGCTGGTTAATCATGAGGAGAGCGGTGGCTTTGTCAGTCTCATGACTGACACCAGTGCAGCACCAGCCAGGAAAAAACATTTCTCTGCTCAGAATGGCATTTCATGCACTTAATTTTGAAATAATTTCTGGGGCTATTCTCCATGTTAAACATTTCCACAGCTTCCTGAAAGCCTTCTTTTTTATCCATCAGCTGAGAGTGATTTCAGTCAAGTTTTTCTTTCAAGGTTATGCCAAAGTTCATTGGTTAAGCAGTTGTATAGGAACACCTGTTTTCAAATCTTTCACCTATTTGTTTGTAACCATTTTTCTGATATTTCATATATTTGAACAAGAAAACAAGCATCAGAACATAAATTCAGGTAATATCACACGTGAACATCTTCTTTAACCATCCACATGCTGTGACAAGTGTATGCATATATCTATATCTATACAGATATATATATCTGTATATATATAGATAGGCAGAAGAAGAAAATTCAGGATAACCTGGATAAACCACCAGTGAAATTTTTAGTGTTTCTGCTGATACATTTTAGCTATTGACAGGCTCTTAAATATGCACTTATTTATAGAGATTGGAATATTTTCCAATCATACATTTAACAGATTTAGATTTTTTGACTTTTTAAAAAATTTTGTCTTTTATAGCTAAAACAAAAGATCAGACTCAGCCTTCTTGTAGGCCCCCTTTATGTAGTGTAAGGCTGCTAGAAACTCTCAGTGTCATTTTAGTCTTTGTATACTAAAATTTGTTTTAAAACCCTCACAAATATGGTTTTCATATTTCAGTAATCATTTTATTATCCATAGCTATATTCCAAGACATACAAAGCACAAGCAAAATATGAAAACATTTCATTTAAGCTTGAAAAGCCATCTCTTATTATTAAAAAAGCTGAATTAGAAAAGAACACCAGAAAGTAAAGATTTAACATTCTGCAACTATTTTGGGTTTGTAATGTGTGAAACAGAATATATGCAGGACAAAACTTCAAGCTAACGATAATTAATAGTTGCTAATCTTAATTGTAAGTGAAATGAAAGTGCAAGGATATTTTATTTTTTCCATGGAAACAATTATCACTTGTGTCTTTCTATTCCAAATGACTCCTTCTAATACTAATTAGGGATATTGATCTCTCCTAGTAGTTCAGAAAGTGAAGGATTTCTTTTCGTAATATCTGTTTTCAAAGCTCACCTAAACCTAGAAGCAGAACTGATGTCAGAGAGCCTAAATCTAGAAAATCTAGATTTTCTGACATTTTCTGTCCAGCTAATAAAACCATTGACAGAGTGTCAGTCACAAGTCAAGATTGCCAGCTTTGCTGTCCTTGAGGGGGAGTGTTTAATGAAGGAAACATCCACTCTGAATGTAAATCCCTCATGCTTTATAACACGGCTCTGAAACCAAAGTCACTGAATATGCCCTGGTATGACATGGAAGAAATATGGACATTAAGACCCCAATTCTTCAACTTTTCTCTAAATCCTCCAGAACAAGTTCCCATGCTTATTAGTAACCAGAGACAGCGGAGGAACTAGAATTTGCTGTTGGGTCATGACTTCTCTGCTCCCTCTCTGCTGAATAGAAAGGAATTTCACTTCTTTCACCTTGTGGGACACACTTGAGTGATCTTGCAGAAAGGATTCAAGACATGTCTCCAGAAGCTCTGGAGAGATTCAGTCTGGTTTCCTTCCAGGGAGGTAGAGCAGGGCAGTACCTCAGTTTTCATGAAGTAATGGCATTTTCATCAGCACAGAAAGCTTGACTACTCCTGTGCAGAGAGTAACACTCTGAACCATCATGAGTAAGAGTCCAGTGGAGAAATAGTTTGGTGACAGCTTCAAAGTCCCAACTTGTCAGCTTTTAAACTTAAAAAATTGCAGCCTGGTGATTTATACTGAGCATAACGAGAACATAAAAATGGTTTTGAAAACATTCTTCTTTTGAAGCAAACAAATCTGAGACCTTTGGTCAGCAAAGCTCTTCCCTTACTGACCCAAGTGTAACATTACAGTCTTTATGAAACAAGAATACAAGTTCAGTAACAAAACAGTCCTCAGTGTGATCTCTGTCATTGCAGATGAAAGACCAGAATCTCAGATTATACTCTATTCTATTTGTAGACTTCAAGCCTAAAACAACAAACAATTACAAAGTCATTTTAAGTGCAAATAAATCTGAGAAAATAAGAAAAGCTGTAGTTACTTTCTAGATGTACTTGACAACAGCCATTTCATCTACCATGTGCTGTAAGATAAGATGTCATTAAATATTTACAGAGAAGAAACATGCATAATCTTATGAAAAGGACAGTATTTCTGTAGTAATTGCTAGAATGAAATATAATTTCTAGTTACTAAAAGATCCCTACCCGTTCTATGCATTAATATTAAGGTGAACGACATATTCAACAGCAGTGCGAATGACAATCCAAAAGTGGTATGCAAAATGTCTCCCCCAGGAGTATCAGTTTACTTTTTGGATCAAATTCAAAGCTCTCAAAATTCTTTGAAATTCTTCCTATTGGTTTCAATAGGGTCAGGCCCCTATAACATTATATCACTCTACATGTTGTTGAACCTAATATTGCTCAATTGTTGAACCTGAGGGTCAACAGTCTGGTAGTTCAGTATTTGCCTTGAAGAGATGTTTCCATAATATTTTTATCTTTTTGTACCATAAGCTTTAAATAAAAGCACCACTTTTTTTGTCTCTTGCTTTCCTTCTTTTGCCACAGTTGCAGAAAACTGATGTAGCAGTTTTTAATTATGAAAGGCTCTGCCTGGCATATTACCATGCCTTCATTCCTGCATAATGCATCACAGGTACAACCTGAGCCCAAATTAGTAGAAGTAATAGCACAACAAAGAAAAACAAAACCATGTTCAGATAACTTGAGGTACAATCAAGCCATGCATCAATTAAAACTCATCAATCGCAAAAGCAAGATTTGATATTCAACTTTCAAAATCTCCTGACGTATATTAACTCAATGTTTCAAACATAATATAGTATTAAGTTTCATTTAGCTGCTTCCTCCTCTTGAAAGCTCATCACAAGTTACATAGTCATTCTTGTGTTCTGTTTATCAAGTATATCTATCTGGATATGAGGGCAAAGAAATCCATTGTAGTAAAAAGATGTAACCATTTTTCTTAAAGAGAGATATGTTTGGGAGAACAAGAAACATGAGCAGCAACGTTCTATTTATGTTAGTAAATTCATGTGCATGTGTAAGCGCAAATATGGTCAATTAAATTCCACCAAATCCCAGATTATATTCCAGGGTGGAGCTGGGGCTGGCAGTGAGAAGATACGTCAAAGTTCTGTCAACAGCTGCTTGTCATATCCTGATCTTCTGGAGGAAAACCAGGGAGTTTTTATATCCATGCCAAAATCTTCAATCATACAAATCCAGATTGGTGCATACACTGCAAGCTAGGGGAAAGCTTGGACTACATAGAGCTATGATTGTTGCTTTACCCTTGAGGCAGTGTGTCCAACAGAGGAATAAAGTGTAGCTTCAATCCTTCACAAATTTTCAGAACTATTGAGATATTATAACTAGCACAAGCAAGATTTTTCTTTCTCCTTAGGGTTAAAAATTAACCCTCTGTTAAATCGTAATAAATGCACATACCAAGAGAAATATATCTAACATAGAGAACACTTCAGCAACATTTTAAGACTTGCTACTCTATTTTTCTTGTAAGATATCCATGTGAAGAACACCCTTGTGATCTATGAGTACAAAATTTCGTGAATTTATTCAGACTAAAAAAAATGAGACAAATCTCAAGTTTGATCACTCAGCAGTCATTCAGTAACTATCAAAAATTAAGCCCTTAGTGCGTAGAAGCCCTAACACTAGCCAGATCTCTACTTAGGAAACCTTTTTAAGAATTAGGTTCATCTCATAAAAGTGACAAGAACTGTAAAATTCAGAAATATTTTTGACATATGACTGGAGGTAGCATTATGATCCTCATGGAAAAAACCTTTCAGAGTCCTCATCAGCTTTAAGTATATGGAAAAGCTGTCTTTGTTGCTGCTTGTGTGAATTCTGGCCAAACAACTAAAAATGTTGTGTAGATTTCATGCATGAAAACCAAGGTTATCTGTCTGAATCTCCAACTATGTACAGCAGTGATTCAGGGACAGCAACACAAGCCCACACCAAAAGCAATATAATAAAATGTTTCTGCTGTTTCTAATAAAAACCCTCAGAGTACTAACTTAATTATGTGTTTAAATATTGGCTTATCAAACTAAAAAATCTTACACCAAGGACACGAAAATAAAGTAACACAAAAAAAAAAAATACAGGAAGAATAATGAAAGTTTAATAATATACCTGAGCTTCCTAAATTCATTTTGAAGGGAAAGAGCTGGGAAAGGTTTTATTTCTACATCTGTGCTGTAGAATTGTATGTGACAATATCTTGAAAACTTCAATAATGTGATAACAATGCTTAATTTTACAAGTAGTGTAACTGGAGGTAAATATTTGAAGTCATATCTGTCAGTAGAATGGATATATGTTTCAAGCCTTCTGGTTTTAATATTTTTATTTTTCAAATCTACCCTCTAAGAATACAGTTCTACCAGTAAGCACTACCAAGGAAACTCACAAATTTTATGAATGAGGGGTGGATTTGGATTTGGAATACAAATAAAGGATGCTAAAGAACAACATTCAGACTCAATTTCTTTACAATGCAAATCCTCTGCCCTAAGGGCCACATGCAAATGAGCAATTATGTCACAGGTAGACCTGCTGTGATACAAACCTAGACCATGATCTTTTCCAAACATGCATAAAAGGTATTCATGGTGTGTTCCAATATGAAGTGCCATAACTTTTGCCTCCTAGTAATATCCCCCTAAGATGCTTAAACCATTGTGCCTAATTTTTCTCTTTCTTATCTAGTGAATGGTGGTCACCAAAAGAGGTTATGACTAAAATAAATATCAGTAGATCATGTAGACATCTAATCAGAACTACTAGCTAGGATAAGTTTTTACATATAATTGTTCGCTGCAACAGGTAATGAATTATGTTAATACTAAAAATGACATATTGGTAAAAAAATTATTAGATTTTTACCAAAACAAAGACAGTGGGAAAATCAAATTTATTGGTTTCTGAAAGTCATAACGCTTTAGAATATACATTTTTTCCTTGTACAGTGGAAAGTGAAAAATAAAAGAGCAGTTTCTAGTCTATAATATCAATGTGCTGGTATTTAAGTCACTGGTTTTTGTTTTACAGAGTAGAGTTCAAGCATAGTGAGCTGCCCAATCCTTTAAGCTACAATTCCATTGTAAGTAGTAAATTCTGTATAAATGTGCAAATTTTAGGGGGCAAGGGGGAGGATTTTTTCCCAAGATGGAAAAATATGTAAGGCATTTTTATTTCAATTAAGCAATAAGTAACACAGTTGTGATGACAAAATTTATGGTTGAAATATCTTTAAAATAATCATAGTAATTAAAATGTAGTAGTCATCAAATAGGATCCTATATAGATAGAATCATAGTAGTGCATAATTACAGTCTGGTGTCCACCTGTCCTGAGGAGTTATGTAGCAGAAACCTTGCTGGGAGTTCTCTAAAATGCAATAAAACATTAGTAGCACAGGGAATTCTGGACAGATGTCAAAGTGGTCACAGTCTCTGCAGCTAAAGTGTTTCCTGCAGTAGAGAGCATGGGTACTGGGGCTAAGGTGAGACATTTAAACCCTAGATTTAAATCATGCAAAGCCACGTGCCTCTGCTGCTGTTTTGCTGGGAAGCAGTTACATTTCCCATGTGCCAAATTTGCTTCCAACACCTGAACATCCAAACATTTACCAAGGGCCCTGTGGGACTCCCCCAGGAGTCCCAGTGAGCTGAGACTTTGTACACACAGCAGGCTACCCAGTTTGAGTGTGTTGCCTTCTAGGATTTTGAAACCATCTTGCAAAATGGGAGATAGCATTGTCCATCATTATTCACAATGGATATCTCAGAGTCCTGCTACGTGAAATTGGTCTCTTAACACAATGACTCTGAGTAAGGTAAAAGAATGGAAATGGCTCTGCAAGTTTTTGCTTTCTCTTGGGCATAAGCCTTTCTATTCCACTCAATTTAGCTGAGTATCTTGGTCTCAGGGGACTGATTGGTTAATGAAATTGCTGTTAGGATCGGTAAAGTGATTTCTCCTTCCTCTCTCTATAATGGTGAAAGTGACAGATGCGGTGTCAAAGCCATCTCCCTTGTCTTCTGGGGATTTGAAGGGAGACCAGAGAGGAGAAAAAATTCTGAATTTAGACTAATCATTACTTTTGAGGTGCACAAATTCTTTATAAAGCTAGCTGATTTTTTCATTCCAATTGTAACATGGTAATTTTTCACTAAATCTACTGACACAGACGCTCTGTTACTTTATACAGCTTAAAAGTCACACTAAGCTGATAGCTCATTTTTACACCAGAAGTTTTTGGGTTTTTTTGTAGAGCTTTCTGAAAATGCCATTAAACGCAGGAAAGTCTCAAAATTTTTCCTGTCTTCTGTATATCTGCTGCATATTCAGTATGATGCTTGGAACAGCACAATCTGACAAAGCCTGGGAGTACATATTTTTACTTCAGTTAACACTTGAAGCACCAGTTTGGATATCAGAATTCCACAGTTGTTTTCCAGTTGAGATCCTGGCTCTTCCTAAATCTTCCCTGGTAATTCTGCAAGCAGGTGTAACCTTAGCATGATGAATTATTCCCATTAATAGAATTTAGCACCATGGTTATATGTGTGTCCTTTCTTGGTTCTTCCTTTTTGCCCTGCTTTTCTAGGATTTTCTAAGCCTTCTGATGTTTACATTCTTGTAGAGAACTTTCTTACACACTGTCTGTAGATAACACATTGTTTTGCATTCCTTTATGGAAGAAGAGAGACTTGTTAGACTGTTTGCCCAGTGGCATTGGAGAGGTAGCACTGTCACCCTCCAATTCACTGTCACTTTTAGAAAATTATAAATGTTAGAGTCAAGAAATAAACTTCCCTTTTTGTTCTTCACTTTAGAACAGCGGTGTGCATCTAGTTCTTTCATGTTCCATAGCGACACTTCCTCTCACCCAGAAAAAGTTTGAGACTCTTCTGTTGAGTACTCTGTCAAGAAAAAGGGGCTTTTTATTTTAACAGTTGAGGGTGGGTGGATATTGTGCTGTAATATAACAAATATATTTTGAAAACTCCCAAGAAAATACAAGTTCAGAGTGACAGATATGAAAAACATTTTTAATTTTTTTGGATCCCTGAAATTTAATTTTGACAATTCCCGGCTGTTTACATATCGTACTTCAGGAATGGTGCTCATCTCATATGAGGACCAGGACAGGTTTATGTGAGGTACTTCACAATATGCTGGGATGTAACAGTCCCAACACTGATGAGGTTTAAAAAAAAAAAAATAAAGACACAAGAACACAAGACAGAAAATAATTAGAAAAGGAAAATATGAAGCGATCACGGGAGCTTTTCAGAGTGAGATAGAAACTCAGCAGTGGTGTCAGAACAAGAAACAAAATATCATTTGCCTGTCCCACCGAATGCTTGTTCAGGTTGTAGTCCAGCTGACTCACTGCCAAGCAGGTGTTATATTTAGCCTGTCCAACTGAAATGCCCATAGTACAAGCCTAAATAGTCCTGCTTTTCTTCAAATTCTCCAAGGAATAAAGGCCTAAAAGGAATTGAGGTTTCAATGTGCCTTGTGGTAACAGAAGTAAGCAGAAATATTGTTGGTACCCTGATACCTCCTGGTTGGTTACACATGGGATTTATTTCACTTTTCTTAAACATTTCAGCTCTCTCTGACTATACTGAGATAGAGTTATTTCATGCTGATTAAAATAAGCAAATGACCCAAGGCATTTTTGTAAAGATGAGACAAAAGTGTGACTGAATTGGGAAGGTCATGGAAACAAGACACGAACGCTATAAATCTATTTAAAAATAATATTTACTGAAATTTTTATAACTAAGGCCAGAGTTGAAGAAACTTGCACAAATATTATAATTTTGTGCTGCAGCAGGCATCCATTGGTGTTCTTTTGAGAAACCGGAGAGTGTGTCAGTCTAAGATTTATGTTGTTGAGTCCATAAATTACACTATTGAAACAAGCTTTTTTAACGTACTCTTTTTCATTCTACTTCTGTTGCTGGGTACACTGACTGTTTTTCTAGTGAAACTTAGTCACATAGTACAAATATTAGTAAGCAGAATATGAAATAGAGTGAAAATATGATTTGGTTATGTTTGGCTCCAGTAGACTAAAGAATATAAAACACTATCAACAGAGATTTTCCTTTTATGGAGGATGTGATATGGTGGTAAAAGAAGGCAGGGCAGGAAGAGTTTGAAGTTATGCTAAATTTGCTACAGCAGTTTAATTAGGGATTTGGACGTAAAATGTTTTTTGTTAAGTCCATGCTTATTTTTAGCAAGTCCTGTAGCCTTTGAATGAATGTGATACACAGATGTTTTACAAGCATGAGTTATTTACTAAAGCATGTTTACTATTGAAACACAGTAGATTTACTGCCAAACAATGCTCCCTAACTGTTTTAAATGTCAATAAGTAACAGATATGCTTTTACTGAAGTTTACCACTTCTGTTTGGGCTGCTGAAAATTTCATAGGGTGACTAGAGATCTTCAAGAGCCCTCCTCTCATAGGAACAAGTGTCCAGATGTTCATTCTCTCATTCAGCTTAGCTTCAGTTTTATGCAGAAGCTTGCATCAAGAGTGGTTTTGAGTCTCCTGCTTTGGAAGTTAGGGCTTCCTTAGGTTAGGCACCAGTGTCACCCTCAGCTGTCCTAACTGGCCCTGTTCTGGAGATCATCCTGGAGACAGGTATGTCTCAAAGCTCAGTTTGCTCTCAGCCATCACAGCTCACAGTTGCATCACACCACAAATTAGCACCACTTCCAGGAAAGGTGCTAATGGAGTATCAGAATTGTGTTGAATGTCTTCTCTTCTGCTGCCCATGCTATGGTGTCAGTAATCTGCAGCAGAAGATGAAGGCACACAGCATTAGCCTGCCACCTTTACAGTCATGGCTGAATTCAACTTCTTCAGTCCTTGGTAATCATGTGTGAAATGAAAACATTTCACTTTTGGTAGTGCAGTTTTATTGACATGTTACTGGGCAAAAATTAGAATATTGAATTTTGCCCCTTCTGATGATTATGATCATTTTGCTCAGACACAGAGCTGGGGGCTTAGGAAGTTCCTGAGTCATAAAACATTAGAGGCTGGAAGAATTTTTTTGAATTACTAAATCATTGACTCAATATATCCTATATGTTTTCTCTGTTCTGAAATTTCTCACCAGACATCTGGTTTTGGCCTTAGTAAAGGAGAAGGAGTTTGTGGAGGTGAAGTCAATGGGCTGTCTGATCTTGGCACATAAACCTCTCCTTTCTTTGACTGAGAAAAAACACAGTGACAGCAGATATCAAGCAGTGCTTGGCAAGTAAGAATTGTGAAAAATAATGAAGAAAGAGGGCAAGTTCCAACAAAGGACATAGAAAACAAACAGAACCAAAACCACAGACCCTACCACACAGTAGGAAGGTATTTCTTAGTCACACATCATAACCACACAGAAGACAGGAGATCTACACATACAAATGTTAATACCCAAAAGAATGAAGAATGTCTAAAAGTAGGATGGAATTTGACCTTCACATCAGTCTATAATCAGTCATTCTTGGAGCCAGGATGAGAGTCTGTATGATCTTCTGAGAGACTTTAATGGTTCTGCTACAGAAGATTGACTTTCCTTCTGATAATTAATAACAACAACACCGACAGCACTGTGAGCTGGAAAAGTTGACTAGGGAAGCAAAAGACTAACCAGCCATTTCAGGATGAGTTTTCATGAGAAGCAGAAGATAGATAGAGACCAAGGAAATAATTTTTGAACTGTCCCAGCTCTAATGATGAAAACACCACACTAAGAAACAAAACACATTTGTTGACCAGTAATGTTTCATTTCAGGCTTGCTGCATGGGTGAATATGTACTCTTTACTAAGTTCCTAAAGGACACCCATTACTATAGTTTTAATTTCTTCTGTATCAAGCACAGTCAAAGATTATATCCCTCTGAATTGGTATTATAGACCATTACCAAAGACCCAGCCTGTGAGCTGAAGAATGTGGATGAACTGCTGGAGTCACGGCGTGATCTTTGCATTGTCATCCACACATCAATCACAGCACAGCTGTGCAGAATCAGGAAGCACACCCTGGCCATCCTGAGTGTGATCTGCAAAATGTGAAAGGTATATTCCCTGCTTTCAAGAGAGACCTAGGTAATTATCTACTGAGATACTTCAGTCAAATTTCAGCAATTACAAGGCAAGAAACTATGTCAAATTGTTTTAGAAAAGTATGCAAAGTCTCATGAAAATTATTGCATCACTGATGGAAAAGAAGAATCAATATTATAATGAGTGAAATTAAATAAGCCAATAACTGCAGTGTAAGAGCTCATATTCTGATCTTACATAAACGCTGTCCTAGAATTTAACATACCATTGATTTGTCCATATTATAACATGTTTAACAGAGTTTTTTTAGCAATTAGTTTAGTTCTTTCAAATTGAATCAGAATTCATTATATTTTCCAGTCAGTATATTTTCCAGTTCAGTATATTTTCACAGTATGATTTACATAGGACTATAACCAAAAAAAAAAAATCAAGTACTTGTAACCTTAGATGTTTTATACTTATCTCTTTACTCTAGGCTGAAGGCATAACACTGTCAGATTTCACAAGCAGTAGCTGCTCTTTTCACAGCAACCAGGCAATGGCAACTTCAACTGTATTTCCAAATTAAGGAATAAATCTTCCTGCAACCCTCCATACCTGACACCTGCTTAGGGCCACCATTTCCCAATTATCCTTACCAATCTGAGGTGCTGCAAAGGCCCAAGGAAGTTTCTTTTTTCAACCCCTCCTTCCTTCATCCCTTTTTTGAGTGAAGCTATACTTCACTTTTAATTCCCCACTTTTGCAGCATCATGACAACCATCACAGCATGGCTGACATTATTTGGGTTTTGCCATCCTACAACTTTAAAATGTCCAGGCTTTGAACAGGAACAGGACACTCTGATTTACTTTACAGAAATTTCAGGGTTGTAAAAGGCATTTAAAAATGTGGCAAACACTGAGGGAGACTTTTAAATATTCAGGAGGACTACAGACAAATTTGATGTTTTGTCTCTCTGTTTACAGTGAAGGAGAAAAAAGGACTGCAGTGTAACCTTGTTAAAGTATTTTTATAGGTTTTATGTCTTATGTGAAAGCATCCTATGAGACATGGGAATGAAATTAGGTGCTTGCTTTCCATTTGACCTCACTTTGTTCTGCCTGTAAAAATGGTCACTAATGTTTCATTCTACTGATTTCTTTTTGTAGGAAACAAAGAGATC
This sequence comes from Haemorhous mexicanus, assembly GCF_027477595.1. Lineage (NCBI taxonomy): Eukaryota > Metazoa > Chordata > Aves > Passeriformes > Fringillidae > Haemorhous > Haemorhous mexicanus. The sequence goes on from NC_082341.1 coordinate 139,794,868, forward strand.
AAACTAAGTTGCAAGGCACTGAGTACAAATCTACTCTGTTACTGAGGTTGCTCCAATGAAGAGAGAAAACATGCAATTGAATGGATCGTTTTGTGAAAAGCAGTCCACTTAAATGGAACTAATTCCCAAATCTCAAACCAAAACTGAATGATTGCACTATAATGTTTATTGTATTCAATTTTATGGATAACTTTGCCAGATATACATTGTAAAAAGCTATTGTATATGATAGCATGATATAAATCAGTCAAATATAATTTGGACATGGAAAACCAGAAGGATGTGTGATGTCTGTACTGAGTTTGTGTATCTTATGCACAGGGAGTTTTCTGATTTTGATTTTCATGGAAATGAAATCTGATTCTAAACATATAAAAGTAGCCAAGTTAAAAATGTGTTATCTTGGCTGTACTGTACATACAGCTTTGGGATGTAAACCTTAGCATTTTAAATGCTCATTTTGGATCAGAACATGTGGCTTGATAAAATAAAATCATGGCATTTCTTCCCCTTCACTTTTACTCACCCCATTTCACTAGAGTTCGAAAATACTGTCAGCTGAGAAAATCAGAAAATTTTATTTGTGTCTCCTGTTCCTTTTTTTAAAAAAAATGAATTTTTCAGAAATGCTATTCTGGTACATTATTTGTAAGACAAATAATCTTAAATAACAAATAATGTTCTTTAGTACACAGAGAATTAATAAATTTACCAAAGATAAATTCAATGGTTACATTTACATTTATGAACACAGACAAATCAATTAACCAGATTTGTTTGTAATATTTAGCATTTTTACAGTCCCTTCTATGCTTCTACACTCACAATTCAAGTTCCCAAGTATATGTGATATTCTATAAACACAGTCAAAATTACTTTAACATTTTATACCAAGAAATTAATTTTACCAAAAAGGAGAGGTTTTAAGGAAAATTGAACCAGAGGATGGAAGAAGTCTAAGGGTATGAAGTCCAGGAACAGCATTGTAAAATTCCTTTCTATTTTCTCAGCTTTATCAAGTACAATTGGCTCATTGGACAAGCTGAGCTGTCAGCCACCATAGCAAACTCCTGCAAAGCATTTGTACCACACACAGCACTAACATCCTGTGCCAGAGCCATGCAGTTGGCTGGCTGCAGCTCCTTGTACTGGAGGCATGGACAGCATTGCGACATGGCTTTGCCAAGCATGAGATAGGTATAACCTCACAATAGCAGAGATAGACCTGAATGAGTGAGAAGAGAATGGAAGAATTTAGCAGTGACTCAGGTGAAGCAGAACCTTAGAAATATTACCCCTTTTCTTCTGTCTCCATGCAGGAGAATTGTCACAGAAGAGTCATAACAATGGGTTTGGCCTAGTGGCTTCCCTAGGGCATGTGGTGCATCTGATATATATCTGAACTTCCCAAAGGCAGGAGTTACACAAAGAAAATAGAGTAAGTTCGATGAAGTAACATTTTATATGTTTTTCTTAAATCCTTTCTGAGTTAGGCCCATGAGCTTTAAAAAGGTGAGCAATAAAAGCTGGTGTTGTTGAGTATCCACATCCTGTACCGCATTCTTCGAGGGGAGATAAAATGTTCTAGTAATGGAAAATCAAAACAAAACAATCTTGCCTCAGTGTATTTTTAAAATTGTTTTACAGGGCTATTTGCAACATTTCATAGCATCAATAGTAGAAAGAAAAAGGCATTTTTCATATTATTTCCTATTGGTCTTCATGATTTTGTCACCAAAACCATGCCGGTGACATCAGGAATTTATTTCTGTTGCCCTCCCCTATCATCCAGCTTGCAGCACTCTCTGGGAGGCCAGGTGTCTCCAATTTGGAAGGAATTATTAAAATCTGTTCAGCTGGTTCTGCATCAAAGAATTCTGTAATTGCTTAGTTCTAGGGATTTCTGCCATCTGAGGCCGAAATGGCAACCATCTGTTAAGAATTCTTCCACTGAGTAGCTTTATTCATATTCTGAAGAACATCAGGGAAAAAAAGCTAAAAAAACCTCAAAAACTTTCTTAGTTATAGCATGGTTTTGATTGGAGCTCTGAAGCATTCATCTCCCAGTAATTCTTGTTGTCAAGTTTCTACACTGGTTGACCGTGCAGCAGAAAGAATGGTTTACTTACCATGAAACATTATTATTTTATGCTAATGATCACTCATAAGAAACACAACCAATGTTTTGTTCATTTTCATTCATGAATATAATCCCTACAAGGTGCTGAGAACTCCACAGTTTAAATTAAACAGAATTCCTGGTCTAGGAGGTGTAGGATTTAAGAATAGTCTTTTCTATAAAAGTTTCTGGAAAATAAACATTCACATTCTACTATTTAAGGTCAATTTGTCATTTAGGTTAAGGTTTAACTTGAGCAGCCTGTGCCTCCTCAAACTTTAGTGTCTAATCATAACCTAGTCCTCTAGGTTTCTTCTGTACCCAATCCTAAGGCACAAACATATCTACTGGGCAATTCACCTTAATGTTCATGGCCTTTGGACCCTTTGTTCTGTAGTGTGCTCTTCTAATAAAATTAACTGCTTAGTTTTTCCAACTCTCTGTGTGTTTTCTCAATTTTATATCTGCTGCATTTTATATATGTTCTTACTAAAATTTCAGACGCTAACTTCCATTGTATTTAGCAACAGTGAAGGTTATATGAATAGATCTGGTATCATAACATAGTATATATGTACAGGAATACTAATTCTATGATTTCTTGTTTCTAAAAAGTGTACATTTTGGGTTTTGATTTTGCTGGTGGTTTCGTTTTGGGTTCTGCTTTATTTTATTTGTGCTTAGGAATGAAATTGAGTAGATAGTATCACTCTGTTGCCTAAAACATCATCCCCATCTTGAATGACAGCCACACAAAGTTAGCTTTCCCCTTGAAGAACCTAAAGACTAAAAGAACTGTGTGAGTGGATGACTTTCCAGGTAGATATCTGAGGAACAGAGTGACTGAGTTAACCAGAACTTCATAAGATATCCACAGTAAGGGTTGAAGTGAACTGTTCATTTGGAAATTTGCATTTTTGTGTTCATCACTGCAGCCTCTTCAGCTTTTTTGTAGGGTTACTCTGTCATTTCAATAGACAACTATCAACTCTGTCTCCTCACATCTGGAGAAGGCAGAAGTCTGCCACAACCTTCCACGTGCCAGGCTCTTAATATGTGCTTTTATTCCCAGTTCTCCTTTTCCTAATCCTATGAAATAGGCTACAGTGTTGGAGAAAGTGACTGCTAAATTGTCATGTTTATAATATTTTAAAAGGTAGGACAAAATGTTGGAATAAAAGCCAAAAGATTCTGGTAGAGTGAAATAGAAGATTTCCAACTCTTGTTGCTCGCCTTTATAAAACTCATGAGCCTAACATGGAAAGTATCAGGAATAACATGTAAAACTTTACTTTTAACTTACTAGAAAAATCAGGTATTTTCACCCCTTCTACCATAATTTTTTCTTATAGCATTTTTAAGAAAAAGTAGGCTGGAGGTGAGCTGTAATGACTGCCAACCTTGCACTTTTGAAGCAGGAATACATTTCTTGTCCTCTACTTGTACAGTGGACATCTCAATATGGCCTGGACAATGAGTTTGGCTCATTTATATTTTATTTCTAATGTATTATTTCATTATTTCAGAGTTGCTTTTAAATTACTAGCATTTTAGATATATATGAAAAGAGGAAAATTGGAACTTCAGTCTTCATTTGTCTTTAATATGTGCCTGAGTCATTAGTGATCCCACAGGAAGACCAATGGCCCATATACAATATTGGATCTTATTCCTAGGCCCAGCAATATGGTAACAGTTTATAGAAATAATTTACCCCTGATATTTTTACAATACCTTCCTTTCATATCTTTGTACCATCATTAAGCAATCATCAATTTTAGGCAGAGCCTTGGTCAAATACTGGGGCATTCTCACTTCTTTCTGGTGCAAGCAACAGGAGATTCAAAGTGACAGAGCACCCAAGAGCTGAGAGACACCCACAGACAGCTAAGGGGATGGGATGAACAACCCTTGGTGACAAACAGAGGGCCTTGTGCATGAGTTTTCAGTCCATGAGTTTTACGACATTTGGAAAGTGTATTTTACTGGAGACTGGGGACCTGCTTTATTCTAAAGCTCCTTTTCTTGACAGAGGTCTCCTTACCAGCAGAGTCCAGTCTGGAATTTCTTCCCAGAGCCCTTTGAACAAACAGTCTTTTCTGTCCTGCCTTCACTTTGGAACTCCAAGCCCCCAAGAGTCTGTCTGTGAGTTGATGCCCAACCTCAGCAGACCACTCTCAGGCAGCTCACTGAGCTGTGGTCATCCCCAGGGATGGACACTTACTGATCCAGCCTTCAGCCCTCCCACCTCAGGGAAGCCTGGGGACTGTGCACTAAGCCATGCACTTTGTTAATTCATTAATGTCCTTTAGTGGCTCTTAGATCATTGTGGTAACAGAATTACTGTGACCAGGAATGCTGTTTTATGGCAAAAAATAAAACTGAAGCTAAATTGAGTGTGACAGTGACCATAGAGAAGAATAACATTGTTAATAGAGCCCTTGCACTGCTCAGATTCCACAGGCAACGCTGGGATTGTAAAACAAGACTTAGTTTGATTTTATGCATAGCAACAACATCAAAACTGACAGAAACAAGGGCTGTGAGATAGAAACATACCAAAACCATGCTTGTGTCAGGAGTTTTGACTAATGAACTGAAGACAGGAGGTCTGAAGAGATATATTCACTATTAAGGTTAGTAGCAACCCTGTAACTTAGCCAAATGTTATTTTCTCAGCTCCATTTTGTTTCTAGTGAGGGAGCTGTCTTGTTTCTCTGCTGTTGTTAAATTGAGAAGAATTAATACCAAAAGAAACTCTATGGAATAACATTGTCACAGCAAGGAAATTGAATGGTGGGCACTACCTCAGCATGCTCAGCCCTTGCTCAGCTGTGCCAGCTCCAGAGCATGGCATCAGGGACCGTGGACCCAGGAGTGTGGGAGCCTGGCTGGTGTTAGAGAGCAGAACATGGGCATGACTTGTAAGAAGGAACCTCCCACAGCAATATGCCTGGGAATGAACCCTGAAAATGTCAGGGCTGTTTGCAGTGAAGTAACAGAGGTCACATTTGACATCCAGGTTTGAATGAAGCTTTTTGCAAAACGTTGATCTCCATTACGGATGGTTAAACCGACGATTGTAACATTCAGGTTCAAATAAAAGACCTGACATACTGGAAGATGCAAGTGAGAGAAGCAAAAACTGAGATTTCATTACTGCAGTGCATAATGTGGCATGCAAATACTTTCTCTATGTAATCTTTTTTCATAATTCAGAGAATACTTTAAGCTTTCGGTATCAATTGCCAGGATAATAACCAGGCAGCGCATGGAACATAGAATAAATATTCTTTTCTTTTCAGCAAAGATTTAGGTAGAAAAAGAATAATTTACGTAGCAATCAATTCAATTGAACTTGTCAGACAGGTAGATAAAAACAGTGAAATTAAAATATTATTTTTCAGTCCTTAATATTGTGCTGTCAGTATCATCAGAAAAAAAAAAAGATAAATTCCAACTTTTATAACATACAGTCATCCATGAACTGTGTTGGCACTGGTAGTATCTCTTTTGGGAAGAACAATAACCTCAAAGATTCAAACTTGGAAGTATTCACAAAATTCTGCTAACAAAAATATTTTTGAGATTGAAATCCAAAGGAAAAAGAACACGTGAGAGAAGTAAGTGGAAGTAAGTGTAGTACTCATGGTTATGCATGCATAAGCCTATGTAGAAACTAATACAGAACACTCGTACTCTTCTGTAGATTGTTTAGCTGACATGAAAACTTCCCCAAGGGAGATTTCCAATTCTAAAAAAGCATCCACACCCCTCAGAATATATTAAGATTCAAGGAGAAATCCTGTAAAAATAGCGTGCCATGAACTGATGTAACTCATTGTGCGTAATACACTCAATGGAAGCAAGTGGAGGCATAAGTGAAACTGTCTGTATAATTGAGTTTTTCCAGGGGCATTTTATTGCTTACTTGCATGCTTGCTTTTATTCAAACAAAGAAAAGAATAAACTGGAAGGAAAAGAGGATTCTGATAGACTCCCTTTGAGACACTTAAATTGCTTTTTCTTTACCTTAACTTTCTAGGTGTCTAAACTTTTTTTGTCCTTCCTATGATTGAGCAGGCTGCCACCCTCTGTAAGTCTTCAGCGTTGTGATACCTCCAATCCTTGGCTGCCTGCCTTCTGGAAATATGGCATAGACAAGTGGCCTGAGAAGTTACTTCTCTTGGAGAACCCTGGCTTAAATGCCAAGTCTGACACATTCGGGCAGAATCGGCAGAATCCAGTAACCCTCCACGTCTGGCTAGAGACAGATGTGACACTGACACAGTACAAAGCCATCTACCTTACTTAGAAATCTTTCCACCAGTGTTCCAATAAATACTTCAGGAACCTGTACTACATGTTTAAAAAGGTGAAGGGGTTGTTTCTGGACATGCTTCCTCAAAATCCTGTACATGAAGTTCGTTTTCTTAACATATTTGCTGATGCTGTCTTCTGGTGCACCAGACCATAAATAAAAGGTTCATCAATACAGTTTCATCAATGTAGTCACTTCTCTTGGCTTGGTATTCCTGATCTATATGACTGTGACTCAAATGTGAATAGGGATTAAAACCAACTATGCCAGTCTTCTCAGGGTCACCGTCTTAAACTTCTTCCAAACTTTGTGGTTTTATTTCTTCAATTCATAAACAAATTCAATATATTATTATGCTTAGAGTCAGTCCATAAAATCACATATGTTTTGCGATCAAAACTATGCACAGAAGAGTGGAAGGAAAGTGGCTCTGTTACCACTGGATCCTGTTGAAATAAAGCCAAACCACTAGAAAGCACAGTACACTAATGAGATTAGCCCAGTGTCAAGGTTTCTACACAAAACTACACAAAATATCAGAACAGTGTGGTGCTGATGGGATAGTACTGCTATTATTGTCGGTGCCATATGGATATTTTATAGTGCCAATACTGTCATGGTGCTAAAGTATGAAGGTTTCATTAACATGTTCCTTGAATCTGTAACTTTATCCCTTAGGGATTATCTTTCACTCACTTGGAAGTGAGTGAATCAGACATGTATGGAAGACTTTTTCTTCCATACATGTCTGATTTGTTTCAATATTTATTTTAATTAAGCTTGTCTTGGAAATGAAAATGAGAAAATATTTCTGTCCTTAATTATAAGAAATGTTTACTTGACACTTTGTCAGAAGGGAAATATTTTATCGTAACATAGATTTTGTCACTTTTGCTAAAAATTTAATTTCACACTGGTCATGTACATTTTCACCTTATGTGGCAGTACTCTGAGTAATGCTCCTGTTTCTTATAAGCTGATCAAGGAAATTATGAACAGCTGGAGAAGCTGCTGAGACTTTCCATAGTTCCAGATTAGCCACTATAAAAATTAAATCACACAGAGTTATGGGAAGAGTTTTGAACTTGTATTTCTTGCACTTTAGCAATATTGACACTGAGAAGACTTCACTTGCAAGTTAGATTAAGGATAGAATTTATATTTGCTTTGTAAACTGCTGGAGATATGCATCCCCCTGTAACACTCAGCATAATGATGCTCTTGTTCTTGTGGGCTCCAATTTTAAAAAACAAATAATCTCTTTTGTATCAAATTCCTTAGGACAACATATATCGGCACATATAAGCAAAACCTAGTATTTCCTTCTTCACTGTCCTCCTTGATATTTTTTCCTTCTTTTCCTAGTACAGAAACCCCAAAACCAGCCCAAATCTCCCAAGAGAGAGTTAAATATTTATTGTTTTTTGTCAGTTTACTTTTCTACGTTTTGTGATTTCATTGCATAATATATAAGGAACAAGATTGAGGACTTCTGCTAAAATAGATGCACAAAAATAAAACATCACTGTAGTCTTGTGTTCATCAAATTAGGTTCTTCCAACCTGTCCCCCACAAATGGCACATACCTCTGATGTTGGGAGCAAGCCCTCATTTTGCTTTTCCAAGTGGAATAGGAAAACAAAAACTTTGCTTTCTTCACAAAATTGCTTCCTGGAAATGTCAATGGTCCCTTGGTAAGTGAAAGTTTGTTAATGGTTTTAACAGTTGAGGGGAAAAGAGAGGAGAATATGTCTGTGATGTAGAGAGGAAGGTATATTTGGGATCTGAACTTCTTTTCATTTTTCAGACTGATGACCTTCCTCTGCATTGCTCTTCAAATGTACTGTCATGGAACCACTACAGGGTGGAAAACCTTTAAAGAAATAGTCCAAAGGATTCTTTAGATTTACATATAACAGTCTACTATATTAATAACATGATTTACATTGACTCTAGTGGGCTAAATGACATCATTGTTTTACTGTGGGAGAAAGAAGTTAAGTTTAAGTTGGAAATAATATTGTTCAGAATCTTATCAGTAATATTTATGAAAGTATTAATATTACATCAGGGAAAAAATTGAGCTGAAGTCCTGAAGAATGTGTTTTATATTATAAACTTCCATAAACCATTGACACAGAGCAGCTTTAGCATTTGGCACAACTGTTTTCTCTCTGAAATGCTATATATGGCAAAAGAACAAAAAAATAATTTGCCATGTTTTCTTCTTGTTCTCAGATTTCTTTAGTATTGACTGATATATTTATGCCATATGAATACAGAATGTGCAGATGTATGTGTGAATAACTGCAAAGAAAATCAGTTATTTCAATATTTTAATCTTCATCTAGATCACTGATGTTTGAGAAATACAATCCAGATATTTTGAAGGAAAAAGTTATTGTTGTATTATTTAGTCTTTTCGGAAACAAAAAGGGTATTGAAACAAAATGGGGATATTTTTAGCAATATGTTTTCTACTGAAATATGGGGGTTTTTTTTCAAGAATGAGTAATATATTATGTCTAATTATTGAGACACTAACGGCAGAATTATATATATTGATAAAATATAAAAGCAAAATTACTTTGGCTATTCATACCTATTTTTTCAATTATATCTGGTATTAGAGACAGATTGATGGTACATCTTAAGGTATTTCATTCTATTTTGGTCATATCTGATATGGAGGTGCATCTAAACTGCTGAAGATAAATTTTGCTGTTCTTTTATGAACAGAGGTCAAGATGTTATAATAAATTTGGGAAAAATTAGTATTTTCTACTTTTTCCTCATTTTTTCAATGAGGAAAAAGTAGAAAACACTCTTTTGAAGACAGCCTTTGGAGAATAGATATCAAAATTTTAAATTGGAACAGTATAATGATGACAAAAAGCAATGTAATGATATCTCTCTAGTGTTATGCACTTTAAAATTTCCTAAATTATGCATTTTTTCATATATAAAATATTTTTAATGTCATGAGCAGAAGTTTAATAATATAATTTGAGTAAACATACTTTATAGTAAAATTTTGCAGTTCTTTTTGGCTTAGAATCTTCCTCATTATTTTGTAAAATCCATTGGCCTTACTTTACCGGGTTTTCAAGATCAAGCCTTAGCAAAACAAAAGGCAAAACTAAGACAAAATATGGAAAAGAAATGTAATTTATGGAAGATATTCCTTAAAAAAATAAAATAGACACCTTCAAATCAGCCAGTTGTAAAATTCTTAAAACTGACAAAGCACTTAGCTAGAAATGTAAAATTAGGTGATTTGGATGCAATTGATGGGCCTGGAAATGATATCCCCCTCTCCATTTCAGGTACAAATGTGTGCACACTAAGAGTTTGCATGTGTTCTGTGACTTTGGTTATCTCTGTTCAGAACTGCAAATGGCTGTTGCCTTTTAGGTGACTGCCAGCTCCTATGAGAAGATGCTGATCAGTTCCTAACTTGGTGCCATTAAAGGTCCATGTCACTGACACTGGGCTTTATCCTGCCTTACTCTTCCGTGCCTTGCTGTTCTTGCTCAGAGCTTTTTATTTGCCTTAGCTTTTCATTTTATTTCCTGCAGTGGAAGTGTCTATTCATCTGCACTTGAAATGGTATCTGATACAAGCAGGCAATAATTCTTGAGCCAGTTTCTGAATATATTTCTGTTGGAGACAGTTATTACCCTCTAATTGAGAGATGTTCTCAGTGATGACAGAAGATCTTAGGCACAATTTGTTTCTAAGAATTTTTCTTTCCTCTAAATTGAAAACTATCTATAAAGTCAATAAACGCATTAGCCCTCATATTACTGTAACAATGAAATGGAATACAAAAGTTCTGGGAATCATATTTAAAAGGAAATGTGAAAGATAAAAATGTTCACTGTTTTTTTACTGGCAGTTCAAATGGAATTATGAACTGTCATTTGTGGTAACCATGGCACATTTTATGGAAGATAAAAAATAAGTTTAGGCTTCTGTACTGTATATCTTGATATACACACTGGATGGTTCAAATTTCAGAATAATTTATGCAAAATTCTATATGCAAGCTAGATGGAAAGTTAAAATGTGGTTCTCTCACCACACTACTTCAACAAGGTTATTAATGAAGTAAACCATACACAAATGGCACATTGAACTTTTGTGCATCAAAACATCTAACTCTGAGCCCAGTACAAATAGGACATATTATACACACAATTCCTTCTGAAAAGGATGCTAATGGCTTCAGTCATTGAAATATCTGTCAAATATAGAGACTGAGAGAGCCGAGGCTGTTTAGCCCAGACTTGGGAAGGCTCAGGGAGAAGTGAAGAAGAGAGAAGCAGATTCTTCTCAGTGGTGCCCAGTGACAGAACAAGAGGCAATGGGTGAAAATTGAAATACAGGAAATTCCATTTAAGTGTTAGAGGAAGGCTTTGTGCTATGAGGTGGTCAAACATTGGAGCAGGTTGATGAGAGATGTTGTGGAGTCTCCAGCCTTGCAGATATTCAAAACATGACTGGACATGAGCAGCCATATCTGGCTCACATCACTCAAGTGGGGTTGGACTGGACTGGACTGGACAAGCTCCAGAGGTTCTCTGAGGTGAATGAAGGTGCTCCAGCCTCAGTCACACTGCAGCTCCCTCTGCTGATACTGGAGAAGGTTCATCATAACAACTTACTAAAGTTTAGCTGAGATTAAAGTTGCATAACAAAAATTTTTCACCCTGAATTTTGGATTAATTATACGCCTGATATAAAAGTTGTATGACACCCCCGCTTAGTTTAAATGCATAAGTGCTTGACATATATCTCACAGTTCCTGTTTTATATTATAAATGTAACAGTAAGTGTTTAATATCCATTCTTATAAATATCTTTAAGAAAAAATCTTTTTTTGGTGTAAATTTAAAAAACTTTTTGCTGATGTGAATGAAGAACAGTAGCCTGCTTCTTTTGCTAAGAACAGTGTAAGAATAGAACATAATTGGACTGAGGAATTAAACCTTAAGAATTATTTGAAAAGATGCACTTAAACTTTGTACAACGGTTACAAATTTTTAATTCATGGAAAAAAGTATAGTTTATAAAATTATGTAAGATTTTCAAGGGAATATAATGGGGATTGCACTATACTTAGAAGTTCTTCCTAAAACTTCTCATCTTAAGAACTCATTTATCAAGTATGAATCAAATTACTATCTTGTATTTAAAAGGTCAGAATGGACTTTCATATTTTGAGGACTTGTTTACCCAGATTTAAAATTAATGTATAAGAGAGGTTATGTAGCTTTTGGCTGCAGTTCCCTTACAATATATTAATTTTAGATGTGTTAGAAGAGTGTTACAGAAGGATATTTCAAGATAATAGATTTAGCAGATAATGAAAATAAAACTGCTATTAGTTCATACCAGCATATAGAAAGAGCAAAGCAAGCCAAATATATCCTAAAAGGAAATTATAACTTTATGCTTGAAATAGAAAATATTTTGATGATATGTTTGCCTTTTGATGAAAATGTAAATGGTGAAAAGTGCTTTAACTTGCAATATTTGGCTCCTCTCCTCTCCTCTCCTCTCCTCTCCTCTCCTCTCCTCTCCTCTCCTCTCCTCTCCTCTCCTCTCCTCTCCTCTCCTCTCCTCTCCTCTCCTCTCCTCTCCTCTCCTCTCCTCTCCTCTCCTCTCCTCTCCTCTCCTCTCCTCTCCTCTCCTCTCCTCTCCTCTCCTCTCCTCTCCTCTCCTCTCCTCTCCTCTCCTCTCCTCTCCTCTCCGAACCTCTCCTCTCCGAACCTCTCCTCTCCGAACCTCTCCTCTCCTCTCCTCTCCTCTCCTCTCCGAACCTCTCCTCTCCGAACCTCTCCTCTCCTCTCCGAACCTCTCCTCTCCTCTTCTCTCACCTTGCAGGTCTCTCTCACATCACACCACCCCAACCCAGAGAAGCTCTGTGACTGCCCAACATTTTTATTATCCCTGGTCACTGACTTTGGACAGCTGCAAAGCATGTGCTGTGTGTAAGTTATTTCCTTCCCTACATTATACTTAAACAAGATAGAGCCTTCAGAAAAAGTTATTTGAATCCTATAAATTGTTTTGAACTGTTGTAGAAAACCTTCTATTAGAGCTATGCAGTACTGGAGAGAATTCCCTTATCCCGAGGTTGTTGATTCTGGTGATCATTTATTAAGAAATATAGTGAGGAAAAGATCCTTAAGAGATCCACATGCAGATGTGCAGTCACATACGCCTTTGATTTTTTCTCCATTTTCTCTCATGAAAGTTGTACTGGTGTTGGTCACTAAATTTAATAGCAGAAGCCACATACATCATGACTGATCTCATTGATGGGAGATGAAGTCTCATACTTGAATTTACATTCTTACTACTGACCCTGTTGTTAGCTGAGAATCTATTCTCTTGATTTGACTAATGTTTTCTTTAATTTTAGCTAATGTATGCCACAGCTTGCATATTGAGTTATATGCTGGCATGCTCTTGTAGGAGCCAGCACTGCTGTTACTCTGTCAACACCAGGTTTCAGAAGGAATTCCTTCAGTCAGTCTGCCTTCAGTGCTGTGCCCCTCAAATTTGAAGTTCGTCCCTGCAGAGGGTTGTCTTGCTGGTTCAATATCTCTTTCAATTGTTTTCATAATGCCTTCCACTTACTGGATTACTGTTTTCTTTAGGGAGTGCCTTAGAAGGCCATTTAAAAATATGTATTTTAATGAATACATATGTAGGGGGAGCAAGAGAGAGGCAGAAACCCTCTAGAGATATCTAAACTACTTCTTTTTGTGCTACAATACTTTTGAACATACTTCACGGAAAGACATTTTGTGAATTATTTCTCCTTGTTGTATATTTCAAACTACAACAATCAAGAAACAAGCAATTTAGGAAGACCAGTACTATCTCCTTAAATAATATTACTATATACTTGGTATTGTTTAATCCATATTGAGCAAAAATACTTTCACTGTTCTAAATGAGCATTTATGGTATATTTTGGACCTGTTACAAGAACTGCTAAAGTGAGAAGATTTTGGGGTGACCTGAATAGTTTGATTGAATCTTTGGTACTCTTAAGTAATTTGATTAACTGATGCAAGTGCCAACACAGCCTTCATGCCAATCCACAGCACATTATCAAGTAATTTTTCTCTCCCTCTTCTAACCTAGTTTTCAGCACCTATACCAAAGCCAAACTGCCCTGAGTCTCAAGGCTGGAGAAAGAGAGATTGAAAGTTATTTAAGCCTGAGAGTATTTGGGCACAAAGGTGGTAAGATAAATCTTTGTGTGGAGTTATCCAAAAGTGCAGGGCATATAGAAGAGACTGGAACAAATTCTTCCTCATGTAACAATGAAGCCATGCTATAACTGGTAGGTTTCTTTGTAGAAACGAGAGGAGGCTTTGGCTGAGCATTTATCTAATAGGTTGAACATAAATAGAGTCCAGGAGAGAACTCTATTTTCCACACTAGACTGAGTTACTGCTGGGAGTTAAACTATGTGTGTCCCTTTCTTATATTAAGAAAATGAGTTGGAGAAATACAATCTTATCACTTGCTGATATTTCATCGAGATGGAGTAGGAAGAGGCTTTAGGTTTCTTCAACTGTTTATTCTTCTTTATTTTTCTTCTGAACACGAATCTCTCTTCTCAGGAAAACTGCTGTTACAGATGCAGTCTCACTGAACCTCTGCCCAGTGCTTAAACCAAACTGAATCTGAACCTTTTCTAGGAAGACTGGGAGGACATGTGAAAACTGTTTGGAGCTAAGACTAAAAAAATAAATGTGGTGTCTCTGCACTGCTGCTTTCCCTTGGGATATGAACTCAGGTCAGATGGGCCATCCTTACCACAATTCCTGAGAGGACCCAGCCAGGAAAGGTTCATTCTTCTTAGGCTGTCAGAGGTGACACAGGCACTTTACAAGTGACCCTGATGCCAGATTTGTAGATCTTGTTTCCTTTAGAGATAGACTTAGAAGGAACACTGAGTATGGTAAGAAAGGAGGAGGAGAACTTTGGCCAGGCAACTTCCAGCCCTGTAGGAGAAAATGGACCCTTGGCTGCCAGAAGAGGGATGGCATTTCTTGCAAGGACTGTTTGATCAGCTCGCAGAGAACCCCAATCACAGAAGCATCATTTTCACTTGCAAGAGAGTTAGGAGGTATGTGAAGACTCACTAGCAGTTGATACGTCAAGAAACAGATTCAACAAGAATGGACTAATGAAATAGGTGTTAGAAAATTTCACTGTTCAAAGGCACAGCCTTGCCTGTAACTACGAATTCATTTTGCGCAGTACCAGACTGTGAAATTGCAACATTAGTGTATTTTTTACTGCTTACTGGTCTAGTTGATATTTCAGCTTTGATTTGCAGGGGTTAAATTAAACTAAACTATGTTCTTTTGTGTATAAACATCAAACACAAGATGTTTGCTAATAACAGAAAATATTCACAATTCTTTGTGAATAATACATTGATTGTGACCAAGAAAGAGTGCTTCTAACCTACCTTGTGAACTTTATTTTAATTTTCCTTTAGACTGCCAATATGAATATAGGAGGATTGAAGGGAGAGACACTATGGCAGGATTTGACCTATGATATAAAGTTTATTTACAGTGAAATAAAATCTTTTTGAAGTTCCTTGGTGTATCTTCAGTGCTGAATTTTTTTTGTACCTCCTCAGCCTCTAATGCTGCTGCATGTCATTGTTTAGTCATGGTTGCTGTGACAAAAGGAAAATGTCTCTGCAGCTACCACAAAGCCACATGGGCTGTCTCAAGGGACAAAGAAATGGTGAAAGAAGGAGGAAAGGGAATGGGAGGTGAATTTTCTGTTGGTGTAATTCCATTACCATTTATTTGATAGAGTAAGCCCACAGGTGTTTGTTGAATGTTTCATAAGGGGAAGGATGTAAGCTCTCTTTCTGCTCTGCTTTTAGAAATGCTATCCAAATCTCCCTAATCCATTAATCTATTTTTGTGCTTTTGCTTAGTTTCTGAGGAAATAGACACAGAGCCCCTCTGAACAATGTTTAGAATTAGAGGTTAAAGAAACTTAGCTCTGACTATGAATTGATGAGTCAGTTATGGATAGCAGGATAGATTTATAAAACACTCTGGCTAATATCTAAAACCAACTAATGAACCTGAAGATACCATTAAAACGTTTAAGTGTAGCAGTTGTCTCTGTGCTCTCTACTTGTTATCCTTTTAATGCCTTCCTATACTTCAGCTAAATTAGTGAATTACAAGAAAGTGTCATTAATTTGTTAATTGTCAGTGCAGAATGCTACCTTTTCACTAGCTTATATGCCTCAGTGTGTCTGAGTCACACTAGAATCTGTTTAGTGTCTCAGTAAAGATCATGCTTATCCTCAATTTTACTTGTTAACACAGACTGCTAAATATGTTTTTGGTGTTTTCAGCAGTTTTCAATGTCTGTTTAAGAAGAGTTTCCTGCTTCAGAAAGGAGATTTATGCTTCTAAAGAACCAGAACACAGCCCTTTCTGATCCCATCCTGATCCCTTTCTATCTTCTCCCCTGCCCATCTCTGCAGAGAGGAATCTGCAGGCGTTCAGAGGAATGTCTCTCTACATTTCTGTACTGATTCCTTTTCTGCCTGCTTCTGCAGATTACATAAAGCAAATAATTAGAACTCAGTATAAGTTAACTTCAACCATATTACCTCTAACTGATTTCAGTATCTTGGACTAAGTCCTTAGTGCAAGTCAGCTAATGCATTCAAGAAAAAAAACTTAACACCCCTAAGTTTTAGTTTTTGTTTTGCCATCAAGGTAGCTTTTTAATTCTCCCTTAAGTCAAACTTCCTTTTTTTTGACTACAAATTATCAAAAAGAGGAACAATACTGCTAGATCTACTTTTAACTACAAAAGGGTTATGATATCAGAAAATCACTGGAAACATTCAGATTTGGAGGACTTCACACTAAAGTGGGTTAAACCAAGTGAAAACCAGTTCTAGAGCCAAAGACTTATCTCTTGACCTGTGACTGTGAGAGTAACAACACTGCCAAAATAAAGAGCAGTACCTTAGCACTAGGTATTAGGTTATACTGTGGATTTTAGAGTTAACCTCAGCTGGAAGTGGTTTATATAAAATACAATAAAGAAGCTTAATATAGAAAGAAAATTATAATTTTCTGATACTTTTCAGTGGCTTTTCACCATAGGGAGATTGATTTTGAATTTAAATGAAGGTTGCTCAAGGTTACACAAGTTCTTGGTGAATTTTCATGTCAACTAGTTGCCACTCCAATGCAAATTCTTGGTAAATTCAGCTCTTAGAAGCAGTTCTGTCTCTTCCATGCTGTTGGCTAAGTTAATTTTCCACAGTTACAAAAGAGTGTTCTTAACTTCACATCTGATTTTAATATTTACTCTTAGAGTATTTTTAATATATGACTTCTTTAAAAAGTCAGCTTAATTGTATAACCTTCTTTTTGTCTTCATTTTTTTGATTGTAGATATCTGTAGACGTTTCACTTCCTTCAGCTGAATCAACTATTGATCCCTGGTTTGGAACTTATGCTATCCAATAGGGGCTTGTAATTTCATCCATAATGGGCAAAAGAGAATGAAAAAAGGGTTATGTTTCTCATTTTCTATATATTAGGGTCTGAAAGCTCAAGTTTTATGAATATTGCTCATATCTGTAGATTCATACATATGGTACTATTCAAATTCTATTAAAGATGAAGACTCTTTCAAATTTTATTGATTTTTTTAAAATGAGTTCTCCTCTATGTCTCCATGGTATTGGAATCTCTAAAAGAACCAGACCAAGCTTCCCTTCTTTCCCAGATCTAGCTCACTTCAGAAGTCATAACCAATAACGCTTTCTTCTAGAAAGATAAAGTGTTCATATTACAAAGTATTTAATTATTTTTCATGTCATGGATTAATTTTACTTTGAGTGAGGGGTGATTTTTCTGATTTGCTATTAAAAAGTAGTAAGACTCTTAATTTCATATGTAATTTAAGTAACATTTTTCTGTTTCATGCCTATATATGGGGACCTATTTTCATATACAGACTGCCAAGCAAAACACAATATTTGGAAAAAAAGTATTCAGAAGAAATACTGAACCTATGAAATGGTCTGCTTCCAAAGTACAAAGGTGTAAAGTGAGACAGGTAGAACTACCTGTATCTGGAGTATATGTTGAACAGACAATAAACAGAGCATCAGTATACCACTGTATACTCTAGGAAGTGCATGTGTCCTGCCTGCTCTGCATGGGCCTTGTCCTCCCATCTCAGGAAAGATACAAGACTGGAACAGGAACAGAGGACATCTGAAAGGTGAAAGACTTTCTGTACAAAGAACATCTGATGTAGGCTGTGACTTGGCAAGCTGAAAAAGAATGTCTGAGGGTATCCAGCAGAAGCCTGTGAAAGTGTGAGAAGAAGAGACTGGAAGTCATCATTTTATCATTTATAGTGCAGAGCCAAATGAATGTAGCAATTAACAGGCTAAAACATCACAAAAGTAGACATTTTGTATATCAAGTAGTCAAACTAAAAGCTACTCATCAAGAGTTATCACAGACATCCTACTAATGACAGAATCTCATATGGCAGGTGAGATATACACTGAGTAGTATAGAAGTTAGTTCCAATTCATTAAATTCTAAGTGGAGTGACACTGTTCCCATGGAGATATTTGCCTGAACCTGGAAATCAGCACATGTTTAACATAATTGTCTGACACCGGGAACTTGGCTTTACTAGTTTCTGCCCATATGCTTATCTGGCTTTGATAGTGTTATTTAGTTCCTGAGAGCTCTGGATAATGAAATTAAAAATCAGCTAATTAAACAGCTTTTTTTCCCCTTCTACCTCTATTAATTATCTCATTTGATAAAATATTGCATAAAATGGAGATTTGTCATAAAATTATTATTTAATCTTGTATATCAGCAAATAAATACTAATGGTACAGAACCTATGTCCAATTCTTACTCAGAATATTTCTTCTAATACTTTCATTCATCTTAGGGCATTGCTTTATCAACTTATGTCTAAGAGTCACTACTTCTGCACAGATGTAAGAGAATCTCTCTTGCTGACACAAGACCTTAATTTCTTGATGGTGAGATAAACTCCTCCCTGGAAAGCAGTAAGGATGTTGATGGCATATTATTCTTGGTGGTTTTTGTTTTGCTTGGTATTCCCCACTGGAATTCTCTCTCCTTTACAATTGAGACAGTTACCTTAAGACATTCCATTTAAATTAAAGATAAGGACTTGCATATGCAGTGGAAATGAAAACCACTGGAACAGATTTTATGATTCGTTACATTCATGCACAATAGTAACTTTACTAAGTTAAACAGACTTAATTTTGAACCAATAGCACAAAACCACCTTTTGCCTCTGCCTCTCAATTTTACATGTGTTGACATACTATCATATAATTATAGCAAACAAGATATTGTGGGAACCTTTCCACATCAGTTAGCAGCTTCACTGGTATCCTAAAACCATATTTTGAAATTCTAGGTGGAGTTGTAAATCCTTTTTTGTCTGTTAAAGGGCTTTGTAATCAAAAGACAAATACCAGATTCTCTATGGTAGAAGTTCCCTTCAGAGTTCTTAAGTTTTTGGATGAACTTGAATTTCCATGAGCAGCTCTTATTTCTTGTGAAAATGAGAGAAGAGGTGGAAATTTCTCTATTCAAACAAAATCTCCATCAAACCGAAAATTAGCAAAAAACCCCTCCCGAGTGTCGCTTTCTGATGAATTTTATCAAAGCTTCACAGGAAAAATGGGTGAAAATATATGAGCTAGGATCTATCAATCTATGGCAACTATGAATACATTGCTTCTCACACGAAAGGAGATCCATTAGCACACAGAGTATTAAAGCAATGCTACACATCTCCTTTTAGCACTGGCATAAGTTTGGGAAAAATTGCTTAGAGAGACAAGTCAAGAGTTTTGCTTCCCTCCTACTTCAGGATCTGTTTCTTCCCACTGAAAATTAGATTTCCTTGGTACCTGCCATACAGAAGCTAGAGCACTTCCCTAGGCCATTTCTCTTGCAACCTGAAGTTGTAGTTGCCAAATTGTATGTTCACAAAAGTAATTTACTGTAATTTTTTGAAGCATAATTAGAACACAAAGAAGGGCTTAGTTTGAAGTTAACTGCATTTAATTTTTATACTTTCTGCACTATTTAAAAGTATTAACTGATGCTGACAATAATTCTAGTAGAGAGCAATGTTGATCTTTATACTCTAACATTCCAAGCCCATTCTCAGCTTTTAGAGTATTTTCCAACTTGCAATGGTTTATTGCAAAGAAAAACAGTACAATAAAAATAGATAGTCATTGTAGCCAGCATCAACATGTAAGTTTCCAATATTTCTGGATGTGTCTATTTAATTTTGTCCTAGCCAAATTAATTGCTTCTTCAATCTCCAGATTCTGAGAAATACGAAGAACTACATGAGAATGAGCTCACAGGGACAATGTACATTATCAGGAGAGCTGGCCTAGAGTGAGAAAAGTCTGACCATGTTAAAAAGACAATGGCCAAGTCCAGGACTGAAAGTCTTAGCAAGAAAACATTTTCATTAGAAATAAAAATATATTCTCATTATCTATATCTCCATTGAAAAATCTAGCCAGTATCTAATTTTAGTGATATCAGTCCCTCTTCTTGTTGCTGACAATTTGTTGGTATGTCCAAATGTTAAATCCAGAGGAGGATTTAGTTGCATACCTTGTTCTCTTCAAATGCCCAGAAATTATTTGTGTGTAATAATCCTTACTTCTTACATTTCAGAACTTGAGTGAATTTAGTGCTCAGAAAAGCAGAGTCAAAACCAGCTCTGGCTGGTATTTGAGGCTGGTGCAGGTGTCATGCAAACTTTACCTCTGAGCTGCACCAACTGTGACTTGCATTGACCTACTATCTCAAAACATATGCCAACAAATGAAAAGGAGAATTTGAAATGCTGGCAGTAGCTAAAGACAATGATGATACCATTGCATATTGTGTCATTATTTACCTCTTTTTGGTGCAAAGATATAAATGGCATAAATGTCTCTGTTTCCAGCTAGATATAAAATGCTTGCTGTTCAACCCAGCTCAGGCTGAATCCTCCCTCAGAGAATGCCTCTTCTCCATTTCTGAATGACCCTGAGATTAGAGGTTGGAGCATGGTGCTAATAGTACCAAGGCTGTGGGTCCAATCTCCTTACAAGCCATTCACTTAAGAGGTGGACTTGATGACCTTGTGGGTCCCTTCCAGCTCTGTGATATGGAAATAAATATTGAATATAATAGACCCCCCCCACCCAAACAGCTTGATCCACTTGCTCCTAAGTAGCTCCTAGGATTATTCAGGTTTCCTGAGTTAAAGCAAATTATTCTGATTTTCAAACAAGACCTTCACAAATAAATATCTATTTCCAGAAAGATCATACCAAAACAGGAGTCTGTAAAACAATTTCGATTTACAGTAGTCAGGCTTACACTAATTTGGGAAAAACCTTATACTGTGAGTACTCTATTAAATCAGTTAAACTAAGTGCATCATTATTACTTCAATGTGTTTATCATATTACAATAAACAGTGACAGTATGAGGTCATGAACCATTAAAATTACAACTCTAGACGTCCAGAAGGTGTTTACATAGCTGTAGTTGTGAATTTGAGTTGAAAGCAATGAGGCAACTTTAAGCTACGCAATATGATTTGTTAACATACTCTGGAATGCAGACAGGTAGCCCCACTGATGACTATAAAGAGAACGCAGGAAATTTATTTTCCTTGTCAAGGAGTTATTCAAAAGTACTGGGGCAAATGAGTGTTTCAGATGTTGCAGACATAAACCTTTTGCAAAAGAAAATATTTAGATACCACTCCCAGATGCTCAGGAAAGCCAAGAGGGATAATGCACTTTTTTGACTGCTACTAATACATATTTAATATCTTTTATGACCACATATGTCAATAGGATTTTTGAATATCCCCATCCCATGAATTTATAAAGAAGCTGAATAATGAAATGGCTGCAAGAGCTGCCCCTTGTAGGCAGAATTAAAACCAGACAGAAGGAGAGAGGTCTCACACAGGAGAAAGTTAATTCCAAAAAATTTGAGTCACTTGTCTGAAATGAGGGTGATGATATGAAGTATAAATCTAATTTTAGTTTTCTGTGATTGCAACTCAGAATTAATGAGTACCTTCTAAGTAAGCTAAAGACATTCTAAATAGTGAATTAGCGAAAGAACAACAGTTTGGTTTTCCACTGAATTTTAATTTGCTGAGATTTTTCCTTACTGCTTTCAACTGGTTTTTCCTAAATTTTTGTGCATCATATTGTGTTAATATATGTTTATATTAGAAAACATCAGAAACCACAAATAGCTCTTTAAAACAAAGATATGCTAATAGGGAAAGAAAAAGATACCCTAGATAAAAGATATGTTAATAGGGAAATACAGTCAAACAGAAGTGGCACTGTTTATGTGGGTTTGGGAATATAATTTCCCATTCCCTTGCTGGAGAGCCCACTATACTGCTTCCTTATGAAAATAAAAAAAGATCACCCTTAAATCTAGAGCCGTCCTGCTCCTTTGTCAGCCTTAATGGAGGGGCCAGAGAGTGGTCTTTTCCCTCCCCCCCCAAAAAAGCCAATTAGTTATTTCTCATCTCACCAGATCTGACTCTGGGTTAGGTCTGCATGTTTCCTGCTGCTGTGGGTTGTACCAAGGGGCTTCCTTTAGACCTTGTGCCTGTGGGTAATCCCAGACATCTAGCTCTTACTCCAGCTGAGGCCCAAGTCATTTCCACCTCAGTACTGAGCCTTAAGATTCCAGGAGCTCTGCTTGATTCCATCATCCCAAAGAGTCGTTTAGATTTCCTCTAAAGCTAAATCAGAATCATAATGGAAACTTAGGTAAGCAGTTGTCATTATTGCCAGGAAAAATTTTTTTTTCCCTAAAAATAGGAAACTTTCAGGTAACACTACAGATTGCTTAAAAAAACCTTAAGAAAACAAGGCTTATACTGATTTTTAAGTCAAATACAACAAAAGAAAAACACTTTCTTTTTGGCTTTCTTTTGTTCTTTCAGCTCTTCCCTCAAACTGTTTGATAGATGAGATTCTTCATCAGCAGTAATACCTGATCACTCATCTGAACTCTTTGACCACTTGTATCTGCCCCAGGTCAGAGATTCTATTTCATGTGTCCTAACACAGTTGTCTAAGTTCATGCTGTCAAAATGGAAATCAGCTGGGTATTACCTTTTTGGTTTTGTTTTAAATAGAGGGAAGAGGATTTTTAGTTATCTTTCTGATAGTAAAATTTAAGCCAGGGAAAATACATTGGATACTTTGTTACTTCTGAGAGAAATGTGTATTGGCTTGATGTCAAAATGAGATTCTCATTTTTATTAGGTTTTTTTTTTAGTTTGGTTTCCTGACTATGTTTTACTAGTAATACAAAATCAAGTGCTGTTTTTATTTTCAGATGAACCAGTGTTTTACCTCAAGTACATATTACTGACACCAGGAAACTTTTGGAAGACTTTCTTAGATCTTTCTGATGAGTATCAAAAGCGTGAAGATTAAAAAACAAAATTAAGAGAAAGAGAAATTGTTATTAGAATTTAAAATACTTGTTGTCTCATGAAAATTAGGCAAATTAGACAATTTTTTCTACTTTTTAACAGGCTTTTCTACACTAGAACATACACTAGAACAAATATAAATACAGGTCAACACTTTAACTCAGAGCTCTGTTGCTGCAGGATTTTCAGTATGATCTTAAAACACTTCAGTGTAGCAGAAGCAAAAATATTCTGAGCCTTTGAAAGCTCGGGGCCATTCCCTCAGATGAGGTGACAGTAATAAATCCATGTCTGGCTTTCAACCCTGCCTCAAATAATGAGCAAAATCAAGCAATAGGTCACCTCAAATGCTTTCCAGAGCTAACTCAGGGAGATATGTTGTAAACTTGCAGCAAATGTAGAAAATGTTAGTCTTATTACTAATGACAGTTTATAAAATGGCACAGTATTGTTATAATAGTACAGTATATTAGTTCATGGTTTAAAGACTGAAAGCAATATATTTTCCCCTCATTTTTTACAGTATCACCTAATTCCATTAGAAGCAGATCTATGAGGCTATTTTTATTTGTTGATAACTGCAAAATCAGCCCTTTTTTTGTTGACAAGCCTTTTTGAAATTCATAATTAGAATAAAATGCTGTTGAATGACATTTAAGTATGTGCATGCAGTTAAAATCACATTCAGATATTTTTCTGGGAGAAATTTCATTTGCAGATTCAGATAGTTACTACCAGAAATCTAGATTTTTAAGAATGTCAAAAGTATGTAAATGTATAATGTCCTCATAATTTCACAGGATATCTCAAAGTCAGTCAAACAGAAAAAAAAAAAAAAAAAAAAAAAAAAAAAAGAAAGGCTAAATCTTCTTCAAAATCTGTTGTGTAATGTCCCATCAGAACTAGTTTGATGAAAGTTTTGCTTTTTTATTATATGTTCAAGACAGCTGTACTGCTCATCAGAAACAATTCCATGCAGAAACTAAAAACCTTAGGATGTTTTCATTCAGCTTGAGTTAGGTCTCTAAATACTGAAGACTGACAAATAGTTGAATGCCATGGGTTCTTAAGGGCCCATAATCTTCTGTGTAATAAGGAAAAATGAAAGCAATATCTGTTGATTTTTCTTAAGAAAACTCAGCTTGATTGCCATATCAGCCTTGGGTCAGTAGCATTTTCCACAATTGTTGCTGTTTAGAAATTGTTTTCCTCAATTTAGTACTTCCACTAAAATGACCATGAGCCACTCCTCTCCCCTCCTGAATGGAAGGCGTAAAAGACAAAGAACACAGGTTAAGATAAGAACCACTTTCTGGAAAA
Source organism: Haemorhous mexicanus (assembly GCF_027477595.1). Lineage (NCBI taxonomy): Eukaryota > Metazoa > Chordata > Aves > Passeriformes > Fringillidae > Haemorhous > Haemorhous mexicanus. Next base: position 139,819,233 of record NC_082341.1, read on the forward strand.
AAGGAATGACTTAATGCCTTAGGTTACAATGTAAGATGTACCAAAAGTATGTATTCTATCACCATCTTCATTAAACTGTTAAAACCAGGTGGGCAGTGCTGTTTATCTCTTCCATGACCCATCTTCCCTCCAAGCGGATATCCTCTGTTAATGGGCTATTGAGACTCACAGCACAACTGAAAAAAATACTTCATCCCATTGTCAAATGCTCTGCCCAGGGGGAGGAACCAAGCTTTCCTACCTGGATATAATCTGAGGCTTGGAACACCACAGGCAGCCTAATCCACTGAATTCCCAGAGGAAAAGAGCTACATAACCACCACTGGGTCATCAGAGGAAGACCAGACCTCTACAGGCTCACTGCTTCAGCAGAACCATATCTGTCACTCCAGGAGCACGGCAGCTGCCATTTAATCGAACTGTACCAACACTCTGACCAACAGGGTCTCAGGCTGTATTCTGACTCCATCAGTGTTTCTGTATTATTTTGCATTTTTCTTAATTGTCCTATTAAATTGTATTTCTGAATTGGGATCTCTGGATCTGGTTTGCTTTCAAGCTAGTACACATAAGAAAAGAGTAAGAACAACAATATTAATAACAAAAGGCATAAGACAAATAAATTATTTCCATACAAAATGAAACAATACCAGACTGTTTTGCCTGACACAGTTTCTCTGCCCACATGGAATACCCTTCTCTGCAGAAGAGGGACTTTCTTTGCCCTGCCCCAATAATGGCCCAACAAGGCCCCAACAATGATGTGGGATGGCACCAAATATCATTTAGGTCTTGGCCACACCCTCTCCCACTGACCTGGGTTCCAAAACCAGGGCAATACTGTTTTGTAATATACTAGTCAAATGGGTATTTTATATGAAATATTCTAAAATATTTTAAAGTAAGGCAGAATATGTACTGCAAATAACTTACAGAAATATACTTAAGATCTTGAACTCAGATCTTTTTATCTTAACAGAAATATATGTTTTCCAAAGTCTGGCAATGCTAGTGACATGCTGATGGGAAAGAGGCTGTCAAGATCAGTGAGCAAAATGTAAATTTTGCTGCAGTTATACTAGTGGCTTTTCATAGTCATATGGAAAGCATATTCAAAGGTAACTATGAATTAAAAGGAAGGAAATACTGTGAGACAAAATAGTACATAAGTTGTTTACATAAAAAATGTGCCTCATAAGAAAAAAAACCCCAACAATTTGAAGGACTACCATTTTTTTGTATGGTTTCAATGCTATTTCCCACTGTTCACTCTATGAAACACCCATAAAATCAAAACAGAAAACTGACCTACCACTACTAAAAATAACGCATAATGAGCTGTTAAACATCAAAGTAAAACTGGAGCTATACAGGAAGATAGCATGTTCTTTCTTATCTCCATTATTTTAACCTTATGTTTCAGAGAACATTGGACAGTGTTCAAGTGAGTAAATACTTAAATAAATTTTTATTTCTTATTCAGTTCTTTTACAGTCCTGTTTCAAATGATGAACTGGTTGGGAAAATCTGTTTGGATTCTATTCTCTGTGGTATGTTTTTCAAGCATATTTTGACATTTTTACAGTTGCTGTCCTTATAAATTTTAGGACTGATCAATACACACTGTTGAACTGAAAGACAAGAAACAAAAATAAAATAGGTTTCAGGATATAAGTTTAAAAGATTTTGACAAAGGAATGTCTAAGATAGTACATACAAAGTGTTTTATACAAGTGAAAATATTTGCCACAGAATTTTAAAATGGTGGACTAAAAATATAGTTCCTTAGTTCAAGATGTTTTATTTGAAGATACAATATCTATCCACTGTTGCAGTCAATTTAAAAAATATAAAAGATTAATTTTAAAATATTAGAATATTAAACCATGCTTAAAAAACAAGGTTTGAGTGCAATCCTTTTCTGAAGGCTTTCTGAGGACTTGTTCGCTTAAGAATAAATGCCAACAAAAATGATTTTTGCCTTATCTAGTTGAAAATAAATACTTAATATAGAGTATGCAGTTAAGTCAGATAAAGCAAAAGCAAGGGAATAGTATGAAATAATTCTTCTTCTTAAAAAAAACAACCCTTCAGTTAAGATTTTGGCCCTAATCCTATCCTCATTAAAAGCAGTGGCAAATATCCTGTTGTTTTTAATATAAAAATACTAAGAGCTTTATGACATTCTGATGATACTGGAAAAGAAAGTTATCTCCTTAGAATCTCTCTGATAAAATGGAAGACACATGCATAGAACTTGTTTAAGGATGTTAAAAAATATTCTTGGTTCTCAGTGAAAAAAAACCCCTCATGTCTGGTGTGGGCTAAAAGCCCAGTATTTTCCCAGCAGTGGAATGAGGACCCAGAGAAGGTGAAAGATCCTGGGGACCTTTTTATCCAAGTGAGTTAAACTAACCATCCAGTAACAAAAGCAACATACATAAGTGAAAACTGGGTGACAATAAGGTGCTTTTGATGTCAAACAGTGGAAAATTTCTGGGTTTTTGACTTTCTTCTAAAACATCCTAAAATGTGGCATTAGACCTAAAAACTGGGGAATTCAAAGACAGGAGGATGTAGACCAAAGGACTACTCTCTTTTGTTTCCTGCTGAATGAGGATGAGCATGGCTGAGCTTATGCCCATCCTGCTCTCTGCTAACCTGACCCAAGCCAGCCTTGGCCAGGAAGCCATCCAGCAGCGTCTGACTGTTCTGTTTCCAGTTTTTCAGCTGGAAAATTTGAGTTGGATTTAACAGTCCATTTATGCAACCTCTGGGTTTGCAGCAGAGAGCTGGGTAACATCTGAGTAATACTGACCGTGGTCAAACTGAGCAGCGCTCACCTGAGCAGGGCATGCCCTCTGCTTCCCATGTAGCTGGAGAAAATTAAATAATCTTTAGCCTTATGAATAAAACAAAAAAATGCAAAGAGTAAGAAAGGAAACAAAGCAGTGGCTTTTGGTTTTTCCTTGGACCATGGATGATCTTAGCCAAAACCCTTGACTGATATAACAAAGGTGTGATAGAAAGACATGGTTTTGGAACCATTTCTTGTGAAGATAAAGTAAGTATTTTAATTTCAATTATTTGATGAGTTTACATTCAAAATATGCCATTAGGAATAGGAAACGTATTTTCTACTCTGTTTTAGAATGTTGATGAGTTATTGCCTTGATACAGAGGAGACAAAATCCTTCAGACTACTTTAGGGATAATTTTGGACTATATTTGGGATACTCTTGAAAAACCCCTTTATTATACAGCAAAGCTTGTGAAAATATTTCACCTTGGCCACTTCTCCACGAAAATGACAGTGTCTAAATCTACACTTCTAGATAAGGAAGAAAATGTTATAAATGAGCTCTGTCAATGTGACTTGGAAACTGAAATGTCCAGACATGAATCTGTTCATGTTGTTTAGTCCCTGAGTTTATTGCATTAGTCTTAGCTGGTAATAAAAAAAAATGTCTAATATCTATCTTGACTGATCTAGTCCTTATGGTAAATTACACAGATATGGGGTTATGAACAAAATCATCTCAGAGACATCATAAATCAACTACACTGAAATGGGTTGGGAAGTAGGTAAGATGAGCCTTTTTACTGCCACTTAATTCTGATTATATTTAATTCAGAAGTCCCACATGTCTCGAACAGGCTTAATAAAAGATGCTGATCTCTGTGATCATTTGAGAAGAACAATTTCATTTTTATTCTGTATAGGGAATTCCCAGAGGACAAGAGCTGTATAGGGAACCTAATGAAAACAAAAGAAAAATAAATGGTAGGCAAGACTTTTACCAAGGAACTTCTTTAAGGAATTTATTTTAAATAGTTAGCTGAAATAAATGTAATTCTAAAAAAAAAAAAAAAAAAAAAGAGCTGTTTGTCAGAGCTGGATGAGGTGATGCTGCCAGTTTAAAAAATACAGCTATTGTAAGCTGTTGCTAATGAAACTCTAAAAAATTTAAACTGATGTTTGTTTTTAAACGTAAAAAAACATTTTTTAGCTCTATATTTACCTTTTTTACATGGAATATTTTTAGACATTGAAACATATTTTTTGCTGTTATCTTGGTACTTTCTGGTTTGTATTCACAGTCTTGGGATATGCTGTTATACATAGGAAGTTGTCAGCATGAGCCACCCATATCACAGTTGACAGAAATTCCCTAAAGCCCATTAATCCTCTTTGATAACCACTGCTGTTTCAGTTACTACTATTATATAAAACTCAACTTGTTCACATGAGTAAATCACCAGGTTTTAATCACCCCATGGAAATTACTTGGTGTCTCTGACAGAATCACTTCTGTACAGTAAATGTTTTAGGGTAATTTTTTCAGTGTGCCAGAGACTTCCAGTAAAGACAGAGGAAAAGAGGCCACTGAAGTCAATAAGCCTTGAATTAGAGCCTTTGAATTTGGTTAATCTCTTATCCCAAGGGTAAAATAAGAGCACTCCAAAATAAATATGTGAAAGTCATCTTTTAAAATAGAATAAAGAGTCAGAACAAATTATCTTTGGTTCTCCTGTAATGAGTATAAAGTTTGTTTGAAACTGTACCCTAGAACTAAAGATTAACAAGCAAAAAATCTGCCTTGCTTGCCTTAAGATACAAGCAAATGTGTGTAGCCATTGTGATCTCCTCCATGTCGGCTCTTTTTGTCTAATTAGTCCAAAATTTCTTGGTCTTATGACAGATCTTTTGAGTCTATGCAGGCAAATGAAAAAGGGACACCAAAAATGCAGATATCGGGAATGACCTTATATTTTCTTATTTCTGTTGCTGTCCAGAAAAATATTGCTCTGTTCTTAAGAAAATAACTAAAGCTCTAAGGGTGAGGGAAATAAGAAACAAAAAAATCTAAATATTTGCCTGCATATTAGTCATCTTCTCTTGTCTGCCACTACATACAAAGTATAATTCAAATTTGCAAACTGTGGTGAGAGCAGATCCAGCCTGGATGGTGAATGGGAGCATTTTCCTCTGCCCTCTCCTTCAGAGCAGGCAGTGGCTGGCCTGTGTATAGCTGCAAAATATATGACTGCAACAAAATTTCCATCCCAGCCTCCTCCTGGGGTACTGCAGAGGAAGGATGTCCCTTCAGACTTCCCTTCCCCAGGGGTCCCTTTCAAGCTCTGGAGGTTAAGGAAGCCCTTATGTTCACATCCACTCAGCACAAGCATTTCCAGGGTGTTTGGACTGATTGTGGAGCTGAGATGTATGTGGAAGGGCAAACACCTTGGTCTGGGGAGGCTGATATCACATACCAGGGACGTGGAAAATCAGCCTGGGCAGGAAGTGTTGTGAGCAGCAGAGGCAGTATCTCAAGGGTTTGGGCATGGGTTTGGAAAGGGGGATGCAGATCTGGGGCAGTGCAGACTCGGGGGCCACTTTGTGGCTTGAAGAGCAAGCTTTGAGCCTGTCACCTCGTTGCACATGAGTATGCTGGTAGGGTTGAACTGAGGGAGGTGGCACCTAAGTGGTAAACTCCATTTGCAGTGCCCTTGTGTACACAGAAGTAGCTTGAGACAATTCTTGCAACTCAATCCTTCTCAGGCATTTTCCCTGCTTTTGCCTGCACGGCTCAAGGCCTGACAGAAGCCTCTGCCATGCTGTCAGAAGCCTCAAATAGAAAAATTTAATTTATATGGACATCTTAAAACCATAGAAGGCTTTTAAATTAAAAAATTAAATCCAACTGCATTAACCATGCCAGGAAAAATTGCTCGGGGCTTGAGGTCAACATGGATTTTTAGTACATGAGCAGTCCTAATGACAGAAAGAGTGACTTCAACAAGAGGTCAAAAAATCATGACTTCCTATTTATGCAGGCATCCCTGCAATTAGCATGAGAAGTTACTTGTGTAACTTCAGAGAATATTTAGATATTTATTATTTGAAACTTTTCTCCCAGAAAATCACTATGAAAGAGGGATTTAATCTTAAATTATTTTAGCTACCTATCTCAGAACACTCATTCTTCATTATCTTTTGGAGGCCTTGGACTTCACATTAATTGTCTGATGTTTGTGTGTTTAACCAGAGCATTGAGAAACCTTACATTGATTATTAAGATAGAAGAGAAAGGGGTCCATATGTTGCTTAAGACATCAGTTCTGAATGACTTTCCTCTGTCTCTCATATCCTTTCTCCAATGCAATGATGACTGAATTCTCACCCAATAGAAATGCATTGTTTGGTCCTTAAATCAAGCACTCTAGAAGTAAAAATTAAAACCAAAATATTTGTATTTTGGCAAATGGGGTTTATTCTGTTCACACCAATTTTTTGTGAAATATGTGTCCAGATACAACATTTCTCTGCTGGATTAACATGATTTTCAGTATTCTGTATTAGACATACTAATTTTTCATGTCTTACACATGTATACATATTTATGTATACTTCTATATCATTATTGATTAACTCTACTTGACAGTAAAATGAAAATGATTCCCTGATTCTGTTCAGTTGGCTGTGTAGTTTTTGATGAAAATGGTACCAATTATTTTGCTCTCTGCAAATTTCCCATATGATTTTTTTGGCACTCTTGATTTCTTGTTTTCTAGGTAGTCCACATTGACCATTATGTATTTAACTTTACTAAAGCAGAAAGTGTAAGAAGACTCTGAGTCAGAACTGATCCAGATAACAAAGTTCAATCCTCAGCCCTATAACTTCTGAGTCTCTAACTGCACTGGGAAATGTCCTATAAATTCTTGCTTTTTCAATGGTTTTATTTTTTTCTCTACCCATGCATATTAGAAGCTTCTCTCTTGAAAATGGAAGATGACATAATTATATAAAGAATGTAAAATAACTATTATATTTTCAGCATTTTACTGATGTTTACCCCAATTCTTGGACAACATCGCTTTACTCCCAGTGACCCAACAAAAGAGAGAGACTGTATAGTCATATGCAGCTTGTGTTTCCTGAAGGAGATCAAGGGAACAGATTGTAGAATTAAGAGAAAGGCACTTGCTATGAACCACACTGCTAAAAGATATAGGAAATTACATTAAATCATTGTGAGGGTCCATTAAAAGTGGATTTTTTTCTCCTATCTGGCTATAGTACAGGCATATGAAACAGCAACATCTGGAGAACAACCACAGCTTTCAGAACAAAACTCTCTAAATCCAAATAACCTCTTTAAATCCAGAGCTTGTCCTGGGTGATAAATGGTGTCCTGGGTGATAAACAGGTGTCACAAAATTGAATAATATCCACTGCTTTAGTGAACAATATTGATAGGGGAAAAATTAGGATAGCAGTTCCAGAAAATGGTAAAAAATGCTTCAGAAGAATAGAATTAAATTTAAAGTAAAATACTACATTTTGCTGTAGATACTTCTGTTAAAATTCAGATGATGTGGTGACGGTCTGGCTTCTGACCATCATCAGACAGCAGTATAAAATCTGTGCTTGACTAGTGATGTCTGGTCTCTCAATATCTGTGAAAAGAAAGATTTTGGAAGTGTTAAAAATTTTAACCACTGATTTCTTCACGGGAGTGTTTTTCTCTATCTTTATTTTCCTGTTTGATGTCTTTTCTGAAAACATTCAATTTAATTACAAATCTTTCCTGGTGGTGGAGTGGGCAAGCCACTCCCCATGATATTGGAAAAGTCATGGCAAGGAGGTGAAGTTCCAGGTGACTTAAAAATGGGAAACATTGTACCCATCTTTAAAAAAAAAAAAAACAACATTAGAAAGAGTGACCCTGGGAACTACTGACCTGTCAACCTCACCTCTGTGCCTGGGAACACCATGGAACAGATCCTTTTAAAAACTTTGCTAAGGCTCATGGAGGACAGGGCTTTGATTCAAGACAGCCAGCATGGCTTTGCCAAAAAATTTGAGTTTGTTGGTCAGCGGGTGAAGCAGTTTCATTAGGTGAGAAAATTATGTGGTTCTGTTTAATATATCACATTTCCCCCCTTCATTTTCAATGTAATTATAGGGCACTAAGAGGTCAGAAAACATGCACAATATGAGAAGCACTTATTTTGGTCTGGTAATTCATTAATTTGACAGGGCATACATTTTTTCCTGCTTTTTCATTGCAATGATTCTGCTGCCTTGTTGATTAAAAAACCCTGTAACTTTCTATTTTAGTAGTACTGAAGATGATTATACTCTAGCAGAGGGAGTGTTAGGAGTAAAAGCCTTTGGCAAATACATCACTGGTAAAAAATTCTAAGTGGAGGTGTTGATACACATGTCACTATTTGGCCTTCTTTCCAACACCTGTCCAGAGATTAAGTAGAATGCAGTTTGTGCTTTGTCACTTACACTACAGATGACTTTGGCCTTCAAGTGTAACTCAATAACCCTAAAATACACAGTAGATAAACACTAAATACCAGACTATCAGCAATTTTATTCCTAAATGTATTACAAGATGACAGGATGCCAATATGATAATTGAGCCATCACTAAGGCTGGTTGTTTAATTTCCAAAGTAACAACTGGATGCAATTAAAAGCTATGATTTTCTCTTCTGTCATGTCTGTTCAATTTTTCAGGTCTCAGTTGAGTAATAGTGCTTCTCTCACCTCATCTCCTAGGTAGCTATTAGAAGTATGCCACTTCCAATTGCCAGATGTTCCTGTCATCAGCCTGACCCTTCAAGAAAATTTAAACCGAAAGCCGTCTCTTGTGATTTCTTCATTTTCCTGTACAGTAGAAATGAGAGAGGGAGTGATGAGTGCTTTATGGGTCAGAACATATGAAGTATGTCAATTTACAACTACCATTTTCATTTGAAATTTGTAGCCTGTCCTGGAGTTGTTGGGTATGCCTTAATAATTTCCCAAACCTACACATGGGTAAGTCTAATTCTGCTTCACCTCAGACTCTGTCGGAAGGGCTCATGTTCTAGTGCAGACATCCAGCCCGGGGTCCTTTGTTTGTTGTCAGGGCTCTTTATTTTGTCAGAAAAGGAGGCAAGTGCAGTTACAGAGTGCTCCATTCAGCAGCCCAACATACTGCTGATTTTATGAGCTGGTTTGGACCACCAGCCTTTGCATTACAAACTTTTATCAGCGGAGTAAGCTGCCCATGCAAGAGGTAGAATTGCAGTCCTTGGAAACTTTCAAAAGGCATTTGGAGGTAGCTGTTGGGTATATGGTTTAGTGGTGGACACAGTGCTGAGTTAATGAGTGGATTAGATAATTTTCCAGAGCCTCCCTGTTTCCCTCTACCTTTTTCTAGCTACAATCTACTGTCCTTGCATATAGGTAGGTAAATGCCTTACAAATATATGTATGCATATTTGTGTGCATGCATAAATTGCTGTTTCCACAGTTTTAGTGGCTGGTGTCCCTGCCCATGGCCAGGAGGTTGGAACTGGATGATATTTAGGGTCTTTCCAACCCAAGCCATTCTCTGATTGTTATGAGCAGTGTGTCTAGACCCTTTAAAATGAGCAGACAGCCTGTCCTTAACTGTGCTATGTGTTTGGTCAGAATTCACTTGGAACGTTCTCATTGCTCTAAATAAGGAAACATTTCATTCCATATCCTGATTCATTAATGATTTTTAGGGTTACTTGCACCAAACTGACACATTGCATTGCTTCCCAGAGGGATTTCTGTGAGGATGTTATGAGATTTGCAATACTTTTTCTTGTCTAACACTGAATAAATTAGCAGCTTTGGTTCATTAGACTCTCTGGTGGTTCAGTTCTGCTTCCTTCATGCTGACTGTAGCTTTCAGACATGTTAATACTCCACATTAATTGGGGTAGTGACTTCATTGCAAATTACAGTTGATGGAGCTCTCACAGCAGAACATGTACTTTCAGGTAATTTTAAATATAGCTATTAAAAAAAACCCTTTAGTTGCTCAGAGGCATAAAATAGGTCTGAAAAAATTTTTTTGAAAAGATGAATTTTAAAGGATGTCTTAATTTGTGACATTTATACCGGATTTTGGAGTTTAGTTTCAAGTCAGCTTATCTCATGGTGTAGCATAGAACAGGGCTGGATATAGCCCAGAAATTTGGCCAGCCTCCAACACCATCAGGAATCTTGTGACATTTCTAGGGGAAGTTACAAGAAAAGAGATATTTCCTGCTTTTAGTTACATGGTTTCACTCTTTGCCATACAGCTTAATACATATACAGACACAAATATAGACATTTTGATTTCAGAACATCTTAGTGATAGAAAAAGCACTTCCATCGAAACGTATTGCAAACCTTTAGACATAACATTGATTTTAAACATTTTATAGGCCAGAATAATTATTCTGGACTCAGGAACAAACCTTCTTTGCAATATGCATCTTAATATAGTTTTCATAATCACAAGATATGTATGGTGCTCAAAATAGCAAAATATCCATTGTTTTTTAATTTTCTGGTACAACAACAAACAATAATGAAAATATTTGTAATTCAGAATGTGACTTAGAAGAAGTCACATCAAAAGATAATAGAAGTCCTCCAGGCAATATGTTTTAGTAGCCTCAGGACTCAACATGTGATTTTCTGTATTCTTAATTCTAAATTTAAGTACAAGCTAAAGAGAAGCTTTGCATGGTAATTTTACTTGCAGATAAATGCAGATACATGCTTCAATTAGCCTAAAAAGTACAAAGTCACATAAAACTATTCCCTGTCTGGAGGAACTAAGTAATCTTAAGCAAGGAATTAAGTTTTTAGGTTAAAAATTCTCCTGCTTGTTCTTGAAATGAAAATAATAATGAAAGGTTGTAGGCCTAAAGCTGAAATGCTTGTGAGGGATGGAGTCCAAGACATTTGTCTGGATCTACCACCACCACTTCTCTGAACCTACACTTATGACAGACTTGATAATGGTAAAATATGCATAGCAGTTGTATGTTTCTTTGTGTGACATTCCTGTATCTAAGTATATAAAATTATAGACATATAGAAAACACTGTTTATATTTTATGTCCTTGAATTAGAGGTCTGGAAGAATCAATAAACATTGAAGAACCTTATAACAGGTAAGCATCTGTGATGTGGAGATAAAGGCATGTTTTATATTCCAGCACTTCACGTTGTGTTGGTGATTATGATTGTTTGCATGCTCAAAGTCTTGAAAGATTTTCAGACTAAAAACTTGAAAATTTTCCTATAAATGTCTAGAACTGTCACGAACATTGAACATACACATTTAAAAATATTTGCTTAAGTGTGTCAGTGGTTAAGAAATGAACAGAAATGAACAGACTACTTGTCAACTCATTTCAAGAGTTCCTGTATTTGTGTGAGAGTGCCTATATTCCTCCCATAAAGAGAGCAAAAAAAGGCTCTTTTGGATTTTTTTTAGCAATGGGCAAAGGGTGAGTTGAGCAGGTGTTCGAACAGAGCAGTGGAGAGATTCAGAGAATTTACTCCTCATGGAGCACAGTGGACATAAGAAAGGATTTGGGCTATAGAAAGGAGAGTGGATATTGTGTTGTGTGTAGGACATTATTTTTTATTTATTATTATTTTCTTTCTTCACTATTGTATTTATTTACTATCTGATTATTGCCTGCAGGGTTCCTAGCATATTGTGTGCAAATAAGTGTATGTGGAATTTTTGGAATTAATTTATATAAATATAAAAAGTGCTCAAGACTGCAAAATTGGGCATTTTTCTTGCATCAGAAAGGGACCTCCATAAAGCCTCACAATCCATGAAAAGCAGACAGTCAGCTTTCCTGGCATCCACAGTCCTTTTCCCAGATAAAGACACTTCTTTCCAGTATGTAAATCTTCAGCACAAAACTGGCTTCATATCCGCTAAATTTCTACCATCAAGTAACATATTGCTTTTCTTTTTGTAGTGGCTACTGCCAGATTGACAACTAATTTCTTTTCTGCTGCAGATGTGCTGTTCTAGCTGGTTTCTGCAATGATTTCCATTTGTTTTGGCACCTGCAAGCTCATGACTCCCAATCTGGCCTTTTATTAGCACATATGTTCTACAACTGAATAATGCATTAGTATAGATTTAGCTGACAATTACATTTTTGATTCCTTTCTAAATTTAAGTGCAACATTATCAGTTTGGGATTTTTATTCAAATGTTTTAAAGCATGTGACTGCCATTTATAATGTCCTCTGAACATCTTCCATTCAGGTTATCATCTTCTTTTAGCATGATTTTGTACAGATAAAACACAGATGAATATAGTTGATCATGTGATTAAGCGTACAGAATTTATATATTGCCATCTTTGCTTTTGTAGCTATTTAATTTTAATCCTGCCTCCTAATCCTCCCTTTATCTGGCTTTTTATTACCACTATTTGATATTTTCCATGTATAACCACTTAAAGTAGGATTTTCTTTTAAAAAAAGTACTTTCCACAAGTGTAAGAACATAAATATAAGTATTGCTACATTGTTGTAAAAACTAGGAAAATGTAAAAAATGCCTTTTCATACCCACATTTCCATTAGCAAAGAAATATGGTTGTGCCATCTACTACCAATGTCTATTACCAACTGGCTACCACCTACACAACATGCTAAACAAAAATTTGCCAGCTGAGGAAAAGGATCTGAGAGTTACTTTGCTGCTCTCAGTTTCTGCAGAGGCTGATACAGTATGACTGCTTCTGTTGATGCAGTGCTGTGATTTCTGGCATTTGTGCTTTCTCTGGGCTTTGCATTCTTACCCTGGAGGGTGCATCTCCACGCCACTGTGAGAGCTCTCCCAGCCTGTGGCACGCTCTGCTCCTGGAGCAGGAGGCAGCTCTTGTCCTGCTCTGTTCTGCATGCACTGCTCCCCTCTGCCACCACACAAACCTCCACGTGGGCAAAGCCTGAACTCTCCACAGTACATTGTGAGGAGGTGCCAGAGGTGGAATGGGGGCATTTATGGTGGTTGTACAACTGCAAAGCATCTCTCTGCCACACCACTCCCGTCCTTTCCATACTCCTCTTAAGTACCAATTACACAATGGAGATCCTTTGCAGGTATTTTAAAACCACTAAAACTCACAGAAGATTTAATTTCTGTACGTTAAAACATTATATGCTCCAGAGTCACATTTTGAGTCGGCATGTTATGGCAAAACTTCCATCACATAAATGATGAGTAGCACTGCAAGTCACTGCCCAGCAGATGTTGAAATCTGCAGTGATTTTTGTAGTTATGGAACTGATCACTTCAGCTGGTCAGGTTTCTCCTAACACAATGCCTTACACTAAGACAATATTGATGAACAGTTTCCACGTCCGAAAGGAAGAGAGTGCTATAAATTTCCTCTGGCAAACAAGGTTTAGTCAACGTATTTTAAAGGAGAGGGCCTCAGTATGACATAAAAAAAGCCCTGCATGGGTCTGTCATAGGAACTGTCACTCGCTGCCAGTTACAGTTATTTTCAGGGTTATGCAAGTGTTGATTCTGAAAATACATTTTGAGGAGTAAAGGTGTCAACAGCTTCTCGTGTTTGGTCCTAGATATCACATGGACTTGTGCTGGATATTTCTTCACTCCTTCAAGTACCGATGTTTGCTTATATCTACATGCCCAGCAAGACAAGTCAGGTCCCAAAAAGGAAAAGATCATCACTGTATACTTCAGAAATACTCCTGCAGTAAATTCAGCTCTCCTTCATTCTTACCAAAGAGTGCTAAATTCTCCTTGTCGAGCTTTAGCTGTTCAGAGATGCTAAGCAGCAAGACTGGCTGCATAATCCGAAATACAACAAAGTGATTCAATGGCTCTTGAGATTGCTTGCACCCTAACTAGTGTAACCTGTCACATCCTTAAGGACTTTATCAGGGTCTTTTTGTCATTTCTCTCCTTATTTTTCCAATTATCTAGAATCATCCTAATGTCTGAAGACTCAGTCAGGATTAAGTCTGTAATGTGTTTTACATTCTGTACAGGCACAGAACAATCTGTGTATCTGACTATTTACAAAATCTTAATGCCTCTTCCTGAAGACTGAATTCCTAACATGGAGCACTTTCTTTCTGAAAGTAAATATTAAATCCTAAGTAAATGTAACATCCTCAGCCTTCTAATAGAAAGCATCTAAATTTCAAAATTTTGAAATGGTAAGATTGTATTTTGTGTATTGTATTTTAAATACTGGGAGTCTATTTTACATGCCCCTCTTTGTTTGTATGTTTTCTCTTACCTACTTTGGTTCTAGAACAAAGATTTTAGGGTTATTTATGATGCTTTTTAACATTTCAGATCATGTAAAATCATGTTCTTATTTTCTCAACATAGTGACTGTTGAATGAAGATTAAAGACCTGTTTGTAGAACGTATGCAATGTCCTCCTTTTCTACTAGGCCAAGGAGAGGTATTCAAAGAAAAGGAAGTAGGGAGGAGGGTGTCTTTCTTGTTGCAGAGGGATCAATAGATCTCATATATCTTAGGAATTTGGCCAGGGTAAATAATAAAAACTTCCTAATGAGAGGCTTCTGGTGCCTGTCATCTCAAATTAAAATGGAGAGGTGGTATCTTAAAATTGCAAAACACCGTAAAAGGCCATGCTGGCACTCAAGTGCAGCAGAGTAGAACAGAGAACAGAGAACACCATGATTAAAGTTCTCTCTGACAGAGAACACCACGATCAAAGTTTGGCATCACAATTTGTAAAAGAAGCAGGGCATTTCCTACAGGCACAAACTTCAAATTGAAATTCCATTTCTTACCTGTCTTTTTGTGAAGTAATGCTGCAGGACCTGATTTCAGAGCCAATCTCCATGCATGAGAGGGTGCAGATGGACATTGCTGGAATCACAAAGGCTGATGATGGTTCTTTATATGGATCAGCCAAAGTTCAGAATGCTATTTGACAAGCAGCATTGTCCTTGTCAGTGAGATAATTTTCAAGAGTTCCAATTGACTACATATGCCACCCTGTTATTGGAAAATGGCAAAATAAATTACCAGCAAGTTCATTTATTTGCATTTTTTCCAAAACCAAATCAGGTTTGTTTATTTATTTATAATTTCATTACGGTTTTTTCTTTGTATTTCTTACATACACAGCTATTCTTTATTGCCTTTCATCTTTAAAATAAAGAAGTATTTCCTTGATTACATTTAAGTCTCCATTTATCAATAAAACATAAATATGTTCTTAACATTTTTATTTTATTTTTCGTGGGATATAGTTTATAGCTTTGTAAATTTATTCTTCTTGATCTTCTTCATCCTTCAGCAATATGGTTTCACAGAGAATTTCAGAGTCTCTGTAGTGTATAGCTTATAATGCGTTTGATTTTTCACATTTGTTATCTGTTATTTTTTTGCTTCTCAAATGTTTTATAGGCACTACACCAACGCTGATCCTGTATTTGTGTTGGCTTAGAAGTTCCATGTAATTTAAAATCCCATTGGTAGATCTCTGGGAGGACACTGCCTTGGGCTTTCACATCCAAGAAATGTAATCCACACTGTCTTTATGCAGGTTTGCTATCTCAATGATGTATGGCATCTGACAGAACTTCTTTGAAGAGCTGCTGAGAAATTTCTTGGATTTGGATACATGATGTAATTATAGCTTTGATTCACACGTGTGTCAGCATTTTTTCTTTTCATTCTGCCTCCAGTAGCTCAGACATCTTACCTGAAGCCTCTGTCCATTGCTTAATTTGGAATCAGTCCATCAGTGTGCAGGGTCACTTGAAGGCCCAGACTCAGCCTGGGTTTTCCCAAAGTGCAAGTGAGCAAAGTGCACTGCTCAGAGAAGCTCTCTGAAGCTGTGAATCTTTTATTTTCCCAGAATCCAGAAGTCTTGTAAAGTCTAGGAGTGTCTAGCTGTTTCTTTGCTTGATACATTACAGTTAAACAACAAAAAGGGAGTTGTTAATCACTGTTCTGCTCCTGGCCCGCCTTGAGCCATTTTCCATTTAAGTGGCCTGATGGGCAAACATAACCTTTTTATAGAGCCCTTGCAAATATGCATTTCTGGGGTGTTCAGTGCTCCATCCAGGACACCAAAGTGCCTCTGCAAGTGCATGCATACAGGTAAAATGCCTAAAACCTACTGCCAGTCCAAAACTTTTGATTTTAAAATATTTTGGATATTTTATCTTCAGAAGTCTTTGAGTAAACAGATGACCACTACCTCCAAAAACCAGCCATTTAACTTCAGATTTGTATCATTGATGTTTAGAAGACATTAAATCCTTAATTTTGCTAGAAATTTATATAAATGTGGAGTTGAATAATTAATACTTATTATATTTATTGACTGCTGGGCTCTCAGTTCACTCTGCTGGGATCTATTGTCTTACTTTTCTTGCAGAATAAGAGTTAAAATTGTTGGGGCTACAAAAAAAAGTCCTCTGTAAAAACCTAAAACAGCAGATTCGCAACTGCATTTCTAGTTTGGGTTTTCCTAAAATAAGAACAACATTCTTCGTACCATCTCACCGCATTCTTCCTATTATTTCCCATTAAATGACATAGAAATAGTTTTCTCATTTCTCTTTCTGTAAATAATTTTCACAGAAATATGTACTTGGTATACAAACCAAGAAGAGGGTATATATTTCCCTAGTTTTGAAGGTGTTCTAGACAATGTTGCAGCCCAGGAGCAGTTCTTGGGACTACATCTTTCCCAGTGAAAAGAATGTTCCCAGATACTGCCCCCTGACCTTGAAACTCTGTCATCCATACCAATAAATTGCTGGACTGGTCTCCAGAGCAGTCACAGCCATGGCCAACCAGTTCCAGGCATAAATAAGGACTCAGCACAGAACAGGAACTATTCTCAGTGGGCATTTTCAATATGGCCAACAATGTTTTGAAGGGAAACAGAATTAAGTATGGGCAAGGGTTATTCCTTGCCAAGTACCAAGACGTATTAGAGGCTATTTCTAATGAAAACCAGGCTTTTTCCCAAGATGTACTTTTTATTGCTATTTCAGG